>NC_091951.1:174197446-174826071 GCF_031021105.1 Erythrolamprus reginae | reverse complement strand
CAATCATTCATATTGGCTGGGAACAATCTCGTGGCTCACAGTCCTCATGCCCGTCGGCAGAGGTAGGTCCTCAGGCCTTTACAAAAGACCAGGAGGGAGGAGGCAGTACATATCTCTGGAGGGAGTTCGTTCCAGAGGGCCAGGGTTGCCACAGAGAAGGCTCTTCCCCCAGATCCCACCAGATGACATTGGCTGGCCAATGGGACCTGGAGAAGGCCACCTCTGTCGGATCTACAAAACTGCCCACTGGGGTGCATGAGGCAGAAGACGGTCCCGTAGGTAGTCTGGTCCTAAACCATGTAGGACTTTATAGATCATAACAATGATCATGTCAGTACCATCATCCACCAAAACCAAGGAAGACATGTAGAGTTACTTCTGATGCAGTTTCCTTTACTGTTCCTCACCTATAGACAGAAGTCTTGCCAAACTAAAGCATCATTATAAATATGCTCTGAGAATTGCTAAGGAGAGACCATCTTAATTCTTTCTCTCAACCCAGCTATTTAAATTTCACTGTTTATTTAGAATAACAGAGTTGGAAGGGACCTTGGAAGTCTTCTAATCCAACTCACAGCTCTATGCCATTTCAGACAAATGGTTGTCCAATCTCTTCTAAAAAAAGCCTAGTGTTGGAGAATTCACAACTTCTGGAAATTAATTGTTCCACTGGTTAATTGATCTACTTTTCAGGAAATTTCTCCTTAGTTCTAGATTGCTTCTCTCCTTGATTAGAGTCCATTCATTGCTTCTTGTCCTACCTTTGGGGGCTTTAGAGAATAGTTTGACTCCCTCCCTGAGATATTGGAATGCTGCTATCATGTCTCTCCTAATCCTTTTCATTAGACTAGATATACCCAGTTCCTGCAACTGTTTTTCATATGTTTTAGCCCTCCAGGCCCCTAATCATTTTTGTTGCTCTTCTCTGCACTCTTTCTAGGATCTCAACATCCATTTCACATCATGGCGACCAAAATTGAATGCAGTATTCCAAGTGTGGGCTTACCAAAGCATTATAAAGTGGTATTAACACTTCACATGAACTTGAGGCTATCCCTCTGTTAATGCAGCCTAGAACTGTGTTGGCGTTTTGGCAGCTGCTGCACACTGCCGACTCTAAGATCCATCCAATGCAAAGAGGAAACTTGCCAACAGTTTGGGGAGTAGTGTCAACCTGGACATGCCCAGTGAGTGGTGTCAATCTGGCCATGCCCACCTAGTTGGCTACACCCAATTGGCCACACCCACCCAGTTAGCCATGCCCCCCAGTCCCCCTAACCCCACCGAATGTCAACCACAGCTCTGATAAGACCCTCAATGAAACTGAGTCTGACACGCCTTCTGTTGTGTCCAAAGGACAGTTAGGTTTTGTACCCGCCCCACATTCCTTGGGTGGGAAAATATTGTATCCTGATTGGTTGGCTCGGCCTGGCAGCCCGGGATATATATAGCTGCTAGGCACGGCCATGTTTGTCTTGTTCTATCCTGTAAATCGTTATATCCTGTTAATAAAGAATCATTCTTATTCAAGTCTGCAATCCTTCACTCCGCTAAGGATCTAACAATTGGCGACGAGGAAACGTGCAACACAGACAAGGTAACCAGGGAATTCCCTCTACTGCCTTGGGTATTCCTGACCACCTTCTCTATAGATTATCCTGGAAATACATAGGTCCAGATTGGACACAAGAGGAAACAGACTCTCCATGGAAAATCTCATAATGATGTGCCCAATCATTCCTTCTCTCTTCTCACCTGAATGAGGAAAAAAAATTTGGGGACTTCTTCTATGAGAAAACAAATTACTCAAGTCTTACACATGATACCTAGACTGAAGGAATTATAATTAAACTACAATTGAGGAACAAAATTCTCCTTTGAATCTCCTTGCTTGAATGTGTTTAACAGCTGATGGAAGAATTTTAATTTTTTTTCTTAGGCAAATAAAAACCTAAGGGAGAGGAGAATGTACAAAAGCAGGCACTTGATGTGCCTAGGGTTTATCACTTGCTTCTCTTCAAGCTTTTTCCAATACACCTAAAAGATAGACACAGTTCTTGGGGATATTTATTTTAAATTTCTAACATTTTCCATTACTCAAGCTTATTATTCAAGCTTTTCAAGAGGAGAAGCTCCAGGCATCAGTTTTGTAGTGGATAGGCAGAATTGCTGCTGCTTTAGGAACACTCATTATGCAGCTCACCAGGAAGAAAGCTCCCTGCCTTTCAAAAGAGTGCTAATCGATAGGTTGTTTGTGTATTGATCTGCTTGTAGAATAGAAGAACTTGTGTAGAGGATAAAATCTTTAATGGCGCATTGTATCCTAGATTAACAAATTAAGAGCTGGGTTCCTGTTAAAGATCCACACTTCTATCACCCACAGATTTCAGTCCACGCCCACAGAGCCAGGCAAGGACTTGACACCCATCCAAAGAAGCAGGTTGCAATCATGCAACCCTCCAACACCCATTTATATCCCCACATGGTTAGGAATCATTCATTCACATTGCTTTGGTATTTAAGAGTTGAATGTATGAAAGAATGAATACTATCCTAAGAATTGGGGTCCTCTCCTCTCTTGTTTTTGCTTCATGCCAGCTTGGAAAACAATCTCTTTTCTAAATTGAAATTTGGGGTGCAATTTTGCTCTGTGTGGGGTGAGTTTTCAGGGTGTTTAATGGGAACCGTTTGACTCTAGAAACCCCACCACTTCCAAAAATCTAAATACAGGCTGCAATGTTCAGTCATTCCCTTCTAGTAAAATGTTAGCACTGCTGAAAAGTTTTTGTGACCTTGTGGGAAGCGGGTAGCCTCCTATCCTCCTCCCCTCTTTACAGCAAGAAATTGTGTAAAGGTAATTTACATAATTAGGTAATAGGAAAAAGACACCACTTTAATAAACGGTCACTTGGGAGATGATGGTTTGGGCATTGCATGTTCCTGATTCTGCATTGATGAGGGCATGCCCTCACAACCACCTGCTTAGTATAAAGTAATATTTGGCATAGGTTCCAGCCATAAAGTCATCTTTGCAAATGCCCTGTCCTAGTTTGTATATTTCTCCCACCTCAAAGATGCAGGGAATATATGTTAAAGTTTGTCTTCACAGACTCTTTGTTGTGACCCGCCAGCAGCCCATGCAGCTGACAGCAGATTCTGTTCAAGAGGAAACAAACTTGGTGATACACCAGCGGCCTGTGCAGTTGACACCCAAATTGGATAGTGGGGCAGATGGCAAGGACTAGTTGCCAGATGCAAAGGTTCAGCCAGGGCCTTCAGAACTTTCAGCACCTCATAGCAGCAATGAGGAAGAAGAGGCTTCTCCTCTTCTTGATGCAAGAGCCTGCAGAGCTACCAAGAGACAGGAATGGTTACTCCAGAGGAGGTCTCCTCAGAGGAGGTCTACTCCAGAAGATTTTACTCCAGAGGAGGTCTCCTCAGGAGTAAGATTGGTGGCTAATTGGCCACTCCCTTCGTCTACTTAAGAGCAGTAGGGGCAGCTGAAAGGCTGCAGACAACAATAGTTTACTCTTGTGTATCTATTGTGAATTGTCTTGTGAATCCCTGTTTCTCTGCTCCGGATTTCTTATCAAGGAGGACTCCTGGGCATTTTGCCAAGCCCTTGGACATTACATGAGATAACAAGAACTAACTGCATTGTTTTGCATTAAGACTGTCTGAACTATGCCAGCTGCTAATGAAGATTAATTAGCAGCTGACTTTCTGCAAGAAAAGATTGCTTTCTGATTTTTGTGTATGTGTGCGCATGTCTGTATGTGTGTGTCTCCAATGCTAAGCCAATTATTAGTAGTGGTTCATTGATTAAACTAAGTTCATTCAAACAGTGTTTTTGATACGTTTGTAACTGGGAGAACACCCTTTAGGTAAACTTTTTGACTCCAAAGTGACCAAGGTGCAGGAAACCTGAGGGCCATGTGCTCACTTCCAAGCTAAAGACAACCAGGTCAGGGTGTTAAGTGTGTCTCTCCCAACCGTTGCATGTAACTTTTGACTCTCTCAGAATTGTAAGTCTCCTTGCTAATGTTCATCCTGAAATGGAAGCATTAAAGCAAGGAATGCAATCAATGTGAAACATACTTGTCAAAACTACCCACAAGGCTAGGCCTTTCAGAATAGGAATCGTAGAAGAGCAGGGGGTTGCTTCTCTTGTGGATCATGCATTCTGCAGAATTGCTTTAGGAGAACATCATCAGCAACTAAAGGGTGGGCCGCAGAGCTTCCCAAGTGCATTCAGCTCATCTTATTGAAATTCTTTCAGAACCTACAGATGCCTCCAGTGTTTTCTCTGCCATTCATTATGTATCGTTACATTACGCTTGCACAAGCAATCATGAAGGGATCTGTTTTTACCTTGAAGCCAAATTCAAAATGTGGAGAAAAGCAGTATCGTCTAGAGAAGTGTTTCTCAACCTCAGCAGCTTTAAATGCCTGGACTTCAATTGCCAGAATTCACCAGCCAGCATGGCTGGCTGGGGAATTCTAAGAGTTGCAGTCCTTGCATCTTAAAAGTAGTTGAGATTGAGAAAGGCTGGTCTTTTCTAGAGCAAATCCTCCACTTCTAAGACTCAGTTATGGAAATATCAGGGAGGCAGGATTTTGAGAGAAGGGAAAGATAGCCACATCACAGTGGTGGTATGCAGAAGAAGTTACATATGTCATGAAATGGAGTATGCCTTGGAGAAGGTGTGTTCAGTGCCTTCTGCCTTCCAGATCCCTGGATTCAACCCCAATGGCATCAGATCCATGGTAACCCCAGGCTCAAGCTCTTTCTGCTCAGCATTGCTAATGGAATTCAATTATAGATCTGTCTTTGGATCCAAGCAACACTGCTGTTTGTTTGTTTGTTTGTTTGTTTGTTTGTTTGTTTGTTTGTTTTTGTTTCAGGGTGTGATTAGGTGCATAGGCTGAGATTTGTTAGTTTGTTAGTTTGTTATTTTGGCTTATATGCAGCCCCACTCCCAAAGGACTCTGGGTGGCTTACAGCCAAACACATACAAAATACAACGTAAAACCTCCTAAAAACAGTGCAATAATTTAAAACATACTATTAACAATTAAAACAGCTAAAACACCATGCATATCTTTCCTGGTCAGATCCTAGTGGAAAGTTATCTGAACAACGACCCTAGGCCTGCTGGAAAAGCCAGGTCTTCGCGGTTTTTTGGAAGGCCAGTAGGGTGGGGGCAGTCTAGATCTCAAGAGGTAGCTGGTTCCAAAGAGATGTAGTAGCCACAGAGAAGGCCCAACCCCATAGGCCCACCAGCTGACACTATTTAGCTAACGGGACCTGGAGAAGACCAACCCTGTGGGCCCTTACCATTTGCTGGGTGCTATACGGTAGAAAGCAGTCTCAAAGACAGAGAGATTTCATCCTGACAAGACCAAAAAGCTATAGATTCTTTGTAAGCTACCTAGATCAAGAGAGTTTCCATCTTGGGTTCTGGAGAAGAGTGTATTATCCCAGTTTGGAAGTCTTCTTGGACTCATAGCTCTTTCTTGAAAAGAGGTAGCAACCTTGACTCATAGTCTTTTTAGGGGAAAAAACATATATACACAATCTTGGATGATGATTATGACCATTCCTGAATTAGGAGGCCTTATGCATGGTCACTCATGTTTTGGTCATCATCAGTAAACTTCTAAGCTGTCCTCAAAGTACTGGTAGTTAGCTATAAAACCTGACATAGGAGAGAACCCTCTGACCTTCAATTATTACTGACCACCCAGAAGCATCTAACTTTAGAAGCTTCAGATTTTGTCACTTAATCAGTATCATCTGATCCAGACCCAGAAGAAGTGTCTTATCTGTCACTATCACTGTCCCATGGAACAGCCCCAAGTTGGGTGGTTTGTTTCACCTGGAGCAAATTAGCTCAAATAATCACTTACCCGCGGGTGGGAACATTTCAAATGTTTTATTTCTGTGCAGAGTGAAAAAAATAGCTCTGCGCAGAAATAAATTTGCCTTTAGATAACATCCCAAAGCAAATATACCACATCTACTCACAACAGGTATTATGTGTCAGACTATGTTCATAGACTGGAATAGACTTGGTAACAGATCAGCCAATGGGGACTGTTTGATGAGTCAGACAGCTTGGAGTCTGGGGATGGCTTAGCCAACTGATCTCTCTCTCTCTCTCTGTGAGAGTGTGTGCGTGTGTGTGTGTGTGTGTGTTTGTGTGGCTCTGTATTATATGTAGCCTCTGTATCAACAGTGGGTGGATTTGGATGCTTATCGCATGCGTGCTCATAAGCGTGCACACAAATTGGTAGTAAATTAATTTAGAACCCATTACTGCTCTGTATTATATCTTGCTTCTGAATATTACTTCTGTGATCACTGATTCTGGACTTCTGGATTCTGCTGTATGGTATTGTATATAAATTGAATCCTGCTGAAATTCATTTACTTGCGTGATGATCAGATGTGCTGCAAACTCTGACATGCAGTTCATATATTACATGCTTGTCTTTGCTGTGTGTGTATAATGTGTGTGTGTGTGTGTATGTATGGCTACCTGATGAGACCAAAATAAGGCCAAAATAGATCTATCCTACTCTCCCTTAATTTTCAAATTCAGCCAAAACACGTATATCCCTGGCAGGTGGGTTGAGTTGACAGAAAAGGACTGCAAAATAAATAGCTTTATTCTTCTGCACAAGCATCATATATATTCATGCCCAGATCAAAATGTACTTGAATCTACAAACCACTTTGATTTTCTCATGTCCTCTTGTAGGCATAGCATACAACCTGCATGATCAGACCACCCAAAGTACATATAATCAGAAGCTATTGGCATCCACACATTTCCGAGAAAACCCATTTTGAGTAAATCTGGTTTATCTTCAGGAGGCTAGCGGAAGAATAAAAGCTAGACGTGGCTTCAGAATCCTGAGAAATCCCCCTATTACTATTATCAAAGTTTAATGTTTTAAATTATTTTAGATTGCCATGAGAGGTTTTGTTATTAAAGTGTGTTGCTATTTCAAATTCCACTCTGCTGTATTTTTAATATATATATATATATTGATCTGGGAATTGGAGTTGATTTAAATGTTTTACTTGGCTTAGGAAAGACTCTTCTGCAAGCATCAGGCTGCTAGGGAAAAATACTTCCATTGCTCTAAAAAGGAAATGCATGAGAAAGGAGCCTCTCCTTCTCTGGAGGTGTGGCCTATAGGTTTCTCATGTTCCGAGGCTGATGCTAGTAATTGCTGCAAATTGCTTGAGCAACAGTAGCCACTGAAAACATATAACAAAGGAGGACAACTCTGAACCACCCTTCTTCTACGGATAGAAATCCATGCACCCACCACCCAAATGGGCCGAGTGTCTTTTCTATGGTCTTCCTGTTCTGTAGACAAATCTGTGTCAAATTCTATGCATTTCTGGTATCACAACATAGGTGGGTCACACTATTTCATTCCGTAGAGAATTTTCTATTCCCAAATTAACCGTCTGAAAATGAAATACCAGAGCAGGATTTCCTAAAATATATTAGTACTTTGATTGACGGCAAAAAGAAAAGGAGATGACAGAAGGTGAATGATTTAATTTAATGGAATGAATGATTTAATTTATATGCCCTCCAACTCCAATTGGACTCTAGGTGGCTTACAAAATAAGAGCAATAGCATTTAGACTTATATTACTGCTTCACAGTGCTTTACAGCCCTCTCTAAGTGGTTTACAGAGAGTAAGTATATTGCCCCCAATAATCTGGGTCCTCATTTTACCGACCTTGGAAGGATGGAAGGCTGAGTCAACCTTGAGCCTACTGAGATTCAATCTGCCAAACTGCTGGCAGCCAGTGATCAGTAGATGTAGCTTACAGTACTGCACTCTAACCACTGCACTACCAAGGCTTTTGAAGTGAGGGTTAGATAGCATATTGATGCAGCAGGCATGAGTTTGGGCAGATTCAGTGGAGGGGAGCTAACATGTTATGGTCCAGGGGGTCACAAAGAATTGGATACGACTTATAGTATCTTAGTATCAACAACTAGTACTTTGAGTAATACCTTGATACTAAGAACAAATGATAAATTACACTATGGGTTCTTGTAGTAACAGAAAGAGATTTAGTTCTGGAAATTAAGAAACAGGTGACTTAAGAGGTTTCATTTAAATATAAAAAATAATAACATTATACATGACTACAAAACATTAAACACAGCTATCATAAACTTTGAGACATTTTAGAATCTCATATATGCTATGTATTTGTGCCAAAAAGTAGATATTAGAATCTCTCATTAACATTTCATGTTATTTCTAGAATGAAAAATATTCTGGTTTCAAATTTATTTTATTCATTTATTATAGTTGGAAGGGACCTTGTAGGTCATCTAGTCCAACCCCCTGCCCAAGCAGGAGACCCTACACCACTTCGGACAAATGGCAGTCCAATCTCCCCTCGAAAGTCCCAAGTGTTGGACAGCTCACAACCTCTGCAGGCAAGCTGTTCCACTGGTTGATCGCTCTCACCATCAGAAAGTTCCTCCTTATTTCCAGGTTAAATCTCTCTTTGATCAGCTTCCATCCGTTATTCCTTGTCTGGCCTTCTAGTGTTTTGGAAAACAGCCTGACTCCCTTCTCTCTGTGGCAGTGCATTGGAACACTGCTATCATGTCTCCCCTGGTCATTCTCTTTGCTAAACTAGCCATGTCCAGTTCCTCCAACCTCTCTTTGTATGTTTTAGTTTCCATCCCCTTATCATCCTGGTTGCTCTCTTCTGCACTTTCTCTAGAGTGTCAATGTCTTTTTTGTACTGTGGTGACCAAAACTGAATGCAGTACTCTAGGTGTGGTCTAACTAAGGCTTTATAGAGTTGTATTAGTACCTCCCTAATCCTAGATTGTATCCCTCTGTTAATGCAACTTTTGGCTGCTGCTGCACATTGCTCGTTCATATTCAATTGGTTGTTCACTAGACTCCAAGATCCCTCTCACAGTCATTGCTATTGAGTGTGGTTTCACCCAGTTTTCATCTTTGATTTTTCTTACCTAGGTGTAGGGTTTTACTTTTCTCTGCATTGAAATTATTTTTGTTGTTGATATTGTTATTGTTTGGATTCAAAGTACAAGTCTTTTAAGATCCATCTGGAGCCTGTCCTCTGGAGTATTGGCTACTCCAGCCAGCTTGGTGTCATCTGCAAATTTGGTTAGTTCCCCTTCTATTCCCTCAAGATTTTAAAGAGCACTGGGCCTAGGGCAAAACCTTGCGGTAATGATAAATATATGTCTGTCTACCTACCTATCGAATCTGATTCTTTGCTGCCATGTAAAAGTTGTTTAGATTTCTACTGACCTGGTAGCTGTACAGTAGACATTTTTCTATAAATAAGTGGAATACTCTAGGGAAAACTAAACTAAAAAATATATACAAAACATCATGCAGACTGGATCAGAAAGGGGATTCTCTAAGGTTTCTGCATCACTGCACAACCCAAGGCAAATTACTGTGTTTTCAATATTACACAGTTTAATGCATTGTCAAGTAACAGGAGCGAAAGATAGGAAATGAAATATCAATATTCATTTGGATGGAAAGAAGAGATGTCCAACTTTATAAACATCTCAGATACTATTGGTTTGGGTAAATGTGTTAAAGAGGTATACATCTGTTCTGTCTGGGTCACTCCGGAAGCCAAGACCAACCCAAAAAGAGAAGCCAGACACACTGGTAAAAGGCAAAGGCAGTTTATAAAATTCAAGAAAAACACAGGTAACAGAAAATGTCCTTACAAACAGGAAAATTCTGTATCTTCAAATATATCCATGAAGGCAAAAGTCCATGCAGCAATACAGGATTCTTGCTGTCAAGACAAGGCTGTAGATAGCAGACCTACACCTCCCACAGGTCTTCCAAGCTGCTGGGCCACAAGCTAGGAACAGAGACGCCGAGAACAAAGCAGGACACCGTAACTCCAACTGATAACACTCCACATGGCTTCAAGGGCTTGCCTGCCTTTTGAACCCTGCTAAGGAGGACCACACCCAAGCCCAGCTGTTCCTAATTCCGTGCTGATAATACTTCTTTAATTGCTCCTTTCTTTGATCTGAACGTCTCTGTCGCATGTCAATGATGGCTTGTGCTTCATCACCTAATGACTCCAAGCTACTGGCTGGGGAGACCCCCCTCCCCCCCGGGGCTCTCATGCTGTTCTCCTTCGTCCCATTCCTGACTTTCCTCTCCCCCGTCTGACTGCTCAGCCCCCTCCTCTTCGCTGTCATCCTCCTCCGGGCATGGAGCCAGCAGAGACACAGCCGGTCCCTGAGCAGCCTCAGGCTGAACCACAACAACATCCAAATGATCGTGTAATAGCTGGCTCAAAATGTTGCTGAACTATAATTCCCAGCAGCCAAGATCTTCATGCTGCCTGTATGCTGCCTGTAGCTACTGATAGTTTTAATTTAATACTATCTGGAGGTCACAAATGGTATGTCACAGATTGCATGTATCTATACCAGGGGTGGGTTCCTCCTGGTTCCAATGAGATTGCCTGAACCGTTAACAACCTGCTGGTGATGTGAAGATTGTGTCACAGATTCAGTTCTGTCTATGTCAGTCCGCTCACACCGCCATCTTTTTTTTTAATTTTCAGCTATTTTTTTGTTGTTGTTAATTCCCCAACAATGTCACAATGAGAACCAGTGGCAAAGGTAAATGGCACCCACACCTGATCTATGCACATATTGTATCTATGAGTAAAAGCAGAAGAAAATTTCAAGAGTTTTCAAGTACAGTAATTAAACTAATGAAAGTAACTTACCCTGAATTGAAAAGATATGTCTTGTTTTTTTCTAATAATAAAACGGACTGGAATTCTAGGTAGAGTCCCTTGCACAGTTTGGGAGTAATGCAAGAAAAAATGGATTGGGTACTAATGGATCCCTACAAATGATGTCTCCTGAGTCTACGGAGAGGGGCGGCATACAAATCCAATAAATAAACAAACAAACAAATAAATAAATAAACAAATAATGTTAGCATTGAGATCTTAATAATAAAGTTCATAATGAGATAGGTGATCTCTTTGAAAGTCAGTCCTAAGTTAAAGTTTAAAATTTGCTGCTGATTGAACTCAGTAAGCATTGATTTCCAACACATCCTCTGTACTGTGTACCAGTGATGGGCTCCAATTTTTTTTAACAAGCGGTGCTCTTCGTAATGATTGGCTGGGTAAGTGTGGCTGTCATGAAACTGAGAGGGCGTGACCAACTCTATATGTCACTTGTGTGGGTGGTACATGTATGGGACAGGCAGAGTTGTGGACAGAATTGAGGAGGGGGCAGGAAGGAAGAAAGATCCACCCTCTGCACGTGAGAGAGAGGTGGGGAAGGAGAGGGGAGAGAGAGAGAGAAAGAGGGAGAGGGAGAGAGAGACTGTATCAAGCTAAACTAGGAAAGCTGGCTGCAGAGGAAGAAAAGTTGGTTAAGCTGTTTTTTTGGGCTGGCGTTTGTTTGTTTTTTTGCCATTTTCAGGCTGATTTTGTCCCCAAAACAGCCTGAAAATGCCCCTCAAAATGGCCATTTCAGGCCATTTTTTTTCAGGCTGTTTTCAGGCTGTTTTTGGGCCAATTTTGGCCTGAAAAATGGGCAGGGTGGGGCCAGCCGATGGTCTGATTTGCCAGTTCTCAGAACTGCACAGAATCGGAACAACCAGTTTGGTCGAACCTCTGTTATGTACCAGTTATCAACCTAATTGCTATATTTTAAGTCAACAGACATTTTCAGGCATTGAAAGTATACTGCAGTTATCTATCCAGGATGCAACTAAGTCGTAAATAACTGTTGATGGATCACATTGATAAAAGAAAGCTTGTAGACTGATACATTAAGAACTTGCACAAATGCACTGCATTCTAAAAACTTAAAGATAAGATCAAGGGAGATTCCTGATCTGTGAAGTGGAATTTTCAGATGACATGTAATCATTTTCAAAACATGTCTCCAGAGCAGATTTCCTGCTGATTAACAAATATCTCTATAAGGATTGCCTCTATTTCTGAAATCCACAATGCCCTCATTGACAGGTTTGTCCCATGATAAAATGATTATTATTACTACTTATTTGAATTTATTAGCTGCCCAATTCTAATGGACTGACTCAGTTGAATCAACAGGCTACTTTTTATTTCTTCTTCTTTTCTTCCTCTGCTTCCCCCTCTCCCTCTTCTTCCCTTTCTCCATAAAATTAAAATGCAAATTCCTCTTAATTATCCTGGAAGTGCACTTCAAATATTAGGTAAACACTACAAATGAGATGTAAATGAAGGCAGTGAAACAGCTGTCAGCTTACTAACTGATTAATTTCCTTCGGAAACCAGAACAATTTCATTACAACATGCATTCCACTCCTTTCCCACCTCTTTCTCTCATCCATTTAGACTCCCGCAATGAAAATTGGTTTTGGTTAGTGGGGGGGTGGAGTGTTCTTTTCCACCACCCTTTCCCCAGAATATAAATATCTCCGTGCCTTCATTCCTGGTTTTATTATTTTTCTTCCTCATCTGAGTGGTTAGCCTGGATTTCCCCATTCCTTTAACATAGTCTAATAGACTCTCAATTTATAGGCCTGTAGAAAAGGAATCTGAATGCAAAGTCCCATGGCAAGAAGGGAAGTCTGCTCAAATAATCTGGATTGATATCCATCATTCATTTTTTTTTTTAATTTTAGGCTTTGCATGTTTATATCCGGAAGGAAAAAGAAAAAGGTAGATGTGGTTATAGTGGTTGTGAATGGACCACCAGAAGATCATGTTAGGGACAGATTGTCATAGAGAAGATCTGTCTGTGTGATCCCGAGGAGACCAAAATGATTTGATGGCACATAATCAATAATCAAATCTTGTTTATCGCAGCAAATACATAATAGATAGATATTTAGAAAGAGTCTGCTTCCTGTATCTGTTTGTCCTTCCATGTACAGTGGTCCCTTGACTTTCACAGGGCCAACTTTCGCAGAAATTCTGTATCATGGGTTTTCAAAAAATAAATAAATAAATAATTTTTTGAAAACCCGTGGTTTTTTTTATTTTTTAAATTTATTTAAAGAAGCCGTCTTTAAATAAATGCGCCTTTTCTGCCCCAGCCTCCGAATTTCGCCGCCGCCGGGCCATCTCAGCTGCTCTATGGCCCACACGTTCCTGCTCCTGCCACCGCCGCCGATCTCGCCATCGCAGGGCCCTCAGCTGTTTGGCGGCCCATGCAACCCCAGCTGCTGCCGCCACCGTTGATCTCACCACTCAAGGCCCCTCAGCTGAGGGCGCGGCTGATGCAGGACACCCTGCATTTTCTTTCAACATCTTTCAGTGCAAATTGGGTGCTCTGGGGTGGAGCTCCATTTTTGCTACCCCACTGAGTTCTCCCTGTCTGGGCAGTAGCCAACCCCTGGTTGGCCTTCTCCAGAGTAAAATATTCTGTTCTGTTCTATTTTATTCTTATTTTTATTCTACTCCCAATTCTATTCTACTCCAATTCTATTCTACTCCAATTCTATTCTATTCTATTCTCAATTGTCTGTTCTGACACTATTCTGAGATGCTTTCTTCTGTTTCTTGCTTTTTGACAGTCTGTTTTAACTCTCATCCTTAAAAATTTAGTTGATTTCTTCCACATCTCATTCTCAATTAGTGAGATTCAGGATAATAATAATAATAATTAATAATTTATTGGATTTGTATGCCGCCCCTCTCCATAGACTCGGGGCAGCTAACAACAATGATAAAAACAACATGTGACAATCCAATAATATAACAACTAAAAACTCTTATTTATAAAACCAAACATACACACAAACATACCATGCATAACCTGTAATGGCCTAGGGGGAAGGAATATCCCAAAGCAATGCCAGATCTTTTGCTTGAAAATAGCAAATATCTCAATGGTGGGTTGCTACCCATTCTCCCCGGTTTGGGCGAACTGGTAGTGGTGGCAGAAGGCCCCGCCCACCCACCCAGGTGTCATCACAGATATACACATGCACATAAGATTCTACACATGCACACGCATGAGTGAAGCAAGAACATGTGAGCATACATCCACAGTTTCAAACCAGTAGTGAAGGTAAGTGAAACCCATTACTGGAATATATGTTCAAGAACATACTGTAGAAATTGGTTGGCTTTGTTCTGTTTCAGCCTGAGTTGGAACTTGCATAGAAGCATTTTATGATCTGTTCCACAAGCAACTCCTGGCCATATTTTTGCTGTTATAACTGAGCTCTTGAGCTCTCCTATATTCTCATCTTAACAATATAATTTCTGTGTACTCCATCTTGCTGATGTCCATGTTTGTAGGTGCTATTTTGACCCTTGAAGACTGTGTTAGAAATCAAGAAATCACTGAATGGGAAGAAACAGATTACTGTATTTTTCAGAGTATAAGACACATCTCTCCCCCCCCCCCAAAAAAGAGAATGGAAATGTTGACACGTCTTATACACTGAATACAGCTATTTTTGGCCACCTGAAGCCCCACTCCCAAGTCCCATTTTTGCGAAAAATGGGCCCATTTTTCACAAAAATTGGGTTTGCTGCGGGTTTGGGAGGCCTGCAGGGTGCTCCTGGGGGCTGGAGGCATAGTTCCCTCTAAGCTGAGCAGTGAGCAATCGCTCACTTAAAAATCATCATCAACTCAGAGTTTTCCAAACCTGCCCAGAAGCCGAGAGGGGAAGAGTGAGAGGGAAGGAGAGAGAGAGGAAGAGAGAGAAACAGATAGAAAAAAGAGAGGAAGGAAAAGAGAAAGAAAAAGAATGGGAGTAAGGAAGAGAGAAAGAAAATCAAAATCTAGTTTGAAACTAGCTCAACTATTTAAGTGGCATTTTGATATTGATAGAGTTGCCCTATTATGAGCTCACTGTTATAGACACACAGTACAGTATTTTATTTTGAAATTCTCTGAGGCAAAACGGTGGTTTTTTTATTTATTTGTTTATTTGTTTGTTTGTTTATTTTTTATTTTTTATTTCCATGCTGCCCAGTCCCGAAGGGACTGCTGCTTAGACACTATACTTTTCCGCCCACCCCCACCCCCAAAAAAAAATTAGAGGGAACACTGGCTGGAGAAAGGCAAAAGTGCCCCTGTTTTATGAAAAAAAGGTCCATTTTTACAAAACCTGTGGTGTATAGAGTTTGGGATCCTTTCAGAGTGCTCCTGGGAGCCAGGGAGGACAAAAACTTTTTTTCCTTACTTACCTCTTTGAAATCTTGGTGAGTCTTATACATCAGTGCATCTTATAGTCTGAAAAATATGGTAATCATTCTCCTGCTTCATTTATATTTTCAAACACACATAATCCAACAGTTTTCCTCCTTGCTGTTTCCAACTTCAATATTCCTGTCTCCAATTATAAGCAGCATACATTGCCTGCACATTCTGCCCTTCTTCCTTTTCTGCTGTTTTGTAGACATTTCTGAATTTTAAGCAATGGATACTAACATATTCTGCCAATTCCTGCTAGCCCATTCATAATGTAGGTAGATAATACTTTGTCACTTTAAAAGAATTTCAAAGTAAATTTTCTCAGTTGGGAATAAAACTTCAAATAAGTTTTCCTAAAATACATCAGTTCCTTGTATAACAGTTTGATACCAAGAGCCAATGATAAAAATCAGGCTGTTGGTTTTCATAATACCAGAAAATGTCAAAAGAATTTTAGTTTCTGGAAGCTGAGAAACAGATGAGTGCATAAGAGTCTTATTTTAAAAATATAAAACCAATAATAAGATTGAACATGTGTAGCATAAACTTTAAGAAATGTTAAAATCTCTTGTATTGCAGCCAGAGGGAAGAAGTAAAATTTCACATGTATGCCTAGAATTAAATATATTCTGGTTTAAATGCATATGTGTTTCTGTGCATTCCTGTCTTTCTCTCTATTTGGGTTTAGACTAAACTTCACCATTGTTGGAAGAAATGTCCATCTGGATTCAGTTCCAAGTGGGGAGAAAGACACTGGAGACATGGAGGCTAACTGGAAGGATGGTTTAATGTTGAACAGTACCATATGGGTTTGAAATCCTGAGTAGCTGATCACATGGAGTGGAGAGTGAGTGTTATTTATACCTTCGCTTGGGCTTTGACCTCAAGCTTTCTGTTCTTGTAGCAAGGGCGGTGGTGGGCTACTGCCCAGACCGGGGGGGGGGGGCACAGTGGGGTAGCAGAAATGTAGCTCCACCCCAGAGCACCCAGTTTGCACTGAAAGATATTGAAAGAAAATGCATAAGCCATGCTCACAGTGTGGTAGTAAAAAAATTGATAGCCCTTCACTGAGCAAGGTCATATATCCTATTGGCTGCAGACTCCCATGTGGAGTCATATTTGTCAGAATTAAGGTTGGTTGAACCTTGGGCTGATGTTATATCCCCAGGTGCCATGTGGTGAGTTCTGTTGCAAGATGGGTAGAGGGTTAATCCTATTATGTCCTGATGGTCATGTCTTAATCCCATCACCCTGGAGCTGAGGTTTTTTGTTTTGTAGATAGGCTGGCCCAGTCCTCAATGGGCACCAAATATCTGCTGGGGACAGGGCACTGCAGGGAGCTACTTTGTCTTTAAAAACATGTTTATCCTTTTCTCATCCAGGGAAATATAATATTCTGCCTTTTTAATATTTCCTAGAATTTTTCATTCTTCCCCCCCCCCCTTTTAATTGTTCTATTTACTTCTGTATACATAAACTTTTATGAGCATAGATCACTGCCCCTCCATCCTGGCACCTTATCTAAATCTCCAATGTCACTTTCTGGAAATGTCTTACACAACAGGGCTTTTAAGGAATCTTCTCATAGAATTTTTCATTCTTCTAGCAGGGCTGGCTGCTAATTTTCTTCATCATGAAATTAATCAATCTTCTACAGTATTTTTTTTTAACATGAGGGATTGGAGCATAAATTTGGGTAATTATCCTATTAAAGATCATGTACAAGGTCTATCTGATATTATTAGATCATTGACTGCATTGGATTCAAGTAATGGGTTGGCTATAATTTTCCTAGCAATGAAGATTATCCCTTCTTTATTTTTCATGTCCAGGGTAGTAAATAAAATAACAAAAAGTGTCCAATTTCACTTCATTTCAATTTGTAGATGTTAAAATTAAATGAACGGGTGATTTATTCCAGCTTTCACTATGTTCAGCTTTTTTATGTTCATGCGTCTTACATTCCAGATTCCCAAAGTAATTTAGTTCTTGCAACTTCATATTTTCTTTACCTGCATGGCAACATCAACAGCTAGATAGGCCAAAGTCTTTAATCTAGCTACATCATGAACATCCTTAGTACTCCAAAAGATCTTCACTCTTCTACAGTAGCATACAGTACTGAGTCCCGTCAATCTGAGGCTCCTCATGCAGCATCCTATCATCAATTGCTTTACCTTGACTATCCATGTGGCTTTCTTGACATCCTCTCATACAGTAGGAATTGTTGCCTTTGCCATTGTCACTAAAATGATCCTTTGCATCCAGCAACTTTCTATATTGGTCCTACTGACCAATACAGTTTTCATCCTGATTTAGCTGGGCAGCTGGGATAATCCTCACACCTCGGGTGATATTGCTGTGTTTCCCCGAAAATAAGACCCACCCCCAAAACAAACCCTAGCATGATTTTTGGGGAGTAGGCCAAAGATAAGCCTTACCCCCAAAATAAGCCTGGAGAATGGTCATTGCCATTGTATGCCACCCCGAGTCTTCGGAGAGGTGCGGCATACAAATCTAATAAATTGAATTGAAATTGAATAAGAGGCAGCAAGCATGATGGGGGCAATGATGTCCTGAAGCAGCCACAGCCCACTGTCCCCTTGGCACAGCACAAATACTGAGCATGCAGGCAGAGGCAGGGGAAAGATACATGATCCGGACATGCTGTGTGGCTGCCTGACTCACAGGAGGCCCACAGAAATTCACAAATTTAGTTCTGCACTAGGCAAATAGGTTGTTAAAATATGTGAAGCACACCTCTGCAAATTGGGGTGGGTGGGTTATGCTGGCTTGCAGCCAAGCCAGGATCAATATAGGACAGGAATAGCTTCAAGGAGCACTGTGGCTATGTCACAGGGTAATGTTAAAGGAGATTGGACAAATGGATGGAGAACAACATTAATGATAAATACTACTCTTGACAGCTGTTCCTACCTATTCAATCATATATAATCTTAATGGGCCTATTCTGTTCACATGTGAATGTTGTGCCAACTACCAACCTCAGTGAGCCCACTGGATGATTCTACCCAGAATATCTCAGACTTTTTTCTACAGCTTATTCAAAGTTTATTGGTACATTGGCAAGGTTTATAAAGCATACTAATTTATAAATCATGGCAAACTCAGAATACAGCAAAGATAACCAAACTTATTTCCTTAGCACAGCTGTGCTAATATATGATATACTGCATCAAAAGTCCAAAGCAAGAACTTCAAATTCTGTTAACAATCAAACAACATCTTATCATTTTACATCTTTTGTTTCTTTGTCTTTACCTGCATTCTTCCCAGTTCTGGAAAGCTTTTTCCTTGATTTCTGACATTTATCTCATTTCCTGGATTTTCTCTCCATTCTATACCTTACTGCATCCCCAAAAAGCTCAAGAGGGAATAGTTGCACTCCTGTGATCCCAGGCGTCTGCAGGTTTTCACACAAGGTGAGCTAGTCCATTCTATTTCTGCTGCCACAGAAAGTTTTCTTTCTCACTAAGAAAAGATTGTGGAGAAACATTTGCATGTTCCTTCTGGAGGTGAGAGGCAGGTAATTTCCCATAGGTGTAAATCTCGGGTGTAATCCAGATGGTTCTTGAAAACCAGGGATTTTTTTTCCTAAAAAAACAAGCAGAGAAGAGCAGAAATCCGATATACAGGTGGAAACATTTGAAAGGCATTAAGTATCTATCAAATCCTAAATAGACAAGATGTATGTTGGATCCTTACTGGATGAAGGACTACACGCACGTGTTGGGTAACGGTACACTTTATTACAACAAGTAACGGTTACAGAATAAGCAAAGGACAACATGGCCGTGCCCGGCAGCTATATATATGCCGGGCTGCCAACCAATCATCTTATAGCATTTTCCCGCCCAAGGAATATGGGGCGGGTACAATGCCTAACTGTCCTCTGGACACAACACCCCTTCCCACCTGGTTGGTACACACAAAATCCTCTAAATAAGCGGGATGCTTGTGTGTCCTTGCTGAGCGGCGGGGTTCGGCCCCTGATGGGGGCAAGGATGATTCTGTTTCTATAGGCAATGGTTGTGGTTGATCTTCTGTGTATATTTCCTGGTGTAAAGATTGCGGTATTGGTCTTTGATATTGATTGTCCGGGGAGGAAGTGATCTCTGTATAATTGGATGGTGTGGTACAGGTTGGCGGAATGGATGGTGCTTGTGACGCCGGCGTGGCAGCTTCTAAGGTTCGGCGGCGTAGTTGGTCTATGTGCCGACGCCAGGTCCTTCCGTCACTTAGGTGGACCCTATAAGAGCAAGGGCCTGTTACTTCAGAAACCCAACCTGGCTCCCAACGGTGTTCTCCTCCCCCATAATTTCGTGCATATACCAGATCTCCCTGGACAAATGCTCTATTGACAATTGGTAGGGGACAACGGCTAAGGGCATCTGCGTGTGCCATGTCTTTTCCCGGATGATATTGCAACTGGTATGTATAGGCCGCTAAAAATTCTGACCACCTGGTCATTCTGGGGGATGTGAATTGAGGAGACTCTTTAGTGCCCGCTATTATGCCCAATAGGGGTTTGTGGTCAGTTTGCAGAACGAAGGGTCTGCCATACAAATAGTCATGAAACTTCTTTACTGACGCGACAAGGGCTAAGGCCTCCTTGTCCGTCTGACTATAATTTCTCTCGGTGTTGGACAATGTTCATGAGAAATATGCTATAGGGGCTTGGGAACCATTAGGTAATTGGTGGCTGAGAACGGCACCTATGCCATAAGGAGAAGCATCTGCAGCCAGTACCAGTGGCCATTGATCATTATATTGGATAAGGACTGCATCAGATGACAGCAAGTCCTTGACTGCCTTAAATGAAGCCTGTTCTACGTCTCCCCAAACCCATGGTCTGTCGTTTCCCAATAGTCTATGCAGGGGTTCAGCTATGGTTGCTTTGTGTGGTAAAAAGGTGTTATAAAAATTGAGGCGGCCTAAGAAAGCCTGTAATTCAGACTTGTTCACAGGTGCAGGTGCCTGTTTGATAGCTGATATCTTAGCCTGTGTTGGGTGAATGCCAGCAGCGTCTATGGTGTAACCTAGAAAATCAACACGGGGAACACCTATGTGGCACTTGCTACATTTTAAGCGAAGGCCTGCCTTTTGAAAACGGGATAGGACACCCCTGACACGTGTGAGTAATTGTTGTTGTGAGGTGGCTGATATAAAAATGTCATCAAAGTATGGCATTACACCAGGTAGTCCGTATAATAGCCTCTCGATGATGTTCTGAAACAGGCCAGGAGCCACACTTACGCCAAACTGGAGGCGGCGACAACGGAAAGCGCCTCGGTGGGTGACCAGAGTTTGAGCCTCCGCAGTGGCATCGTCCACCGGAAGTTGTTGGTACGCTTGCGCCATATTCAACTTTGCAAAAATTGACCCCTGGCCGAGGGAATGAAGCAAGTGCTGTACCACCGGTACAGGATAGGGGTTGGAGCTTAGGGCGTGATTGAGTGTCGCCTTATAGTCTCCACATAGGCAGAGAGACCCGTCGGGTTTGACAGGAATTACCAGCGGTGTTTCCCATTTGGAATAATCAGTGGCCTCTAGAACCCCCTGCTGGATGAGTTTGTCCAACTCTGCGTCTACTTTTTTTCTGAGTGCAAAAGGAACTCGTCTGGCTTTTAGTCTAATGGGGGCCACTTTGGGGTCTAGGTTAAGGGATATTGGTGTTCCCACATAACAACTCAAAGTGTTACTAAATACATCAGAAAACTCATCAAATATACAAGAATATACATCAGGGGTCACTGAGTGAATTCCCGAAACAGACAACCCTAGTTTGGTAAACCAGTCCCGCCCCAAAAGAGATGGTAGGGGATTAGCTACAATTATTAATGGGAGGATTCCAGAGTATGCCCCTTTTTTGACATGAAATTTCCCCTCCCCCTTGGTTGGAATTAGGTTTCCCTGATAGTCCCTCAGTTTAACACTTGTCAGGCCCAATTTGGCTTGGGACGGGTCTGCAACAAGGTGCGAAAATGTGTCCCAGGAAACCAAACTTCTGGCAGACCCGGTATCTACCTCCATTTCTAGGGGTGACCCCTCAATAGTTACAACCAAAGAAATTTTTTTGGTCCCACCTCCAGCTGCTAAAAATACTTCTTGTTCCCCATCAAATAGCTCTTGATCAGGTTTTGTGGCGAAGCAGTCACCATGGTGTTCTGGCAGGCGTTGGTTTGTGTTGCGTGACGGTGTGGCACAGTTGGCGGGTTGGTTGGGAGTCGAACGGCAGACTCTTGCTAGGTGACCCGCTCTTCCACAGCTGTAACAGGTTGCCATGCGAAATTGGCAGGATGAGCGAGGGTGTGGATCTCCGCAGCTGGGGCACGGTGGGTAAGACGGCCGTGGTGTTGGTGTGGTCCTCTGGTTGGTTCCATGGGTTGGTGTGCGACGGCGGTTGGTGGTGGTACGAAGTCGAGCAACTGTTTCACCTTGGTTGGTGTTGTCCGTAGAAGAGCAGGTTGTCGCGTGAATGCTCGGTTGTGGAGGAGATTTCACTGTTTCTGGAATACGGCGTTGGATGCCAGCAGACGAGTGAAAGGACGTCTCCGCGGCACAGGCGTCATCAATGGCTATGGCTAGGGTGAGCTTGGAGTGGGCTAGGAGGCGGCGCTGAATTTGAAGGTCTCGCACCCCGCAAACCAGCTGTTCCAACAGGGAACGTTCCAGATTTTCGAAATCACAGTCCCGCGCTGCATCCCGGAGGGCAGCCACGTATTGAGTGATTGACTCCCCTTCTGCCTGGATGCGATGGCGGAAATGAAAACGGCATGAAATGAAAGATGGAGCGGGAGCATAATGTTTTTTAAGTTTGTCCATCAATTCATCCCATGGAACCTCATAGACTACCTGTGGTGCCACGAGAGCACGTGCCATGCGGAAAATGGGTTTGCCACAGGCGTTCAAAAAACATGCTGTACGGCGAACTTCTGACAGTTCGGTAAGGTCTTGCGCTTTGAGGTAGCATTCAAAACGGTCGAGGAAGCTTTCCCAGGTGTCGCTACTGGGGTCAAATGTATCGAAGGAAACAGGAAATGCGCTGTGACTTGCCATGGAGGTGATGAAGGTCTTTGGTTGGTGCAGTTAAATGGCCTGCTGATGGCTACTGAGGTTAGAGTTCTTGTGGCCACCAGAGGGCTCCGCAGATGGCCACTCAGCAGTTGACAGGGTTGCAAGACTGCAGGAGACTCCTGCAGACTTTATGTTGGCCGTGGAGCAGCAGCGTGGCAGCAAATTCCGTGGCCCCGAGCTTGGCGGGGGGGGCACGGCGGAGAACGTGGTCTGCGGTGCGGTGGCAGACCTGGCAGCGTTCCCTTCTGTGGGCGGGCAGCGAATATTTGCTGGTGGCCGCCAAGCAGCTGAAAGGGCTCGGCAACAAAGACCGGGATTTCCCCTTGCGTGGGTGGTGGGAAGACCCAGGGAAGGCTTCTTCAACCGCCCAGCAGCTGATCCGCTTGGCAGCGTGGCAGCAGCCCTGGCGGCAATCTTTTCAGCGGCGGAGCAGCGAGGAGAGGCCGCCGAGCAGGTGGGAGAGCTGGCGGCGAAGACCTGGGTTTCCCCTTTGCGTGGGCGGCGGGAAAGACCCAGTGAAGGCTTCTTCAGCTGCCCAGCAGCTGATCCGCTCGGTAGCGCGGCAGCAGCCCTTCCGGCGGCCCTTTTGGCGAGGAAGCTAAAAACCGGGGCTTCCCCTTTGCATGGGTGGCGGGAAGACCCGGGGAAGACTTCTTCGGCCGCCCAGCAGCTGATCCGCTCAGTAGCGCGGCAGCAGCCCTTTCGGCGAGGAGGCGAAAAAAACTGAGGCTTCCCCTTTGCGTGGGCGGCGGGAAGACCCGGGAAAGACTTCTTCGGCTGCCCAGCAGCTGATCCATGTGGTAGCACAGCAGCAGCCCTGGCGGCGGTCCCCTCGACGGGAGAGCTCGAGGGCAAGGTGCAGAGGATTTCCCTCGGTGCGTGGTGGTGGGGAAGACCCAGGGAGTTTTCCCTCGGCTGCTGAGTGGCTGAGGAGCTCGGCAGCGGTGCAGTGGCAGAGTGGCGGTGGAGGGCGCTGCGGTGGCCTGAGTAGCAGGGAAACTATCGGTTCTTTTCCTTGTTACCTTTCTCTGGTGCTTGTTTTCCTCGTCGCCAGATGTTGGATCCTTACTGGATGAAGGACTACACGCACGTGTTGGGTAACGGTACACTTTATTATAACAAGTAACGGTTACAGAATAAGCAAAGGACAACATGGCCGTGCCCGGCAGCTATATATATGCCGGGCTGCCAACCAATCACCTTATAGCATTTTCCCGCCCAAGGAATATGGGGCGGGTACAATGCCTAACTGTCCTCTGGACACAACAATGTATGTTTTCTAAATTGTCTGTGATGAAAGGTAGGGAGGGAGGGAGAGAGAGAGAGAGAAAGAGAGAGAGAGTCAGCTACAACTGAAGCACTTGGTGTTTTCTTTTCCTTGGCAAAACTCCGAATCAGTGGTGTTTAACCTGTGGTTCACAGACTCCTGGGGGAGCCATGGTTTCATCCCAGGAGGTCCACAAAGGCTGGAAGTTCTGTGGCCACAAATGGTATTTTGTAGTAAATAAATGGTTGAGAACATTTGCTCCTGATAGTTCCTCACTATTATCTTTTTTGGGGAATTTTCTTCATTTATTTTTTTTAAAGTGTTACTGCTTTAGGTTTGTGTGTGCATTTTCTCCACCTAGGTAGACGTTCTTAGCCAACTTTGACTAATCTCAGGAAGCTAAGTAGAAGTAGAATGGGCAGGCATGTGAATGGCAGTCTAACAAGAGGTATCATGTCTGCAATTAGACTAAGAATTTGAAAAATAAAACCTACCCTCAAGAAGGCCCCTTCCATATTTTGGCTAAAAGAACTTCATGGACATGTACAGGACATCACTAGGAATTGAACTCAATTTATGGTTTACTTATTATTTGTATTTTAATGGAAATAATAATACTGCCTAAGCATCATTTCTGGTGTAAAGTCACCCGTGAAAATTAGGATTATTCCAATTCAGGTTAATGACAGGTTTATTTATTGACCTTGGAGGAGAGCTTTGGCAGCCAAACATCAAAACGTCTGATAATGCCTATTCCTACTAACACATTTCACTAAAGCAAATAAACTTCTTCTAATGTTTTAATTTTTAGCAATTTTATTTTCATGAAAGCTTATGCCTTTTCATGACATTTGTTCATTGGAAAAGTTGGTGGGAGGATCTTTTACTCGTGGCCCCTGACAACACTGCTTCAAAGTTTTGTGACAAATATGAAATAAAAGTTTCTAGTTATGTTCTCCTGCTTAGAAAACAAACAAACAAACCATAACACAGAGGCTAGGACATCACCTTTTAATCCCTTCCAGGGAGGGGCGGCATACAAATCCAATTAACTCTCGGCTGAAGATCCTCTTAGAAGGTGAGCTGTGGACTTGCCCTTTTCTCCAAGGTGACAACCCAGGCCTAGCATCCCTCAGGAGACAAGTTCTCTTTTGAATTTTAGGAAAATTATTCCGGAATGCTTTCCCCCCTTAGAACAGCACCTTATCTGTAGTCTGCCACTTGTGGATTTGCTATGTAGTGTTGGCTTCATATTGTGGATTTGGGCATTTCGTATTTTATATCTTGTTGCTGATATTCAAACAAAAAGAAAGAGAAGTTGCAAACAGAGATTCCAAGACAAAACCTTTGAATTGGAGTCCATTGGTCAGTTTGACTGGTGATTTGACATCTACAACAGTTGGGATTAATGTAAGGTAGTCCTCATTTGCAACCTAAAACTCAGTCATTAAGCAAAGCAGTTGCTAAATAAAACTCCCACTATGCTTATGATCTTCACTTTCCGTTTGCTTTACAGTCTTGCAAAGGTTGAACATGTGAGGCTTGGTCGCAAAATTACTTTTTCATCATCATCGTAACTGTGAATGGTCACTGTATGAGGCACTCACTAAACAAGGACTTCCTGCTTATCACTCAGGGGCTGCCTGCCGTTGGCTCCTAGCGGTGGGTGCAGGCAGTGGGTGCAGACACGTGCAGGCAGCGGGCATGGGCGCGTGTCCCTGGCATGAGATTCAGCTTCTGCGCATGTGCACAGAAGTGAAATCTCGCGCGAGAATGCTCGCATGTGCGAGATTTTGGCAATTTTTGCTGATTTCTTTGTTTCCATGCATACGCAGAAGCAAAAAAAGCCCGAAAATTGCTGAAATCTCTCAGCTGCAAGCATCCTCGCATGAGATTTCACTTGCTGCATATGCGCAGCAGGCAAATCTCGTATGGGGGCGCACAGCTGTTCACGCAACACCATTTTTACTAACTAATCAGCGATCCCAGGTATACCGGCTGCAGCCCATTACTGCTACTTAGGACTAATTATTAGCAGCAGCCTCTGATTTCGTGGCTGGTATAGACCATTCATATGCTGATTAGAATTTGATATAACTTGGTATTTGATCACTTACACTTTATGATACTCTGATAAACCTATTGTATTGTGGAAGGAGATATATCAACTTATAACCATTCATTTAACAACTATTCAAAGTTATGACAGCACTGAAAAAAAGTGACTTACAAGTTATTTGGTCCTTAAACCAATGACTGTGACAGCATTCCTCGATCACATGATCTAAATTTGGGCACTTGGCAATCAACATACATTTACAATAGTTGCAGTTTCCTGGGATCATGTGATCACTATTTGTAACCTTCCCTGGGAGGTTCAAACAAGCAAAGCCAACAGGGGGAGCCAGATTCACTTAACAACCATGTTATTCACTTAATGACCACAGCAAAAAAAATAAGTTCAAATCCCAATAGGGATATTAAGTCAAGGACTACCTGTGTTAAATATGTGTGCATGCTTGGGAGATATGTTGTAGACTCTAATTCATACAAACCTATATTATAATAAATCTATTCTTCAAGATAACTTTGATACAGTAGGTTTTTAAATTGCAGTATAGATTTTATTATTTTTCTTTTTATGCTGCATTGACTAGAGAGACATGGATGAGTAGATGCATTCAATAAACCAAATAAAAGACCTGGTTTTTCCTGCTTTTATTCTTGCCTCCTGTGGAAGGTGGAAGAGAATATAGAAGCAGGAGCAACTAGATATAAATGTGATTTCTTTTTTTCTGTTGATTTGATGCCAGAGGTATTCATAGTAATTAAGACAGCAAAGAGGAGACTTTTTTTCCCTTAAAAGGTCTGATTTTTATTGGAGAGTTTATTTAATAGCTTCAACTTCAGGAGATTACATTTAATTAGCCGAGTTATAAGGAACAGGTTTCAAATCAGTCTATTTCTGTACCAATTAAAAGAAAGTAAATTGTCTGCTGAAGTTGTAAATCTCGAAGCCCCAAGAGCCAAGAGGCAGGGGTTTGTGCACTTCAAAGTGTTCAATCTAAACCAAATTGACATTTATAATTATCTCTTATAAAAATCTGACATAGCTTAGCTATGTATAGATGCCATTTATGGTAACGCTCTTTCCAAAGCTTTCCCCATCTGACTGGAGCACATATGATGCCTTTAATAAATATTAATAAGTGGTGTGCACAAGCAAGCAAATAGCACAGTCTGAACTTTGCTTGGGTTGTGTTGCTCCAAAATGTATTTTGTCCCTAAAATATTGACAAACAAACAACCAATACTGATTTCAGGTATAAGTATGCTGCTCATAAACTCCTCTGTGAGGCCCAGGCCTTTGCCCTGTACCTGCCCTGGTGGAATTACCAGCAGGCAGTATCAGCAGCATGCTAATAAGTCCTAGCAGCTGGCCTTGAACTTAACATTTAATTATCTGTCATGCTAAGAGAAACACCATACAGAAAGGGAAACTGTGGCTTGCGAGATGACAGGAGAAACCAAAGCAAGTCAGTGGAAGGGCCTGGAACTCCAAAGGTGCCAGGAGGTGCTCTAGTGCTGATGCCAGATCTAGACGTCAGAGCTTTAAGAAGGCATTTTCCTTCAAACTGCTGTCTGCTCCTTCTACCAGCCCACTCCTCAAAAATATATTTATTTGATTGATTGATTGATTGATTTGTCCAATACACAATGACTGTATTAGTGGGTATACACATAGTAAAATACATGATGAATGTTATAGAGGATATACTCATAGTAAAATATATTTAAGAAAGAATAGAAGAAGAGATATAGGAATACAGTAGAAGAAAGGTATAGGAGATATAGGAGAGCAATAGGACAGGGGACGGAAGGCACTCTAGTGCACTTGTACTTGCCCCTTACTGACCTCTTAGGAATCTGGATAGGTCAACCATGGATAATCTAAAGGTAAAGTGTTGGGGGTTTGGGGATGACACTATGGAGTCTGGTAATGAGTTCCACGCTTCGACAACTCGGTTACTGAAGTCATATTTTTTACAGTCAAGTTTGGAGCGGTTAATATTAAGTTTAAATCTGTCGTGTGCTCTTGTGTTGTTGTGGTTGAAGCTGAAGTAGTCGCTGACAGGCAGGACGTTGCAGTATATGATCTTGTGGGCAATACTTAGATCTTGTTTAAGGCGTCTTAGTTCTGAGCTTTCTAGGCCAGGATTGAAAGTCTGTTTCAAGTTGAGGAGTGAAGGGCTCTTCTGGTGAAGTATCTTTGGACATTTTCAAGGGTGTTAATGTCTGAGGTGCGATATGGGTTCCAAACAGATGAGCTGTATTTGAGGATGGGTCTGGCAAAAGTTTTGTAAGCTCTGGTAAGTAGTGTGAGATTGCCAGAGTAGAAGCTACATAGGATTAGGTTTACAACTCTTGAAGCCTTCTTGGCTATGTTGTTGCAGTGGGCTTTGGCACTTAAATCTTTTGCTATTAGTATACCGAGGTCTTTAACCGAGTGGGGATTATCTGTGATAATTTGATTATTCAGTTCGTATTTGGAATTCAGATTCTTCTTCCCAATGTGTAGGTCAGAGCATTTGCTAGTTGAGATTTGGAGTTGCCATGTGTTAGACCACTCAGAAACAGAGTTCAGGTCTTTTTGGAGAGTAGTTGTGTTATCGGTGGTGTTGAAGAGTTTTACATCGTCGGCGAAGAGAACACAGTTGCTTGTGATGTACTCGCAATGCTCCTAGGCTTCATGCAGTGGTCCAGTATTGTACTCTGATGGTGGCCAGTCCAAACCGTGTGGTCAAAAGAGGCTTTAACTATATATACTGACATTCAGCAGTGTTGGGTGTATATACACATTGCCCCTTCAAGCTATTCCTGCCACTACTCATCCTAACTTGATTAACTTTCAATAACTCCTCCTCCTCTTTTATCATTAAGAGTGACATCGTTGACTGTGAACAATATCACTGAAGAAAATAATTTCTGAGATTGAGCTATTTTGGCCACAGCGTACAAAGCCATTTGTGTGAACTGCAAATTAACATGCTCTCCTATTCGTTCCTTCTCAAACAGTGGGGCAGGGCCTCCCTGGGGGGGGGATGGAGCGATGCCGGGGGCGCGTGTGACCGCTTGGAATATGTGTGGTCCCTCTCAATTGATTCCCCTAACCAAAAACAGACTCCACTGAGTTCTGTGGGACTTACTCCCAGGTAAGTGGGTAGTGCAGCCTCCCCCAGCTAATAGTTTGCTTGCAGCTTATAATAAGTAAAATAATAAATATTAACACTAAAATTCCATTGGGGCCCAGATTGGAGAGGGTGGGGGAAAATGTTTTCTTCTTTCAAGGGGGCATAACAGAAAATAATTGAGAAGCAGTGTATTAGATAATTCCCTTAATACTGTATCCTCCCATTTTATGTTCCAGGAAAAAAAATCCAACCTCTGCCCTTCCTGTTGAGCAGGTCCTACAGAACGTATGTATTTTGTAAGTATGCACTTGTCCTCAACTATCACAACTGCGCCCAAAATTTCTCTTAAGTGAGACATTTGTTAAGTGAGTTTTACCCAATTTTACAACCTCAACAGTTGTTAAGTAAATTACTGCAGTTGATAAGTTAGTAACCAAGTTAAGTTAAACTTGCTTATCCATTGACTTTGCAAAGGTCACAAAAGGTGATCAACTACATGACACAGGGACACTGCAATGGTCATAAATATCAACCAATTGCTAAGCATCTGAATTTTGATCACATGATCATGGGAATGCTGCAAAGGTCATAACTGTGAAAAATGGTCATAAGTCACATTTTTCTGTGCCGTTGTAGCTTTGAATGGTCATTAAATGAACTGTTGTTAATCAAGGACTACTTGTACATTTGCTCACACACCTATGCAAAATTAAGTTGAAAGCATATGTACAAAGCATCAAAATGCACATAAACTAATTAAGAGATTTTGTTAAAAATCTCTCTTTTTCAGACATTCTTATGGTCTCTTACATATTTAGAGCTAATTTTAATAATATTGTTTCAATACATAGTGATTAAATTCACTATTTGCCTTCCATATGGAACAGTACTGGTTCAAACCTCAGAATATGTTTTAAATTAGTATTTTTCTTTCCCTTATTCCTTTATTTTCCACTCTTTGGGCTATTGGTGAGAGGGTGAGTAAGTTCAGTGATGTATCATTTCATCATTTCTCAAATCACTTGAGGTAAAAGGGGAAAAATCCCTTTTTACATCAAGTGACTGGAGAAGTGATGAAATGATATATTGCTGAAGTTAATGAGAAAATCAAACCAATGGAAATGAGGAAAGAAAAATAGTAATTAACAAAGAGTTTGTCACTGAACCGCAGAGAAATAAGGAACTAATATGTTTATAATCCAGCTTTGGTGCGCAAAGGAGCTATGCTGCTTTGGCTGTATTACAATATCTTTTGGCATAGATAGGTGAAGGGGGAAAGGATGTGGGAGACAGACTGCCAAGTGGAAAATACACTGAGAACCTAAATAAAAAATAGGTGAAGAAGCTGACTTCAAGGAAGTGGTGGAGATTGAAAATTGAGACAGAAGGGGATTAATTGAGGAGGGGCCTTGGAAGACATAAGACATAAGCAGTGCTTAACCCTGGTATTCTCCTCAAGTCTAAAAGGACCCGAAATGAAGTTTGAGACCCCTGCATATCTGAAACTTGAAATTCCATGACTTTTTCTCATTTGAGGGGTTATTTCTAAGGGTGGGGGAGGTTTGGGGGGGTGTATAGTTTTTGCTGGGCAGAAAAAGTTACCAATGTTACCCTCCGGGTCTTTTTAGACCCAAAGTATAAAAGGGTTGATTCTAGCTACTGGAATGGGTTTTTTGAATACAAAAAAGCATTAATTTTTTCACTTCAATTTTCATATCATTGTGTTCAGAAATGTTCAAATTAGTTTCCCAATACCAAAGATGGTAAAAAAAGTCAGATTTTGCAGCCTAATCTAGATGAAAATGAACAAAAATTCACAAAAGGGGGGGGGTTGATGAGCAAAATAAACAAATAAGCATTATTTTTTTCACTTTAATTTTCATTTCATTGTGTTCAGAAATGTTTGAATTAGTATACTAGTGAAAAAAGTATTCAAAAAAACCATTCCAGTAGCTAGAACCAACCTTTTTTACTTCAGATCACAGATAACCCGGAGGACTACAAGTGTTCAAAACATTTTTTTTTTCATTTCATTATGTTCAGAAATATTCAAATTAGTATGCCAATGCCAAAGATGGTCAAAAAATTCTGATTTGGCAGGCTATTCTATCTATAAATTGAAAAAAAGTGCACATAGCTGGGGGGGGGGGCTTTTCTGAGCAGAATAAACAAATAAGCATCAATCTTTTCATTTCAATTTTTATATCATCGTGTTCAGAAATGTTCAAATTAGATTCCCAATACCAAAGAGGGTCAAAAAAGTCAGATTTTGCAGCCTAGATGAAAATGAACAAAATTTCACAAAAATGGGGGGCAGAGTTTGATGAGCAAAATAAACAAATAAGCATTTTTTTTTCACTTCAATTTTCTTTTCATTATGTTCAGAAATGTTCAAATTAGTATAATAGTGAAAAAAGTATTCAAAAAGACCATTCCAGCAGTTAGAACCAACCGTTTTATACTCCTGGTCTAAAAGGACCCGAAGGATAACAAGTGTATAGTAAATGCAAGGAGCGTACCAGGGTTAAAGAGATGGTGGCTATTTGCTATAATAATCAAGTCACTGATGACAGTAAGGGGCTACATTCCAGTAGCTATTTTCAGGATGCATATATAGCTGCGCGTCCCCAATGTGCACACATGCACGCACACCGAGATTTAGCTTATGTGCATGTGCAGCAGGCAAAATCTCTGTGAAGACACTCATGCATAAGAAATTCTGACAAAAATCTAGATCATGTTTCATTTTGTGTAATCGTTTGATATAATTATGTTCCTTCAATGAGAAGTATCTAGCAGTAATCCAAAGTCCTAAATATTTAATTTTTTTGTTACTTGTAGACCTGTTTTCTGGACTAATTCTTTGATCTGAGTCTGGGTATAGTAGTTAATATTTTTGTTTTGTCCTTGTTAATTTTACATCCAGCAACTCTTCCAAATGTCTCTATTTTGTTTAATAATCCTGTGGCCGATTCTGTCAGGTCTCCTAAGAAAAATACCAGATAATCTGTGAATGCCTGAGTTTTATATGTTTGTTTTTTTCACTTTAGTTCTTCTAATTTGGTCATTCTTTCCAATTTGGCTTAATAACATTTCAATTGAGAGAATAAATAATAGAGGTGATAGCGGGCATCCTTGTCTTATCCCTTTCTCAATCTCAAATTGATCGATCACGTCCCCATTTATCAATATCCTTGCCTTTTGTTCTGTATAAATAGTGCTAATCATATTTTTGAATTTAGATCCACTGGATACAGGTTTTTTTTAATGTAGATGGACATATATCATTCTTGAATCAAATAATTGCAATTTAGAGAAAAATACTCTCTAATGATTGCGAGGAAGAAAGTGATTGGCTGAGCTGCCCACTGGCTTAGACTGATTTTCATTATGCTGACCGTAGATAAAAGTAAAGGTAAATGTTCCCCCACCCATGCATGCTAGTCATTTACAGCTCTAGGGGGCGGTGCTTATCTCCGTTTCTAAGCCAAAGAGCCAGCACTGTCCGAAGACGTCTTCATGGTCATTTGTCCAGCATGATCAAACACCGAAGGTGCATGATATGCTATTATCTTCCCACCAAAGTGGTCCCTATTTTTCTACTTTAATTTTTTAATGTGCTTTCGAACTGCTAGGTTAGCAGAAGCTGGGACAAGTAACGGGAGCTCACTCCGTTACATGGCACTAGGGATTCAAACTGCTGAACTGCCAACCTTCTGATCAACAAGCTCAGCGTCTGAGCTACAAGTTTTAAAAAACAGTTCAAAAATGACAAGTTCAAAAGACTTCTGAGGAGTTGACTTTTTTCCCTTATCGTTCAACCGCACTGGAACTGAACTCTACTTCAGAAAGAGGATGTTTTCAAACAAAGGACATCCTCGATAAATTTATATGCATGGATTTGCTAAAAATTATTAGTAGCCCTTTCCAAATAGGGGTTTGAAAACAGAAAGCCTATGAAAGAAAAGAATGTACCACAGACATTTTCAGGCTTCACTCCACAGGCAGAAATGAATCATTTAGGCACACTCACAGAGGATCGAAGAGAGGAGCGGAGAAATATTAATTTTAGAAAGCAGGAAGGCATAACAAGAATGAGCTCTGTTTAAAGAAATAGGATTTTCATCTGCCATCTTGGCAACCATCTAACTAAGTCTCACAGATACAGAAAAGAGAAACTAAAAGGATGCCAAGAATGCATCCATGGTCCCAACCTGGACCTATAGATATGTTAGATTACAGTTCTCATCTTGATCAGCCAGCAGGTCCAAAGGTGAAGGTTAAAAACCAAAGCATACGTATCAGGCTGGAAAATGCTGGAATAAGAGTTTGATGTATATGGAAGAAAGAGAACTAAAAGCAGTAGATCATGGGATTTTTACAGCTGCTATGGGTCTAGATCTGTGATGGTGCAACTATGGCATGCGTGGCACAAATGGCACATGGAGCCATTTTGGAGGGTACATGAGACATTGCTTTGCTTTGTCAGCTCCAGTGTGCCATCTGATTTTCAGCCTTGGGAAAGGCTGTTTCGCTCTATGGATGCTTCAGGGAAGCTCCCCTGAAGCCCTAGCATACAAAAAAAACCCACCAAACAGAAGTTCAGAAAATGGACTTCCGGTTTGCCTATCGTGGGGGGGGGGGGGTTTTGCACTCTAGAGAGTTCAGGGAAGTTTCCTATAGCCCCAGAGTGCAAAATAACAGCACAATGGGCCAACCAGAAGTCCGGTTTTCTGAACGTTCGGTTTGTCCATTTGGCCATTTTTCCACGTTCCAGGTTTCAGTGAGGCCTGTGTGCATGCGTGGGGGCAGTGTGTGGGGGGGTGCATATGTGGGGTGGGAGGAAAGGGATGTGGGCACATGCACTCATGCTAGCACACACACACACACACACACATCCTTTTGGCATGTGAATCAAAAAAGGTTCGCCATCACTGGTCTAGAGCAATGGTTCCCAATCTGTAGTCCACAGACCCCTGGAGAGCTGCAATGTCATCACAGAAGGTCCACAAAAGCTTGAAGAACTGTTCTGATTTAAATCTTAAGTCTTGGGGGTCTGTGGCTATACTCCATAGCTACAAAGGGTATTTAAAGGGGGGTGAAGAAAAGGTTGAGAATCTTTGGTCTCTAGAGTCCTGATTGACAACACCAGGCTCCAATGCCCCTAGGGCTCCTCCAGAAGTTGCTGCCTGAGTTGAAATTGTGACATGAAAGAAGGACATTATTTAAAAAAATAGTCACACCATAAATTAAGGGCATTATTAAATAGGAAAATAATCACATCATGCATAAATTCATTTTAAACTTGTTCCTATTTACCATAAGTAAAGTGAAGTCAAACTCATGTGTCCTGGCATTGCCCTTTACTTAATTTTATCTCTGCTTACATTTTAGAATCCAGTTCGCAGCATAAGACTTATAGATATGCACAGCTGGCATTTTGAAACGCCGTCCAAAAATGTCAGGTTTGGGGCTCAAGGTGGTCCCCGGTGCGGCCTATTTAAGGGTGGCGCGGGGATTGCCTCCTTTTGCCCTTGGCTATCCTGAAGCGAACACCCACCCGCCCTCCTCTGTCATACAGTGTGCCTGAACGGGGTCGCCTCTGGGCCGAATAGGAATTTTTTGTGGTCTCTCCTACAGGTGCAACCGTTTTTTCGCCTATTCCACACTGACGTTAAGGATGGACTGGTTAGGGGGTGCGGTGCAATGTAGATTTGGTCATTTAGATGTGGTGTTTGGTCAATTTGGCATACCCTTTGGTCACTGGGGCTTTTGGCAGGTTAGGGTTGGAAATGGGCAGTAGGAGCAACTGCACATTCTCCTTTTGGGCATCTTTTCAAAGATGATGGGCCGCCTCTGCTCAGGAACTATAGGTTTGTACAACCTTGAGGATTGGAGGGGGGATGCCCATGGGACTTAACTTATCCAATTTCCCGAAGGGGATTGGAGGGTGAGCTCCTCCCACACACTTCAAGGGCATGGCTCGGATCCAGGTGACTACGTTCACCTGGTTCAGCAAGGAGTTATGCCCCATAGTTGCCAAATAATGTTTTGATATGTAATTTCCACCCCATTAGTTTGCTTGGCCTCTGCAGGTCCTTTGGTTACACTTGTTTATAACATATACATTTATGTTATTTAAATTTATGTTAATTAAATAAAGTGACCCAATTTAAATTCCAGCTCTGGTCTCCACGTCGTTATTCCACTTCCAATGCAATCCTTTGTATAGCACAAGTAGTTCTTTACTTGCCACAACAGCTGATCCCAAAATTTTCATTGCTAAGCCAGGGAGCTGTTGCTAAGCAAGGTTTGCTCTGTTTTTCAACCTTTTTTTGCAAAGGTTGTTAAGAAAATCGCTGCAGTTGTTAATCATGCAATCATTAAGCAAATCTGGCTTCTTCCATTGTCATTGCTTGTCAGAAAGCTGCTGGAAAAGTTACAAACAATGATCAGATGACACCAGGACTGTGCCATAAATTCACTGTAGTTGGGAAGTGTCTGAATTCTGATCACATGAATGTGGGAGTGCTGTAATGGTTATAAGTGTGAAAATTGCATGTAAGTCAATTTTTTTTTTAGTTCAGCTCTAATGGTCACTACATGAATTATTGTAAGTCATAGACTTCATGTACCACTTAACAAAGAAACTCTGCCTCTATTATTATCCAGCATTTGGCTCCAGATTAAGTTCCTCCATAAAAAAAAAAAAAACCTGATGAAGGAGCTAAATATCATACACTGGTCTACATCTAGTTGCCAAATGTTTTGCTGATTCAGGGGTGGGCTACTGCCCGGACAAGGGGGAACACAGTGGGCTAGCGAAAATGGAGCTCTACCCCAGAGCACCCAATTTGCACTGAAAGATGTTGAAAGAAAATGCAGGGTGTCCTGCATAAGCCACACCCACAGTGTGGTAGTAAAACTTTTGGTAGGCCTTCACTGTGCTGATTGTAGGCTTCCTAATTTTGTGTGTGTGTGTGTGTGATGTATATGTGTGTGCACACATGCACACACTATCTATCTCTATCTCTATCTCTATCTCTATCTCTACCTCTACCTCTACCTCTACATCTCTATCTCTATCTCTATCTCTATCTCTCTATCTCTATCTCTATCTCTATCTATCTATGGCTGTATCTATATTTATGGCTATATCTATATCTATGGCTATATCTATATCTATATCTATGGCTATATCTATATCTATATCTATATCTATATCTATATCTATATCTATATCTATATCTATATCTATATCTATATCTATATCTATAATCACCTATCTACAGTATATATCTATATATCTATGACGGTCTTGGTATATTCGGGTTTCTTCCCGTGTAGGATTTAGAAATTTCTGGCGACGTTTCGACGAGGTCCCACTCGTCATCTTCAGGCTGGTGCTTCTGTCCTTGTTCTAGGGCGAACACAGTGAGATCTGAGCTGCCTTCCTTCTATAAATACTGGTGGCTGGGTGTGGTTTGATGGGTCAGCAATTGCCTGCTGTGTAGAAACTTCCTGGTGAGTCAGTGGGGTAACACCTGGGGTCGTTGATTTAACTGAGGTATGCTGATTAGTTAATGATTGTGGATTAGGGGTGATATCCTGAGTAGTTGGAGCTTGCAGGCTACTTGGTTGTTTTGCAATGTGTGTTCTGAGTCTGGTTTCAGTTTCTATGGCTGGGATACGTTTGTTAATGAGGACTGGTTTCCAGATGTCTGTAGGCTATCTATATCTATATATCTATTTCTGATATCTATATATCTATTTACCTATATATCTATATACATTTATATATTTCTATATTTGTATACATCTACAGTATATATCAGTGGTGGCGAACCTATGGCACGGGTGCCACAGCTGGCACGCGGAGCCATATCTTCTGGCACATGAGCCATTATTCTAGCTCAGCTCCAATGTGCATGTGTGTGCGGGCCAACTGATTTTTGGTTCACATAGAGGCTCTGGGAAGGCATTTTTGGCTTCCAGAGAGTCTCCGGAGGGATGGGGAAGAGCGTTTTTACCCTCCCCCGACTCCAGGGAAGCCTTTGGAGCCTCGGGAGGGCAAAACACAAACCTACTTGGCCCACCCAAAGTTGGGAAACAGGCCTCTGGGAGATGGCAGAAGCTGTTTTCAACCTCCCCAGGCATTGAATTATGGGTGTGGACACTCGTGCATGCACAATAGTGCACACACACACTCTTTCGGCACCCGTGGGAAAAAAGGTTCGCCATCACTGGTATATATACTGTATATATACAAAAAGATATTGACAAAATTGAATGGGTCCAAAGACGGGCTACAAGAATGGTGGAAGGTCTTAAGCATAAAACGTATCAGGAAAGACTTAATGGACTCAATCTTTATAGTCTGGAGGACAGAAGGAAAAGGGGGGACATGATCGAAACATTTAAATATGTCAAAGGGTTAAATAAGGTCCAGGAGGGAAGTGTTTTTAATAGGAAAGTGAACACAAGAACAATCTGAAGTTAGTTGGGGGAAAGATCAAAAGCAACATGGGAAAATATTATTTTACTGAAAGAGTAGTAGATCCTTGGAACAAACTTCCAGCAGACGTGGTAGATAAATCCACAGTAACTGAATTTAAACATGCCTGGGATAAACATATATCCATCCTAAGATAAAATACAGAAAATAGTATAAGGGCAGACTAGATGGACCAGGAGGTCTTTTTCTGCCGTTAGACTTCTATGTTTCTATGTTTCTATATCTATATATCTATACATATACATGCACGCACAGACACACACATATGTATGTATGTATGTATGCATGCATGCATGCATGCATGCATGTATGTATGTATGTATGTATGTATTCATGTATGCAGAGGTAAGTTTCTCCTGGTTCAGGCCAGTTCTTTAGAACTTGGCAGCCTGGGTTACTGAAACCAGCAGTAACCCAGGCCTACCACACCCCCAAGCCGGTTCTTTTGTTTTTTACTTCTGTATATGCATGCGCAACTGTGCAAAGCACCGACACCTGTGCAAAGTGTGCATGCCCACATGGCACATCCCTGAGAGAACCAGCATTGAAGAAAACTAAAACCCACCCATGTATGTATTTTTTGCATGTATATTTCCTACCTTTATTTTATTTTTACAAATAGGCAGCCAATATATCCAATACACATCCTTCTACCTATTTTCCCCACAACGACCTTCCAAGGTGAGTTGGTTTGAGGGGGGGGGCTAGCCCAAGGTCATCCATGCATTTTTTTATGTCTAAGGCACAAAACTAGAATTTACAGTCTCCCGCTTTCTAACTTGATGCCTTAACTACTAGACGAAACTGACTTTCTAATAAAGCTGCACAGACAACACATTTAAAGCAGAGGAGCTATTTAAGCCAGAGAAACAATAAAAGGTAATTTAAACTTGCAAAGTGTGCTGTTCGCAATTATTAAAACAGTATCTTGCATCTTCGTTTGCAGTTCCGTACATGGTTTTCAAAGACGAAGTGTATTTAATTTTCAAAGCCGGGCAATAAGACAATGGTAACCAGCCTTCTTTTTTCTTGCTGCTATTGAGTCTTACTGCATGTATTATTTTTTTTATTAGGGGAGGAAAGGACAAATTTAGTTTTAATCTTTCTCCATCTATGGAATTAAATCATTGCACTTGTAAATTATGCATGTGAAATTACCAACAATTTGGGCTTGAGCAATTTCCAGTAAAATGTGCTAATCCTGAATGTGTGATTTGTAGTGTTTCAGATAGACTAATTTGTCAAGGCTGACTGAATCCATTTAGTGCCTCCTTAAAGGTGTAGATGAATTTGATTTCAGAAAAAGATTTACATCCCCTGCACATAGCAATAAAACTGTTGGAAAATTTCTCAGTTCTATCCCATAAATTTCCTCCTCTCAATATCATCCAGGTCACACAGAAGGGGAACCATATCAGGTCTCAGCTAAAAATTAAATGTGAAATTATCTACCTTGAACATTTATTCCATGTTGAACGCTAGGATAATGGAGAAAGGAGACTCGGAAGTCCTTTCCTTCCGAAGATTATCTTTGGGAAGAGCTTGTATGGTTATGAATAACAGGGCAGGGATTTTGTGGTAGAGTTAGAACAAGAGCCATTCCATTCATGAAAGTCAAAAAGAGAGGAGGAGTTTTGCTAGTCTTAATTCACCCCCTTCTCCCTCCTTCATCACCGTTAGAAGAGATATCCATCTGGTTCAGTTACAAGCTGGGAGAAAGACACTGGAAACATGGATGCCGATTGTAAAGATGGTTTAATGGTGCAGTAGTACCACCAAGCATTTGTGATTCTGGGGAGCTGACCACATGGAGTAGACAGTGAGGGTTATTTATACCCTCTCTTGGACCTTGCTTTTGAGCTTCCTGTTCCTGTGGCAAGGGCATGTAGTCTATTGGTTGCAACGAGATACCTATGTTTGTCTGAATCAAGCTTGGTTAAACCTTAGGCTGATGAAATGTCCCTCGTGTGATTTTGTAATATAGTGAGCTCTGCTGCTAAATAATCCTGTTATGTCTTGGAGGGTCATGTTTTCATTCCATCACCCTGGAGCTGAAGGTCTTTTGTTTTGTAGATAGGCTGGCCCTGTCCTTCTCAACGGGCACCAAATGTCTGCTGGGGGCAAGGAGCTGAATCTCTGAGTTTCTGCCTCCTTCGAGATTTCTACTTCTCTTCTACGAGAAATATAATATTCTGCCTTTTTAATATTTCCTAAAATATTTCATTCTTCTAGGAGAGGGGTGGGTGCTAACCTTCTATATCACCATTCATCATCTTGAAGTAATATGAAGTAATATTGAATGGGGGCAAAACACCAGTGGCAACAATCTTCCTTCCAGGTGTTAGTGGATTACATTTCTCTGCTTCCTATTTCTGAGTGAAGGCAGGGAGTATGCACTTTCACCCTCTTTCATAAGGATCCCATGGAATGACATAGGAAGCCCATTCAGAGCACACCCAGATCCTCCTCCTTAGAATTTTATGGCGAGAAAAGGCACTTACCAATGGCTAGGAACTCAGCTAACTTTGATCCACAGGTGCATAAAACCTGCAACATTTGGGGAAAATGTCATATTATAAAATAAAGGGTATATACAGGTAGTCCCTAATTTACAATGGTTGGTTTAACGATCGTTGAAGAGCACTGAAAAAAGGTGACTTATGGACTGCTTTTCACACTTATAACCATTGCAACTTTCCTTCGGTCGTGGGATCAAAATTCAGACACTTGGCAAGCGGTTCATATTTATAATGGTTGCAGTGTCCCAGGGTCATGTGATCACTTTTTGACAAGCAAAGTCAATGGGCAAGCCAGATTCACTGCTTCACTAAGTGTTACTAACTAAACAATTGCAGTGATTCACTTAAAAACTGTGGCAAAAAAGGTCATAAAAGGGGGCAAAGCTCACTTAACAAATGTCTCACTTAATTAAAAAAATTGGGGCTCAGTTATGGTCGTAAATTGAAGTCTACCTGTACATTGATTAAATATTTGATGTTATATTTTATAGAGAACAGAGGGACATTTCTCTCTGAATAGGGTACTTAGTGCTCTCTGAGCCTGGTTGTTTTCTTGAAGGTGTTTCATTATCCAACCAGGCAGTAATTGTCCCCACCTGATATGAATGGAATCAGCAATCCATTAGGACTTTTTAGTGGGCTCCGGAGTTCGGTGCAGGTAGGTGCTCCCCCGACACATGTATGCATGCTCCTGCATGAGAGTTCACTTCTGCTCCTGCACCCAACATGAAATCTTATGTGAGGATGCTTGCACAGGCAAGCATGCACAGAAGCAAAAAAAGGCAAAAATTGCTAAAATCTCCTCGTGCAAGATTTCACTTCAGGCACATGCACACCAGCCTCAGGAACCCAGTACCAGTAGGAAAAGGTAAATGGAGCTCTTCACTGCAACCAGGTAAGATGCTAGAAGGGACTGTAGTCCTTTGAGGGGTGGGGGTCTAGGACTGATAATGCTACCTGATTGGGTAATGAAATGTCTGCAAGAAAACAATTAAACTCAGAGAGCACCAAAGATCCTACATTTCAACCCCAAGCTACAACTATTCCCTTCTATTGATTCCTCTCTCTCTTCTTACCCTGCTATTCCTCATAGTCCCTACTTAATTTGTGGAGCAAAAAAACCCAACAAATACACCATTCTATTTAAATGCAGCTCATAAACAGGAGAGTAATTCAGAAATGGTGCAAAGACACTGGATTGATGGTGAGCCCTTAAATACTCCTTTTAGAATCTAAAAAAGTTAATTACTAAGGGAATTGACACATTGAGTGAAGAAGCTAATTTACATATGCAGAAGATGAATGCTGTGAAAAATCCTTTGGGGATTATATTATTTCATTACTTATAGGATATATAGAATAACATAGCTGACTGCCAGCTATATCCTTCGGAGAGGGGCGGCATACAAATCCAATAAATAATAATAATAATAATCCTGTTACAAGAGATGCTGAAGTGATAGAAAACTAGCAAATGAGAAAAGATATGTCCTTTTCTCTTGAATCCTGGATTTCCATGTGCTTCTGGATTACAGATCTGTGGACTAAGCAACAAAAAAGATATTTATCTTGACTGTAATCGCTAGTAACTAGTCTAACTCTTCAATAGATAGAAGCCCATTTGCAGCTTACAGCATTCTGATAATTGCTCTCATTTCTTATTTGGACATTCTTTTAATAATTCATGTTTTGCCTTGGGCAGAGGTATGAGCATTATGTGCAACTTTTATTTGTCTTTTTAAATAAAATGTTATGGTTCCAAGAGGAACAAATCTCTGTGGCAGGCTTTTGCAAGGCTTCCTTTTCAGTTCCCCAAGTGAGAAGCACTCTTTTCTTGCCAATAAGCTCTCCCAATAAGCTTTCCAGAAGTTTATTAAACGTTTAAAAACACAAGTGTTTATATTGTTTACATTACAGGAAAAGGACTATTGGGGCACATTCTGGGGGAAAATAAACTGTAGTGTGCACCAAGCAATGAAATCTGCTTACTTTCCCTACCAGTTTGTAAGCACATGATTTACCCATGTTTTTTCACCCTCTGTGCATGCGCAGAAGGCTTTGCATGGGCAAAGGATTAAAAAAGGCATCCGGGTTGGTGGCAGGGTTTCACGCTGCCGCCGCTACCAGTTTTCTAAACCACTGGCAACTGCCACTACTGGTACACCCGAACCAGGCTAAAACAGTAGCATTTCACCCCTGGGCTACATTCATATCTGCATATAAATTCAAGATAGTGTAAAACACATTCAAAGATTTTCCCCAAGTGCAATTTTTTTGTTTCCAGCAAGGTGGATACAGGAAGCGCTTAGCTAGTGGCTGAATTAACAACATGGCTGCCTGTGATTGACTGCATAATCTGGTTGAAAAGATTCTAAGGCGATTTAATCATGAAATTCCTCATTGATCCCTTAGCCCGGGAGTGTCAAACTCGATTTCATTGAAGGCTGCATCAGGGCAGTGGTGGGCAATAGCCCATGCGCTCAGATGTGCAGCTTCAGTAGAAAATTCCGGGATGCGTGCACAGCTGTGTGCCCCCCGATGCACCCTTGCATGAGATTTGGCTTCTGCACATGTTCAACAAGCCAAATCCCTTGTGAGGAGGCACACAAGAGCAAGATTTCAGCAATTTTCACCCATTTTCTGCTTCTGCGCATGCGCGGAAGCAAAAATAGCAAAAGTTGCCAAACTCTTGCTCTCGTGCACATCCTCACATGATATTTGGTTTGCTGCACATGCACAGAAGCCAAATCTCATACCAACAGGTGCATGCGTGACCGATGGGCGTGCGCATCCCCGCAACAGCCTCCAAGGGCGCTCCGGTAGGAGTTAGGTCGAGCAACCCATCACTGCATCAGGATTGTGTTTGACCTCAAGGGGCTGGGTGGGCATGGCTAGAGTGGGCATGGCCAGCTTGATGTCAGTCATGTTGGCAGTGCCTGTGGTGGCCCAAGCGCTCTGCCAATAAAAGCAAAGCATGGGAGGATCACACACAGTCCCCCCAAGTTCTGTTTTCACTGGCAGAGGGTAGCAGGAAGCCATTGCAGCCAAAAATGGAGCTCAAATAGACCGTGCATGGCCCTCCCAAGTTGTTTTCACTGGCAGAGGCACCGTAGGCTGCTGTTTCCAGTGCTGTAACTTCCAGCAGTGTATAATAATTTAAAGCACATAACAACAAAATTCAAGAGGCAGATGGTGTTTTAGGCAGTTCCATACACACAGTATTCTCCCAGGGATATTTCTTCTGAATTCATGCCTCTGAGGCCATGAATGGGGAACCAGATACTGAGATAATGACACGTAAAATTTCCTCCTCCTCCTCCATATGGACTCCAGAGAATGTTCTCTCAGTAACACCATCTTCAAGAAGCAACATTATAAAGCATTGGCCCTATCTATCACAGCTCTGCAGTCTTTGAATTTTCCAAGTTGTCAACAGAGTAAATAATAGCTATTGATCTGCAGAGAGATATTGCTTGGGAGTTGCCCTTGTTTTAACAAGTTGCCTTCACCCTTACTGGAAGCTATCATTGTATTGTTTTCACTGGGGGAGCTTTGTCCTTCTCATTTGGAAGCAGCTGAAAATATGGGCTATGGGTTGCAAACACTTCCTTCTGTGATGAAATATGCCCCCTGCATCTGACTCCATTTATTAGCAGGTTTCCTCACAAAGCTAACAAATTCCACCTCTCGCTTAGACTCACAGATCACAATGATGTTGTCACCCCTAGAGTCACCTATTTTTGCCTTGTTGGGAAATAGCGACACACAACAATTATTCAATCAGACTAGAAATAAATGATGTAACCCAGCGGTTATTTTTGTTCTGTCCTACCACTCAATATGTTTTTTTCTGTTTTTTTGCTTTTTGACCACAGGTTGTGTTAATCAGATTTAAAGACGTTGAAGTACTTGCATGGATTTGGTATTTTAGTAGCTTAGTAGTTTAAGATTTTAGTATTTCGTGTGCAAAGTATTTTTTAATTTAGTGATTTGGCTTTAAGTATCTAACCTTTTAACAGGCTACTACTAGTATTTTATTCCTGCGGTTTTGTCACTTTTATTATGCTGTGTGCAATCCTAGTCAGGAATTATAATAGAGATATCTAGTCTGAGCCCTAAATAGAAATGCCACTTGATCTTACTGCCTAATATTCCCATTGATTCAAGAACCCCTTTTATTTCTCCTCCTAAATAAAATTCTTTATCTCTATATAAATATCCTGTACAGTGGTACCTCTACTTAAGAACTTAATTTGTTCCATGACCAGGTTCTTAAGTACAAACGTTCTTAAGTAGAAGCAATATTTCCCATTAGGAAAGAAATAAAAGCTCAGAATATGGGTGGGAGGAGGAGGAAGAAGAGGAGGAGGACAGTCGCTGCTGAAGGAAGAAGGTGAGTTGAGGGGAATCAAAAAAATCCAAAACTTTAAAAAGAAAAAAAGAGGGACTCTGAGGAGGCGAGGAGGAGCATGGGCCTTCAATACACGTGGCGTGAGACTGCCTCCCATACACTGCCTCCCATACACTGGCTGCTGCCTTTTCCTTCCCATGCTAAGGGCTCCCCTCTCCTCTCGCTCACTCATTTTGTAGTCGGCGCCTTTCCTTCGCTGTGGTGACTCTGGGTGCTGGCAGAGGTTTATTCCCTCTCCAAATGCCCAGAGAAAGAAAAATGCTTCATTCACTCTTGACTGCCAAAGCCTCCTTAACACCACCAAAAGGCTCCTCTGGCAGCCCAGAAAAGCCTGAGATGGCTGGGATTAAAGCAGGAATGGCAGGAAACTGGCCAGGCCTTCATGCCGCTCTCAGATTTCCTGGGAAATTTTTCCAGGCTTGGGTTCTTAAGTAGAAAATGGTTCTTAAGAAGAGGCAAAAAAATATTGAATACCCGGTTCTTATCTAGAAAAGTTCTTAAGTAGAGGCATTCTTAAGTAGAGGTTTCACTGTATATCCAAACTTTATATACAATACTTAATCTGTTTTTTTCCCAATTTGCTAACATAAGAATACATACATTTCAAATTTGTCACTAATTCATAATCCCAACAGTCCTCCTTGATTCCCACCAGTGGTATCATTTATCCCAATTTAACTTGATGGAAATATTTAAACTGGAATGTTACATCATGTCCAATGCTTTTCTTTTTTAAATGCATTATATATAAGAAAAACTTTTTTTTTTTAAAGAAGCCCTTCCATTTAAAGTGGCCTAACTTTCCAAGAGGCTTGGATTCCAGGAGTTTTAAAGAAACGAAGAATTTCTAAACTAGAGAAAACTGATGGAACCTGGTCAGGCCAGAAAACTGCTGGCAAATTAATTTCATTTCATTTAGACCTTTTGGAACAGTGGACTTACCCAGCCCCAGTCTTAAGCAACCCCCCACTAATACATCTTCTTATAAATCTGTGATTTTCATCCATATGCTATTACAGGACTGTAGACTCTGCTTTTCTACTTACTCAGAAGGATGTCCAAGAAACACACATGTGAAACTCCTTCACCTCAGTTTTTATCCTCACTTGTACTATGGTATATTTTTTACCCTTTATATTTATACATGCAAAACCCACATATGTTATATTAGGTAGAGCTGAAATGATTCAGACTTCTGTGATGACTCACAGGTAGGGTAGTGATGGCGAATCTATGGCATGGATGCCACAGGTAGAACGTGGAACCATATCTGCTGGCACGCAAGCCTTTGCCTTAGCTCAGCTCCAACGTGGATGTGTGTGCTGTGATTTTTTTGCTCTCACAGAGGCTCTGGGAGGGCGTTTTTAGCTTCCAGAGCATCTGGGGGGTTGGGGAGGTTTTTTTTACCCTCCCCAGTTCCAGGGAAGCCTTTGGAGCCTGAGGAGAGAGAAACATGAGCCTCCTGGGCCCATTAGAAGTTGGGAAACTGACTGTTTCTGGCCTCCAGAGAGCCTTCATGGGGCGGGGAAGCAGTTTTCGCCCTCCCCAGGCATTGAATTATGGATGTGGGCATTCACGCATGCCGATAGCATGCATTCATGCTCTTCCAGCACCTGAGGAAAAAAAGGTTCATCATCACTGATATAGTGGTATTTTTAAATCAATTTTCATTACTTTTCTTTTCTTTTCTTCCCCTCCCAAGCATTCATTTTATGAACAAAATGTTGATCTGATTATTCTTGTATATCCTTTCCTATACATAATCCATTTTATATTACATCTCTGTTTCCAATTTCAGCCATAATATTCTCTTTCCATACTTCTTTTTCTTAACTTGTTTTCTTCTTAATACATAATACATAAACAATATTATTAATTGTCCTAAATTCCTAATAATACATTTCTCAAATTTCCCATTCCACTTTTTAACATTTCAACTTTGTCTTTTGATTTAAATTGTCTTCAAAATTAAACCAAGTTGACGTTTCATATTCCATCTGCTGTTCTATTTTACTATGAGTGATATACATCATCATATTCAAATCTTGCATAAAAACCCTTTAACTTTGTTGACTATCCACAATTAATAATATTAATACAATTCCCTTAAATCTACTAATATGAACCTTATTTGCCTTCCTCCTTTCCACTAAATTTCCCCTCTTTAACCATTTTCTATTGGTTTCGCAAAAATTCTACTTCTTGATGTTCTCCTTTTATTCCATTTCCTTACTTCTTTTTCTTTTCTTTTCTTTTGTCTTCTGAATCCTTTTTCTCACTTTTGAGAAACTTGCCTTCAGAAGTGGTGGATGCTTCGTTACTGGAGGTTTTTAAGAAGAGACTGGACAGCCACTTGTCTCAAAGTATATAGGGTTTCCTGCTTGAACAGGGGGTTGGATTAGAAGACCTGCAAGGTCCCTTCCAGCTCTATTTTGATTGGTTGGTTGGTTGGTTGGTTGGTTGGTTGGTTGGTTGGTTGGTTGGTTGGTTGGTTGGTTGGTTGGTTGGTTGGTTGGTTGGTTGGCTGGCTGGCTGGTTGGTTGACTGACTGACTGACTGATTGATTGATTGATTGATTTACTCAAACTTGTGACCATCAATTACCTGAAAATCTTAATTCATTTTTTTCACTGATGTAATTGTGAGTACATATTACTGGAAGAGGAGAAGCTGTGTAAAGGAGACACTGTAAAGGAGATTGTTAAAGCTTCACATGAGGAACATGCCAAACCCACTGAAATCATGGGACAAAAATAATTTCAGTTCTAAAACCAGGCTTTATGAATGTATGAGGAGGAATGGGCAGTGATATTACTCCTTGGTAGCTCAAAGGTAGCTATATTTGGGGTCAAGAACAATGACTGTGTTTCACCTCTCATTCAGAATGTTCATTGTTGGATATAAACTATGGTCAGATCTTCTCTCCAGGTCTAGGTTGTTAATGAAGGCAATGCCTTTTCCTTTGCAGTGTTTGTCATTTGGTGTAGCTGTCTAAGGCTTCACAAAGTTGCATGATTTCATAGCACCATTCATTTGGAATTCAGATGAAAGGCAGTAAAACTGTATTGTACTGAGGATTGTCTCCTGTTTAGTGAACTATACCCAGGATCCAAATCAAAAAGAGATTTTATGAACGCAAAGCCATCATTTGGTATTAATTCATCAAGAGAGCAAATATATTTAAATCGATATAGTTTTAAAAAATATGTCTTGTGAATGTTTTGTTTCTTCTATAGAGACCTTCTACAGTAACATTTGTCAATCGATTCATAGTTACAGAATCAAGTGCTTCCAGCTGTTGAATAGGATATTCTAAAATATCGATGTTTATCCAGTTACTGTCTAAATCTGTTAGAAAGGCAGTAGGTACCACTCTCCCATATTTTATTTCAAACTTATTTAGCAGCATATGGCTAAGGACAGTTTGATTGGAGGTAACCTAGCAGCTGTTCAAAATTATTTGACAAGATTTGCAGTGCTGAACAGAAAGTAAGAGCAATGTAAACTGTTCAAAGTTTTCAGCACAGATGTTCCTTGCAAAGTGGATTTTGTTAACAGGTAGCATGCCAAGGCAAAGCAATATGCCAGGAACAGTTGGCCTGGCTAAGGCAAATGGCTGCAGAAAATACATTCTTTTACGTGAGAAGTAAAAGTAGAAAATGCATCCATCCATCATATTTAGTTATAGATAGATACCAAGGGACAAGAGTAGCTTTTTTTTTCTTTAAGAAAGTAGAAAGACAAATAATTGCTTAAAACCAGTATTGAATTGGTTGTTTCCTTGCAGATTTTCATTACCAAAACTAGGTAACATCATCAGTGCTAATAAGGAATCTCTCAATTTACATTCTGTTCACTTGCCCTGGGCTAGTCTTTGGTTGGGTTGTTTATCGTTGGCTTGTTTGGCAGTTCCTTGATTGGGTTACTATTTGTTTCTTGATTGTTGGTCTGATGTTAATCTTGCTGTTAATCTATGCTCATCTAGCTATTCATTGCTGGTAGGGAGGTATATTGGTCTTTCTGTTCCCTTTTTGGCTCGTTGATTATTGTTTGCAAAAATCAACATCAAGATTAACATCAAACCAACAAGACCACCAACACTGACAAGTTAAGCCTCTAGGATATAAATTGACAGCAAACGCCATTCCTTACTAGAACTAATAAACTTATGTTGTTTGGGTAATGAAACATGTGTAAGGAAACAACCAAGCTCAGAGAGCACTAATGATCCCTTATTTCAGTCCTGAGCTACAAATATTCTCCTTTATTAGAGGTATTCACAGTGGTGAAATCCTCCCAGTTCAGCCCGGTTCAGGCGAGTAGGTAGCAGTGGCTGGTTTGGAGAATCAGTAGCAACGGCAGCATGAGGCTCCACTCCCCCGCCCTGACATCACTTCCTGGTTGTTGTTGTTGTTGTTTTAACTCTTTAAAGCCTTTTTAGCAATAGCAAATAGCACTTAGAGTTATATGCTGCTTCACAGTGCATTACAGCCCTCTCTAAGTGGTTTACAGAGTCAGCACATCACCTCCAACAATCTGGGTCCTCATTTTACCCACCTTGGAAGGATGGAAGGCTGAGTCAACCTTGAGCCTGTGAGATTTGAATTGGTGAACTACAGCCAGCAGTCACAGAAGCAGCTTGCAGTACTGCACTCTAACCACTGTGCCACCAAGGTTCAACATTTCCTTGCTGGTACACCAGAAAGAAAGGAAGAGAGGGAGGGAGGGAGAGAGAGAGAGAGAAAGAAAGAAAGAAAGAAAGAAAGGTAGGTGGATAGGTAGATAGATAGATAGATAGATAGATAGATAGATAGATAGATAGATAGATAGATAGATAGATAGATAGATAGAAAGGAGGATGCTTTGAAACAGGACAGCAAAGGCTGGAAGGGACCACAGAGCCATCTAGTTCAACCCCCTGCTCCCTGGCAAAATAGACTGCTAACTTTCTTTGTATTTTTTTGCTTGAAGGCATTTTACATCTCACTCAAGAGGCTTCTTCAGTTTTGAATGGAAGAATTGAAGGAGCTTCTTTGATGAGAAGTAAAACATGTTCAAGCAAAAAAAGAAAGTCCAGTTCCCTTTTGAAAAGCACCTTTGGGACAACCATGACCTGGATGACAAACAAATAAACAAACAAACAAACAAACAAATACTATTTAATTATTACAATAATCAAAGCCACTGGATCTGGAACTTTCAAAATTCATCAAGATTCCTATCTTATTCCTATCACAAAATGTAAAACAGTTACCTAAATAGACTTCTGCTTATTTGTTGCATTTGTTGCAATAGAAAGCATTCACTCCCACTATCTCCACTATAATTTAATTCAAGAAATACAACAGGATTCTTGGGTTATATGGGATGCTCCAGTATCTCAGTATTCTTGTACTCTGGCCTAGTCATTGGATAGCAATATCACTTAGACTTATACTGCTTTACAGCCCCCTCCAAGCAGTTTACAGAGTCAGCCTATTGCCCCCAACAATCTGGATCCACCTCAGAAGGATGGAAGGCTGAGTCATCCTTGAACCTGGTGAGATTCGATCTGCCAACTTGCAGGCAACCAGTTGTCAGCAGAAATATCCTGCAGTATTGTCTTCTAACCACTACACCACCCTGGCTCTTAACCTTACAACAGTAAGAATCTGTAGAAATTCTCAGTCATCCAGGTCATGGTTACCCCAAAGGTTTTGAAAACATTTCGCTTCTCATCCGAGAAACTTCTTCTGCTCTGAAAGGATAGTGGGGAATGGAAGGATATTTTTATATATTTATAAAACTAAATATATCAATCCTTCCATTCCCCACTATCCTGTCTTCAAAGAAAAAACAAGAAAGTCCAATTGCCTCCTGGAAAAAAAAAGCATCTTTTGGATTTACTACAGTAATGAATTTTCTTTTGCTGGTAATGATATCAGATAATCTCTGGACATACCTAGAGCAAATTATAATAAATAACCATGTCCATAGTGAATAGTTATAATATAATATATATGTATGTATAATACTCTAAGGAAGCCCCAAAATAGTAAATTTCATCTTCCATAAATGAGAAGTTAATTCTTCGCTAACTGCATGGGAGTTATCTGCATGAATCTCAAAGAGCTGGTATCTTAAAGAACATAAATATGTATTTCTTATATTAACATTCATTCAGCAGCATAACCCAGCAAAAATATTTTACCAAAAAGAAAAAAAAGAAAAAGGAGCCACACATTTATAGTTCACCTCACAAAGATAGTGTGGTTGGGGAATTCCCATACCCATGAGAAATTTACAGGGCCATTGTTTTATTTAACTACGCATGAAATACAGGCTATAGCAACTGCAAATCCATTGAGGGTTAGGAACAAAGCCCTTTGAATGGAGGAATTGGGACCTATAAAAAGATATATTATTCCTAAAAATATGTGCAGTCCTCCAAGCAGCCTGAAATTGTACGTATGAACAGAATTATTAATACTCATAATGCCCTGTATAAGTTTAAAACAGCAACTGAATTTCTTTTTGTTCAAGCGAGTCTCCAAAATGGAAAGAGAGGGAGAGAAAGAGAGAGAAAGAGAGGGGGAGAGGGAGGGAGAGAGAGAGGAAGAGAGAAAGATTTTTGTATCCCCAAAGTGAAGAGAAGACCAGCAGTGAAAGAAAAGACATGCAAAATTTGAAATCTCTCCCCTATTTTTTATAAGTGGTATGCACTCACTATTTTAGGAGAGATCTTTGAAAACAAAGAATGTGGCAGTAGAAGGAGACAGGAAACAAAAAGAAGGAAGATAATAGAAACCATGAAGACCATGGTAACTATGTGGAAATGCAGCAAACAGTGCTGGAGAGGCATAGCAACAGGACAGCTGTAGGAAGTGACATGGCACATGTTCAATCAAGTGAGAAGCAGCCAGTTGCGATCACTTTTTCACAAGCCTTGAGCACTGGGATCTGGAAGGCACAAATGCTCGCAAGAAAGTATGCCCCAAAAGTATGGGGAAGGGGACAGCAGCATCGGAACCATTTACAATCATCATCTCCAAAAGGACACCAGGCACCATGATGCACAGCTGCCGAGAAAAGGTCAGAGGAATTAGACCCCTAGCTAGAAGCAAAGCAATGAGATTAGAACTGCCCCTACTCTTCCTGCCTTCCGTAAACTCCTTAAAACCCACCTTTGCCGTCAGGCATGGGGGAACTGAAACATCTCCCCCTGGGCACGTTTAATTTATGCATGGTATGTCTGTGTGTGTGACTGTTAGCATACGGGGTTTTTTAAATATTTAAATATTTTAAATTGTCTGATTGCTTATGATTTGTTTTTTACATGTTGTGAGCCGCCCCGAGTCTTCGGAGAGGGGCGGCATACAAATCTAAGTAATAAAATAAATAAATAAAAATAAAATGAAAGCCAGATTCATGTAGCAGTTAGAAAAGTGAGTTCTAGTCTTGTAATAGATACAAAACCAACTAGTTGAGTTTAGGCTAGTTGCTCACTCATTCTCAGCAGTGTCAACTCAAAGCCCATGGGCCAAATCCAAATGCTTAGATCTGGGTCACAGGGCTGCCCTGGAAACAGCGAAGGACCAGCATGTGGTGCCTCCGCCACTGAAAAGTTAGCTCAGGAGGGCCATGAACAGCCCTCCCAGGCTGCATTTTCAGGCACAACGGCCTCCTGCAGCATTCTGCCAGCTAAAATGGAGCTTGTGCGGGCCCTCCCAGACTCTGTTTTCACTGGCAGAGGCCTGCAGAAGGATGTCATGGCCGAAAACGAGCAACATTGAGCTGGTCAAACACACACTGCCCCCCCTAGCTCAAACACAACCCTGATGTGGCCTTCAATGAAATCGAGTTTGACTAAAGTACCAGATCTTAACATTGGTAAAGAGGGACGCCATTGACTCTGTGTGTGTGTGTGTGTGTGTGTGTGTGTGTGTCCTTGATTAAAAATTTGGTCTACATGGAGCAAAAAAAATTATCTTTCTTTTTTCTCTCTCTCTCTCTTTCTCCCTTCCTTTCTCCTCCCCTTTCCTTCTTTCCTTCCTTTCTTTTCCCCCCATTCCATTTCTTTCTTTCTTCCCTTTTCTCCCCTCCCTTCCCTTCTTCCCTTCCCTTCCTCTTTCTTTCATTTTCTTTCTTTCTTTCCTTTCCTTCAATCCCTCCCCTTTTCTTTCCTCTCCTTTCCCCTGTTCCATTCCTTTCCTCCTTTCCTTTTCTAAGTGGAAATTTCATACTTTATTGCAAATCTTTCTGATTGTAGAAAAGTGAAATATAAATTATTTTAATAAATAAGGGATGTACTGTTATATTGCCAAGACACCTAAAGATGAAATATTTTGTGCTAGTTTCTTTAAAGCACTAATGTGAAGTCAGAAATGTATTAATCTTATCATTGGAAACAATGACTAGTATTTTAAATAACAATTTGATTAGTGGGAATTAAGTATGAAGAATGGTAGAAAATGAATACTAAAAACATAATTTATTATCATTATATCAATTACTTATCTAGCTTCAAATTTTGAATACACAAAGAGATGGTATCATCCTTCTTCCACTCACAGATGATTTGAAATGAATAAGCTCTTCCTTGTTACTGGGTCCCCAAACTTGGCAACTTTAAGACATGTGGACTTCAACTCCCAGAATTCAACTCCCAACTATGGTTGCTGGAGAATTCTGGGAGTTGAAGTCCACAAGTCTTAAAGTTGCCAAGTTTGAAGACTTCTGTATACAGAGATTCTAATAAAAAAAGAAAACCTTTTGTAGCACCATTTATATTTCCCTCCCTCCCCACTCTCTCTTTCTCTTCCTTCTTCATCTCTCCCCATTTATCTCCCCCTTCTCTCTTCCCCTCCCTCTCTCTTTCTCTTCCACCCCCTCTCTTTCCCCCCTCTCTTTTTCCCCTTCCTGCTTGGCTTTTAACAGTGGGAGGTGGGGAACAAGCTGCAGCTCTCTTTTCTCTGGAGTCTGTATGAAAACACACACACACACACACACATACACAAAACTTACCAGATGTTCCAAGCCCCTCCAAACTCCAAAGCTTTTTCCTGCATGGCTTTTGCCTTGGCGAACAAGCTGCCTGCATCTCGCTTTTCATAAACATATATACACAGACAGCCTGGCAGTTGATCTTTGTAAAAAAAAAGCGGGACATTTTTTAAACCCAGCAGGACATGGGACAAATGATCAAAAAGTGTGACTGTCCCACCAAAAGCAGGACGTCTGATCACCTTAAGTTTGATACCTCTGGTCTAGGCCATCACCAGTATAACGACTACAGCCCATGACTTCCATAAAAGCCTATTAATACAACCATAACTGTGGATGCAGATGAAATCTCTCTCTCTCTCTCTCTCTCTCTCTCTTTATTTACCTAGTTACAATACCACTGAAAGGATATTTTCAAGTTCTCTAATACAGCTGATGGGCGATTAGTTAACCTCAGCATTTCCTGAACATCTTTGGTTATATACACTACTGTCCTGCATTTTTGTTTTGCAGCGTAAACAATTTTCCCCTGTTCAGTGAGTGTTCATATAAGATTGGTGCTGAATGTCCTGTTTTGACTTCATCCATAGCTATCTGATGTATTTTATGCCCATTTTTGATCAAAGAGAATTTTCCTTATACTGTGCATTTTTTTAACCATAATTATATTCTGAATCTAAAATATTCTGTACATGTAACTTCAGAGGTGGCAATGCAGATTCATTTAGTTCCCTATGGCTCCATTATTAAGGTCTTTTAAATTTGCATCATCTTAGGTTAAAAGTGATTTCTGCCAAAACCTCTATTCAACACATTATTTAATTTTCCTTGAATAAATCAAAGAAAGGTTTTGTGTGCACATTTATTATTTTCTCACAGACTCTGGGGAGAAAAACTTAATAAAAACAAAACGAATTTTAAAAAACCCTTCTAGTACAAAAAGATGTATCATATTATACGTAAAAACATCTTTTGAAATATTACATTTTTAGAGTCTAAATTTTAAGAGTTTCTTCTTTCTGTGAGTTGTTGCCTCTAAAAAGCTCCCTGGCCAAATCCAGGCTACTAATTTCTCTAACAAGAGTAATAGTTACAGGAATATGAAACTGTATTATTTGTGGGTACCATTGTGTTGTTTCTTCTTTTTCCTAATGCAAACTATTGGATCGATTACTGCCTTTTCCTTTGGTATGATGTGAAGTTAGCTTCTAAAACATGTTATGATTTAGCATGTTTTGTGAAGCAGTCTGTTATGGCATGCTCAGCAAATCAGACCTTAACAGTAGAGATGATTTTAGCCATTCTAATTCCCTTCTGATCTGCTCTTTTAGGCATTTCCAGATAGCTGAAGGTGCAGCTATCCAAGTGAGCTATGTAACAGAATAAGAAATTAACAGAGTTGGAAGGGACCTTTAAGGTCATCTGGTCCAACCCCCTGCCCAAACAGGAGACCCTACATCTGTCTCTACCTAGGATCAAACTCACAACCTTCTGTTTGTGTGGCGAGAGGTCCATCTGTAGGCCACAGCATGGTCTTATTTCATTATGGTTGCAATCTTTCTGCTGGGGTCCAGTGGTGGTATTATTATTATTATTATTATTATTATTATTATTATTATTATTATTATTTAGATTTGTATGCTGCCCCTCTCCGCAGATTCAAAGTGCCAAGATGATAAGGTTGAATCTGAGCAAGATCAAATAAGAAGAGGGTACAGCAGGCAATAGATTAATCAAGGGATTTTCTGACATGATGAGCAACTCAAATAATAAAAGGATTTTGACTCCTCCCTGTGAACATAATCAATGATTTCATCTTTAAAATAATTTTTATTAGGAATTTTAACAATACAATAGATGATACAAAATGAAATTAAAGAAAGAAAATAACAATAGAGAGAAAAATAAAAAGAAAGAAAGAAAGTTGCAGAAAATAAAAAAGGAAATATATTTAAAGAAGTGTCTTCTGTTCTTCCTTACAGAAGTTACAGACAAATTTTATCACTTTGAAATGTCATTAGATGAATCAGTATTTCCCAACAGTGTTCAATCAACAATTGCAAAAAACACTCAACGGTTCTGGCTACAGAAAAATTCCCCTGAAGAGGAGCTCTAGACCGAGTTCGAAAACTTGGAAGAGAAACCCTCTGGTGCTGGTGACCGACCCAGATTGGATCTTGCAACATTATCCTGGTTCAAATATATTCACCTTGATTCATAGGGAAGGAAGTTAGCACCTACCCCCCTTCCTCCTAGAGGAATAAAATATTTTGGGAAATATTAGAAAGGCAGAATATTATATAGAATAACCTTGGGTGAGCAAAAGAGAAAAATGTTCTAAAGGCAAAGCAGCTTCCTGCCCCTCCCCTCTTTATTTCCAGAGTGATGGGATTAAGACTGTCACCCTTAGACAGGAGCGGGCCACCAATCCTGTCCCTACCGGAATGGGGCAGGAATGCACCCCTGCACCCACATACACGTGAGTGAGTGAGATTTCCAGAACCCAGAAATGGGCAAAGGTAAGTGCCTACTTGTCACTGCCCACTGCCATTTGCCCCCCTACTGCCCGCTCACTGTTGTTCACGCTAGGCTCACTGCTGTTCGCGCCAGGTGATGGTTTCACCACCACCACCCACTCGCTGCTGTTCACACTAGGCGGTGGCTTCCCACCATCACCCGCTTGCCACCCCTACTCATGCCATGTACCTCTCACACCAGCTTTCCCCCACTCCCTCACGCTGGCTTTCCCCCACCCACCCACTCCCACCCGCCGTGCCATGCTGCGAGTGGCCCACACGGTCCTTACCTTGCCTGCAGGGGTGCCGCAGGCATGGTGTCCTCCTGCACCACAGGCAGCAGCCGGAACGGGCAGGCCACTTTTGGCAGCTACCACGCTAGATGCTGCAGTGAGACTCTGGCTGCTGAGCATGTGCAGCAGCCAAAATCTCGCACGCGGACATCTTTCTGGAAGCAAAAAACCTGGTAAATTTTACCAGAATTGCTCTGGCTGCTTGTGCATGTGCAGCTGGAACCAGAACAGGCCTACGCGCTCTGCTTTCCACAGCAGAACTACAGTTCCAGTCTTTCCAGCTGGAGCCCATGACTGTCCTTATGACACAATAGGAAGGATTAGCCCTCTACCATCCCAGCAACAGCACCTGGGAAGATTACATCAGCCAAATCTGGGACATAGACAAAAGGCTACACCCCCTGGGAATCTGACCACCAATCAGAGTGCATTTCTTATACAGGAACAGGAAACTCTGAGGCGGGGCCCAACAGATGATATAAAAACCTCAGGGACTCAGCAACTTTTTTCTTTCTCCTTCAACATCCTCAAGGCATGTGATCCCCCTTTTTTCCCAGGACCTCAAACCATGTGGTCCTGCTGTCCTCCATTAAAACATCTTTCCAAGAAGTCTCATGCTTCCAGTGTCTTTTTCACCACATGGAACTGAACCCAGAAATATATTCCTTACAACAGTATTAGCAGTTCTTTTTGGTTTCTGAGAAAAGTTCATATCGGATTTCCAATATTTTATTATTATCCTCTTAGCATGCTCATCCATAAGCTTGATGCTAATTCCCAGAGGAATAAAAATAAACCAACATGTTCAATAGGTTCTGTGTTGGTTCATTTATGCATTTGATTTATACTTTGTCCTTCTGCTCTAACAAGCACTCAAAATGGCTCTGAATTAGTCAGAGGAGCTCCTCATATTTACTGAAGTGTTGTATTATTATAGCCACAAATGATGCTGCAATTATTATATCATTATTTTCTTCAACTGGACATCTTTATGCTTGTACATACCCAGTAACAGTTTTGCTTATTTAGGTGTATTTCCCCCTTTCTGAGTATCTGATTATACTATTTTAGCACCAGTATTGCAAAAATATTTATAAATTCCTCCATTCTCCCATCCCAAAGAATTTTTATGTAACATTAGCTTATTGAAGAAATAGGAGGTTTGCTAGTATTTAGTCCTGCAAAAATAAATTATTTTATCCTTTTATTTTCGGAGCTTATTTTCCCCATAAAGTAGGCAAAATCCCAGTTTTGTAACTGCACATCTTGCTAACCTGTTCCCATATGGCACAGCAAACAAAGTGGGGCTCTGCCAAACGAAGATCCGATTATAGGTTGCTCATTTATTGCATTTGATACTATAATTGTATTTTATAACTGTAAAGGGTTGCCATTTTGGAAAATAAGGGGCAATGTCTGCTTGTGGGACTTGGGAAAAAGCATTAAAATCATTTATGTTATCAATCTATTCTTCTGGAATATTTATATCTATAAAGACAATGAAAAAAAAAAACGGGAAAGGAATATCCAAGAGATTGCTTGGATATTCAGATTAAAGGTTCCTGTTATAAATTCCTATCATGTTATTGAATAAATTGTTTGAAGGCCTGGACCCATAATGGCGAACCTATGGCACGGATGCCAGAGATGACATGCAGAGCCTTCTCTGTGGGCATGTGCGCCATTGCCAACCGGTCTTCCAGGTTCCGGTGTATGTATGTGCACCAGCCAGCTGGTCTTCATGTGAATCAGAAGCAATATACATGCCCTGGAACCTGGAAGAGAGCAGCTGTCCAGCGTGCATGCATGTGACGGAACCTGAAAGAGCAGCTGATCTATTCTGGGTTCCAGCATACATGCATGTTCCAGTTTCAGCACTCAGTGCCGAAAAGGTTGACCATCACTGACAGTGTTCCCTCTCTTTTTTGGGGGGGGGGGGGGGGCGGAAAAGTATAGTGTCTGAGTGGCAGTCCCTTCGGGACTGGGCGGCACAGAAATAATAGATAGATGATAGATAGATAGATAGATAGATAGATAGATAGATAGATAGATAGATAGATAGATAGATAGATAGATAGATAGATAAATAAGCAAACAAAAAAACAAACAAACAAACAAATAAATAAAAAACCCACCCTGTTTTGCCTCAGAGAATTTCAAAATAAAATACTGTACTGTGTGTCTATAACAGTGAGCTCATAATAGGGCAACTCTATCAATATCAAAATGCCACTTAAATAGTTGAGCTAGTTTCATACTAGATTTTGATTTTCTTTCTCTCTTCCTTACTCCCATTCTTTTTCTTTCTCTTTTCCTTCCTCTCTTTTTTCTATCTGTTTCTCTCTCTTCCTCTCTTCCTCTCTCTCTCCTTCCCTCTCACTCTTTCCCTCTCGGCTTCTGGGCAGGTTTGGAAAACTCTGAGTTGATGATGATTTTTAATTGAGCGATTGCTCACTGCTCAGCTTAGAGGGAACTATGATCACTGACCTAAACCAAAGAGTTTGACTCATGATGCTTATGTAAGGGACTATGATTCCTAGTCCCACCGAAAATGGGACCCTCCTCACCAGAGAGCTCCAGTTCCATCATTGGGGGACCTGCTCAAAAATTATCATTTAGCCCTGCTATAGCTCAGACAATGGGATAAATCAGGTGTTGGTCAATTCCATAAGAGCAAATTCAAAAGGGAATCTTTCTCTCTGGGCCGCCCTTGGCTATGAATGATTGTTTGGATCTGGACTTCAGTTCCATCCTCATTTATACCCTTCGCAGTTTGCCCACATCTCCCTGCAATTAACACATCACTATAATTAGGTACCAATTATCAGAGCTAGGTAACGATTTTATGTATTGGTCTAAACTATAATGGGCACAAATGCTCGAATGCTGCAGAATGTCCTGCAATATTCTATCATGAAGCATAATTACATCTCCCTAGTATTATTTTGATACCCTTCAAAAGTGATTTGACTAAATTAAAGGCTGATATATATGTATGACTATCAGCCATTCAACAGAATAGGGAACCAAAGGCATAGTAGCAGAATCTTGGAATTCTGGATGCTTTTCACCCTTCCCCCCTTTATCACTGTGAGAACTAGGGAGGGTTTTCTCTGAGACATTTTCACAGGTTACAATTCTGACCTGGACTTAGTTTTCTTTATCTAGCTATTATATTGGTAGCAATTCTACCCACTATAAATACACTCTTATTAGTAAAACTTAAAACATATTACAGGCAATAAAAGAGGCCACCTGTGGTTGGGTGGAGCTCCAGTAATTAGAGCTGCTGATAAAATAGCAATGTGCTGGCTTGGCCATTGTGGAAGATTATCTGATCATAGTTCGTCGAGATCGTGACTTGCTGTTTATATTCAAGACTTTGTTTGAATTCCCAGACTCTGGACTATAATTCATTGTGAGTGTTTATCACTGTTTGGACAACAGTAGCTGTGACCCAATTTCACAGTTACTGAGTTAATAATTGGATTTATTACTGACTTCGTTCTTGTATTGTATTTCAACTGTGCCTTGTTGCTACAAGAAATCCCTTTGAAGTTTAAAAGGGAGTTTTTTCTTCTCTTCTGTTGATAAAGAACATTTATTTGCCTTCTATCGTGTGTGTGTGTGTGTGTGTGTGTGTGTGTGTGTGTGTGTGTGCTTGGACTAATTAACTTGTAATTAAAATCTTGGTGTGTCTTGTATTCCAGTGTATCTTATACTCTGAAAACTACAGTAATTGGTATTGTTTAAAGAGGTATGCTTTCTTTAAACTTGCTTTCTTTGTCCATACAACGTTATTTTCACACTCTGTTCCTGGGTCCATGTAGTAGCTGATAGGTGGATTTGTGTTTTTGATGTTATTTTGTGAGTTTAACTTCGGTCCATTTACTTTGATTACACTAAGAATGTTTTATAATAAATTACTGTTGCAACCCATCGACAGTCAAGTAAACCCTGACTGCAGCAGCCTAAAATCACATCAAATAAATATTTCAACATTTGTCTGACATTTCATCTACTTTAAAAGAAAATAAAAGCTTCAGGGATGATTTTACTATTTTAATTCACTTTATTAGGGAAAACTAGACTTTTTCTTCAGCCTATATTGCCTCAGTTCTGAATGCATTTGGGCAATCTCAGATGTATATGCATTCTAAAAAGCATGATTTCCCATTTCATTCAAAAGCAGAGACAACATACAAGTCAAATATTAATCTAAGAATGAATTTGGAATGAAGGGTAATCTAAGCCACCTAGACAAAGTTTATTATTAGAAATGTAACTAACTAAATAAGTATATTTTCTGATTCATATGTATAAAGATAAATGTCAGAGAACAGATATATGTGTCCTATTTGAGAAAAAGTAGGCTAAACTGTCATGGAGAAAAAATTATGTGGTCACTATTAGCTTCATGGCACTTTTTTATTATTATTATTTTTATTTGATTTTAAAATATAGAATATAAACACACACACACAACATACAACAAGTGCTCTGTGATTGGTGCCCACCACCAGACAAACATTCACACCGCATCACCAAATTGGGGGTGTTTCTTATATATACCATTTTAACTCAAGAGCAAAATATCTATTTACATATTATAAAGCTTCGTGGCACTTAATGTGGTTGACACCAGCTTGATGTGGTTGACCCAGCTTGATGGCAGATAATAAAAAAGAAAACAAAAAAGACTAATAATATAGCAATTTTTGGTGCAATCATACAATACATGCAGTTTTTCAGCTTTAGTTAGCAAACTTATCTGAGGTCAACAAAATATAAAGACACAATGGTGAAAGTTAAATGCTTTGCTGAATTAGGGCTTCACTAAAGTAATATCTTTATCTTAGATCTGTGATGTCTACCTTTGGCATAAGCAATACTTTTTCAAGCAGATAGCAAGAATGCTGAATGAACACTAGGGAACGTAACATAACTTTGCTGAATGCATGGGGGATATAGATCACTGAATTAATCCTTTAGAGACAAAGATAATAAGGCTTTCTTCTGAGTTCATCCTTCTGCTTAATTTATTATCCAAGACCTCACAGCAAAATCTTTACCATTGATTCTTTAAGTCCTGCTGGTGCCATGTTTTCTTTATCAGATCTTCTTTTAATTTTCTTGGCCTGGACTTTTGTTGGAAATAAAATGCCTCCTTGCTATAGAAATCTCTACTGTAGTCATGAAAGGGAGCTTAAAATTCTTCAGGGTAGCATTCTGAGTAACGGTTCTTATTTTGTTATACAAAATCCAGATCACAGAACAGTACTATTGTGTATGAAATTTATTCTGCAAAAAACTAAAAGCCTTACTTTTAGTTACTTACTAAATAGGTTACTTACCATATTTTTCAGAGTATAAAGTGTACCTTTTTCCTCCCTAAAAGAGGCTGAAATTTTGGGTGCATCTTATACTCCAAAAGTAGCTCTCTTTTTTTTCCCCTGAAGCTTTTTTTCCCAAACTCTAACGAGATGCTAAACATCTTCCTAGCTTGCTACTCCCTCTGTGTTCTGTCGGGCTCTCTGGTAGACTCCTCCTGAAAATTCACAGGTACAAATTTCAGACACACACACGTTTGAAAATTCAAAACAATGATCTTTATAATGAAAATTCACTTAAACTAAGCCCTCTTTTGGTATAGCAAAGAGCACTCGTCTCCAAACAAACTGGTAATTGGTACAAGTCCCTTATCAGTTCTGTGATACTTAGCTTGCAGCTGTGAGGTAATTCACAGTCCTTCTTCTTTCACAAAGTGAAACACACTTTGCTCTGTTTTAGTTTCAAAGCAGGGAAAAATCAGCACACAAAAGGTCAAACGCAGCAAAGCAGGCACGAAACACAATGATCAGATAATCCTCCTCAATGGCCAAACCCACAGGCTGCTATTTATAGCAGCCTCACTAATTATCACAGCCCCACTCAACCACAGGTGGCCTCATTTTCTTTGATAATAATCTCTCAGTTGTTGTTGCCTATGCATTGCTCTCCGCATGCATGGCTATATCATTAACTCTTGTTCTGAATCCAAGGAGGAGCTAGATAATTGATCTCCTTCTGAGCTGTCTGCCACACTCTCCTCCTCCCTGTCACTCATGTCTTCTTGGTCAGAGGAGCCTTCATCAGCAGGTTCCACCGGAGGCAAAACAGGCCTGCAGCATGTGGATGTCTCCCCCACATCCACAGTCCTTGGGGCAGGAGCTGGGGCAGAGCTAACCACAACACTTTGAAGAAGGTTTTTCCAGCCCTAAGTCTTTGAAAACTATAAAATAAAATAATATGCTGAAGCTAAGGATGCTAGCCAGATGAATACCTGGTAGGTAGATTTTTTCCCCCATTTTCCTCTCCCAAAACTAAGGTGCATCTTATACTCCAAAAATATGGTAATTGTTTTATAGACAGATATTATCATAAAGGGAATGACTTAAAAATAATTCAAATATTGACAAAGAAATATAAATGTATCTTATTTTTTTTACTGAAGTTGACGATATTTTCTGAGCCATAACTTATACTCTACACAATTCTACAATAATGTGTAAATACTGTACATTAAGAAGTAAGAAATTTCTTGTCAATCAGTAATTATCAATTATTATTTAAAATAGACAATAGAAAATGTACATAGTTAATACCATAATACAGACTTGCCGCACACTCACCCGTTTTTTTTATTCTTTGTAAGTTTTAAATGTGTGTGTTTGTATTGTTCATATATGTAAATAAAATTTATTTTTTAAAAAAAGAAGTGAGAAATTTCCAGGCCTAATGCATACATCCTCATTCTTCCCTCCCACCACTTAAATCCAATACTTAAGAAAGAGATGAGATAACCCTGTTTTGTGAACTAGGACCATATTTTTTTCTTTAACCTGTTAAGCACTTTGCTGAATCAGTGCTTCTTCTAAGCATCATCTTAAATTGTAATTCCTTCCACCTATCTAATGAATATACTTCAACCAGATAGATGGAAAGTGGATGAACAGTGGGCTGTGAAATATATTTTTTCTTATTTGATACAGGGAGGATAGATCATTGGAAAAACACATCAAAACGCAAGACAATAAACCTTTCCTTTAGGCAACTCTCCTTTCAACCAATTTATTTTCCAACAACATCCCCACCCCAGAAATTCTACATGAATATTCATACACACATTCATACATGTTTCTCTTAATATACATTTTTGCATACTCTGATTCCTAAGACATATATTTTGCAGGCAATTCTTTCAAACGTCATGGATTTTCGTTTATTGTATTCACTAACATTCATTTACATGGATTTTCTTTTAATGAAAACATTTCAGTAAGCATTTTTAAAATCAGATGACTGCATTTGCAGCCGTTGGTAAGATGTGCCTATTGAAGCATAATTCCACTTCAGCTGATATATTTTTGTAAACAAAAAAGAAGCACAAATTGGGTAAAGTAGTCTCTGACTTACATTCATTTAAGCACCATTTGAACTGAACAATGGGATTGGAAAAAATGGCTTAAAACCAGTCCTCATACTTACAACCATCGCAGTATCCCCATGATCATGGGATTACTTGGCAAACAGCATGTATTTAAGAATGTTACAGGGTCCCAGGATTGCATGATCACTATTCATGACCATCCCAACTAATTTTCAACAAGCAAAGTCAATGGGGGAAGCAGGATTTGCTCAACAACCACATGGTTCACTTAACAACTTCAGTTAATCACAACAACCGTGGAAAAAAGGGCTGTAAAATGAGGCACAATTCACTTTAACAACTGCCACAGTGGTCATTTCTTGAAGACTACCTGTAGACTAAATTTATCTCATACCCCTATTTCGGTTGTCAATCTCCATATGTCTATGGAGAGTCAATAATCCAGGTCATGGTTGTCGCAAAGGTGCTTTTTCAGGAGGCAACTGGACTTTGTTTTTTTGTTTCTTTTCCTTTTAAAAAAAGCACTTTTGGGCCAATCTCCATCTGTTTTTGCTGCTGATGTAAATAGACTGAATTTATGTGTGACTAATCTAAGATCCTACTTCCCAGTTCTACAATACTGCTTAATTATGGCAGAGGGGCTGTTAATTGGAAAAAATAAGTGAAGAACACTGAGAGTGTGCTAAGAATACACAATCCTAGCGAGGTTACCCAAAGCATGACATCCTCCTCACCATCTAATTAAAGCAAGCAGGCATCTATATTGCGTAATAGAGTCTGGTGGTGGATCATCACTTTAGAGACAACGCCGAAGGGATCATTTCATACTGCACAGGAGAAAGTGAGAGTACATCGCTCCTGCATATTACCAAGAAAAATCACATGAATAGACAATATAAAATGATTGATGATGGCCGGATGGCACTCAATATGCTACCAAGGAAGAGCCGAGGACCTTTCAGAGTACTAATGATGTCTATGATATAGCTAGATTAAAGCCTTTCGGATGTCTCACTGCTGAAGTCACCACGCAGGAAAGGAAAATCCAAATTTGCAAAGACAAATTACAAAGGGAACATGTAAAATAAGATGCGTGAAATGGGAATGCTTAACCCACCATAAATAAACTATACATTGACATCCTAGGCATCGGCTATTTGAAGTAGACTAGAAAAGAAAACTTTTTGTCAGAAGATCCTTCTGTTTACTAATCGAGACAAAAAACAAAAACAAAGATGGAACAGCTTGGCTTTTATAGTCAGGATAACATATAGCAAGGATAATATTTGGTTACAGTAAAATCAATAGCCAGATAATTATTTAATTATCTAAATTTAATTATCTTAATTTAAGTTCCAATCAGGTGTGCCAAATAAGAAGAGTTTGGTGAGTTTCAATTTGAAATCAATAGAGCAGGCTAACAAGATCAGCTGCTTGTGGTTGGAGACTGGAACGCTTAAGCTGGAAATATTAAAGAGAAAAATGTAGTTGGACTGTATAGTCTAATAGCTATAGCAATAGCACTTAGATGTGTATACTGCTTCGTGGTGCTTTTACAACTCTCTCTAAGTGGTTTACAAAATCAGCATATTACCCCCAACAATCTGGGGTTGATTTTACCCACCTCGTACGGATGGAAGTTTGAGTCAACCTTGAGCCGGTGGTGAGATTTGAACTGCTGAACTTGCAGCTAGGAGTCAGCTGAAGTAGCCTGCAGTGCTGCAATCTAACCACTGCACCACCTCGACTCTAAGAAACCAAAATGAAGCAAGAAAATTCAACCGGTAGTGGAAATTTTGACTAGTTTGGAGAACTGGAAATACCACCTCTGGCTGGCCCCAGAGTGGTTTGGGAATGGAGATTTTGCAATATACTTCCCTCAGGGATTTTGCAGTATTTCCCCCCTGCTATGGCCTAAAGTGACCAGATTATAACCTTGATAAAGTGGGACATTATTGCCAGGGTAGGGGGGACATGAATGACTTTTGTGTGTGTGTGTGTGTGTGTGTGTGTGTGTAAAAATACCCCAGCTTGCCATCTGCTTGTAGTCTTCTGTGCCCTCCACCTCTTGGCTGTGCTCTTCTACTACCTGAGGGGCAACACTCTTGGTCACCAGTGGAGCCCGGGGCTGCCTCCTTGCAGCCAAACCTTTGGCCATCGGGTGTCGGAGGTGGTGCTCCTCCCAGCCAGCATCTCCAAGCCCAGGCCCGCTTGAGGGAAGCCTGGCATCTACCAGCACTTAAATATGGTGTCATTCCAGCTCTGCCGCTGCAGGCAGGACGCCAATTCACTTCAGCATCCTCCCAAACATTCTGGCACTCCGTCGGTGCTTTAACCCTGGGCTGGTGCCTTATGCACAGGCCCTGTGGGCCAGGCTGAGGCTGTCTTCCAGCACCTGGTCAGATCCCACAGAGTCGGCCTCTTCAGGGTCCTGTCAACCAGACAATGTCGTTTGGCGGGGCCTAGAGGAAGAGGCTTCTCTGTGAGGGGCCGGCCCTCTGGAATCAGCTCCTCCTGGAGATTCACACTGCCCTCACACTCCTTGCCTTCCATAAAAGTTTAAAGGCCCATTTATGCTGCCAGGCCTGGGGCCATTAGATCCTAGCCCCCTGACCAATGAGTGTCTTAGTATGTTTTGTGGAGTGAATGGTGATGAATGTTATTAAACTATATTGGAGTTTTTAAAGTCTTTTTAGTCATATTAATTGGATTTTTAGATTTATTTGCTATGTTTTTTGATATGTTGTGAGTTGCCCCGAGTCCTCGGAGTGGGGTGGCATACAAATCCAGTAAATAAATAAATAAATAAATAAATAAATAAATAAATAAATAAATAAATAAATAAATAAATAAATAAATAAATAAATAAATAAATAAATAAATAAATAAATAAATAAATAAATAAATAAATAAATAAATAAATAAATAAATAAATAAATAAATAATAGATGCTTTTCAGCTGGTTTGTCAAACTCCACAAAAAATTAACTACTGGTTCTATTGAACCGGTGCAAACCAGTTGAATCCCACCACTGCTAATACCTAAGAAAGGAGATTCATCAGAATGTGCAAACCATCCTTTTACCTGCTAGCAAAATAATGCTTAGAATCATCCAATGTCTCTTCACAGAAATATTTCAAAGATCTTCATAGAAAGGGAGTTCCAGATATTCAATCTGTCTGTGGAAAAGGAATATAGTATGTTACTGTACGTTACAAGGAATATAGTACGTTACTGTTGATGCATAATGGATAACTGAGAACATCCTTGTATTGTAATCTCTAAGAGTTGATATCAACTTGACACATAGGAAGCCATTTTGCAGAAGGCATACTTAGCTACTTTAAGAAGCTGAGAGAAAATATCACTGAAGGACATAATCACTTTTAAATTTATTTATTTTTTACTTTGCAGCTAAATTAACATTTTTATGAAGCATAAAGATTCCCTCAAGGTTTAAAACTGGAATAATTCATCCGCTTCATTAATAAATAAAGGAAAGCAATAACTATCAGTCCTATCCATATAAAGGTTGAATACCTCCTCTTTCATTTTTTGGTTCAACACCACCACCCCCTATACAAAATACCGTGCCAAACAATATCCAATCCTGATTGATCATGTCAGTTCCTGTCAAAACTCTGTCCATTTCCTAGGAAAGAAAATTCCTCAGTTCCATAGATTTAGAGAAAAGTACTTTTACTAAGAATGATCTGAAAGCAAGAAATTCCAGGCAAGCTCTGAGGCAAAGTGCATAAAAACAGCAACTTGAATCAAACTGTTCAGCCCAACCCCCTTGTAACAAGACAACCAGAGGGCTGCTGCCAGGATGGATTCCTATTACCGTTTCTATCAGTGTGCTGAATGCCCACTTCAGTTAACTTGCATGTGCGCATGCACATCCTAGTATGTTTTTGCTTTTGTGCATGCACAGGAAACAAAATATTGTGAGGGGACACATGTGCACATAAGATTTCAGTAATTTGTTTGCTTCTGTGCATGTGCAGTATCTCAGACATACACACAAGTACCCTCACGAGATTTTGCTTCCTGCAAATGGGACACACATGCACACATGCAAGATAACCAAAGCTGTTCATGCAGCGCAGCAATCACTATCAGTGTGCATCCTTTATCCGCTACTGGCTGCTGCAAAGCAGAGCTAGAAGAAACGATCTTGGAGAGATAAGCAAAGTCCAGGCTGCAGTTGCAATGCTGCAATGAAAACTTCTCCACTGATCCCTCCCAACTTTTCCATAGCAGCAAGCAGCAGACGAGCTGACATTTCCACTCAAGGATATCGACAGATGTTTCCTGCTTTTATCAAAATAGTGAAAGCCCAATTAGTCCATAGATTAGATAGATAGATAGATAGATAGATAGATAGATAGATAGATAGATAGATAGATAGATAGATGATAGATAGATAGATAGATAGATAGATAGATAGATAGATAGATAGATAGATAGATAGATAGATAGATAGATAGATATTTTTCAGAAAAGATGTAGGAAAGGCAAAAAAATCACTAAGATTGATCTGAACATTCTGTCATCATGTAGTGGCAAATATAACTATGGTCTTCTCTAACTTCGTGATCTATTATGACACTTAACAAATCTGACCAGCAACTGATTTCACTTAACCTGGTATGGGTCATTTGTTTTGTACTGATGAGAAAATAATAATTCAGAGGATTCTGAAATTGAGTTTCAGCTGGATTTTGTCTTAGGGGGACATCTGGGACAAAGGTGAAGGTCCTTTGTTTCAAAGTAACACATTGACAGAATTACATGGGAAGAAAGGAAGGGCATCTGAAAGTTACCATAATGCAAGCTGTTACTATCTTGGTTTGGCACCTGTATTGCATTTTTTATTGGGGCATATTGTGTGAGGAAACACTGTGGTGCACAAGGTGACCTTGATAAAATGTAGTACTATCACTTCTCAGCCAAACCAGTGAGTGGTTTTACAGGAAAAGTGACAACATTTTTGCAGAGGGGATTCAAACTTTTTTATTTCAGAGGTGGGGGGAAAACTTTGATTGCCCAACCTAGCGTAATTTTTTCTTCTTTATTTTATAATGCTTTACGTTTCTGCATTCTTCATTTCACTACACAATTTCTAAATAACTATAATAACTAATTCTTCAAAATGGTTTTCTTATATCTTGATGCAACACTTGGCTAGTAAGATTTATGTATGGTTGTGGTTGAGTAGCATTGTCTGTTTTTTTAATGATGGGGTTTTAGCCAGTTTTAATTATTGGATCTGTTTACATTGTTTATTGTTGCTGTGAGCCGCCCTGAGTTTTCGAAGAGGGGCGGCATACAAATCCAATAAATAATAATAATTATTATTGTTGTTGTTGTTTGTTGTTGTTGTTGTTTTTATTATTATTATTATTATTATTATTATTATTATTATTATTATTATCTTGGCATAGTTATAACTATAGAATAACAGTTGGAAGTTGTAAGAGTCATTGAAGGTCTTCTAGTCCAGCCCCATGATCAAACAGGGAAAACCATTTCAGACAAATTGTTGTCCAATCTCTGATTAAAAACCTCCAGAGTTGGAGCACTCATAACTTCTAGAGGCAAATCATTCCTCTGATTAATTGTACTGCCAGGAAAGTTCTCCTTAGTCCTAGGTTGTTTCTCTCCTTGATTAATTTCCATCCATTATTTCTTGTCCTGCCTTCAGATGCTTTGGAGAATAGGCTGCCCCCCCCCCCCCTTGGTTTTATCTAGATTAAAACTGTGGTCCTGATTAGATCAAACTTGTGACTTTCTGAATTTTCCTGGATTATTCAAATGTTATGTTCTGAAACTACAAAGATCAGGATTGCAAAAGTAATTATTATTCCAGGAAAATGAATGTCAGACTTTGAAGAAGCAGGACAGAAAGAATGTTGACTGCCTAGAAAACAAATAAATGCATAATCAAAAAATCAACATTGAGTTCTTATTCAAGGCACCAATTGCCAGGCTCAAATTATTATACTTTATGAGAATTTTCTAGAGAAGATTCTAATATTGGGAAAGGTGGAATGAAAGAGAAGGAAAGAATGATTAGCAGTGAAATAGATGGATTTTAATTTACAAACCTGCTAGAATACACTGGAGATCCAGATTGGAGCATATCATTGTGGGGAGTCTATTACAGGGGTGTCAAACTTGATTTCATTGAGGGCTGCATCAGGGTTATGTCTGACCTCAGAAGGCTGGTGAGATGGGTGGGGGTAGGGGGTGTCATGGTGGGTGTGAATGGGGTGGGTGTGATCATGGTGGGCATTTGACACAGGCTGAAGTTGTGCTTTTTTCCTTCTTTCTTTCCACAGTACTCTCCTGCCTCCAGAAGCACTCTGCTGGTCAAAAATGGGTTGTGCCCCAGGAAGCCCGCCCATAACCCATTTTCAGTCTTCCCAGCCACCAGAAGCTGGCCAAAAACAGGTCTATGATGCCTTCGAGCAGCCTGTTTTTGGTCAGCAGACTGCTGCTGGAGGACAGGAAGGCCGAAAATGGGTTATGGGTGTGCATGTGCCCCCCCATAGGCCATTTTGTTCAGCAGAGACACTGCAGGCCAGTCTTTTAATATTTCCAGGCTGACCCCACGGGGAGGATTTAAGCACATGAGCAAGATCCCAGCTGCGGACTTTGAACTAGACACTCCAGGTCTATTTGGTTACCAAGAGTTATATGACTCATAATCAATCAATGATCATCATCCTATAAGAAATAAAGTATTATTTCTCTGCCTCCCAGAAAGATTCTAAAACTTCTAAACATATCATCTAATTCAATAACCGAGAAGATCCACTGCAGATAACTTCTTTAATTGCTTAATGTAAAAATGACAATCTGCTGATTGTAAATGGCCTCAAATCCTGATTAGTATTCAGCCATTTAATTCAAGACTGTCCAGTCTCTGTATCATTGTGACAGCTGGATAAAAGGCTGCCATCTCAGTTCAGATAGATCTGAGCATGTTTACTAAATAAACGAAACTATAGATAAGCCACATATCATGAGCCACAGTTTAGTGCTCTCTTAATCTCCTGCTGTCCTGCAGAAATATAGCATTTTAAACAACTATACCTTCTTGAGGAAAGGCCTGTGATTCCATCTTTGATTTATTGATCAGTAAAAATTAAAAGCTCAGCTATTCCCCCCCCCCTTGGTTTTAAGCAAGTCCAAAAGATAGCCACACCATTTCAATTACTAAACAGGGCAGCTTCAAGTTGCAGTTTTAAAAAAAAAATCTTAATTTTTATTTATTTTATTTTATTTATTTTATTTAATGAACAGAGAAGAAATAATTGTTAGATTTATTTTCTTATTGAAACAATAATAATATTGGAAATTAAAATAACAAGGATTCTCTTAGGTGTGGCTACAAATCCCCTGGCAACTTTTCTTCATTTAATTTTTGAATTAGTCAGATAACCAATTCTACCCAATATTAAGTAAGATTACCATTGGGCTAATATGACAATGGTATAATTGGATATTAGTATAAAAACCCAATTCAAATCTGATCATCTCCCTGAGATTGTCTGAAAGCAATTAGGAGATGGATTACATTATGGAAATGATAACTTCAAGTACTTCAGAATTCAGGTTTAGGAGAAATCCCCCTCCCCCCCAAAAAACTAATAAAATATGAGTCATAACATAAGAAGCAATGAATTCTTTCAACCAAACTTTGATCTTCAGAATGGCATAGTGACTGAGGTTTAATGAATTATTATGGCTTCTCACACAGTTAAGCACATGACTGGAGTTGGCATTCTTATCCAAGGATAAGTCATTTCCAAGGATCTGTGATAGGCAGATGTTGCTGTTGGACGGTATCACAACACAATGTAAGTTTTCCAAGCAAAGTTGCCTTTTGCAAAAGATTGATGGTGATTTTGTTAATGCCAATGGTATTCAACAGATGTGCCAAATGTTTTGGGGTTGCACCCAAGGCACCAATTATTATTAGTAATAGTACCCAAGGCACCTATTACTATCTTTGTTTTCTTTTGCCGCATTTGTTCCACTTGTATTTGCAGGTCTTTTGTGAGTTTCTTTAGTTCTTTCTGTCCTATTCTGCTGTCTGTTATTGCCTGTTCACAACAATGGGAAGTCACAATGCCAATTCTTTAGCTGGTATTGGTTTCATATCATCAGGTTCTTCCCTACAACCTAGGATATCATAATGTATTAGCACGGTATATGTGCAGATCCAAGCAGTTGATAGATTTGGCTTCTTGCAATTTGGAATTGACAGATTAATTAATTATTCTTTTAATTATTGATTACATAACAGGTCTTCCAACCAGGTTTTCCCCTTCTCACATATTGAGTTTCATCTTTCTGTTTTTGGCTTCAATCAAAGTTGTTTTCTGGAATCTTGATTCCAAGTCTTGCAAAATTGGCCTTTGTTGTGTTCTATTAAGCAGTATCATAAACAGAACATACTTGAATGAGGTATGAATTGTGCTAAATCATTAGTTTAACCCATGAAGATGCTGTCAATAAACATGCCGTCACTTTTCCAAGCTCTTACTCTAATATTGTTGAAATATCTATCACTTCAAATGGCCCCATAGTGACCTATATATGTGTTGGTTTGACTGGCATCTTGTTTTTACATAGACATTCCAGGCAAGAATTTTTCCAGCTAGTTTCCACAGCAGAATGCACTTCTTTTATTGCTAACAAAACTCTTGACACATATAACGAAGCAATGAACTAGCAAACAGGCAGGAACAGATGGGCCGGGGCTGACTTTCACTCACAAAATTGTTAATGAGATATCCTGAGAACTATTTGACAAGACAAAGTATTTTTTTTAAAAAAAATCAAAAAATTGCAGGAAGACACATGTAGTAGATTTTTTAAAAAAAATTTCCTTCACCATTAATTATAAAATATTATTTGCATTCTGGAAATAGTGTCCAAAAAGCACAATGGGAGGACAGAAACATTTCCTGTTAAGCCCAGCATTTGACAGAAGTAATAGTATTAAGCCAAAATCTTCTGTAAATGTGAGGATGGAATGAATCAAAGATAATTGGGAATGTCAACATGTCATGCTCAATGCTAGGCCATGTCATATTCATCTGCCATCTGAAATAATAGCAGACAAATATAAAAGTGTCTTTTCTCTGATGACTCCACCAAGTGAAACCGCTTTCCATATTACTTCCATCAGAGCTTTAAAGACATATTTTCTTTTCAAAACAACTTGCATTTTCCTGCCCATATCACCTATTTTCAATTTTCTACTCATTCTGGGCTCTTTTCATGATATTGCTGCATTTTTCATGTCTGTTGATGTGAATATAATTTTGAAACTGCCAAAATTATGAAATCATTATGTTATTTTCATTCTCCTCAGATACCTAATAGAAGAGATCTGGTGACTTTAGATCTCTCAAAGTGTAAAATCTCTAAAACTGCAAACAAACAAAAACCTTAGATCTCTCAAAGTGTAAAATTTGAGTTCATAAAATAATTTACTACAATGTCCTATCTGTCAGTGATTTCTTCAATTTCAACAGCAACAATGCACAAGCACACAATCAATTCAAACTTAATGTAAACTACTCCACATTCGACTGCAGAAAATACAACTTCCATCAATGCATGGAATGCACTACCAGACTCTGTGGTTTCTTCTCCAAACCCCAAAAACTTTAACCTTAAACTATCTACAGTAGAACTCACCCCATTCCTAAGAGGTCTATAAGGGGCGTGCATAAGGACAACATTGTGCCTACTCTCCTATTGCCTGATTTACCTGTACCTACCTTGCTAATGTTTATGTTTATACCAATACTTACTATCTTGTTCATGCTTGACAAATACATACATACATACATACATACATACATACATACATACATACTGCTAGCCCCCTGGTAACTGATACCACCACATACGATACACACTGTAAAAACAGAGTGATTCCTTCCCCCATGAAGAATTCATGTAAAATCTCATGCACAGAATATGATGTAGTGCAATTTTTCTTAATAGAATAAGGGAGTTTGAGGTCTTGGAGGTCTTCTAATCCAGTGATTTTCAACCTTTTTTGAGCTGCGGCACATTTTTTACATTTACAAAATCCTGGGGCACACCACCAACCAAAATGACACAAAATGACACTCTAACACAGTACATATTATACATATAGTTAATAATATAGTTTCTAAATGTATTTATACTCAGTGTGAAACCTGGGCCTGTTTCGATGAACACAAAAGGGCAGGAATGGTAGAAAGACACACACGAAGCTCTTCCTCAACAGTTCTCAGTCTCTCGCTGTTTTTAGTTTTTATCGCAGTCAAGCTTGAGAAGCTCAGCTCACTTAGATATGTGGTTGAAAAAGGGAGCAATCTTTGTTGCCCAGAATGGGGAACTCCTTGGTGACAGATAACCAAAAACTGTCCAAAGGAAGATCAGCAAACTTTAGCTTTATGAGAGGCAGCCTGCTACTGGTTCATCGCTAGTGATTGGGATGAATCCTAGAAGGTGATTGGTCAGTGGGCATTCCTTGTGCCTCCTCTCTTCTTGTCGCTGATAGCTGGAGGGATTGTGAGGGGAATGTTTTTGTTCAGATGGAGGCAGCTGGTGGCAGGCCGGATAAATGGCTTACACGGGCCATAGTTTGGGGACCCATGCTTAATTTCCCCATGGCACACCTGACCATGTCTCACAGCACACTAGTGTGCCACGGCACACTGGTTGAAAAACACTGTTCTAATCAACCCTCTGTTCAAGTACAAGACCCAAATAATTTCACACAGATGGCTGTCCAGTCCCTTCCTATAAGTCCCCATTGATGAAGCACCCACAACTTCTGAAGGCAAGCTGTTCCACTGGTTCATTGTTCTCACTGTGACGGAATTTCTCCTTAGTTCTAGGTTGCTTCTCTTCTTGGTTTCCATCCATTGTTTTCTGTTGCTTTCTGAGGATTTGGAAAATAGGTTGACCCTCTCTTCTTTGGGGCAACCCCACAGATATTGGAACACTGCTATCATGTCACCCCTAGTCCTTCTTTTCACTAGACTTCTGCATTTCTCTGCTCTGAGAACTTAAGGAGAGGTAAGCTGTATACATCTTTCTGATTCTATATATTCCTTGTTGCAACCCTGCTGAGCCCAATGGCCTGGATACTTCTTAAAGCTAATGAACTGCAAATAGTCATCTAAGGTGCAAGGGTCTATAAATTCAATTCCCAGGAAAGGGTTTAAAGGCCATAGGATACGTTCTGGCTATTTAAACCCAACAATTTCTAATAAACTTACCATTTACTGCTTCCTGCTGGTCAATATAACAATGCAGTGTGGGGGAGTAGAAACCTGATGCAATAAAGATACTGGAGTCATTTGCCAAAATCCTAATGAAAATGTTCACAATGGAACCATTCTGAGTTCATCCAATGAGTTTCAGACTTCATCTAGTAGGAAGGGAGGGAATAGCAATGCAGATCTAAGGGACAAAATATCTAATGCAGAACCATTGTCTTTATGAATTGCAGACCCATTCCCCGTAGATGAGCACCTCTCGAAAAAGGATAAACTATAGGTCTTTCCCTTTCCACAGAGGAGCTGATCTTCAACCAACAATAGACAAATTTTCATCCAATAAATAAACAAATTTGCCCATTTTTGGGGTGAGCAGGAGGGAAGAAATGAAAAAGCAGATTTGTTCCTTTTCAGATAAATAGAAATAGTAACAGCAATATTATTTTTAATAGCAATAGCACTTAGCCGCCCCGAGTCTTCGGAGAGGGGCGGCATACAAATCTAATAAATTGAATTGAATTGAATTGAATAGACTTATATACTACTTCATAGCGCTTTACAGCCCTCTCTAAGTGGGTTGTAAAGAGTCAGCATATTCCCCCCAACAATTTGAATCCTCTTTTTATCAACCTCAAAAGTATGGCTGAGTCAATCTTGAGCAGTTCTAACCACTGTACCACCAAGGCTCTTGATATATATAAAGATTATTATTATTATTATTATTATTATTATTATTATTATTATTATTTATTAGATTTGTATGCCACCCCTCTCCGAAGATAGTAGTATATTGTTGATATTAAGTCCTCTTAACTTTTTTTATATCTTGCTTGGTCTTTTTGTCTCTCCCTTCTTTTATTTTTGCTTGCCTTTTCCCTGTTTTCCTGTTAACTATTTTTGATGTGGGTTGATGTTTAATAATAAAATCAAACTATATTCTTGGCTAGCTAAATTGAGTATCATATGAAATTCTTTTGCATTGACCAGGAGTTTTCTGGATACAAACTAAAGTGCAATTATTCATACAAATTCTTCAACAACAGTAAGACAGACGTTATCAGTCGCATAAGTATCAACCTCACAGCTGCTGCACATCATGGCATTTTTTAAGCAGCTAATGCTTATCTAACTTTAAATGCAGAGAACCGCACTGCTGCTTTTATTATTGGGAATTTATTTTGAAGCTGCACTGTTGGACTTGCTAGTACAATTTCAAGTACGGTAGGACTTTCTGTGAGAAACAGGTCGAGAGATAGAATGGGGAATGAATCACCTTCCATTTTGGAAATCTGACTGTTTGTTATGCACAACCGCAGAGACTGGTAGAGGAAAAGCATGTGTAATTGAAGTTTCCAAACTAGTAACCATGTTAATCTCAAGGTATTTGAAAATGAGCTTTCAAATTCTACAGCCCTATGGTACACGAACAACACCCACTATACTTTAAAAGGATTAATGTACAGTACACCAGTCTGAAATGGCAATATCACTGAACGAGTTCTTTGGGAAACTCTCTTGCTGATTTCAAGATTTACAATGGAGTTAGAAAATCTGATTTTAGCATAAAGCAATAGAGTTAAAATTTGTTAGAAGATTTAACACCATTTCTTACTACTAACAAAAACAAAGTTCTTATCACACTACTTCAAATTAACTAACTATTCCAATGGAAATGACTGTGTCATCCCTATTAGTGCTTTGCTTATGGTAATAGGAGAAGGTTAATATATTTAGTGATCTTCATGTAATGGCCAAGATTGAAACAAGCTGAAAATCCGTATCTGGGAAGTTTTTTAAAAAGCTAAAGAATAGAATGCTTAGGTTTAATATATATATTTTACTACACTGGGCCTATCATACCCTATTATTGGGATGGGGTGGTCACTTTATTAAAAATTTAGACACTATTCATAGCTCAGTTTGTAGATTTAGGCAGAGGTTTTGTTACAAAACTAGTAAACTAAGATGCTAGTTAAGATGTTACCAAACTGAAGCTGTTACCTACTTTGGTAATGAAATGTCCAGGAGCCAAGCAGAAAGCTTGGAAGACAAATGTCTGCCTAAATGTCGCTTTATTTTCCCTATTCTTCCCCCCCCCCCCTCAGATAAGGCTTTAGATACTTTATCTTAGCATTGTGATCCTTCCCTAAACTTGTTTGCTCCTCATCTTTTTCTACCTCAGCTTCAGCCGCCACCCCCACCCCCCGTTTCTAATTCATGTGAATGCTCACCAACCCCTGGAGGAAAAAAAATTCTCTTGGAACCGAAGATGTTAATTGCCCTGAGTCCTTTGGGATTGGGCAGCATAGAAGTCCAGTAAATAAATAATCTTGAAACCCCTGATCCCCCCCCCATTCTGCCTTCGCTTTTCAAGTTCACCACCTCTTGTTCTGAAGTAATCTCCATTTTGTCAACAATACTTTGGCTGTGACTGGCAGCTCTATGCTTGGCATTCTGCTTTTTTAATAGCTTTTTTTCTTCTATTCTAAAGCTTTTATTAATGCCACAATTTTTTAAAACAATCTGTTTTGTCTACATACAACACCCCAATTTACTTATCAAAACCACAATTTTTCTCTCTCATCTCCTCCAGATTTGTTCATATACCTTCCAGAGCTACTTGCTTACTTTTTCAACTGTCTCTGATTTCTAATCTATATTAGTTTGCTTTCCTATCTCCTACCACTGACTTCTCAATAGCAATTTTCCCTCTCCCTCCTCTTCTTCTCCATCTCCCCCTTGCCCTTCTTCCACTGAGCTTCATTCTTCAATATTATACCTACTTCAAACAACCCTGATTCTCCTCTCTTCTCCATTGATACTTTTGCCATTGGTAATTTAATTACTGTCTAACTATCATATATCAATTAGGGATATTATATACTATCGGTGGGATTAAAAAATAATAATATTGGTTTGGTGGGCATGGCAGGGGAAGGATACTGCAAAATTCCCATTCCCTCTCCACTCCAGAGGAAGGTCACTGCAAAATCTCCATTCCCTCCACCTCACCTCACCAACCTGCTTTCCAGCTGCCAGATGGTCCAGGAGCCAAAGGTCATTCAGGAGGGCGACAAGCACCATCGTCGCCCACAGGCCCAAGAGCCTTTGCCTATCGCATCCCGCCTGCAGGCTGTGCACTCTGCCTCCGTGGCGAGGCTCCGGGGATTGGCGTGGGTGGAGTAGTAGAGCAAGAGCGCCCACCGAGATGCCAAACCGAAATACTGAGCTCCGGAACAACTGTGGTCCCATGGCTGGATGAAGGATGGAGGGTGGAAGGACACAGATGCTCAGTTGGGAAAGTTGCCCGGGAATCAAACAGTAGGTGAAAGTTGCACCGGGGCAATTTCCATGCAAGAAAAGCTCCGTGAAGGAAACTTTCCCAACCGAGCACCTGAGTCCTTCCACCCCTGCTGCCCTCCAGCCCGCTTTTCTTGTTTTTCTCCTCAGGCACACTTGGAAGCTTGTGTTCTGCTGCCGGAGCTTGGCGGCCTCAGATGTCACCTTTCCAGCTACTTCTCTGCCCCTGGCAGAGATCTTGGCTCGGCTTTGCCATCCACCTGCAGGGGAGGCCACTGACTGAGGGGGAGGGAAGGGAAGTCTCAGCCCAAGCAGAGAAAATTGCCCCTGCAGTCAAGGAGGCTTTTTGGCTGCAGGCTACCATCCCCCTCTCGCACGATCCATGACCTCTTCTTGCCCCCCGGCCCAAGTCACAAGGACCTGCCTTGCCTCCTTCTCATGTTCGCAAGTGGCTATATTCTCCACGGCTATACTCTCTCCTGCACCACAGCAGACATCACTCGGCATGGTGATGGGGCAGCTGAGTGAGTCATGGCCCAAAGCACAGCACTGGAGGCCTGACCTGGTGGTGCACCACTCTCCACTGAGCCCAGACCCAGACGAATCGGATGCTGCTTGGAGGGCAAGGGGGAAGACAGAGCGCCCCTCCACCGAGCGACATCCTCCCTCCATACCGCAACATATGCCCGACTGGCCGAAATTGCCCCTGGAGCAGGGGGACGCTGCTGGCGGCTCCACGGAGCCCCGAACTTCCGGTTTCCAGTGAAACCGGAAGTTCGGCTTTTGGCAGCATGCCAATAGGTGCGCTGCCTTCTGGAGGCAAGGGGAGGTCCTTGATCACCCTATTTAAGGGCGATCCGAGCAGGATCTCCTCCTTGCCTGGAACGACTCCAAAGCGAGCACCCGCCTGCCCTCCGCTATCAACAGTGTGTCTTTAGAAGGTCGCTTCGGGGCCGAATAGGAATTTTTTGCACTCCCCTTTAGAGGCAGCTGTTTTTTCACCTATTCCACACTGATGGTATGGATGGAATGGTTAGGGGGTGCAGCGCACATAGATTTTAGAATAGGTCTCCCTTTGGTCACTGGGGTTGGCAGGTTAAGGGCGGAAATGGGCAGTAGAAGCGACTGCGCATGCTCCTTTGGGCATCTTTTTAAAGGGTGATGGACCGCCTCTCTCCAGGAACTAGAGGTTAGAACAATGTCGGGGATTGGAGAGAGGATGTCCATGGGACTCACCGGATCCAATTTCCCTTGGGGATTGGAGAGTGAGCTCCTCCCACATGACAAAGGGGCGTGGCTTGGATCCAGGTGAAGGTGGCTACCTTCACTTGGTTCAGCAAGGAGTTATGCCCAATGTTTCCAAGGAAGTTTCTGGCAGGAATTTCCACCTTGTTAGTTTTGGCCTCTGCAGGTCCTTAGTTATGTTGAATTTAAATATTTAAATTTACGTATTTAAAGTTACGTTATTTAAATTTATGTTAATTTAATAAAATGACCCTTTATTTAATCCACAATATGTCTCAGCGTCTTTACTCCGCTTCCGGGGCAACTTACCTTTGCAGAAGTGGGTGAGGAGGAGAGAGGATCTGGCTCAGCAGAGGGGTACTCTGTCTGCTCCCCTTGCCCTCCGAGCAGCAGCCAATTCATCCGGGTCCGGGCTCAGTGGAGAGTAGCGCCAAACCAGGCACCCAGCGCTATGCTCCCAAAGGCCACAACTCGCTCAGGGCAGCCGTCATCGCCACTCTGAGAGATGCCTGTGGCTGTGGCACAGGAGAGCACAACATACCACATGGCCGGCACTAGGGGGTGCTGTTGCTGCTGGCTGGAGGAACGAGATTCGGCTGCTGCACATGCGCAGAAGCTGAATCTCACGTGTCCGACATGTGCACTGGCGGCAGTGATGTAGCTGCACGCACAGCTCCATTTTTGCCGTTGGAATGGTGTTCCACGATGTGGTGGCAGTAGCCCATCCCTGTGTGTGTGTGTTTGTGTGAGTGTGTGTGATTATTGGTCGAGTCATTCTGGTATATGGGAGGAGCATACATCTCTGATTCCTGTCCTCTTTTTGCCTCTCGGCCCCACCAGGGACCATATTCCAAGGCAGATGAACTTTTTATAGCCGACAAGTATAATCTATATAAAATATGTTTTATACACAGACACACACACACACACACACACACAATTTCCTTCAGGCTTCCAGAGTTCTCTGATTCCTGTCCTCTTTTTTCTTTAGCCTTTCACATCCCACTATCAGCATTACCTATGGAGAAACCAGTCTTTGATTCAGCTGGGATAAATATATAAATAAAGTGTCACTGTGATTACTCCCAACCAGTTCTTAATTAAGTTTATATTTATCAAATAATCCTCATGTATAATAGAGGGTATGATGTTTCTGTTTAAAGAGGTACATTAATAATATTTTTTATTTTAAAAAACCCTTTCTTTTTCTCCTTAATTGCAGAATGAATGCCTGGCCTGTCAAAAAAAAAGGTTACTAGACTATCTTTTTCATTTTTCTTCATGATATACTAGTTGTCTCTTTTTCTTTTCCTAACAGGAGGGAGTAGGGCATATTAACTGAGCTACAAAAAAGACCTCCACCCACCAACAGGTTCTCTTTGTTAGGAGAGTTCCCTTAATTTAGAAACAAATGTTTGGTTAACTCTTTTCTTTGCCTCTAGCAAAACAATTTTAATTTCACCGCAGTTGGCCCTGCTGGTGAGCTGTTCTTATTGTTGAGGATGTTTTTTCCCCTTACATTCATTCAAAAATCTGCCTTTCCTGTAAATTAAATCTATTATTCCATATCTAGCATTCTGGAGTAATAAAGGAAAATGTCTTGCCCTTTTGTACTAGACATGCTCTCAGGCATTTGATGAATACTACAATACTTTTCTCTCTCTCTCTAAAGGCTACACTTTCCTGATTACTTCCATTTCTCTTCTTAGTTTTGGTTTCTAGTCTCTGGATGATGCCCTTCTCTGAATCTCTTCCAGTTCCATGAAGACTGCCCAAATCTCAGTACAGGTATTCCTCAACTTATGAACAATCACTTAGCCACCATTTAAAGTTGCAATAGACTTTCCTGGAGGTATTTATGACTCAAATTCTAAGCTCCAATGGTGGGTTCTCCCCCCATGGTCATTTGATCACACTTTGGGCACTTGGCAACCAAACTTCATTTACAGCCAACTACAGCATCCCACAGTCACATGACCGAAGAAGAGGGAGTCAAGCACCTGAGGGCAGGACAAGTAGCAATGGATGGAAACTAATCAAGGAGAGAACCAAAATAGAACTAAGAAGAAATTTCCTGACCGGGAGAACAGCTTAATCAGTGGAACAACTTGCCTCCAGAAGTTATGAATGTTCCAACATTGGAAGTTTGTAAGAAGGGAGTGGACAACCATCTGTCAGAAATGGTGTAGGGTTTCCTGCCTGAGCAGAGGGTGGACTAGAAGACCTCCAAGGTCCCTTCCAACTCTGCTATTCTATTCTATTCTATTCTTATCACATTTGACCTGACATTTATATTTTAGCAAAACCAGTCTACAGCAAAAGTCTCAAGAGAAGGGCAGCATAGAAATCTAATGAATGAATGAATGAACGAACGAACGAACGAACGAACGAACAAACAAACAAACAAACAAACAAATAAATAAGGGTTTGTTTAACAGCTTTTGGCATTTGCTGAATGACTACTGGGGGGGGGGAGGTTGTAAAATTGAGTCCATTGTGAGAGTGACGCAATTTACAAACATCACAAGTTATGACTGTGATGGACATGCTCCATTAAGGTCATAACTCGAAGACTACACATACAATGTTTGAAATGGGATTTCACCACTGTAAAATAGAATGCAATGAAACAATGACTACCCAGAATTTAACTACACTTCTGTTGATACTATCTGAAATTGCATATCATTCTTCAGCAGCACTCCTATGAGTTTGTAATAAAATAATATTCTATATTCTCCTCATAAGAACTACTGACAAGAACCTGCTAAAACCCATTCTACATCTGATCATTTGGCTTCTGTTTCCTAAGAGCATAACTTCACAATTGTCTATGTTGCATTTTCTTTCTGTCATTTTCAAAAAATGTTGTTAACCTCTTGATATAATTTTGAATTTTTATTTCATAGGGTTTTAGCCATTCTCCTCAGCTTTGTATCATCAGTAAACTCGATAATCATTTTCTTTACATCCTCATCCAACTCATTAATAACAATGTAAAATACAAACCGCAGGACTGAACTTAATGGCACTTAATTCTGTATTTCACTCTAGTTTAATAGGAACCACTAACAAATATTCTGTGAATCTGATTTCAAGCCAGTTCTTTGGCCACTTACCATAATTGTCATGCCTTCTATATCATTCATCAGAAAAGCATGGGGCATTTTGTTAGTGCTTTATTGACATCAAGATGTATAGTGTTACCTGTAAAGCTTTCCTACAATGCTGGCAACATTCCACACTTGGGAGAAAATGACAGTGAATTTGAAGAAACTATTTTTTATCTAGACATGTAAATCATGCAGTCTTCCTGCCTCTTCTCTTTTTTTAATTAGTCACAAGAGGAAAATAAGCTATGGAGCACACTGGAACCTCAGCTCCCATCTCTGAAACTCTACTTTATTTTTCCTCATGTACCTTCCTTTATATTTTGTGTGATCATGAGGGCTAGCAACTTAGGTTTCTAGGGAAAGAAGCTTGAAGGTTAATTTCTAGCTTTAATATTAGCACATTTTCCCTCTTCCCTGAAACTGCAACACACATACAATTCTATGCAGGTCCTGATAACACAAAGAATTCACATCATTCCTAAACAACATCTGCCCTTCTGCCCCAGAGTTCCTACCTTTGAAAACCTTCAAGAAACCAAACCTCAAGAAACGCAAATCTCATGGAAATTTGGTGGTTTTGGATATTGTTTTGCCAATATTCTCATAGAAGATCTTGGTAAAATTCCTAGAATCTCAGAAGACTGTATTATGAGATTTAAACAAAAAAAATAATAATTCAGTTATATACTGTATATCCTGGCGCATGATATCACGATGGCTATGTCAATCAGGACAGGCTCTTTCTGCACATAGCAAATGACCTACTTGGGTATTTGTTATCCCTCCAATTTGGGTAGAAGTGCAAAGTAATGAGTTGGCTCCATTGTGCTGGCCTTTTTACCTTCAGAATGGACTTCTAAATCAAGCCCAGAGAGCAGTGACTGAAAATCCATTCAGGGGCTGTCTGCTCTAAAGGTCACAGAATGAAGTAGTATAAGATAATTTTGCTATAGTTTATAGTGGTGCAATCTCTATCTACAAAGGGGGAAACCACAAGAAAAAGTGCCATTTAATTCAGTTGGCCCGGGATCTTTAGAGTCTAGGGAGACAATGGGAATAAAGGAAACTGTCTTTTAGACAAATGAGTCAAGAAAAATATAGGCAACAATAGTATTCTGAATTGGGACATTTATAGCACTTTTCAAAGTAAAAAGAGTGCATTTTGAGGGCCTGCCAGAAAGGTTTCAAGCTGCTGTTGGATGGAATGCTAGCAGATTCCCCCCTCCCCCCATTATGTGTGCAACACTATGTATGGAAATTGGGGCTGCACTGAAAATTATTTATTATTTGAATTATTACTTATGGACTTTTCCTCAATTGCCCCCCTACTTCCAAAAACTCATTCATAATATTATTACTGTTGATAACTTTCATAGGGTGTGATTAATAAATAAATAAATAAATAAATAAATAAATACACACACACACACACACACACACACACACACACACACACACACATACATATATATATATATATATATATATATATATATATATATATATATATATGTAGATTGTTCTGAGTTCGGGTTTTGCCCTGTGTAATATTTTGCATGTTTATGCGACGTTTCGGCGAAATCACATTCACCATCATCAGGCTAAAGTTCCAATCTTTGTGTTGTTGTAAAATGGAATGTTAGCAACTGTCATTTCTTCCTAGTATATAGTGTGGGGGTGGAGATTTGTTTTGAATGTAGCAAATAGATTGGGTGATTATGTTTCAGTGATCTGATTGGTTGGTGTAATCATAATTATTAGAAGGAATGACATGGAGATTTTTATGAAGTGTTTTGTTTAAGGCTGATTTCCAAATATCAAATTTCTAAAATCATAATTATTAGAAGGATTGACATGCTGATTATTATGAAGTGTTTTTTTTGTTTAAGGCTGGTTTCCAAATTTCTGGTAGTCGGGACGTGTCATCTCTTTTATTTATGCAAAGGGGTCTCCTCTCAATCTCTATAGCTTCTAGAGCAATTCTTCTGTATAAATTCTCTGTTTTGTGGAGTAATTTAGTTTTTTCAAAGTCAATTTCGTGCCCTGTTTTTTTAATGTGCTGGACAAGGGAGGAGGTCTTTTCTTCTTTTTTGACTGCATTCACATGTTCTGCTATGCGTTCGCTCACTCTTCGGTTAGTTTGTCCAATGTATGTGGCTGCACATGTTTTGCAAGGGATTTCATAGATTCCTTGGTATTCCAATTGGATTTTATCTTTGGGGCTCCTTAGGATATTAGATATTTTTTGGTTGGTGCAAAATGAAGTTTTGATGTTATGTTTGTGCAGAATTTTACTAATTTTATCCGTGGTGCCTTTGATGTAAGGAAGGATGGTGGTGCCATTGTCCTGTTCTTGATCTTGTTTTTTGGGGGGTGTCTCTTTTTTGATTAGGTTTGTTATTGTTTTCTCTTTGAATCCATTAGAAATTAATACATCTTTGAGTTTGTTCAATTCAGTTTTTAAGTGCTCATGGTCAGCTAAGCGTTTGGTTCTGGTGATGAGAGTTTTGGCCACTGAGGTGATTTGTGCGGGGTGGTGGTGTGAGTGTGCATTTAGATAACGGTTGGTATGGGTTTTCTTTTGGTAGATAGTATGTCCTAGGCTGCCATTGGGTTTTTTATAGACCAGTACATCTAGAAAGGGAAGTTGATCATTGATTTCTGTTTCCATAGTAAACTGTATTTTGGGGTGTAGGCTGTTGAGATGTGTGAGGAAATTGTCTAGTTTTTCTTTACCATGTGGCCAAATTACAAAGGTATCATCAACATATCTCAGCCAAAGTTTAGGTTTGTATTTATATATATATATATATATATATATATATATATATATATATATATATATATATATATACTGATGCAAATACATATTTCCTTACAAGAATACTTAGGAAGATTCAATAGTATCTTCCTAACAATAGTCTAGTTTGGGGCAGCAGGTGAAATGACAGTATATTTTTGGGTTTTTGAGTGCTACAGTATTTGTATTCTAAACCTGACCTTTAACTGAGGTTACAGAGTTAATTATTAATCCTAATCTTGCCAATTTATTATGTTGCCATGGAAGGAAGACCTTCAACCTGACTAGGAGATAGTGGACTATAATTTGCATTACTTCAGTAATCAACACATTTGATTGTTGTTAAGGGATATATTTGTCAAATGTTTGAACGAGAATTTTAAATAGTTCAAGACAACAGTTGGAAAATTGTAGAGGATACAAATAAGCAAGTTCAGAGCCAAGGAAATAACTTGTTTCAGAAACAAGTCTACTTTATCATCCAGGCAGAACAAAGAAAAAGTGATGCCCCAAACCACCAGAGAGTTACTCCAGGTTCAGACTGGCTCTTAGAACCGCTAGTACTGATGATGGGAGGCTCTGCCCATCTGCCCAGGATCTTTTTGGGTATGCACAGAAGTGCTGCGAGCACAAGCATGAACCAGTAGTAAAGGGTTTTAGAACCCACTGCTGCCCCAAACCCACAACCTATTGATACGGTTCCACATAAAGAGCTGATAGATAAAGTAGTGAAGATTGGACTTAATCCCTGGATAGTTTAGTGGATTTGCAGCTAGCTGAAGCATAGACATCAGAGAGTTGTTGTTAATGGTGAGTATTCTGAGCAGAGACAGGTTACAAGTGGTGTGCCACAAGGGTCTGTTCTGGGTCCTATTCTTTTTAATATGTTTGTGAGTGACATAGGGGAAGGTTTGGTAGGAAAGATTTGCCTATTTGACGATGACTCTAAAGTGTGCAATAGGGTTGATATTCCTGGAGGCGTCTGTAATATGGTAAGTGATTTAGCTTTACTAGATAAATGGTCAAAGCAATGGAAACTGCAGTTTAATGTTTCCAAATGTAAAATAATGCACTTGGGAAAAAGGAATCCTTAATCTGAGTATTGTATTGGCAGTTCTGTGTTAGCAAAAACTTCAGAAGAGATGGATTATGGGGTAGTGATTTCTGACAGTCTCAAAATGGCTGAGCAGTGTGTTCGGGTGGTAGGAAAAGTAAGTAGGATGCTTGGCTGCATAGCTAGAGGTATAATAAGCAGGAAGAGGGAGATTGTGATCCTGCTATATAGAGCGCTGGTGAGACACAGTTGGAATACTGTGTTCAGTTCTGGAGACCTCACCTACAAAAAGATAATGACAAAATTGAACAGGTCCAAAGATGGGCTACAAGATAGGAAAGTGAACATAAGAACAAGGAGGCACAATCTGAAGTTAGTTGGGGGAAAGATCAAAAGCAACATAAGAAAATATTATTTTACTGAAAGAGTAGTAGATCCTTGGAACAAACTTATAGCAGACGTGGTTGGTAAATCCACAGTAACTGAATTTAAACATGCCTGGATAAACATATATCCATCCTAAGATAAATACAGGAAAGTAGTATAAGGGCAGACTAGATGGACCATGAGGTCTTTTTCTGCTATCAGTTTTCTATGTTTCTATGTTTCTAACCTGCAGTATCCTTCCTGCTGTCACAAGTGAGCTAAAACCATTGTCAACCTCAATCAGTCCATCATTTATAAATTTGTGGCCTCTGATGGACAATGACATCATTGGAAACATCACATGACCCACTGCCTTCCTTCATCTGATGAGTAAAGGACACAACAATGACAAAAATATTTTATACTATTCCATCCAGAATCTCTCTGTGAAGGATATGGAAGGATTTAAAATTTGATAAATAAACAACTGCTCCCTCTCTGCATCTCTGCCTTCTTCCTGCCCTAAATAGGAGGCACAATAAAGCAGTGTGTTTCTCAACTTTGCCAACTTTAAGATGTGTGAACTTCAATTCCCAGAATTCCCCAGCCAGCATAGTTGAGATACACTGCAATAAAGGATTTATTGTCCTTTTTAAGCATGGTTTTCAGTTACTCCAAAGCAGTTTAAGGGAGTTCCTCCTTCTTGCCTTTCTTCAGAGGCAAAGAAGAAACGGAGAGTTGGCTGTCTATTGTTTGCTGTTTGATTCCATCTCCTCGCCAGAATAACTTCAAAATGGAAATGTTACCATGCTTAATGCTGTGCATAATTTAGGCATCATTAACATGCTGAAAAGCATTAAACGAAATGTTCTCTCCCAGCCCCTTAGCTCCTTTTTATCATTACTTTTCTAATGTTATGTTAATACAAATTACCATCCTATAATTGTCTGACAAATATATATATACAGTGATCCCTCGATTTTCGCGATCTCGATCTTCGCGAAACGCTATATCGCGATTTTTCAAAAAATAATAAATTAAAAATACTCCCCTTTTTTTGCTATACTGTACCATGGTTTTTCTCACCCGATGACGTCTTTTTTTCTATCATTTCTCTCTCTCTTCCTTCCACTCTTCTCTCTCTCTTTCTTCCTCTCTCACACTCTCTTCCTCCCTCTCTCATCTCTTTCGGGGGGCGGCGGGGCGGGCGGGTGCCTACGAGGGAAGGTGGCTGCCAGCGCGGGACTCGGCAGTGAGAGGGGCGGGTAGCGGCGAGTGAGCGGGCGGGCGAGCGAGTGGCGGGCGGGTGGGTGCTTACGGGGAACGGTGGCCGCCAGCGCTGCTGCAGGAGGACTCGGTGGTGAGAGGGGCGGTAGCGTCGGGCAGGCGGGCGGTGGACAAGCGGCGGGCGGACAAAGCGGCGGGCGGACAAAGCGGCGGGCGGACAAGCGGCGGGCGGACAAGCGGCGGGCGGGCAGGCGGCAGACAAGCGGCGGGCGGGTGGGCGGCGAGCTGTATGTAGCGGAAGTAAAAACACCATGGAAAAGTGGCGCGCATGCGCAGATGGTGTTTTTACTTCCGCACCACTATATTGCGAAAAATCGAGTATCGCGAGGGGTCTTGGAACGTAACCCTCGCGATACTCAAGGGATCACTGTATATATAAATAAAATAAATAGATAAAAATAAGTCAGCCAATAACAGAAATGTGTACAGTTTGGGTGGATGCTAATTTAAGACAAAGAGATGAAGGATTCTTACCACCAACCAGCAGTAGGATTTGGGCAACATGATGACATCTGGATCTAAATCTGTTTTTTTGTTCCAGTGGAAAGCTTGAGGGATCACCAATAATTCCAACATATTTAGGAGAATGTTTGGAGAATCCTCCCAAAAGAGTGATTCCATTAATTGCTTGGGAGTTTTACTTGACACATATTCCTGTGCTCAAATCACAGAATGACAAAATGGAGCCATATCCCCCTCCTCCATCCAGTCATGATCTTAATGAAAAGCGCCTCAGCAGGTTTGCCAATGCTCTTGACATAATGCTTCTCTGTACAGTATTTTCGGAAACAGATCTGTCTGCTTTAATATGAATATGCATCTGATCCCTCTCAGGCTTTACCTTAATCACAGTTAAAGAGCAGTGTTATTTTATAAATAATTCCTGTCACTGATGCTGCAACAGCATCCCAGAGGGACAGCAGATTTACACATCTCCAATGCCTTACAAAGCTAATATAAGGAGGATTTGCTACAATTAAGAGAAAGAATTAGGAAAGATATGTGAGAGGTGTTTAACTAATAGACAACCACACAGTTCTCTCTCTGTTGTTTTTCAGTCATACAGCCATGTTTTTCTATCTATTCACAGGCCTGTCAAAAAAGGTCATGCTACATCATGCTACATCAGGTGATACAATCAAGTTCGACACCCGTGATCAGTGATGGGCTCCTACAAGAACGGTCAGACACACAGTTTATTTTAATTTTTATTTATTTATTTATTCATTTGTCCAATACACAATACATATGGAAGAGAATAGACATGAAGTAATATATATATAAAGATAATATGTAAAAATAGGGGAGAAGATATATGAAAGGAAGAAAATATATATGATATATGAGATAAAGGAAAGACAATTGGACAGGGGATGAAAGGCACACTAGTGCACTTATGTACACCCCTTACTGGCCTCTTAGGAACCTGGAGAGGTCAATCGTGGATAGTCTAAGGGAGAAATGTTGGGGGTTAGGGGTTGACAATATTGAGTCCTGTAATGAGTTCCACGCGGTAGAAAAATTTGGAGCTCCATCCCAGAGCACCCAATTTGCACTGAAAGATGTTGAAACAAAATGCATAAGCCACGCCCACAGTGTGGTAGTACAAATTTTGGTAGCCCATCACTACCCGTGATCTATTGTTATTTAGGTTAATTCAGAGGGCGGTTCAGACCGGTTCACCCAAACAGGTAATAACCTGCTGCTGAAATCACGATGGTGTCACAAAACTGGTTCAGTTGGTCATGGATGACACCATCTTTTTTTCTTTCTTTTTTTTACATTCTTTTTTGGAATTTTTTTTGCAGAGGGGAATTTTTTTTTCTGTTTTTTTCCCCCCTTCTGTGAATGTGCAGAAGCCGAGTTTCCAGCATTGTGCATGCATCACCATCTTGTTTTTGGCTTTTTGGGGGGATTTTTTTTTGGCACTGCTCATGCGCAAGTGGCCAAGTGCTGTGGAAGGAAGCAAACTGGCAGAGAAGTAAGTTAGAACCCAAGAGATTATAGGCTGTGTTACAAGATTTGCAATCCAAAATTATTTGTTGTTGAGGAAATAAGTTAAAGAGTCCATACTTTGGTGTTCAAAGTAGTTTCACAAGGACAAAATTTCCTGAAGTTTTAAGTATTTGCTGGTATTTAGAAGATTTTTATAGTTACCCAACATACCTAATTGTGACTCCAGGTGGTGTATGTTAAATAACTCACTCCGAATTATACAAAGACTACTTCAGCTTCAACCACAACAACACAAGAACCCACAACAGATACAAGCTTAATATTAACCACTGCAAACTTGACTGTAAAAAATACAACTTTAGTAATCGAGTTGTCGAAGCATGGAATTCACTACCAGACTCTGTATTATCATCCCCTAACCCCCAACACTTTACCCTTAGACTATCCACGGTTGACCTCACCAAGTTCCTAAGAGGTCAGTAAGGGGCGTACATAAGTGCACCAGAGTGCCTTCCGTCCCCTGTCCTATAGTCTCTCCTATATCTCCTATATCTTCTCTTCTATACTTATATCTTCTTCTGCTATTCTCTCATAGTTATATTTAACTCCTTTATTTTCTCCTCTATTACCTCTTTAATACATTCTACCTGATTATATCCTCTATTACCCTCACTGTGTATTATTCTGTATTGGACAAAACAAACAAACAAGTAAGCAAACAAATAAACAAATAAACAAATAAACAAATAAACAAATAAACAAATAAACAAATAAACAAATAAACAAATAAACAAATAAACAAATAAACAAATAAACAAATAAACAAATAAACAAATAAACAAATAAACAAATAAACAAATAAACAAATAAACAAACAAACAAACAAACAAACAAACAAACAAACAAACAAACAAACAAACAAACAAATAAACAAATAAACAAATAAACAAATAAACAAATAAACAAATAAACAAATAAACAAATAAACAAATAAACAAATAAACAAATAAACAAATAAACAAATAAACAAATAAACAAATAAACAAATAAACAAAAAGAAAGAAATCTGTAAACCAATATATTAAATCATATATAGCTGGGGGTTATCAATTGTGCCTTTCCCTTGAGGGGCAATGCATGGAATGTTCTCCTTCTTGACAAATTGCCACACACAGTTGTCAAAATTCTGTGTGAAAATTCACCTGCTGCTTCACAACAGAGAAGCAGATGGGAAGAGAAGCAGAGGCATTCCCTAAGGTGGAGGCTAGCAATGAGTCACTCTGCCCTCCACTTCCCCCAGGCTACAAATCTGGTGGATTTAATCATGAAAAATAGTTTCACAATAAATTGTTACAGCTGATATGCCTTGGAATGGGGTTAGTAGGTAGCACATGAAGTCTCACAGATGCAAAGATCACCCTTCATTTAAGCTTTAGACCTGGTGTCAAGGCTGACTTGTAACGCACCTCTATTCGAAACCTGACAGTAGAAACTAAAGGAGAGGGCTGTTTGGAATGTATTGGGAGCTGGGAGGGAGGCGAGGAATTTACATGAGCCGGTTTGCAGCCTGAAAAAATCCTAACACTTCAGGGCCATGTGCTGGGAATCTTCCAAAGGCGCACACAAAATAATGTGTTGGATTGGTGGACTATGGATAATGGGTGGCCCAAATGGGAAATCAACTATGCTGGTTTTTGCATGAAAACCTCAGAACTAGTTTCGCTTCTTCTGTGCTTGTAGGGATCTATCAGTAAAGTTATACTTGGTAAAATAATGTTTCAAGAGTTTCTTTTGCTGCATATGCCAATGCAGTGGTTGACACTATAGTCAGTGTAGCCTGATAGCTTGGAACAGCCTCCCAGGCATGGATGGGAAATGGTGTATAAGATGGTTTCAATCTGTATAAGAGTTAAGCATGTCCTTCTTGACCCAAAAACATGATCCACCCTCCTACAACACCAGTTCAATTAGGAAGGAACAAAAATTATTGCCCATGCTAGCACCCAGCATGCATATGAATTTGTTGAGACCTGGTATACTACCAAGGGAGCAATTAACAAAAATATTGATTCTAGATCCATGTTCTGTCGAGCTCTCTGGTAGAATCCTCCCAAAAATGCACAGATACAATTTCAGACACACACACATTTGAAAATTCAAAACAATGTTCTTTATACCGAAAATGCAAATAAACAGAGCACTCTTTTTGTATAGCAAAGAGCACTTGTCTCCAAACAAATTGGTAATTTGTACAAGTCCCTTATCAGTTCTGTGATACTTAGCTTGCAGCTGTGAGGCAATTCACAGTCCTTCTTCTTTCCCAAAGTGAAACACACTTTGCTCTGGGTTAGTTTCAAAGCGGGGGGAAATCAGCACACAAAGATCAAAGTCAGCAAAGAAGTCATGAAACACAACGATCAGATAATCCTCCACAATGGCCAATCCCATAGGATGCTATTTATAGCAGCCTCACTAATTACCACAGCCCCACCCAACCACAGGTGGCCTCATTTTCTTTGATAATAATCTCTCAGTTGTTGTTGCCTATGCATCGCTCTCCGCATGCGTGGCTGTATCATTAACTCTTGTTCTGAATCCAAGGAGGAGCTAGATAATTGATCTCCTTCTGAGCTGTCTGCCACACTCTCCTCCTCCCTGTCACTCACGTCTTCTTGGTCAGAGGAGCCTTCATCAGCAGATTCCACTGGGGGCAAAACAGGCCTGCAGCACGTGGATGTCTCCCCCACATCCACAGTCCTTGGGGCAGGAGCTGGGCCAGAGCTAACCACAACAATCCAGCATATGAATGTATAAGAAACCAGACCATTTGAACAACCAAAACAACCAGAACAAACAAAAGAACCAGTCAGATGGTCAGAATATAAATATAGCTCCAAATGAACAAAAAACCAAATAACCACAGACATTTATAAAGCTAAGAAGAATAGGACAAGAAATTCCTGCTGCTGATGTTACCTAGTCTGGTAACAAAATGTTCAAAAACAAAACTGAAACAAGCTTGGAGAGTAAACCTGTTCTATCCTAGGCTTCCTGATCAATAATACAGCACAAACGGCATCTCAAAAACCTCTTTTATTTTAATGTCTGGTAATTATTTTCATTCCCAGAAGTAATAAGTTCCAAACAATGATAACAAGTCCAACAACAGTCTTTCAGGCAAAGTCAGATAAGCAGACAAACCTTGATCTTCCTTGACAAGCTAGCAAAGATCAATTAGCAAAAAACTTGGCAAGACCAAACAGGAAACATAGAATCTGAGCTAGAATGACATGAGTTGAATGAAGTTGCTTCCTGCGATGAAACTTCCCTTGTGCTCCACTTATATAGCCTATGGGAATGGCCAATTACCTCCAAGCTTTACCCACGATTAGTCCTTCTCCTCTGGAACTGTTCTTGCCTTTTGGCAGCTCTGTGCATGCGTGCATTGAGAACAGGCTCCCGTGTTCCTCTGCCTCGCCCATGTCAGCCTCTGGAGGCTCTGAAGTCAGCACAGACCTCCCAGATGGCCTGGGCTGGATCTCTGCCTCTGGAGCCAAGACTTCTCCAGACTCCAGGCATGTCCCATGTTCCTCCCCAGCCTCCTCGCTGTCCGACTCTGCTGCAGCTCCACAGGCCACTGGCGGACCACAACAAAACCACTGCCAAAATCTAAAACCCAAGCGACAAATATTTTTTACTATTTCAATGATCCACCTTTATTTCAAGGCCTTTTCTTTCCTCTGTCTTCTTTCCTTTGATGATGGGCTTGCAAAGCAATAATACCAAAATATGAGTAATTTTCTTGCCAGTTACGATTTCTCTAATGTAAACATTTTCTATCTTTTTCAGGCTGCATATTATTGATCTGAGGGTCTGCAAAATAATCCAAGAGGTGACTGTAATGAGAAAGCATTTAAAATGTCGATTAAAATGAAGTTAAACAAAAACATTGCAAACATCTGAATCTTTATCTGCCTTGCCAGTTAAAAGTCACTCTTCAGTTAAAAGTCACTCTTAGTTATGGGAATTAATTTGGAGTCAGCAGCATATAAATACAAACAAACAAATAAATAAATAAATAAATTTTAAAAACAAGCATGTTTGCAATTCTGCATCCCAGTAATTTCCCCAGTTAGTTGTGACTGTTGCATGTTTGGATTCTAATAAATGGATGCATTTTTAAAAAAAAAAAATCAAGTTCTTAAAACAAAATTCTGAAATTTGATGGAGTGAGGAGAAATAATGGCTGGCTTATCCCACAGAGGCTAGGAGAGTTTCTGCCAATGGGAAAATAGACTGCCCACTAGGTCAGATGATCTTCAGTGATTCACAGCAAAATGCCATTTTCAGAGTCAAAAATAAATTGTTTCAGCTCTGCAGAACAGACAATACCATATATCAACCACAACTCAGCTAATACTGAAGGTGTGCAAAAGATTGATGTGGAACTGCCCTCGGGTAAAATGGGACCTTTTCCCTCCAATCATCCATTTTCTTCTCTCTCTCTCTCTCTCTTTTTAAATACTGCAGTTAGCAGGACATAGCGTGGCATATGATCTTTAGTGGCCTACTATGACTGTTGCTGCACTGGTGCAAGTCAGGAAAAGGAAGGAAAGGAGAAAAGAATAGCTGTACTGCTGACAGGAACAAACAGACAGATCCCTATGTAGAATTTACACTAGCTACTTTATTGCTCTCTGCCAATAATACAGGAATCTCCCCACAGTGGCAGCTTTGGTTAACTTAAGTTGACTCCATCCTTCCAAGGTGGGTAAAATGAGAACCCAGATTATTGGGGGCAATATGCTGACTCTGTAAACTGCTTAGAAAGAGATGGAAAGCACTGTGAAACAATAGTAACTCTAAGTGCTATTGTCATTTGGCCTGGGAAAGATTAGATAAAGCTCAGAGGCATTCAGGGATGGTCAGACCTTGTCCCATTGCCCTCTGATGTAGTGAGCCCAGCCTAATTCCCTATTTGAGCCCTCCGACTGACTGGGACAGTTACTGTCGAACAGCTGACGAGCTGACCTAGTTGCTAGCCAGGGCTGTTGTAGCAGAAACAGCAGGCCTACTGGTCCACCCTTGTATGCAGATATTGGAGTCTAGAGCCCTGGTAGGACCTTCACCTCCTCAGTAGATGGTGGATATGCTGCTGCCACTCTGATCCCAAACCGAAGGAGAAGCGAGAAAAGAAAGCAAGAAAATGAGAATAACAAAACTGATGTTAGCAGTATGAATATAGCATGAAAGTGTTATGTCCTGAGAAGATGGGAAGTTTTCACTCCAGTCCAACAATGAAGCGGAGCAGGGAAATTCTGATTGATTCCTTCCCAAAAGGGCTCCTTATTTAAACCTCTGTCAAAAGCAGGCAGGGGTTGATGTTTGCTCACTATAGAATTAATAATAATAATAATAATAATAATAATAATAATAATAATAATAATAATAATAATAATAATAATAATTATTATTATTATTATTATTATTATTATTATTATTATTTATTAGATTTGTATGCCGCCCCTCTCCGAAGACTCTCAGTTGACGTCTCACTGCCAGTCTCCTGCCTCTTCAGTATCTGAACTCAACAGAAGGAAAATTCCATCTTTGGAAGACTGTTCTATCATTGCATTAAAATGATCTTTTTGGGGGGGAGGGTATAATCCTGGAGATAGTTGACAGTTGTGCTTTATTTCCACCACTCTGCAAAATCTTCCATTTTTCCTCTAAAACCAAGCCTTTTAACAGTATATTTCAAATGTTCAGACACTTCACAGGACTTCGTTCCTGGTGGGTGGTATTGTCATCATACTAATCTACAGGCAGTATTTCTCTCCACTTTCAAGTTCTCCACACCTCTGTGGATTCTGACTTCCTTGTGTAATTCACAATCTTCCTGGAATACATTTACTGATGCATTCAATAGATTGCATTCTCCCCCCTCTCTCTCCAACGCAGAGATCAGCTTTGAAGTATCCTGAGATGTTGACAGCTTCTGTTTATAAATTCTTGGGCTCTTGTTGAATTCTACTTCTTCCTGTTCCTACTCACCCTGGCAGTCAAAAACATTGACTGTGCTTGTGTAACTGCAAATAATGTTGAAGTCACTTCTTTTCTATCCCTATTAGTTCTTATGGAAACGCCTGCCGCTTTCTCATCATTATTTTTTCCTGTACTAGTTCTTTCCCGTGGTCTTAATTCACAAGCACTGCTTAACACCATTATGCACCATTAGTTTTAATATTCATCCCATTTTATGAATCAGAATGAATGATAATTTACAAGCATGGTCAAGAAAACCTTGACATTAAAACCAGGTATCACCCTGTGTACTGTGTACTGATAGTGCTTTCTATCTATACAGATAAACGTGGACGGACAGACAGGCAGACAGACAGAACAGAGAATCAGTTAGGTCACTAGCTACAACTGAGGAGCTGAACTTCCTCCTCAGCGAAGGTTATTGAGTCTGACAGGAGACACAGAAATTCGGTGAACTGCACATCCCACTCAGAGAGTGCTTAGCAATTTGCTAAATTGTCTGCCAAGGCAGTTCATGAGCAGTTTGCACAGAAGAAAATGCTGAGGGGGCAACACAGACACTGGCAGCAACAGAAATTGTTATTAACACAAACTCATCAAATCAGCCACAAAGCCACCCATGAAGGAGATGAAATACAGTACTTTTTGGAGTATAGGACGCACTTCCTCCCTCCCAAAAAAGTGGGTGAAAATTGTGGTGTATCTTTTTTTTTAAATATAATTTTTATTGATTTTTTAATAGTTTTACAAAAAGCAAAAACATAAAACATAATAGTGTACCATCACCAAACAAGAAAATAAAATTCCCCTTCCCTTCACCAGGGAAGATTCAATTCTGTATCCTTCATTTACTTCATCTCTGGGTTACATTATTCTTTATAAAGTGGTTGAATTTTATTTCTTACAATTTGCATCGCTTACTGATATTGTTAATATATAATTTTTAACCTTCTCCCACCACCTCATTGTTGCTTCTAATTTCTCTTCATTATAGTTATGTAATCTAATTTCCATTATTTCATAGTGAATGTGATCCTCCATGTACTTGCACCAATTTTTTATCGTCCATTTATTATCATCTTTCCACCCAAGCACTATAGTTGCCTGGGCGCTTTCTATCGCTGCAGTTTTGATTTCTTTGTACTCTTTTACCTCACTATTTTTTATCAGTAATGCTGCTTCCTTGGTTATTTTCCAGTTGCCATTCGTAATTTTATTCACTTCCATTTGTATTTGCTTCCAAATTTTTTGAACTTTATTACATTCCCAAAACATATGCATAAATACTCCTTTTTCCTTACATCCATGCCAGCAATTTCCTTTCCTCGTTGTTTATGGTGCATCTTAAACACTGAATGTTGCTGAAGCCCTGCCCACCCACTATCCCCCATCCTTTGGCTGTTTCCTGCCTCTGTGCGTTGCATTTTTGGCCTCTACACGCCCCTTTTTTGGCCTCTGCACATCATATTTTCAACTGGCTCCAGCCGGTGAAGATCGGAGGCAACAGCAGGCTGTGGCAAACAGGCCATGGCAAATATGCAGTGGTGAATGGGCCATGTGAACGGGCTGCCCCAGTGGCAAATGGGCCACAGCAAACTGGCTTTGCTGAATAGGCTGTGCTGAATGGGCCATGGCAGTGACAAATGGGTGATGGTGAATGGGCTGCAGTGGCAAATAGGTGGTGGCAAATGGTTTGTGGCAGTGGTAAATGGGACATGGTGAACAGGCCATGGCAGTGCCGAATAAGCCATGCCGAACAAGCCAGATGAATACCGGATGGATACTGGGAGGCAAGGCAGATTTTTTTTTCTTGTTTTCTCACCCAAAAATGTAGTGTGTGTTATAGTCTGGAGCATCTTATACTCCAAAAAATATAGTAATATGACAGACAACATAATGAAAGTAAGTCCAGGTAGTCTTCCCTTACCAACCACAATTGAGACTAGCATTTTTGTTGCTAAGTGGTGCAGTTGGTAAGCATAACATCATGTGACCACAATGACAGTTTCGGTTGCAGTCACATACAGTTACCGTCGAGCCCAATCCGTGGCCTCACCCTATCTGGGGGGAAGCACTGTTCCCTCCAGTGACCACCTGACTCTCAGCTGATTCCTCTGGACACCATGCTGCCACTTGACTCTCAGCTGATTCCTCCGGTCGCCACACTACCAACCAACTCCCAGCTGATTCCTCCAGTTGCCATGCTGTTGCCCAACACATACACCCCACTGGGTTTCCTGCTTACTGACTGTTACTGCTCGTTAACAGCATGGAGCGAGGCTGCTTGTTGTGAATGGAGCCGCGAATGGAGCTGGAATGAATGGAGCTGCAAAATCACCAGAATTGTTGTTGCTGGAGTGGATAATGGCTGGTGGCGGGGAGGAGGGTTGTTCTTGGGTGATTGGGAGGTGGCATGCACGTTTGAAAAGCAACACTGGAAGGCAGAGCTCCCAGCATTGGCTTTACATGGACATCTTTGATGCCAACTCGCTTCGTTCCGAGACCAGGTACATTCCATGTCACCATTCCTCACAAAACCAAGGGTGGGTCATGTCTCCCGAAGTCCCAAAAATTACCCTCCAGCTATATGGGAAGAATCTATCTGTATTTACTACCAACACCAGTTTGTAGAATTCCATTTCAATATATGTACTTTAGAACAAATTGTGATCATTAAGTCTGACTGCTGTCAACTCTTGAGTAAAATCCACCTGAACAGCAAGTCATAATAAGGATATTGCAAAGTTTAAAACAAAAATCTAATTTTTTTTCCCTCTAGCAGAACAGCATATTTTGCCTAAGGACTTTTACTTTCTTAATATACCCAGGTGCACTGCACGAGCTTGGATTCACAAGGTGTCTTTCTTCTTTTGAAAAAATAATGCATCTTTAATTTAAACTCTGTACTTTATTTATCACATTAAAACCCTGTACTTTATTTATCCTGATGTATGCTCCAACTCTCCTAGGACCAATCTCGGAATAACTTGCAGGGTTATTCTATCTCACTTTTATGTACAAACATCCCCCTGCCGTATGTTAGAGTTATTGAAGAACTAGGGGCAGAGGTGGGTCCTACTAGTCCTATCCAGTGCACCACTCCAGTAATGGTCTGCCGATGATGCAATTTTGGTGCAACGGATCTGGTGCTGTCTTTGCTGGTCCATGACACTGCCATCTTTTTTTCTAATTTTTGATAATTTTTCAGTTCTCTGAGCATGCGCAGAAGGAAAATCATCCCTCTACACATGTACAGAAGCTTGGGGACACACGCACACAAAACATCGCAATGTGCATACAGTACAATGGCAGGAAAAGATAAGAGGAACCTGCCCCTCACTATGGGCTTTGTGGCTAAGCAAGGGGATCTCTCTAGCTCAGAATTTGGCTTCTGATAAGCCAACCTTCCTTCAAATCAACAGAATCTTACTAATTAAAACAGCTATTTTACATCTGCTATTTTGTTTCTTACCTTAGAAGGGCTCAAACTGTTCTGTCTATCACCAGCACTCATCTTGATATTATAATTTATAAATAGTAAATGTGATATATGACATATTTTGAATATTTATCCATGTAAACAAACCTCCATGGGTATAACAAGCTGGTATGATTGCACTTATCTCTTTGATATGATAGCATACTAAATCAGTAAGAAACTTTCTGTATGAATATGCCCAGAGTTAGAGAGAGAAAAATTTTAAACATCCTAGAAAAGCTAAGTTGAATCCCTAAAGGTTAATGGTTTTCTGCTTTGTTACTGTAACAAAACAGCATTCTATGAAAATCTAAACACACACAAAAAATCATATTCCACTTTGTTTAGCTGCTCTGAAACAATAGATAATGTAGTGGGGCTTTTTTAGAATGGAATATTCCTATCTGTTTTTTGTTATAAAAACAGTAGAGTCAGATTTTATTTCCCAAGCTGGCTCTACATTTTGTTTTTATTTTATATATCCAGAAGTTGTAACATTGCAGATGAGAGTTGTGATAATTGACAAATGGTGGTGATACTGAACAAATCAACTCTATTGTGTAGAGCTGTATAAAACTGTAGTGTTTTCGACAAATGGGCATATTTCTGATTAGAATTGTGAATGTTTCTAAAATATGGTTTGTATCATAGGATCAGCAATACATTTTTTAATATAGTTTCTTCCTGTCAAAAACGATATAAAAAAGTGACTGGTTTCCAGAGTTAAATGCAATGGTTAGATTTGTAAGAATGTGAACTAATATAATTGAAGGCTGCGTACAATGCTGAATTTGTCTGAAAGAAAATAAAAGAAGAGCTGCATCTAGATATATTTTATTTTTAAATTTCCTGAGAATGTAGGTAGATTTTCTGCCCCACTCTAACCATGTTTTAGTGGGGTGGCATTTACCTTAAATTCTTAGTCATCTTCCTTTGCAGAAAATACAGCATTTTACACAAATTTACTCCCTGGCAAAATACTAAACCAGGAGGCTAAGCAATCATATTACTGAATTGTAAAGCAGGATTGCGCTGAGAGAGAGAGAGACTGGTCCAAAGTGTCATTCAACTGGCTTTCATGTCCAAAATAAGACTAGAAATCATAGCCTCCAGGTTTCTAGCATGGTGTCTTCACCACTGGACCAAATGTACTTTCTTTATGTAGCCTATAATACAGATTCTTCATGTTTATGAAGATGTTCAAAGCTCCTGGTTAGCTTGTGCCTGTCGGTTGTTCAAGAGCCGGTCTCGAAGGCAGCGCAAGGCTCCGCCCACTCACCCAGATGCCGCCATTTGGGTTCTTTTACCCTCTGTGCATGCACAGAATGCTTGGCGCATGTACAGAGGGTAAAAGAACCCAAATGGCAGAATCCAGGTCCACACTGCCTTCGTGACTGGCTCTCTGAAAACCAACAGGCCCAAGTGAATTCGGAGCATTTCACCCCTGGTTCAAAGTCTGACTGCTTAATAGTAAAACTGAATCCAGGCTATTTGGTCTCTTGGTGAGTATTACAAAGAGCTGCTTTCCACCTCTGCGATATTTGTGAAATAGGGTTTCTCCCAAAATAGCAATTCTCAATCATGGCAGCTTTAGCATGTATGGATATCAACTCCCAGAATTCCCATGCCAGCATTCTCAGTTCTGGGAGTTGATATTCACACTTCTTAAAGTTGTCAATATTAATTTTGTTGGCTAACAACAACAAGTCTTCTTTGTCCAAGTAAATGTTGGATGGCTATGTATTATCAGTAGGTTGAGACAACCCCTTTGTTCAGATCATCAAGTGATCTTAGCAGAGGGACCCCCTGATCTAGCAACCATGTAAATAAAAGCTAAGTGTATGTATAAACTAAAATTCAGAATACTATAGGGACATAGTAAAATGTCAATGCTATTTTCAACTTGATTCTTGATGACTTCAAGGGCTGTCGATGAAATTACCAAGAGTCAAGCAAAACACAGCCTAACCATAACCCTACTCCTAGCCTTCTCATACTGTAAGTTCTCCATAGATCTAGTATTTGTTTGAGTTGTCCATCAACATATTATTATTATTATTATTATTATTATTATTATTATTATTATTATTATATTTGTATGCCTTATCCAAAGTCAAGTTCAGTCAGGGACCACAAATGTGTTTATATTCATATTCACCAATTGGTATAAAGATTACCATATATATATTGAGTTTTTTTACTCTCCAAGATTCTGTAACTTACATATCATCTGCTATTTTTATGGCAGTGAAAGGAACTGGAAGCTGAAAAGTTTTGAGTTCAGATGTATAGTTCTTTGTTAGTCATGCTATATAAAGACTGTTTGTTCTGCAGTCAAGAGTTCTACCACTCAAGCTATCATTTTCAACATGTGCAGCTGGGGTTTTTTTCTCTCTCTTTTTACTGATCCACCATACAGCTACCAACATATATTAACAGTAATATTCATCAGAACAACTGGTGGCAAAAGTTGAACTCATGAATAGCTTCTTTCTTCTAAAGGAGATAAATATTTTTAAAAGAGATAATATAAGTTGTAGTCATGAAAAATAAAATAAATGTAACATTCTCTGGCTGGTTGAAATATAGACCAAATATTTCATAATCAGTAGTCCAGATTTTTTTTAAATTAAATCCTGCCCACATTTTCCTAAAAAAACAAATCCAGGTTGCTAAAAATCATGGCCTTCTTATACAGTATTTGATCGTTCAGTGACATATTCAGGAATTCCTCCCCACCTCAATTTTCCAAATTGACACCTATAGTTATTATTTTATAGTGAGTCTTCTGTTTATTTATTTGTTTAGCATATGGCAATGTTACATTAGCCAAGAAATTACAAATGCTAATACAGAGGAGTAATTTGGATGTTTGCTAGCTGTTTGGTTCATACTCATTCACTTCCCAAGGTGCGCCCCAGGAGGGCAAGCTACCTCCACATCAAAAAGATGGGCAGCTTTCCTTGCAGTGTGACACGAGGCTTCTCCCTCCACTAAAGCTGCCTCAGAAACTGTCATCGCTACAGGAAAGGTTCAGCACAGACAAGATTCTGACCATCCGCCCCAAAGTGGTACCTTTTTATCTAGTCACATAGAACGGGCATTGCTGTACTTACCTGAACGCCCATTCTCATGTAGGAGAGTTAGCCGCCAAGACCCACCCTTGCTTGAGCCTGGGCTGGCTGTGAGTTTGTGTATGTGTAATCCTTCGTTTCTTATTGTGAGTATCGGTTCTGCTTATTACACAGAATGTATAGTTCTAATTGTTACTTAAGATTTGTTCTGATTGAATTGGAAACTGCACACAAAGTCTGTTCTTTTGTCCTTCATTAAAGAGGGGGAATATAAGATGGAGGGTGCTATTTAGACTTTTCTAAGACTCAGTCCTGATTGGCTATCGGATAGGTCAAACCCATCCTTGGAGGCTAATCCATCCTTGGAGGCTAACTCCTCTTACCATGGAGAACATGCTTTCAAACTGCTAGATAGGCAGAATTTGAAGTGAGTGATGGGAGTAAACCCCGCCACCTAGTGTTAAGACTTAAATGCTGGAGCCGTATTATTAAGCCACTGAGCCACCTCACCTCTAGTTTTCTGGGTTAATGCAGAAATGGGGTTTTACAATTGAGGAAGAATTGTTTGAATGGTGTGACTTGCATTCTTCTTCTCCCTCTCTTAAGTGGTTGGATAAATGACCAGCAGAAATAGAGCACGGTAAATCTTAATGTTTCCATGCTCACCATACAAGGTTTCCTTCGCATTCTTCTTTGGGCTATATAGATCTTTCCAAATAAAATAGTATATTTTGCCAATATTCTCTCACGTAATTGCACCCATAGTGTTAGCAATGGGGAGTCTCTCGTGCACAACATAAATCTCCATTGCATACACACAAAGGACAGTGTGTTATTCAAAAACCAAGAACATTTTGCTGTGTTGAGTGCTTATGTGAAACACTGATGAAAAAGAAATGATATCAAATATTCAGATGCAGCTAGACACAGTTTTAACACAATTGCTCCAAGTTAAGGGTAGGCATGAACTCCCAGAAAAGAAATTGTGTGTAACTAGTCATAATGAGAAAATCTGTGTGTTTCTTTGCTTTCTGTTCTCATTCTCTCTAAAGTCAGAAAATTAATAGTAGTTCCAAGGGAGTTGATAGTCCACGGGTGGCGAGAGATTTTCAAATTGGAAGGAGTCGGAGGTGTTGTTGCCTGTCACATGATGAAATGCTAATAATATGCCAGTAGGTTTGCATGGAGTGATAGAAAACATAATTTATTTCAGGTGTCAGGAGAAAAGTTATTTTGTATTAGTCAGGAGGAACATTAAGAAGATTGGAACTAACCAGACATAGATAAATGTACTGCAGAAAGAACATCCGACAACTTTATCTCACGTCACCAGTTGATTTCTGTGGTCTGCTAGTCCACAATAGTCTTCATTTTTTTAAAGAAGTTCCTTAAAAAATATGCAAATAATTATTCTCTTTTCTTTCAATCAGAAGATGGCAAGGACAACCTTACGCAAATTTTGATTGGAATGAAAAAAGAAAGAGGAAAGATTTCCTCTGAAGCCTCCAACTACAGTGCTGACAACTGAATATGTTTAAAAACTTATTTTATGAATGTACTAAAGCAAGGACATAAAATTCAAGGCCTGCGGGCCAGATCTGGCCCACGGGGTTCTTACATCTGGTCCATGGGGCTATTCTGGAAATAGCAAAGGATTGGTCCTCAGTGCCTTTGCCAGTGAAAATGGACCTCAGAAGGGCTGCTTACAGGCCACCACAGAAGCCCCAGACACTAGTGATGTCGAGCTGGCCACCCTGGCCATGCTCCCCCAGCCCCCCCCCTCCAAGTCAAAAACAACCATGATGCATGATGAGTTTGACTTTCCTGCACTATTTATTGTTAGTTAGTTAGTTAATTTGTTTATTAAAATATTCTTTAATGTTGCATTTAAACTGTGAAGCTGTTAAAAAACAGTACTTAAAAAATCCCTAATACCAACATTATAAGCTTTGGGAAATTCTGATTTAGAAGTACCTGGTTGGATTTTATTAGGTGGGTTTTATTTCTACTAGAATGCAGAAAAATTGATAAGCATACAGTGAATAGATCTGGATTAGCAAACTATATTTTATAACCCAGCAACAGCAGCAGTAACTCAAAGATTGATAGAAGAAACTCTGGGTTAGAGCAGAGCATATTTATTTTCAAAGTTACTCAAATTATTTTAAAACTGATACTGCATTTTCCTACAATAAATGACACTCAAAACAGTTGTCAAATTGGAATAAATAAATAAGCAAAATACAGTCCTAACCATAAAACTAATTGACCAAGAATGATAAAATACTGGCATAAAAATATACCTCGAGAAAGCACAAAGGGGAAAAAATGTTATCAGAGACACAATATGCAATTCTCTTCCACCAAACTGCCACCAATATCTTAGCAAAGTCTAAATACTGAAGTTGGGTTTGCACACAGCCATATTCTTGTTTGTTTGGCTCTCACTTAGTACATGGGATGAAGCCAACCACTGTGGGTGGTAAATAATGGTTTATCTTATTGGAAGACTCTAGAAATAAACCATGATTAAATAAACCACACTGAGAGGCTGCACCTGACGAGGTCATCATTTAGACATGACTCCTAGCCTTTCCTAAAGATTGCAGAGGGTAAAAATTGCCTTTCATTATATATACCTGCTCAAAAAAAAATACAGGGAACACTTAAATCGAACACTTGTAAGAGCACATGTTAAGACTTACAAAGTGGCGCTCAAGGCGGCAAGATGCGTGTATCATTCCGCCTTGATTGCATCAGCGGAATCCCGCCCAGCCGCTCTGTTTAGGGTGACCTGCTCCCTTCTTAATCAGGGGGGAGTTGGGGAGCCCTTGCAGAGTAGTGCCGAGGATTTTAACACGTTTTTCGCTGATAAAATCGCTCGGATCCGAGCGGACCTCGACTCTAATTGGAATACAGAGTCGACTGACAACGAGTCAGTTGAGGTGACTGGGGCACGTACCTGTCCACCTGTCTGGGAAGAGTTTGATCTGGTGACACCTGATGAAGTGGACAAGGCCATTGGAGCTGTGAGTTCCGCCACCTGCTTACTGGATCCGTGTCCCTCCTGGCTGGTTTTGGCCAGCAGGGAGGTGACACAGAGCTGGGTCCAGGAGATTGTCAATGCTTCTTTGGGGAGGGGGTCCTTCTCGGATCCCTACAAGGAGGCACTTGTGCGCCCCCTCCTCAAGAAGCCTTCCCTGGACCCAGCCATTCTCAATAACTATCGACCAGTCTCCAACCTTCCCTTTATGGGGAAGGTTGTTGAGAAGGTGGTGGCGCTCCAACTCCAGCGGTCCTTAGAAGAAGCCGATTATCTAGGTCCTCAGCAGTCAGGATTCAGGCCTGGCTACAGCACGGAAACTGCTTTGGTCGCGCTGATGGATGATCTCTGGCGGGCCCGGGACAGGGGTTTATCCTCTGTCCTGGTGCTTCTTGACCTCTCAGCAGCTTTCGATACCATCGACCATGGTATCCTTCTGCGCCGGCTGGAGGGGTTGGGAATGGGAGGCACTGTCCTTCAGTGGTTCTCTTCCTACCTCTCTGGTCAGTCGCAGTCGGTGTCAGTGGGGGGTCAGAGGTACTCCCTTGTGGGGTGCCTCAGGGGTCGGTCCTCTCCCCCCTACTATTTAATATCTACATGAAACCTCTGGGTGAGATCATCCAAGGCATGGGGTGAGATATCATCACTTTGCAGATGATACCCAGCTTTACATCTCCACCCCTTGTCCAGTCAGTGAAGCAGTGGAAGTGATGTGCCGGTGCCTGGAGGCTGTTGGGGTCTGGATGGGTGTCAACAGACTCAAGCTCAACCCGGATAAGACGGAGTGGCTGTGGGTTTTGCCTCCCAAGGACAATTCAATCTGTCCATCCATCACCCTGGGGGGGGAGTCACTAACCCCCCTCAGAGAGGGTTCGCAACTTGGGCGTCCTCCTCGATCCACAGCTCACATTAGAGAAACATCTTTCAGCTGTGGCGAGGGGGGTGTTTGCCCAGGTTCGCCTGGTGCACCAGTTGCGGCCCTATTTGGACCGGGAGTCACTACTCACAGTCACTCATGCCCTCATCACCTCAAGGCTCGACTACTGTAATGCTCTCTACATGGGGCTACCTTTGAAAAGTGTTCGGAAACTTCAGATCGTGCAGAATGCAGCTGCGAGAGCTATCATGGGCTTTCCTAAATATGCCCATGTCACACCAACACTCCGCAGTCTGCATTGGTTGCCAATCAGTTTCCGGTCACAATTCAAAGTGTTGGTTATGACCTATAAAGCCCTTCATGGCACTGGACCAGAATATCTCCGGGACCGCCTTCTGCCGCACGAATCCCAGCGACCAGTTAGGTCCCACAGAGTTGGCCTTCTCCGGGTCCCGTCAACTAAACAATGTCGTTTGGCGGGACCCAGGGGAAGAGTCTTCTCTGTGGTGGCCCCAATCCTTTGGAACCAACTCCCCCCAGATATCAGAGTTGCCCCCACCCTCCTAGCCTTTCGTAAGCTCCTTAAAACCCACCTCTGTCGTCATGCAAGGGGGAATTGACATGTTCCCTCCCCCTAGGCTTATAAAATTTATGCATGGTACGCTAGTGTGTATGATTGGTTTTAATTTTTGGTGTTTTTTAAATTAACTTAAATATTAGATTTGTTTTACATTGTATTGTTATTGCTGTGAGCCACCCCGAGTCTGCGGAGAGGGGCGGCATACAAATCTGATTAAACTTAAAACTTAAACTTAAACTTAAACAACACAATAGAACTCCAAGCAAATCAAATTTCTGTGAAATCAAACTGTCCACTTAGAAAGCAACACTGATTGACAATCAATTTTATATGTTGTCAGCACATTCAACTTTGTATAGAATAAATTATTCAATGAGAATATTTCATTCATTCAGATCTAGGATGTGTTATTTGAGTGTTCCCATTATTTTTTTGAGCGGCATACATAAATGATGTCAATCACATCAACTTAAAAATAGATGAATCAGCAGCCCATCCACACAGAAGGGGATTAGGTCACAGATTAAAGAAAGACCTCAGAAGATCAAGGAATCTTTTTTTTTTTTTTTTGCAATATGAAGTAAGATATAGTCCAATTATTTAAGGTCCTAGCTAGATCTGATCCAACTCCCCATAGAAGAATGTTCAGAATAAGCACTGAATATAACACTGTGCTGAATGAGGCATATCACAATACAAATTGCTTCGCTCTATCTAATAATCAGAGCATTTTTACATCATCTGATGGGAAATGCTGAAATGCTCAACGCCCGTTGACTTGGGCCTTGGAAAGTCATGAAGATGACATTTTCATAAATCTTCATCAGCCAATAAGCCTTAATCTATATATTTGGGCCACTGAGAAATGGCCATTGGTTAGCATTAAAGCACTAAACATGAAGGACAAGATAAAGCTGGCAAAAATATTGATCATTTGAGCAATATCAACTCTCACCTGTCCATGAATATTTGACACTGGGACCAATCACTGCCATATTATATAAAATTATATAAAATCTTAAGCCATTTACCTAGACTTTGGTACCACCTTGCTATTGAGTATTTAAGAACTACTGACTGGCTCCTTTTTCTTCTATATTTTTCTATATTTTTAATACATCTTAATACATTTTATTCTTAGCTATTTTTATATTTTTATTTGTTTAATATTTAACTAACTAATTAATTAACTGGAAATTGCATTTTTTACATATTTATTAGTGTTTTTACTGTTTTAACTGTTATAAATTTAATCTATTTTTAGTATTGGGGGTTCAAAATTTAAATGGATGACTGGGACAGAATTACTTGTGTGCATGGGCTGAATGGCCGGTATGATTGGGATGACTGGGGTGGGTGGGGTCACGGTATGGATGAGATGAATGGTGGGAGTATGAATGATAGATTTGGCCCACCTGACGCTCAAGAGGCGGGAGGGGATGGGGCATCGATCTCTGGGGTGGCAGAGGATCGGAATATTCCTGTGTTGCTGGGGAGAGGCAGATATGGCGGGGGCCGCGGAGTTAGCCGTTCCAGGGGAACGAGGGACCGTTGCTTAATAACGATCCCTTGTTCTGGCTCTGTGAGCCCAATCTTGGGTACTGGTGATGAGTGTAACTCTGGCCCTGGACTCAGGTTGCTGCTGCTTAATGCCAGGTCGGTGGTAAACAAAGCTCTCCTCATCCGGGATCTGATCCTGGATGAGGAGGCCGACCTGGCATGTATTACTGAAACCTGGCTGGGCCCAGAGGGAGGTGTTCCTCTCTCTGAAATTTGCCCAGCTGGGTTTCAGATATGGCATCAACCTCGACCCCAGGGAAGGGGGGGAGGAGTGGCTATTATAGCCAGGGAGAGCCTTTGCCTACGTGGACTCATTGCTCCGGAAATTGCGGGTTGCGAGTCACTCTTGATGAAGTTGGACCTAGGGGTTCAGGTGGGCTTATTTCTCACGTACCTGCCTCCCAGCTGCGTGTCAAAAGCCCTGCCTGTGCTACTCAAGGAGGTAGCCGGGTTGGCGGTGGAGTTCCCCAGACTTATTGTCTTGGGGGACTTCAACCTGCCGTCACTCGGCGAAACCTCTGGGTTGGCACAGGAGTTCATGGCCACCATGACAGCCATGGACCTGACTCAAGTAGTACGGGGTCCGACTCATGAGGGGGGGCACGCACCCGACATGGTATTCCTTTCCGAGCAACTGAGTAATGGTCTGAGATTAAGGGGCTTAGAAGCAGTGCCTTTGTCATGGTCAGACCATTTTCTACTATGGCTTGACTTCCTGGCTCCAATCCTTCCCCGCAGGGAGGCGGAACCAATTAAGATGTTCCGCCCCAGACGCCTGATGGACCCAGAGGGCTTTCAGACGGCGCTTGGGGTTATACCAGAGGCACTTGTCCACAGTTCGGCAGAGTCTCTTGCGAAAGCCTGGAACGAGGCTGCAGCAGAGGCCCTTGACCGGATTGCGCCTTTGCGACCTCTCCGTGGCGCTAGACCCCGTAGAGCTCCATGGTTCAACGAGGAGCTCCGGGAGTTGAAACGCCAGAAGAGACGTCTAGAGAAGCGATGGAGGAAGAGTAGGTCTGAATCTGATCGAACACTTGTAAGAGCTTTTATTAAGACTTACAAAGTGGCGCTCAAGGCGGCAAGATGCGCGTACCATGCCGCCTTGATTGCATCAGCGGAATCCCGCCCGGCCGCTCTGTTTAGGGTGACCCACTCCCTTCTTAATCAGGGGGGAGTTGGGGAGCCCTTGCAGAGTAGTGCCGAGGACTTTAACTCGTTTTTCGCTGATAAAGTCGCTCGGATTCGGGCCGACCTCGACTCCAATTGTATAGCAGAGTCGACTGACAACGAGTCAGTCGAGGTGACTGGGGCACGTACTTGTCCACCTGTCTGGGAGGAGTTTGATCTGGTGACACCTGATGAAGTGGACAAGGCCATTGGAGCTGTGAGTTCCGCCACCTGTTTACTGGATCCGTGTCCCTCCTGGTTGGTCTCGGCCAGCAGGGAGGTGACACGGAGCTGGGCCCAGGAGATTACCAACGCTTCCTTGGGGAGGGGAGTTTTTCCATCACTCCATAAAGAAGCGCTTGTGCGCCCCCTCCTCAAGAAGCCCTCCCTGGACCCAGAATGCAGCTGCGAGAGCAGTCATGGGCTTACCCAGGTATGCCCATGTTTCACCATCACTCCGCAGTCTGCACTGGCTGCCGATCAGTTTCCGGTCACAATTCAAAGTGTTGGTTATGACCTTTAAAGCCCTTCATGGCACTGGACCAGAATATCTCCGAGACCGCCTCCTGCCGCACGAATCCCAGCGACCAATTAGGTCCCACAGAGTGGGCCTTCTCCGGGTCCCGTCAACTAAGCAATGTCGGTTGGCGGGCCCCAGGGGAAGAGCCTTCTCTGTGGCGGCACCGGCCCTCTGGAACCAACTCCCCCCGGAGATTAGAACTGCCCCTACTCTTCCTGCCTTCCGCAAACTTCTTAAAACCCACCTTTGCCGTCAGGCATGGGGGAATTGAAACATCCCCCCCTCCTGGGCACGTTGAATTTATATATGGTATGCTTGTGTGTGAGTCTGTTAGTTTGTGGGGTTTTTTAAATCTTTAAAATTTTAAATTGTTGATTACTTACGATTTGTCTTTTTACATGTTGTGAGCCGCCCCGAGTCTTCGGAGAGGGGCGGCATACAAATCCAAGTAATAAATAAATAAATAAATAAATATGTAATGAAGTCTGAAAGTGATGAAGGAATGGATGTCTTTTGTGTGAACTCTGTAGGAAAAGAAACTGCTATAACACTGGGTGCTTCCAAGTTTTAGGAACAGTTCCTGAGAACCCCTCCAAAATGTAGTTTTTATGTACGTAGCATATACTGTATGTAATTTTTTGTATATAACAAGAGGGATATTTCAAATATTAAAATATAAGGAATAAATTAGAATTAATACATACATATACTAATTAAATTTAATCAAATCTAATTTAAGCACTGCTTCATACATCTCTGTATATGAAAATACAGCTTAATCTTTATCAATGAACAATACTGGAAAACTAGAAAAGATTATGAAAACTTTTCAAATCATGGATAATCCAGTCTCCAATCCCCATCATTCTCCAAATAAAATAGATATGTTGCAATGCTGATGCAATGAAATAATTTTCTTTCTTTCTTAGCTAAAGATAGACTTAAGAGATATTTGTTTGTCCACCATCACACTCTGATTGTGACAACATTAAACTCATAAATGAGCAAAGAAATGTGTGGTGTGTTTATTTATATGCGTTATTTTATTTATTTAAAACATTTATATAGCTGTCTATCTTCCAAACAACTCTGGGCTGCTCCCAATCAAAAATTATAACAACATATTAAATCATATTAAAACTATACAATTGCTGTTGCTTCAACCAGCTCCGGTAATATTCTCCATGGCAGAAACTGTCTATCTGATAGGCAGAAATGAGGAACATGAAAAGACACACAATTTATTTGGATTTCTCATACCCATAACCAGCTTTTCTTCAGGGCAGGCTGAAGGAATTCTAAGAGTTGAAGTCCACTCATCTTAGATTGCCATGCTGGAGATACACTGATGTAATTTAATTCCCGTCTTGTTAAAACTTATCTAGTGAAGGAGAAAAGAAACCCATGGAGCAACTCTTTCCCCCTGAATAGCAGCTCTTAATACTGGATGTATTAATGGATGTCCAAGTGAAATTTCTTTACTTGTAATTTAAACTTGTTATTTAAACTCCTGTCTTCCGAAACATCTCTGAATGTTTTCTTCTTATCTTTTGTATGACAGCTTTTTAGATACTTGGAAATGGTCCTCATGTTAAATATATCTGTCTCCAACTGTTCCTTGTGTTTGTTCCATCTTGGCTGACTTCCTGTAGACATTAAGCAGTTTAATATTTTATTTGCCCTTCACTGCTTACACACTATCATATCTGCATTATTTTAGCTTTGTCATTTAATGAACATAAGTTTTGACATTTTCCTATTAATTATCTGCCTCTGAGGGCTCTGATTTTTTTCCCTTCACTTTCTCTTTGATTGCTTCTCTTTCTGATAGCTGATACTTTGCTATAATTCCTTCTCTTGATTTATGCACACACATATTTCACAGTGTTTCCTCTTTTGTTAAAATGTAATCGTTTTAAAGGCCCAAATTCAAAATATGCGGTTGCTAGTAGTCAAAAATAATGTAATACTACACAATCAATTATTGAATCAACAAATTAGAAAGGCAGGATATAATTTAAGAAATAAATATTGCCCAAATTATGTATCTGTATCCCTTCTCCTCAAAAGGGGTTCTTATGTTCTTTTGGTTTGTAAAAAAAAGGGGGGGGGGAAGCAATGCACAGCTCTGATTGGTTGAGCCCAATGACATCCAGAACTCTTCTTCCTTAGATAAAATGTTATTTCCTACTCAAGAGAATGTTGGATATAAATGATGTAAATAGGATCAGGATTTTACCTGCCAACCTAGATGTCAACAGAATAATATTGTAAACTAAGTGTGTCAAACTAAGGCCCACAGGCCAGATCCAGATCGCATTGGCTACCCTGGAAACAGCGAAGAATCAGCCCACAATGCCTCTGTCAGAGAAAATGGAGTTCAAGAGGGAGCCCTTCCAAGCTCCGTTTTCACTGGTAGAGGATTACAGGAAGCATTGCAGCCAAAAACAGAGTTCAGGAGGTGCCCCTGACATGAGAGACAGGTGCCCCCAGCATGTATTGGGATGGCCACAGCCACCCTGCCCACAACAGCCCCAGCTCCCCAAGGTCAACAAACCCTGATGTTGGCCTCAATGACATCGAGTTTGACAACCCTGTTCTAAACATTGAACACAACAGAACCTCAATTGTTGCAAGGAAAGAAGCTGGCCAAAGAAAGTTGGCCTTTGGAAAATGTCCAGGAACCAACTGAGGCTTTGAAAACAAAAATCTCCAAAGACTGCCCAGAGTATTGGTAACTGTTCTAGTCTAAGCACACCCCTTATCCATTCTGGTCAAATGGACCAAAACAAAGCAAATAACAATCACGACATGCTTCTCGCTGCCAATTTGCACACAAATATATGGCATTGTTGGTACAAGTAGTCCTTGACTTTTGACCATAATTGAACTCAGTTTTGTGTCATAGATCATGATGGTCATAACAGAAGTGAAGAGAGCTCATGACAAGGGAACTAACCCATACCCACTACGTAAACCAAACTAAATACAGCAATAACAATTTTGGAGTAACTGCATAACGGTTGTCATTTATACAACACTAGAGAAATGTTTGCAGCTTTGTTTCAAGGATCATGTGTTCAGAGATCAAGCTTGAAGGTTCCCAGTCATCCAAGTCAAGGTTGTCCCAAAGGTGCTTTTTCAAGAGGCAGCTGGAATTTCTTGTTTTTCTTTGGAGATGTTTTGCTTCTCATCACCCCCCCCCAACCCCCCTCAACCCCAAGAAAGTTCAGTTGCCTCTTGAAAAAGCACCTTTAGGACTTGTCTAAGTGGGATTCTCCCTACAAACTTTCAGTAAAATCAAGATGAATGACTAAATGCATGGTATTCAATGGCTTTAAGACTGAAGAAGCTACTTGCATAAGCAGAGGAACATTTCTGGTGGGACCCAGGAGAAGAGCCTTCTCTGTGGTGGCCCCGACCCTCTGGAACCAGCTCCCCCCAGATATCAGAGTTGCCCCCACCCTCCTTGCCTTTCGCAAGCTCCTTAAAACCCACCTCTGTCGTCAGGCATGGGGGAATTGAACTTTTCCCTTCCCCCTAGGCTTATAGAATTTATACAAGGTATGCTTGTATGCATGAGTGGTTATTTAAATTGGGGGTTTTTAGATTATTTTTAATATTAGATTTGTTTATATTGTCTTTTTATATTGTTGTTAGCCGTCCCGAGTCTTCGGAGAGGGGCGGCATACAAATCTAATAAATACAAATACAAATACAATACATTTCAATCCAAAAAAGAAAAGAAGTCCAGTTGCCATGACTTCAATTTCCAGGCAACTCTGCCTGGATGACTGAAAATATTTATCAACGTATATATAGATTTATATAATGTGAACATTCAGTTACAAACAGGAATGGGTATGATTCAGGGATGGACCACCAACTTTTGACACATGCCTTTTTAAAAAAAAATGTTTTTATTTAAAAACAACAAAAGACACATATACAAAAAATAGCCAACCAATACAATACAATTATACTGCATAACCTCTAAGGTTACAATATAGCAACTTATATCGACAATAAATTACTTTTATTCATTGATACAATTATTCCATTTTAACATAGTTGAAAATCATCATATTTACACTACTAAGTTCATTATTTGCTGATTTATTTTGCTTTCTCTTTTCAAGTCAATTATATAATTTGTTCCAAATTTCATAGTATTCCGAGTCCTGTTTTTCATTTAATTCCTTTGTTATTTTGTCTAATTCAGCACAGTCAAGAATTTTCTTTATTATTATATTTTCAGTTGGTATATCCCTTTGTTTCCAACATTGTGCGAGGTTGATTCTAGCTGTGGTAAGTATATGTAATATAATGCAATAATATTTTTTTGTCAATTTTCAGGTCTAGTATTCCCAGAAGAAGTGCTTCCAGTTTCAGAGTTATTTTCTCTTTTGTAATTTCCTCTTAACCGTTTCCAAATTTTGTACCAAAATTTATTTATAACAGGGAAAGTCCATCACATGTGATAGTAAGAACCAATTTTATAGTTGCATTTCCAACATTTAGGAATTAGGTTTGAATACATTTTGGCCAAGCTTGCTGGGGGTAAATGCCATCCATAGTACATCTTATATAAATTTTCTTTATAGGTAGTTGCTTTTGTAAGTTTATACTTTTTATTCCAAATTCTGCCTCATTGTTCTAAATTTGGGTTAAACCCAAAATTTTTGGCTCAACTAATCATATTCCCTTTCACTATTTCTTCCTCCATTTTATATTTTAATAAAAATTTGTATAATTTAGTTACTGTTTTTCTTTCTTGTCCTAACAAAATTTTGTCTAATACTAATTGTTCTCTGAGACATGCCTTTATCTCTTCCCATGCTCTCACCCTTCTGTGTCACATTATAAACAAACATAGGTGATTCCCCAAAGTAAAACCTCTGGTTTTTGTGCCAAGCACGTGCCATTTCATTTGCTGCAAGCATCTCAAAACATGTTCCTGTTAATAACTTCATAAATAGAGCCCAGGTGAAAGATCCATTGAGATTTCTAGATGATTAGGATGTGACAATTGCACTCGCACATGAATGACAAAGCATTTTTGACCAAGAGATGATGGCTTGGGGGGAAAGCACCTTCTTTGCATACTAAAGGCATCTCCCAGAGATGTTTGATTTGCCAGCTTATAAAGAGCCATGTATATAATTTATCTTTTAAAAGCATTTCAATATTGATAACACAACTTTTACTCATAAGGGAAAGGAAAGGAATGGGAGTCAGTCCATGAGTGACAAGAGAAGCTCTGACATTTGAAAGAGAAGATGGAATAATTGCATTTCTTGCTAATTTAGACAACAAAACTAGCAATTCCAGGAATAAAGGGTGAAAGGGAAAGGCAGAAAGGTGAAATCCAGCAGGTTCTGACAGATTTATTTATTCATTCATCCATTCATTTATTTATTTATTTTGTCCAATACACAATGAGGGTTTTAGTGGGTATATATCTATATACACATAGTAAAATACATGATGAAGGTTATAGAGGAGATACTCATAGTAAAATATATCTAAGAAAGAATAGAAAAGAAGATGTAGTAATAGAACATATCAATGGAAGAATAAAAGAAGAGATATAGGAATAGAAGAAAGGTATAGGAGATATAGGAGAGCAATAGGACAGGGGACGCTAATGGAAACTTTGAGTAGTTCGGAGAACCGGCAAATACCATCTCTGGCTGGCCTCAGAGTGAGGAAGGAATGGGAATTTTGCAGTGTTTCACCCCTGGTGAAAGGGAATAAGGGGAAAATGTATAACATTTTTTTTCTGGTTAAAAACAACACCGAAAGTGCTTTGCTTGTCAAATGGAAGGAATTATTTCTTAGGAAGGTAAACCTACCCTAACAGGTAAGCTGTCAGCTTGACAAGGTAGACCAAACCAAGAACCCAATTCCCTGGTGTTACATTCTCAGACTGAAGCACATAGGCTTCAGTCAGGTCCTCCATTCTGGAGGGAAAATACTGACTTTTTATTGGCTAGAGTGTCTGGCAGCACCCTATAAAAGGGCAGGCTGTCAGACAGAGTCTTTGCTGGGTTGTAAATAGTTGCCAAATAAAGAGCTGTTGTTTTGAAGCCACTTCTGTCTGCCTCTTCCATTCACCCTATCGAAGACATGTACTGTAGGTCAGGACTACGTGTATTATATCCTACACATTGGGAAGAAGAATCTGAACTCCAAATATGAACTGAATAATCAAATTATCACAGATAATCCCCACTCGGTTAAAGACCTTGGTATACTAATAACAAAAGATTTAAGTGCCAAAGCCCACTGCAACAATATAGCCAAGAAGGCTTCAAGAGTTGTAAACCTAATCCTACATAGCTTCTGCTCTGGCAATCTCACACTACTTACCAGAGCTTACAAAACTTTTGCCAGACCCATCCTCAAATACAGCTCATCTGTTTGGAACCCATATCGCATCTCAGACATTAACACCCTTGAAAATGTCCAAAGATACTTCACCAGAAGAGCCCTTCACTCCTCCACTCGAAATAAAATACCCTATGAGACTAGACTTTCAATCCTGGGCCTAGAAAGTTTAGAACTAAGACGCCTTAAACATGATCTAAGTATTGCCCACAAGATAATATGCTGCAACATCCTGCCTGTTGGCGACTACTTCAGCTTCAACCACAACAACACAAGAGCACACAACAGATTTAGACTTAATATTAACTGCTCCAAACTTGACTGTAAAAAATATGACTTCAGTAACCGAGTTGCCGAAGCGTGGAACTCATTACCGGACTCCATAGTGTCATCCCCAAACCCCCAACGGTTAACCTATCCAGACTCCTAAGAGGTCAGTAAGGGGCGAGTACAAGTGCACTAGAGTGCCTTCCGTCCCCTGTCCTATTGCTCTCCTATATCTCCTATACCTTTCTTCTATTCCTATATCTCTTCTTCTATTCTTTCATTGATATGTTCTATTACTTTTCTATTATTTCTTAGATATATTTTACTATGAGTATCTCCTCTATAACCTTCATCATGTATTTTACTATGTGTATATAGATATATACCCACTAAAACCCTCATTGTGTATTGGACAAAATAAATAAATAAATAAAAAATAAAAATAAATAACAGTTATAGAAACAGTAACTTGCAAGTCTGGATATGTTTTCTTCCCCCTCCCTTATCTTTATTAAAACTAGGGAGGAGCTTCTCTAAAACGTTTTCTTAAGTTACATTTTTCTGCTTCAGCTCAAGCCTCTCTTATCTGGCAAAAGCTTTTGGTAGCAGCTTTTCTTCTTGGCCTTCAAGGCCATTCCTCATACAGAAATAAAGCTTTTCTCATAGCAAGATGATCTGCTTTTGATTTCCAGTGAGATATTTAGTTGTGTGGGGGAGGGAGAAGGAAAGTATTCCATATGAATTAATATTATCCTAAAGCATGCACTTTTCTTTCAATAATGATATTATCCCTAAAAACAAGAGACTTAAAAAAAAAAGTTAATGGTCAGTTTCCATACTTTCCTCTGAAGCAAGAAAGCTTCATCCACATCATAGCTGCCAGACCATTGGAATAAGATTCAGGCAGGTTCACTATGCCTTAGGGAACTCCTCTTCTGTATTCTAGCAGGAGACAGCCAAAGAACAAAACTTCAACTGTATGCTGACACGTAAATACAAAGAAAATCCCCAGATAAAAAAACCCAGATAGTTTTTTTTTCTCAAATCCTACGCACATCATAACACATAGCCAAAAACTGGTGAGTAGTTCATGAAGGGAAACAAAGAAGACATTTTGAAACGCAGGATACATGTTCCCTTCATATTTGCTAGCAACTGTTCCTAGGGGTCAAGATCTCTTGTGTCTAATACTGTAGTCTGTTTATATACTGAATGATAGGCAGCATTCTTCAACTACCAGCTATTAGGGAGTAACAGAGAAATATGGTTATTTCTGTGGCCCTCTTGTCTGGGGTTGTGATTTGCCTAGATTTATCTGATTGGTCAGTGGATGATAGAGAATGCTGGTTTGAGTAGACCAGGGTTGTCAAACTTGATTTCATTGAGTGCCTTATCAGGGTTGTGCCAGCTCAACGTCACTTGTGTTGGGGTCACTTGTGGTGGCCTGAGTGCTCTGCCAGTGAAAACGGGCTTCCGAGCTCCAGTTTTGGCTGCCATGGCCTCCTGCAACCCTCTGCCAGCGAAAACGAAGCTCGGGAGGGCTGCCCTCTGCCTGGGCCCATCACCACCCTCCCGCTGGCTCACTACTCACCGCGCCCACCCATTTGCCCTGTCTCGCCCCACCCCACCTCATCCTATATATGTTGCCTTCATCACACAGCCCAGATAATCTCCACATCTCACCTCCATACCTCACCAAAGATAAGCATTCCGCCTGCTTGCTCTTCACCTCACATTGGGGCCCAGGGACATGCCATTCTCCGGCTCTGGCCTTGTCCCAGAGCCTCCTCTCACTCACCGTTCATCTCAGCCAGATTGGGGAAAATGCTATTTCCCACAGACCTCCTCCACCTGTGTGCTGCCACCACCCTCTGGCCTCAAACTACGACCCCTGGGGTCAAAGCAATTTATTCATCCTGCGGCCTGCCACATTAGGCCAAAGGACATCAGGGGGCAGCATGGGTGCAAGAGGGCCAAAGTGTTTTGGGAGTGGTCCGGACAGTTCTTCTTGCCTGTAAGAAGTGCCATCCAGCAAGCGCTGCAGAGGAGATCTTGCAGCCACTTCTTCCATTCCTTGCCGAGTATCGGTCACTTGCAGAGATGCTCCATGTGCTCTCTGGGTCAGCAGCTGCTTCTCTCCACTGCTACTCTTGCTGGGAGAGTGACTTGTGCAATTTAGTAGCTGTGATCTGCCATTTTCATCTAAGTCCCATCCAGAAAGGAATGAAGTGCAGAGAAGCAGAGAAGGTTCAGGAGAGAAGTGTTTTTAATAGGAAAGTGAACACAAGAACAAGGAGGCACAATCTGAGGTGAGTTGGAGAAAAGATCAGAAGCCACGTGAGAAAATATTATTTTACTGAAAGAGCAGTAGATGCTTGGAACAAACTTCAAGCAGACATGGTTGGTAAATCCACAGTAACTGAATTTAAACATGCCTGGGATAAACAGATATCCATCCTAAGATAAAATACAGGAAATAGTATAAGGGCAGACTAGATGGACCATGAGGTCTTTTTCTGCCGTCAATCTTCTATGTTTCTATGTTTCTAAAAAAGCAGCAACCATGTTGAATGCTGTTTCTCTCAGTGACAATGCTTTCCAAATGGGACATAGAGGAAAGTAGCAGCTCACAGAGTCCTCGGAGAGGGGTGGCATATAAATCCAATAAATAAATTGCACAAGATGCTCTTCCAGCAGAAGTAGCCGCTGCCCTGGAGAGCAGAGAAGCATTGTTTTTTCTCCAAGGTTCCCTTTAAAGCAAAGAAGAAGCAAAAGCTACTTTCAAATAAGCAGCAAGACTCGATGATTTTTTTTAAAAAAAAAATGAGGTGCCAGGCTGCTTGTTTTTGCCTTCCCACTTATTTACATGCTTTGTTATTTGCAGGCAATAATTCTGCTCAAAAAGCAGCATTGCTGTAAGCCGCCCCGAGTCTATGGAGAGGGGCGGCATACAAATGTAATAAATAAATAAATAAATAAATAAATAAATAAATAAATAAATAAATAAATAAATAAATAAATAAATAAATAAATAAATAAATAAATAAATAAATAAATAAATAAATAAATAAATAAATAAATAAATAAATAAATAAATAAATAAATAAATAAATAAATAAGAAATACATACATACATACATACATACATACATACATACATACATACATACATACATACATAGATACTGTAGATAGATAGATAGATAGATAGATAGATAGATAGATAGATAGATAGATAGATAGATAGATAGATAGATAGATAGATAGATAGATTAATTCCAAGGAAGGGAGGTATACAGAGGACAGAGCAGTAGAGGCAGAGGAACAGAGCAAACTTTTAAATAAGAAGTTGTTAATATTCACACTTGTGCCATGCAGTTCAGTGTCTTTTATTTGTGTATGTGTTTGTGTCACTTGAGCTGGTTTATTGGGAAAAAAAGTGAAGTCATCCCTCTGGGTACCGAAACTCTGCAATCTGATTGCATTCAGTGATCATTCCCAAATAAGTACATGTAGAATAGTAGCTTAAATTTAAGATTCCTGCAGATATGTTGGTATGGAATAACCTTGCAGTAAGGTCTTCTTACCTTACCTTCTTTACCTCTTCACCTCACCATTTAGGAATATACAGATAGTCTTCAACTTACAACAGTTCATTTAGTGACCATTTGGAGCTAGAATGGTATTGAAAAAAGTGACGTATAACCATTTTTCACACATTATTATTATTATTATTATTATTATTATTATTATTATTATTAATTAGATTTGTATGCCGCCCCTCTCTGTAGACTCAGGGTGGCATACAAATCAAATAAATAATAATAATAATAATAATTTATTATTATTACTTACAATTTATTATTATATACTACTTACAACTGTTACAGTCTCCCCATGATCACATGATCAACATTCTGACGCTTGGCAATTGATTCATATTTATGAGTATCCTGGGGTCATGTGATCTCCTGTTGTGAGCTTCTGACAAGCAGAGCCAATGAAGGAGGCAGAATCATTTAACAACCATGTTACTAACTTAACAACTGCAATGACTCACTTAACAACCATCCCAAGAAGAGTCATAAAACGGGGCCAAACTCCCTTAACAACTATTAAACAAACTCACTTAGCAACAGATATTTACGAGCTCAATTGGTCGTAAGTTGAGGACTACCTGTGCTCCCTACAGGGTTGTGGAGCTGACATCTGTTTTAGCTCTTTAAAAGACCCTTAAAGCCCATCTCTTTTGTACAGGCGTTTTATAGCTGGTTTTAACTGTTAACTGAATTAATTTCATTGTTTTATTGCTATTTTAACTGTGTTTACTGCCTCTTTTTTTAAATTTGCTTTTATGGTCAATCCTTGAGAAACTTCAGTAATCAGCATTATATCAAGTCAAATAAATTTAAACTCTGGTACTGAATGGAAGAGATGATGAATCTACAGGAGACTGGTTGATTGAGACCCTACTCTGCTTTTCTTCCTTTATTCACTCCTCTGCCATTCAGGCTTCATGTGGGAAAAAAATAATGATAAAAACAAGCTGGCACAAAAGGCTGCCACATAGTTCGAAGTAAACCAACCTGATTGTCAATCCCTGGACTCTTGTTCAGATGAGAAAGTAGATGCTAGAAACCATGTGCTCTTAGTTTACCTGGAAAAAAACTCAAGAAGAAACATTTGAAATGTTCGTAGTGTAGGAAGAATCATAACACCCCTTATTTCCATTCCCTCAGAGAAGGCAAAGGAAAATCACCCATAGAAGCTAAAGGAATCTCTGCCTCCCAGACAGAATGTTCGCAAGTAACTCCAGCTGAAAGGCTGAGACAGGCTGAATTGACAGGATTAAGTCCAAAAACACAAAGCCAACCATGATTTACATTCCCCACCTTTCCCCAAGGCTAGCCTTGACCTTGCCCACAATCCAGGAAACCAAAAAAGAGACAATTAGAATACAGAAAAGCACATTAGAATAGAATAGAATAGAATAGAATAGAATAGAATTTTATTGGCCAAGTGTGATTGGACACACAAGGAATTTGTCTTGGTGCATATGCTCTCAGCGTACATAAAATAAAATATGCATTTGTCAAGAATCATGTGGTACGACACTTAATGATTGTCATAGGGGCCAAATAAGCAATGAAGAAGCAATATTAGTAAAAATCTTAGGATATAAGCAACAAGTTACAGTCATACAGTCAACACGGGAGGAAATGGGTGATAGGAATGATGAGAAAAACTAGTAGAATAGAATTATTAATCTAATCCAATGACCTAACCAAGTGTATCCATCTCAAAGGTCCAAAACTGCATAAAAATCGCTCTACTCCCCATGCCTGGCTGTCAGCTGTCCCAGAACCGATGCTGAGTCACTTCACTTCTGATTCCTAAATAAATTTAGACCTCCTTTTCTGCCATTTGCCTCCAAATTCATTGGCTCTTGCATCTTTCTCCTGGCTTAGAACCAGACCAGATTTTATTCCAACAGTAGTTCTGCCATCTGACATAATACCGTAGGAAGCTAAATACACTGAGTAGCTGCAGAGACCTACATAATATTGAAAAATTGCTTCTAAACAGGGCTGTTTCTGAAATAACAGTAAGACATAATAGACTTATTAAAGTGTATATGCTGAAACTGACCACAACTGGAAATAATAGAGGTTTTTTATGATTAGACATACAAGGAATTTGTCTTTGGAGCATATGCTCTCATTGTACATAAAAGAATATATATATTTGTCAAGAATCATGAGGTACAACACTTAATGATTGTTATAGGGTTCAAATAAGCAATCAGGAAACAATATTAATATAAATCATAAGAACACAAGCAACACATTATAGTCATACAGTCATAAGTGGGAGGAAATGGATAATAGGAACAATGAGAAAAACTAATAGTAGTAATAATGCAGCCCTAGTGACTAGTTTGACAGTAGTGAGGGAATTATTGTTTAGCAGAGTGATGGCGTTCAGAGAATGCCGTGCCGGCGGACTTACCCACTGGCCAGATTTACACCGGGGCCGGGGGAATGCGGCTCCGGGCATAGCCGCCATTTTGTTTTGCTGGGATCTCATGAGATTTCGCGAGATCCTGGCCAGGCCTGGCGACGGCCTATGACGCTGCTGGGGGCAGGCCAGGCCAGCCTTTTAAAAGGGTCTGTGCCTCCTTCAGGCCCTCCTTTTCGCTCCGACAGCGATGAGCGAATACCCACCCATCCTCCCTATCTTTCAGTGTGTCTTCTGGGGTTACCCTTAGGGGGCCGAATATAAATTTTTGACAGTTACGGCGTTTAGTTGTGACTGTTTTTTCACCTATTCCACACTGCAGAGCAGGATGGATGGTTAGGGGGTGTTTCGCATGTTAGTTTTGATTTGTTCAATTGACTTACCTTTGGTCACTGTGCGGGCAGGTTAGGGGTGGAAATTGGGAGGTGGTTAGCAACTGCATGTTCTCCTTTGGGGATCTTTGGAGATGATGGGCAGACTTTCTCCAAGAGCTCATGGTGTCAACACCGGCCTGGGTGATTGGGGAGGGGTTGCCCCTGGGTCTCGCCCCACCCAATTGCCTGTCAGGGATTGGATGGCAAGACCTCCCACATGCATGGCATGGCTAGGATCCAGATGAGGATGTGGTCCCCTTCACCTGGATCAACAGGGAGCTACGTCCATAGTTGCCCAAGAAGGTTTCATGACATCATTTCTGCCCCATAGTTTCTAGTTGACCTCTGCAAGTCCCAGTTATTTGTTTGTTTATTTAAATAAAGTTATATTTATTTAATAAAGTGACCCAATTTAAATCCAGCTCTGTCTCCGTGTTCTCACTCCACTTCCGGTGCAAAAAATTGTTCTTGTGTCTAGTTCTTGTGCACAGTGCTCTATAGTGACGTTTTGAGGGTAGGAATTGAAACAATATATATCCAGTATTTTCACGGCCCTCTTTTTGACTTGTGCAGTATATAGATCCTCAATGGAAGGCAGGTTGGCAGTAACTGTCATTTCTGCAGTTCTGATTATCCTCTGATGTCTGTGTCTGTCTTGTTGGGTTGCTGAACCAAACCAGACAGTTATCCATTCTGTTTCCCATGCCAAGCACCACCCACAAGGATAAAATTTCCTTTTTCTGCCTCATCCCCTTTTTTTTCTATAATCTGTCTTTTATGATGGCAAACTTGGGGGAGAAACAAGAGATCTGAAAACAATGCTGATAAGAAAAACCAAGTCTTATTTGGGATCTCCAGAACTTTTTTGGTTCCAATTTGGTTGGCCCTGTTCTTTTCTATAGGTCAATCTTGACTCCTGGAACTACACTAGTGTGTAAAAGCATTTGCTCACATATAGATTCCCTGTTGTATATATTCTCTGTGTAATGTTATATTAGAGCTTCCTGCGGGTCTTACTGACATGGAAAAGGAATCTTGAATGAGCTCACATTTGATGTTTGCTTCGTTTATTTCGCAAAATCATTCAATGAGTGATTATTGTACAAGAGAGACAGGAAATTTAGCCTATAGAAATAAAACTACTATTGAGTCATCCAGATAAACAGTCTACAAATCTGGCAACCACCATTCTGCAAAGACTAAGCACCATTTAACTCAAAGACATGAATGGCGTGCCAATTACCATCAGAAATAACACTGACAACATAAGAGATCTCTACTGTGCAGCAATTCTATCTCTCCCGGGGCTGCTTTACATAGGTATGAAGAACAATGCTACATTTAAGAGAGCATTAGAATCATTAAGCTCTTTGACTGGATCGAAAAAGCCATCTCAATCTCAGTGGGCTCTCAGGGGCTTTTCAAGGCTTCTCTAAGCTGGGTACTTGACGAAAGAGTTAATCCAAACTTGCAAAGGTGATGGCAAGCTCTGTCATGCTTCAGTCAAACTGTCTGTGCCAAGGTCTGCCTGAAGAATTCATCAGTGGCCAAGCAGAAAAGGGAACAAAATGTCTACAGATTGATAAATAATACACTATCTTCATTAAGCCATTCACGGGAGGTGAGGAAATTGGTATCATGGTCAAGAGGCAAGAGGCTTTTCATCATTTCATTTTAATAACTTTGATGAATATATTAAACTGCTCTTGTAAACAAAATGTAACACATCCCATAAGGAATTCTATGGAATTTCTGAATGTTTTAAAGATTTTCTAGTTAAAATTAATCAGAGCTGGTTTTTGAAGTGTGTGTACAATATTTCTTAGGGCTTTTAGAGCATAAAAAGGACTGTGGATCCCTCAAAAGGCTCATCTAGTGCTGTGTTTTCTTCTGATACATATGCTTTCAGAAGTCTAAAAACAAAACCCGAGTGTTATAGTACCCAGTACTGACAACCACACAATCTCTGATCAGGAAAGAATCAATTCCAGTGGTGGGTTGTTCCTGGTTTAGCCTGGTTCTAAGAACCATTAGCACTGGTGGTGAGAGGCTCCACCCACCCACCCCGGACACTTCTGCTCACGTGCAAAAGTGTTGCACGCACGTTTAAGTGTATACGCAAACCAGTAGTAAAGCATTTTAGAGCCCACTACTGATCAATTTGCATAAAATGCTTTCATAATAAGTAAAATAAAAAACAGATGACTAGGAGAAAAGAAGAGCAAAGGAATTTATTTATTTATTTACTTACTTACTTACTTACTTACTTACTTACTTACTTACTTACTTACTTACTTACTTACTTACTTATTGGAGTTGTATGATGGCCCTCTCTGTTAGAATAACTTAGAATAAATAAGCTATTAATTAGGAAAGGGTAAGCAGGGTAAAGTTAAAGATGAGTAAAGAGATTGGTTTTTAATTTAAAATGGAATCCTTCTAGGATGGGGACCTGTTGACTTCCATGGGGAAGTTCTCCTTCATAATGGTCCTGCTACTTTTCTATTTATGAAGAAAGTTATGTCTGCTATCCAGAAGTTCCCCTTACAATTTTCTGATTTAAAGAAATAAAAAACTTGGCATTTAAAAAAACTTCAAGTTAATGCCAAGATTATATGCGATGAATAGAGTGCAGGAAAATGATCTTATTGACTGCATATTGGTTTCTAATACCTGCAGTTACATGGATGCTCATGACAATAGTGGTGTTAATGGTCTGACTATTTTGGATTATATTTTTACGTCATTTTTCCTCTAAGAAGCTCAGAATAATGTACAAAAGTGTTTCCTAGCTCTATTTTACACTCACAATGATAGCATAGTCCTCAAACTGAGATAAATTGGTGGATTTACCAGTTCTACCAGTTGCAAAATTCAAAACCAGAAGAACACACACATAACTGATTCAACTGGATGTATTAATTTCTTTATAAACATAGTAACAGATGAATTTACATTACCATTAGCACAGTTCTTCAATGTAGTTACAGGTAGCAGAGAATAGTTAGCTTCATTTCAGCAGAACAGGCAAGCACAGAGTGGGCTGAGAGTACAGAATACAGAGTAGGCTGAGCCACATCCAGACTTAAGCTTAGTTTTCAGTTTTGATTCTCTGCACAGATTCAGAATGTGCTTAGCTCCCATTGCCTGACTCAGTTGCTATGCCTATTCATAGGCTAACTTTGTTAACTTGGCTCTCCTAGTCATGAATAGTCTAACAGACCCATCCTCGAATACAGCTCATCCGTTTGTCCTATTGCTCTCCTATATCTCCTATACCTTTCTTCTATTCCTATATCTCTTCTTCTATTCTTTCATTGATATGTTCTATTACTATATCTTCTTTTCTATTCTTTTACTATGAGTATCTCCTCTATAACCTTCATCATGTATTTTACTATGTGTGTGTATATATATATATAGATACCCACTAAAAACCCTCATTGTGTATAGGACAAAATAAATAAATAAATAAATAAATTATCAGGATTGCATTATGCCTGATTGTCAACTCATCTATTGTTACCATGATAGTGGGATGAATAAATAATAAATATTTATTTACATAGATATAGCCATTGGGGTCTTGTAACATAAATTAAAGTCAAAATGTGTTTTCGTTGTTTATGTTTATTATTTAGTGTTCTATGACAAGTCATTTGCTCTGAAATCCATGCTTATGGGTGGTGGGGAACAGTTTCTATGGGCTGGAAACTGCCTTTCTGCCTATTAGACAGGCTGCAAAAGGGAAGCTTTGTAGGCAGAATAAGGTTTGGGGAAATACTACCCGGTTGTTTTTTTTAATGCACCGTTGAAAATTTGGTCATTTTGACACCGAATTTCAGTGGTGCAACCTCAGTATTTGGAAAATATATTTCAATGCTGTGATGTGCTTATACCTATAAAGAATGGAAGTGTGCAAGCCACAGTTTCCCCTATGATGGTGGGGCAAGTGGATAGCTTTGAATTATGGGTGTTGGCACCCACGGGCGAGCGATATCATGAGTACACGCACTATTTCAGCTCCTGAAGAAAAAAAGGTTTGCCATCACTGTCCTATCCCATTCCATGCACAGCTAGCCACTCAGGTTATCAATGGGGGATGGTGGTGGGTGGGAGAGAAATCATTGCTTGATTCCTTTGAACTGGAAGAGCAAAATCAAAAAGTGGAAAGGGAAAGATAAAACATTTATGCTTCTTTACTGAATTTGTCCTTCTCCTCCACTGCATGGTAACCTGAAGATAATAGGTGGGATGCCACCCTGGAAGGATGGATTCTACAAAGTAGAAAAAGGATGCGAAAATAAGCTTCCAGCAGCATGAAAGATGCCCAGCTTTTTCTCTATAGGCAAGATGAGAATAGGCAGAATGCTAAAGAAAGATGCTCTGAGAAGCAGTCAGATCTTGTCAGACTGCAGCCTCGTTCTTTCTGAACATTAGCCATGCTGGCTCAAACTGGTAGGTGCTGGATTCCAGTGTCTTTTGAGAAGTCATAGGCTGTTTATCTCTGCTCTAAACCAGAGTGTTCAGCGCACCAACTGAATTAGAAATAAATGTCTTTTGTTCACAATCCAGATCAATTAAAGAGATATCAATTTTGTGGGGAATGCTGTTTGTACTTTCTTTATTCTTAGTTTACTACGCCATAAACGCTTCCTGCATGACAGGTTTCCCTTACCCAGAGTCACCAAATTAAGCCAATCTAATCCCATGATTTGCTGCCCAGCCCCTCTGGCTGTAATTCCACACCTGCCACCCTCGCTTTCAAGATCTGCCAACAGTGCATGTTTACAACATTGCAAAGTTCACCCTGCTAAGCAAATAGGACCACCAGGATATAAAAGGCAGGAAGAGTTATGGCTGAACTGGAAAGAGGAGCAGAAGTATTTTGCAAAAGGGACAGAGGAATCTGCAATAAAAGTCGCCACAAATGAGATCTGGCAGTTGGGTCATTAAAGCGACACAGTGCCTATGCAACCCAGGAGTGACAAGCCCTGGCCTACAGATGTTCTAGCTAGAGAACCCGATCCATCAATCTTTCAGCCTATTCCTGGCTTTAATTGTTAGAAATCTAAATGGCTGGGAAAAAATCATATCAAAAATCTGTTTTCTCATTTTCTACATCACTAGTAATCCATGTCCAAAGTTCCGCAGAGACACTTCACCTGATTGGAATACTGTATCACTAAAAAGCTGGTTTCCATGGGGACCGCCCAACGGCCTGCAACAAGGTGCCTTAAACACATAATAGTGGGACACACACCCTTGTTTATTATTGTTTACCAATTTTGTATCTCCTATTTTTCTTGATGTTAAGACTCCAAGGCAGATACCAATAATAAATATTGGGATTTTAAAACTTCAATGATGAGATCAATTACAACAATACTATTTAATATGTAATAGGGCTAGCTTAAGAAGTGTGTTAAATATCTCCAAATGCAACCAATTAAAAACCAACTCAAAATAAAAAAGCTTAAGCACAAAAAGCTGATACAGAGAAGAGTTTTCCTGCCCATGAAAATAGATTGATTATCTTCAGTGAACTCAACTAATAAGGACCAAGTTGAAGAGTTCTCAAATTTTGTAATCCTAGGATAATTAGCACAGCTCTGCATAACTCCTAATAGCCGCAAATAATGATTTTAGTAGGATTAGTATTGGGGGGGAATAAACCTATCTTAATAATTAAATATTAATTTAGAAATTGGACAAAACAATGATAGAATTTGATATTTTTTTAAAAAATATATCACTTGTATTGAAAACAAATCCCAAATGTGATCAAATATAAAGCCATGTTTTTAAAAGACAAGAGAATCTTGTTTACTATAGTATAGCAACAGCTCTCTCTAAGTGGTTTACAGAGTTAGTATATTGCCCCAACAATCTGGGCCCTCATTTTATCCACCTCAGAAGGATGGAAGACTGAGTCAACCTTTAGTCTGGTGAGATTTGAACTTCCAAATTGCAGGTAACTGGCAGTCAGCAGAAAAAGCCTACAGTACTACACTCTCTCTAAGCACTGAACCAACATGGCTCATGTATACTTCCTATATACTTCCTTCTGGATTTTACTACTATATTGAGATTATTCTCTTTTGTTTTCCATATTTGTTTTAGATAAATATTTGATCTTTACAGCTCATGGTGTCTCACTTAAGTTTTGTATGCTTTTTATGCAATGATCCCAAAATTTAGGGAGATACTATAAATGATCCCAAAATTTAGGGAGATACTATAAATAGGTAGGAATTTTATTTTGAAGTGTTGGAAGTAATATTCTTCTGGGTTCCATTCCAAGTGGAATGGAACTGGATTCATGGAAGTTGCTTGGAAAGAAGGTTTAATGGTGGACAGGAGCACATGGCATGAGCTCCTGAACAGAAAAGGTGGATCACATGCTTCCAGATGTTGGGTCCAGAGAAAAAGGAAGGCAATGCTGAGAATTTCCTTGTTTTATGCTCTCTCTTGGACCCAGCCCTGGGGCCTTCCTGCTCCTGTGCAAGGTGTTGTGGTTGGCTCTGGGCCAGCTCCTGCAACAGGGAATTTGGACGTTGGTTTAGGGGAATCCTCAGGGTCACAGACTTGTATTATTGCCAGCAGCTTCTGATAATGAAGATTCATTGCCAAGGTCAGACGGTGAGGAAGCAGAATCAAATGGAGAGATGGGTACAGCCAGCCCATTAGTTAATGACCCCATTAGTGAGTCATCAGACTTAGAGGAGGATCGGTGGATAGATGCCCAAATGCGCAGGCTCATGGCTAGAAGGGACCAATTGCACAGGTATCATACGAGATAAGGAAGAACACCTGTTGCTGAGGCAATTAGGTTAAATGATAAATTACGAACGTTGGGGAGTGTGCATGTGGGCATTCATTCGTTTGGAGAAGGATCATTGCCAAGGTTTGGACTATTCCAGGATTTCTGTTGACTCTTTGGACAATTCACAGTTAACTCTTGTGAACTCAAAGAAGGGGGAGTTGTGAGTAATCACAGATGCCTTAATTTGTTCTCTTTTGTTCCTGCTTTTGGCCGCATTCCAAGACTGTAATCTGGGTGAGAGAAATTTGACTCTGCTTAAACGTGTGTGTGTGTGTGTGTGTGTTTGACTTTGCATTCCTCTCTCACTGGGGGCTATTAACGAGAAGCCCGGCATAACACAAGAAATGCTCTGATTGGCTGTCAGACTCCCATGGGGCCATGCAGGGACAACTCTGTAAGCTGTATTTTGAATCCACGTTTGGCTGACCCTTTGCTGGGTGATGGTGGAATGAAAGAGCTTTAGGAAATTCCTATTATGGCTGTTGTTTGTTATGCAGAATAGATTGATCCAACTCAGGGGTAGGCAAAGTTGGCTCTTCTATGACATGTTGACTTCAATTCCCAGAGTTCCTGAGCTAGCATGATTGGCTCAGGATTTCTGGGAGTTGAAGTCCACAAGTCATAGAAGAGCCAACTTTGCCTATCCATGATCCAGCTATTAACAAAGTGAGCTGGGCCATTCCTTGATGGGCACATTGACAAAGGTGGGGGCTACTAAGGGTGGGTCTTTTTTCTTTCCTAAAAGCATTTTTTCTGGGGATATTCTATATAATCTGCCCTTTTAATATTTCCTAGGATATTTCATTTTTCTAGGAGAGGGGTGGGTGTTAACTTTCTATAGAAGGAAGATCAGAAGAAATATCAGTGAATTCTCCACCATTACAGTACTCAGTTTATCATCATACAGATTCACCATCTTTACTAACGCCCACACTTCTATACGTATTCCAAAGGCTATTTTAAAATAGATAAATGTTGGCAGATAAATTATTGGCAGACTTGCTGGACACTCACAAATATTTTCTAGAAAGTTCATACCCAACTTTTGACATTCAGTGTTGATGGATAATATCTAGAAAGTTTATCACAAGTTGTCATTCTGCAAAAAATCAGAGCTTAACCCATTTCAACTGTGTTAAAAGGCCGCATTACATCTTAATTAAAGTAAATAAAACTTCAACATTTTTGACAAAACAGTAAGCTTCAAAAGATTTGAAGTCAAACGTTCTGCAAAACAGATAAGCAAGCATAACAACTCATTTACAAATAATACCCTATAACAACTTATAAATTACAGGAAACAAGATTTTTGGTGGTTCATAAAATTCTGGTGCCTTTCTTATAAAAAAAAGGAAGCAGGTAGAAAACCCATTTGTAAGCTCAATAATACTCAAAAGTTCAAACCTACATAAAACTTTCTATTTATTCATTAACAACCTCCATTTCCACCTAAAGAATGAACAATGTATGAACTTTCAAAGTCTAAGAAGAACCATCCAGAAACACCACTTTTGGATTTCTATTTTGGTCATAATGCTGCAATTGTCTTGCAAAAATCCAATGACTTTGATTTGGAAGAAATATACAAATCCATCAAATTATAAATAAAATCTCAGAATCTCATACCTCAGAATCTCAAAACTCTTCCTTCTTGTTGAAAACAGGAAGACTGTATCACATCTGTTGTGGTTAGCTCTGGCCCAGCTCCTGCCCCAAGGACTGTGGATGTGGGGGAGACATCCACATGCTGCAGGCCTGTTTTGCCCCTGATGGAATCTGCTGATGAAGGCTCCTCTGACCAAGAAGACATGAGTGACAGGGAGGAGGAGAATGGGGCAGACAGCTCAGAAGGAGATCAATTATCTAGCTCCTCCTTGGATTCAGAACAAGAGTTAATGATACAGCCACGCATGCAGAGAGCGATGCATAGGCAACAACAACTGAGAGGTTATTATCAAAGAAAATGAGGCCACCTATGGTTGGGTGGGGTTGTGGTCATTAGTGAGGCTGCTATAAATAGCAGCCTGTGGGTTTGGCCATTGTGGAGGATTATCTGATCGTTGTGTTTCGTGACTGCTTTACTTTACCTTTTGTGTGCTGATTTTTCCTCGCTTTGAAACTAAACCAGGGCAAAGTGTGTTTCACTTTGTGAAAGAAGAAGGACTGTGAATTGCCTCACAGCTGCAAGCTAAGTATCACAGAACTGATAAGGGTCTTGTACCAATTACCAGTTTGTTTGGAGACGAGTGCTCTTTGCTATACCAAAAGAGGGCTTGGTTTAAGTGAATTTTCATTATAAAGAACATTGTTTTGAATTTTCAAACGTGTGTGTGTCTGAAATTTGTACCTGTGAATTTTTGGGAGGATTCTACCAGAGAGCCCAACAGAACAACATCACAATAATCCCAGGATAAATTAGTTCTTCCAAAGTAGTAAAACCCAAGGAAATGTCATTTTCTATGTGACAACTTTAAATTTTCTGCAATTGAGGTAACTCTGCAATTCCTAATAACAATACCATTGAATTCCAATATGGATAAAATGCTCTAGGTGTGGATGGATGGACGGACAGACGGATGGAGGGCCAGATAGACAGAGTTCTTGCTTTAAAGCTGATTGTCAAGAAAAAGTATGCATCACCTCTTTTGATTTGTTAAACAACACCTCCCTCTCTTGGACACACTTGGTATTAATTTGCTTGCTCTATCAGAGAAGAAGAAGGTTAAATTTTAACATTGCAATTTAAGGATGCCATTAATTAATTGCTATATGTATATACTTTTTAATTCATGGATAAATGCACACATTTATGCAGGTACCAGGTAGACATCCTAAGGTTGCCATATTACCGTGCTGAAGCTGGGGCATGACACACCATGAGAAACTCTCTGCTGTCCATGGATCTTAATGAGCTGGTGGAGATTCTGCAGAAGAGATTTGATGCAGACCTCTTTTGCCATTTGTCAGAGTTCAGCATCTGCCTAATGACCTGCTGATATTTTCCGCTGATCCTGTCTTTGTGGCAAAGGGCTAATGAGAACGAAAGAGGACTCAAACAGACCATCAATGAAGACAGACCTGTGTAAAATGCACCCGCTTCAGGGTTAGCTCTAGTTACTCCCAGCATTTTCAAATAGGAGCTGCCTGCACACAAATCCAGCCTTTTGTGTAGTTTGCAGTGCGCCGAAGCACATTTTGGATGATGGCCTTGCTTTATGCAAGACAGCAGAGAGCAAGTCTAAGGAGGCTCTTCCGGCTAATTTATTTCAAAGGAAGAGCTAGAACACTTTGAACCTCTGTGTCAGCACCTTTCACTCAGGAACATCAAAGCCTCTTGCAAGGCAATTAGTTAATGAGTTGGTCAGCCTTTAGGAAGCAAAGAAATGAAGCTGCCAGCCAGCAGGGGGAAATATGGAAATTGATTGGTCTAAGAGGGCTATTCTCCTTGACTGAGTGATTTACAATGTGAAGCTGTCCATTTCAATGCTATTGAAAAGAAATTGTCTCTGAATTTCACTGAACCTAAAAGCAGTGTAAATATGCACAGGACAACTTTTAAAAATGAAAACTTCTATAATTTGGGGGTCCTATCAGCCTGACCTTAATAGCAGGGAAGATTCTGGAAAAGATAGTCTAGCAACGAATCAAACAAAGTAATAACCAAAAGCCAACATGGGTTTGTCAAAAATAGATTATGCCAGACTAATCTTATTGCATTCTTTGACAAAGTGACAAAATTAGTGGACCAGACGAATGTTGTCCCAGGGAAAGAGCTTTCTCTGTGGCGGCCCTGACCCTCTGGAACCAGCTCCCCCCTGAGATTAGAACTGCCCCCACCCTCCTTGCCTTTTGTAAACTCCTTAAAACCCACCTCTGCTGTCAGGCATGGAGGAATTGAGACATCTCCCTCGGGCCTGTACAATTCATGTATGGTATGTTTGTGTGTATGTCTGCTTTAATAACGGTTTTTAAAAAAATGTTTTTAAATTATTAGATTTGTCTTGAATTGTTTTATTGTTGTGGCGGCATACAAATCTAATAAATAAATAAATAAATAAACTCATCAAATCTGCAGATGACACCAAACTGGCAGGAATAGCCAACACTCCAGAAGATAGGCTCAAGATATAGAAGGATCTTGACAGACTTGAACATTGGGCGCTATTAAAAAAAATGAAATTCAATGGTGAAAAAAATAAGGTTCTACATTTAGGCAACAAAAATAAAATGCACAGGTACAGTATATGTGGCACCTTGCTCAACAGTAGTAACTGTGAGAGGGATCTTGGAATCCTAGTAGACAACCATTTAAATATGAGCCAGCAGTGTGCAGCAGCTAAAAGCCAACACAGTTCTAGGCTGCATTAACAAAGAGATAGAATCAAGATCACCTGAAGTGTTAATACTACTATATAATGCCTTGATAAGGTCACACTTGGAATACTACATTCAGTTTTAGTCACCACGATGTAAAAAGGATGTTGAAACTCTAGAAAAAGTGTAAACAAGAACAACAAAGACGATTAGGGGACTGGAGGCTAAAACATATGAAGAACAGTTGCAGAAACTGGGTATTAGTGGAGATATGATAGCAATGTTCCAATATCTCAGGGATTGCCACAAAGAAGAAGGAGACAGGCTATTCTCCAAAGCACCTGAGGGTAGAACAAGAAGCAATGGATGGAAACTAAACAAGGAGAGAAGCAATGTAGAACTAAGGGGAACAATTGATCAGTGGAACTATTTTCCTTTTTTTCCTGTAGATCTTTATTTTCTTTATCTTTTCTTTGGCAGTTTCATTTTCTACTTTTTTTTCATGTTTGCCTTTTACATGAAAGTCCTCATCTTAACAACCACAATTGAACCCAAATGTTGCTATGCAAGATAGTTGTAAAGTAAATTTTGCCCTATTTTACCTTTTTTGACACATCTGTTAAGTAAATCACTGCAGTTGTTAAGCTAGTAATATGGTTCCTAAGTAAATCTGGCTTCTGCATTGACTTTCCTTGTTAGAAGGTTACAAAAGGTTATCATTATCAGCAAAAATATGTTTTACACGCGCACACACACACACACACATATTCTGGAAGTGATGAAAACAAATAAATGAGTCTCAATATACTGAAATAAATATGAAAAAATGATTCAGGATAAAAATGAAATAGGAGAATGCTGGATAGGATATTTTTGAGATTTATATGGGAATTATAGTGATATGTTGAGCAGTAGAACTGAAATTAAGTCTAACTTGTGTCCAAAGAAAAGTTGATGTAAAGGAAATTATAAGCACTATTAAATGTTGAAAAATGATAAGGTTGCAGACAGAAAATATGCTACTGGAGAAATGCCAATATACAGATTTAATCTGTTTATGTTGTGCTACGACACTTGCGTGAAGAGTGCATCTGTGCTTCACAATAGTATAATGGAATAATAATAACATTATTTTGTATGGAAAGGTAGTCTCCAAACCATAGAAATTAATTTATTAACTGTGCTTGCCTGGATTCTGGTCAAAAGATATAACAACCATGAATAAAATCTAGAATGTGCCGCGCAGCTTTACACTGAACAGTATTTCGAAAGACTATATATTTCATCTTCAGCAGACCATTGAGATATGCATGAATGTGAGAAAGTTTATTGTACATATGTTGATTTAAAGTGTATGCTAAAGTGAGTAGACTTGAATTATGGAATGTTTTCTGCGAATATGGAGTAAAAGCTTGGTTGTTGAATGCAATCATAGTAGAACATGATGAATGTAAAGCATGTGTTCGAATCTCATTTAATGCTTAGTGCTTTTTTAAATGCTTATTTCAATACTGGTATGGAAAGAAGACAAGCATATATGATGTTCTCCTGGTTATTTAATGTACTTATCCTTTTGGTAACTCTATAGATGTATTGGTTGGGGTTATGAAGCACCATGTTCTTTGTATGCAAATGATGTCACATAGTTGCTTAAGAATTCAAACCATTTGCAGTGATGGCAAAAGACTAATGAGTTTAGAATTGAAAGTTAATGTATCAAAGAGCAAGATAGGTGCATTTGTCAAGAGATTGAAATGAATGGCACATTGATGGCAAAAATTACATTAACTTAATTTGTGTACCTCGGCAAAACACTTATTTTAAAATGAAGATATGGGTAGATAATATTTATCATGAAATACAAGGGAAAAGTTGGTAGTGCTTCTGCTTTTGTTATATATAAGTGAAAGATGCCAAGAAAAGTATATCAATAAATTGGATACAGTGTGAATTGGAAATTTATAAGTGGGGGTAAGGGGAAACAAGGGTCAGGAATAAATAGGTGCTAAGAAAATGTTGACTGATGGCAAAAGCAAGTGGTCAGCGCGAAAGTGAGAAATGAAATTCGCCATGTAAAGAGAATGAAGGCAGACTGAATTGTAAAGAAAATATACGGAGGAAAAGTGAATGGGTGAAAAGAAAGACAGGAAATGAAGTTGGAGTAGACAAGACTGCTAAAAAGAGAAAAATGAGAAGTTTAAAGGACAAAAGGTTATATTTATAGTGTATAGACATGGTAGAAGGATAGTTTGCAAGGACAGAAAGATAAGGAGTTGATGTAAACTAAATTAAGTTACCTTTCTTTTTTTTTAAAAACAAATAAATAAATTTTTATTCATTTATAAACTATAAAAATACATTAAAGAAAAAACAAGCAAATAAGACATTATACAATACAAACCAAAAAGAAAAATGAAACACATATACATACATTTATACCTCTAAAGTTATGTTACGGTATATATATCAACTAATATTTTATGCTTATTTACTATTTTTACCTATTGTATCATTGTAATCAATACATCCTTAAAAATCTTAATTATAGCACCATTACTTAATATATATATATTTCTAAATATTAATATAATGAAGTATTATATTCATTTGTCCTTACAAGCTTAATAACAATATCCTAATGATTAATATATTATTTTATTTACTTCTGTCAAGCCACCCATACAATAAATTCCATGTTTTATAATATTCTGAATCTTCTTTCTCTTTCAGTTCTATTGGCTATTTATGTAGTTCTGCACAAGCCAAAATCTTTTTAATTATAACATTTTTGGTTGGTACCCTTCCTTGTTTCCAGTATTGTGCCAGGATGATTCTTACTGCTGTGAGAATGTGTAATATAATATAATGGAATTGTTTTTCTATATTTGATCCAGTATGCCAAGGAGGAATCTTTCTGGTTTCTTTCTAATTTTTTGTTTAGTTATTTCTTCTAAACCTGTTCTTATTTTGTACCATAGTTTTTGTATTACTGGACAGGTCCACCATTGGTTGGTTGGTTGGTTGGTTGGTGGGTGGGTGGGTGGGTGGGTGGGTTGGTTGGTTGGTTGGACTTTTATGCTGCCCCTCTCCGAGGACTCAGGGCAGCTTACAACATGTGAAGGAACAATATAATATCCTAAATCCAATTAATTTAAGATAATAGTCTAAAAAACTAAAACCATAAAAAGACACTCATTCCCATTCAATCAGCTAACTCACATACATTCATTGGCAGGGGGCTAGAGTCTAGTGGACCCAAACCTGACAGCATAAATGTGTCTTGAAACTCTTGTGGAAGGCAAGGAGGGTGGGGGGCAGTGCAAATCTCTGGGGGGAAGCTGATTCCAGAGGGGCGAGGTCCCCACAGAGAAGACTCCTCCCCTAGGCCCTGCCAAGCGACATTGTCTAGTTGATGAGACCTGGAGAAGGCTGACTCTGTGGGACCTAACAGTCGCTGGGACTCATGCGGCAGAAGGCGGTCCCACAAGTATGAATATACAAATCTAAATAATAATAATAATAATAATAATAATAATAATAATAGGTCCCATTTTTACATCCATATTTCCAACATTTTGGTGTCAAATTCGGGTACATTTTGGCCAATCTTGCTGGGGTAAATGCCATCTATAATACATTTTGTAAATGTTTTCCTTACTTTTGTAAATGATTTCATTAGTTTGTAGTTTTTATTCCAAATTCTGTCCCATTGATCTAATTCTATATTGTATCCAAAGTTTCTAGCCCAACCAATCATGATTCTTTACGATTTCTTCTTCCCTTCTAAGTTACCTTTCTTTTATCTCCTTCTTTCCAAAATCTTTTGATCAGTATTGGAGAGCTTTTCTGCACTTTGCAGATGGAGAAAAACCTGATGGGTATGTACTTAATTGGATTAAAGTTTAATACTGTTCTCAGAAGGAGAAGTGTGCCATTGAATCTTTAGCATCTGACAGCCTATTGACCACCAGGATGTAGAGGGTTAGGGATTTCCCCTCTTTGTTTTTCTACAGCATTTGCAGCTCTTTTGTTGACTGATTCTTCATCTAGTAAAATGAAGTTAGCTAGGTAGCAGTCTTTCAGGGGGGGGGGTTTTCCTCTTGGTTTGGTTCAATTCGCCTGAACCAGTAGCAACCCGCTGGTGATGTCACAATGACATCACCAACCTGGTTCGGCAGTGCCAATCTGTGAGCGCCGCCATCTCTTTTTTTAAAAAAAATTAAATTATTTTTTTTCTTCTGAGCATGTGCAGAAACTGAGTTTCCAGTCCTGTGCATGGTCTCCATTTTGTTTTTGGCTCCCCCCCCCCCAGCTTTTTTGGCACTGCTCAAGCACGTACACGTGAAATGCAATTATAGCATTTATAAGTAATTATACCTATTGGCCCAAGAAGGTTCTTCCTGTTTACTGATATTTGAGTATAGCTTTTACAGCAATAGCAATAGCATTTAGACTTATATACCGCTTCACAGTGCTTTACAGCCCTCTCTGAGTAAGCATATTGCCCACAACAATTTGGGTCCTCATTTTACCTACTTTGGAAGGACAGAAGGATGATTCAACCTTGAGCCTACTGAGATTCAATCTGCCAAACTGATGGCAGGCGGTGATCAGCAGAAGTAGCTTGCAGTACTGCACTCTAACCACTGCACCACCAAGCAAAGGGCATCATGGGAATTGTTTCTATATTCTAGCCTTTTGAAAGGCTATTCAAAAGGTTCAAATAGAGTCAATAATGAAGTATAGGTATAATTTCTTAGGGTCAGAGGTGGGTTCCTACTGGTTCTAACTGCTTCTATAGAACCAGTAGTAAACTGATGGTCACGTCATGGAGCCGGTTCTGTCGGTGCCAGTCCATGGCCACTACCATCTTGTTTTTGTCTCTCTCTCTTTTTCTTTGGCTGGTTATTGTTTCTGTGCATGTGCAGAAGCTGAGTTTTTGTCACTGCCCATGCACATGTGGCCACGCAGTGCAGGAGGAAGCAAACTGGATGCAAGGTAAGTTAGACCCCATCCCTGGTTAGGGTACTGGACCAGGGAACTTACTTTAATGTCTCCACTGTGTATGAAGCTCATCTGGGAATTCACTTGCAATATTTATTTTATTTGTTTGTTTGTTTTGTCAAGTACATATTGGTAGTATACAGAGATATAATAATACATGGTACTAGAAAAGAGAAACATTAGGACAGCCGACGAAAGGCATGCTGGTGCACTTATGCACGCCCCTTACTGACCTCTTAGGAGTCGGGTGAGGTCAACAGTGGACAGCCTAAGGCAGTGATCACGAACCTATGGCATGGGTGCCACAGGTGGCACGCGGAGACATATTTGTTGGCACACAAGCTGTCACCCTAGCTCAGCTCCAATGTGCGTGTGCGTGCTAGCCGGCTGATTTTCCAGAGAGTCTCTAGGGGGTGAGGGAGGGCATTTTTGCCTCTGGAGCCTGGAGAGGACGAAAAACGGGCCCACTAGAGTTTGGGAGATGGGCTGTTTCAGGACTCCAGAGGGCCTCTGGGGGAGAGCTGGATGCATTTTCGCCATCCCCAGGCATTGAATTATGGGTGTGGGCACTTGCTCATGTGCGATAGCACATGCATACGCATTTTTGGTACCTGAGGTAAAAAAGGGTTGGCGTCACTGGCCTAAGGGTAAACTTTTGGGGGTTAGGGGATGATATTACAGAGTCAGGTAGTGAGTTCCATGCATCAACTACTCAGTTTCTAAAGTTGTATTTCCTGCAGTTGAGTTTGGCGTGGTTTATTCTAAGTTTGTATCTGTTGTGTGCTTGTGTGTTGTTGTGGTTGAAGCTGAAGTAGTCGTTGACTGGAAGGACGTCGTAGCAGATGATTTTATGGGCCATGCTTAAGTCGTGTTTAAGGTGACATGGTTCTAAGCTTTCTAAACCTAGGATTGCCCTTCATGGCATCAGAATATCTCCGGGACTGCCTTCTGCCACACGAATCCCAGCGACCAGTTGGGTCCCACAGAGTTGGCCTTCTCCGGGTCCCGTCAACTGAACAATGTGCAATTTCTGTAATAAGGGCTTGCTGCAATAAACTGAGCAAAAGAGCTAATGACTATATCTGTATCTGGCAACACCTGATTACATTCCTTTGAGCTACTTATTACAAGAAGTAAATTGTATTGCTTTGCAAACCGCAAAAGTTATTTCCTCCTTCAAATTAATGTTAGCCAGCAGAGGGAGTCACTGTGTTATGGAAGAGTCTTTTTGCAAGGACAGAGAGGAAGCAAGCTAAGATTTCTTCATATATACCGCCTGTATATATAAAGAGAGAAGGGAAAGCAAAGCAAAGAAGAAAATATGCTTTTTTCTGCTCACCGGAAGTCAAGTAGCACCTTTTCCAACTAACACATTTTATTAAAAGGCACAAATTTTTGAGAGCTGCAGTTTACTCCATTACATAGAATAGAATAGAATAGAATTTTTATTGGCCAAGTGTGATTGGACACACAAGGATTTGTCTTGATGCATATGCTCTCAACGTACATAAAATAAAATATACATTTGTCAAGAATCATGTGATACAACACTTAATGATTGTCATAGGGGTCAAATAAGCAATGAAGAAGCAATATTAATTAAAATCTTAGGATATACGCAACAAGTTACAGTCATACAGTCAACATGGGAGGAAATGGGTGATAGGAATGATGAGAAAAACTAGTAGAATAGAAGTGCAGATTTAGTAGAAAGTCTGACAGTTTTGAGGGAATTATTTGTTTAGTAGAGTGATGGCGTTCGGGAAAAAACTGTTCTTGTGTCTAGTTGTCTTGGTGTGCAGTACTCTGTAGCGACGTTTTGAGGGTAGGAGTTGAAACAATTTGTGTCCAGGATGCGAGGGGTCAGTAAATATTTTACCTGCCCTCTTTTTGACTCGTGCAGTATACAGGTCCTCAATGGAAGGCAGATTGGCAGCAATTGTTTTTTCTGCATGCTTCTTGTAGAAAGAATTACACAATTCCTGGCCATTGTAGACTAACATAGAAAAGCCAGTTTGGCTTTTTTTGGTGACAGTCTAGAAACTTGGAGAGCATTTCAATCCTGCCTTAGGCACGTAGCCAGCTGAGTGACCTTAAGTCAGTCACACTCTTTCCACCCTAGGAACCAGGCAAGGGCAAATCACTTCCGAAAAACCTTGCCAAGAAAACTGTGGAGACTTGTCTACGCAGTTGCCAGGAGGCGACACTGACTTGAAGGTGTAAATAAATAAAAGAATGGCTTGCTCTCCTAGAGATCCACCAAGGTGTTGCAGAAAACAGAGTTTACTGATAAAGGGGAAAAGAAGGATTCAGGATTGGAAAGAGAATAAGTGTCTTTCTCATTGCCAGCCATACATTGGAGAATCTACTTTCAAATAGAAATGCAGTTCTGGGAGAAACTTTGTCTTCCAATCTGGACTTTCATAGAACTGTAAATGAGATATTTCCGGGGTGTTTCTTTATTTCACCTGGGTTATTTAGAATATTCTGAACTATATTTTTTTATCCTGTCTGCAACTCAGGAATATACAATTTTTAGAGCAAAAGGCATCCTAGGAATTATTTCTTAATTCTAGCCTTTTGAAAGCCTGTTCAAAAGGCTAAAATACAGTCAATAATGAATTCACATAATAAAGCCTCCGCCAGTTGGTGGATTGGGCGCCACCAGAGCATTTCCAGGTGGTGGGAATCCTCTCGCTCTCTCCTGCTCCCCTGGGAAGACACGGAACCTCAGGCCATTTGGTCTTAATTCCGCCTCCCAGCCGAGTTTGGCAGAGGTTTCAGACAGAATATATCCCTGGCTGGGATCTGGTGCGCGGCAAGGTGAAGCCCGTGGCCACACTCCAACCGAGCAGCGGAGTTGGCTCTGCTGGGGTGGATCTCAACCAGCTATTCCTTAATTAATCTTGGGAGGCTTTGTCTAAGGCTGTTTCTAAGGCAGAAACAACCGGAGCAAGTTTAAATTAGTTTAAGTTTATTGGATTTATATGCTGCCCCTCTCCGAGGACTCAGGGCAGCTAACAACATATGAAAGAGACAATATATATCAAAATCCAAATAATTAAAATTCAGAGTTGCAACTAAAAACTAAGAACCAATTAAAATACATACATAACCACTCAATCATCAAACTCCCTATACATTCATCGGCCAGGGGGGAGAATCTAATGACACCAAGCTTGGCGGCATAGATGAGTCTTTAGACTCTTATGAAAGGCAAGAAGGGTGGGGGCAGTACAAATCTTCAAGGGGAGCTGATTCCAGAGGGTTGGGGCTCCCACAGAGAAGCCTCTTCCCCTAGGTCCCGCCAAGCGACATTGTCTAATTGACGGGATCTGTAGAAGGCCGTCTCTGTGTGACCTAACTGGTTGCTGGGATTCAAGGCAAAAACAAATTGAGAGGTGGGGGGGGGGGAAATGCTTGCTGTAAAATCATCCAATGATGGGAATCAACACACACATTCTATAACGTCAAGGACTGAATCTAAAGAAGGGGAACACAAGAAGAAGGGCAGAATTTTAAACTCAGATTCAGTCCTCATTGGTCAAAGGACGGAGTTATCCCATACTTGAAGACTAGCTCCACCCAACTTGGAGAAAACTCTGTCCTCCAACCTGGACTTTCATAGAACTGTAAATGAAATACTTGTGTTTTTCCACACTGGGGCTATTTAGAATATTGGGAACTATATTTCTTTATAATGTCCACAACTCAGGAATATACCTTTTCTATCTGTCAGTACATATTGACTATGGGCGGATTCCTCTTACCTGCTGCTACCCGTGCACTGTGTGCACATGATGAGGATTCTCACCTGCATGCGTCCCCAGGGTGATTTTGTTTCCGTGCATGCGCAGGAAGCAAAAATGTTCCAAAATCTCGGAGTCATGATTCTGTTAATAAATTGGAACATGGAAGGTTTGAACTCTGATTTATTTATTGGATGTTATTATTTATTTACTTATTTATTTATTGGATTTGTATGCCTCCCCTCTCCGTAGACTCGGGGCGGCTAACAACAATGATAAAAAACAGCATATAACAATCCAATACTAAAACAACTAAAAAAACCTTATTATAAAACAGTGGAACACTGACATTTGCGAGGGGGCGCACAAGAGAGATTTGGATGATTTTTTGCTTCCCTGCATGCATGGAAGCAAAAAAATCACTGAAATCTCACATGCATGTGCGTCCACTCACAAGATTTTCCTTCTGCGCATGCGCGGGAAGCAAAACCCCCCCAAAATTTCAAGAAAAAAGATGGTAGCACCCAAAGGACTGGCACCAGAGCAGTCATGCGCAAATTGCAATCTGGCAACCACTACTGGTGCACAATCACAGGCTGCACTGGTAGCAACCCACCACTGACCTTGGCATCTCCACTCTTTCACACTGTGTTTAAAATAGACCCATTAAGACTTGCTCTACAGGCACTGAGCACAATTAGGACAGGGAACCCTTGTCACTTATATTTCAGTGTGTGCAGTTTTGTGTATCTGCAGTAGGTAAATCTCCGTAGTTGTAGAAAACCTTTTGTAGATTGTGATTTTGGCCATGCTTTTTGTTGCTTTATGTATACTTCAAATGGCAGAAAAACCTTAGCACATGTTTGAATATTCATTGGTATTGAATAACCATTGCTACTTAACTTGTGACAATTAGGACCAAAGCTTCTGTTGCTGAGCAAGGTGATAATTGTGTCTGATTTTACAAACATTTTTCTACATTTGTTAAACCAATTAGTACTGTCATTATGAAATGAATCATGTGATCACTAAGCAAACCTGGCTCCCCCCACTGATTTTGCTTGGCTCTAATCGCAAATACTGATCACATGATCCAGGAATGTCACAACTGTTATAAATACACCCTGGCTTCCAAGTGCTCAAATTTTGACTATGCGGTGGTGGAAATGCTGCAACGGCCATACATGTGAGGATTGGTTGTAAGTCACTCTTTTCAGCTGTAATTGTAATTTTGAATGGTTGCTAAGGGAATGGTTAAGTCGAGGATTACCTGCATATTTTTTTCGGGTCAATGAATGTGTTACAGCATTTGCTTCTCAATGCTTAGTCAGCACCACTGCAGGGTAGTTTAGTCCTCACAGCAGCTAGCTTTTTTCATGTTATCTGATCTGATAGGCAAGATCATATTTTTTGCACCATATAGCTGACATTACTCTACGTTCCTTCACCAGGAAATTCAGGCCTGCCAATACAGGGGCTCCCTGCAGATTGCTCCGATTGCGAAAAAATGGCCTGCGGGCAGCACGTAACATCCAAAGGCTTTTTACAACTCTGTGAACGTGTAGTAGGGCTGCCAGATGTCTGGCAAAAGGAGGACATGGCCTCCCCCTGCCCTCTATCTGGCAGGCATAGCAAATACTGTCCAGCTTTTCAGTTGCATTTTAATTTATTTATTTACAACAGTTTAAAACATTTGAGCAATTCGACCTTCCATTATCTGCTTCTTTTCTTTCCCTCATTCATCAATGCAGCTCAACAGTCTGGGATTTATGTAGTTTATTTCCTGATTCCAGCAAACAGCTTCAGTCCAGATCCTTCAAATCTATGCAGATCACATGACTCATGTTTCTATGGTGAAATTTGGAGCTTTTCAATGAAATCTTTGGCCCAGTTGCCAAACAGTTTGTGTAATCTCCTTTCCCTCGCCATTTTGTTGTTCTTTCTAATTGTCCTCTTTGCCCTGTTGACAAGATACATGGAGCATGACCATTGCACAGTGTCCATTATGGTGCTTCGCCAGTGGTGAAATTCAAAAATTTTCCCTACTGTTCTGTGGACCTGGCTTGGTGGGTGTGGCTTGGTGATGTGATTGGGTGGGCATGGCCAACTTGATTGGTCTCATCCTTAGGAACTTTATCTTTAGCTTTATTCGCAATAAAATAGCATTGTTCCAATATTTAAAATAGAATAGAATAACAGAGTTGGAATGGATCTTGGAGATCTTCTAGTCCAACCCCCTTGTATCACTTCAGACAAATGGTTATCCAATCTCTTCTTTAAAACTTCCAGTGTTAGAGCACTTATAACATTTTGGAGGCAACTTGTTCCACTGATTAATTGTTCTGTCAGAAAATTTGAAGGGCTCCTACAAAAATGAAGAAGTCAATCTATTTTCCAAAGCACCAAAAGGCACAATAAGGAACAATGGATGGAAACTAACCAAAGAGAGAAGCAGCCTAGGACTAAGGAGAAATGTCCTCAGGGTGAGACCAATCAACCAACGGAATAGCTTGCCAACACTAGAGACTTTCAAAAAGAATGAGCAAAGTACACCCTAAAAAGAGAATGCCAGGAACCACTAAAACAATGCAGAAAATTTAAAATAGCCATTCCCTTTTTTAAAAAAAGTCTACCCCAAAGCCTATATGATCAAGCTGCATCATTGTCCCCTCCTGTATCTTTTCTCCCAGTAAGAAAAAAGAAGTAGCCAACACTGCTGCAGCTATAAAAGGTCTTGGAAAACTCCAGTGAGTATCAGCTAGTCACAGAAATATTACTTAATACTCTTTATAATGAAAATGAAATGTTGTCCCTCTTCCTGAAGGGAAGAGGTTAATACCATCCCTAGATGGGTGATTGATGGATTTCCTTTCCCTAATCTTGTTAGTTTCTGTCGTTTGACTTGATTCAATGTGTATGGCTGCATTCCAGCTGCAACTGTTAAGTGGAGCTATTAACTGAAGGAAGAAAGAAGGTGGGAGGGAAAGGAAAACTCTTTTCTTGCACTTTATTTTTAAACGGTTCTATGAATTTACTAAGGGTTTGGGAGAACTGTTGAGAACCGGCTGGATTTCATCTGTGTGCTTAACCCTAAAAAAAATAAACACAAACTTTTTTTTTCCCTACAGGAAACAACTACCGGTAGTTGAAGAAATGCAGAAGGTTTTACAGCCAAATGGTAAACAGATTGATTTTAAAGGATTATAAAACTTGGGGGTGGGGTGTTGAGGGCTAGCATCATGCTGCTCTTAATCACTGCTTTCTCACAATCCACAAATTGCATTTAGGCAAGAAATTCAATGGTAAAAAAAGTAAGGTTCTACATTTAGGCAACAAAAACAAAATGCACAGGTACAGTATAAGTGATACCTGGCTCAACCTACTGTGTGAGGGATCGTGGAATCCTAGTGGACAACCATTTAAATATGAGCCATCAGTGTGCAGCAGCTGCCAAAAAAGCCAACACAGTTCTAGGCTGCATCAACAGAGGGATAGAATCAAGTGTTAATACCACTTTATAATGCCTTGCTACGGCCACACTTGGAATACTCCATTCAGTTTTGGTCACCACAATGGAAAAGGGATGTTGAGACTCTAGAAAGAATACAGAGAAGAGCAACAAAGATGATTAGGGGACTGGAGGCTAAAACATATGAAGAACGGTTGCAGGAACTGTGTATGTCTAGTTTAATGAAAAAAGGACCCGGGAAGACATGATAGCAGTGTTGCCACAAAGAAGAGGGAGTCAGGCTTTTCTCCAAAGCACCTGAGGGTAGAATAAGAAGCAATGGGTGGAAACTAAACAAGGAGAAAAGCAATTTAGAACTAAGGAGAAATTTCCTGACAGTTAGAACAATTGATCAGTGGCACAACTTGCCTCCAGAAGTTATGAATGCTCCAACACTGGAAGTTTTAAAGAAGATGTTGGATAACCATCTGTCTGAAGTAGTGTAGGGTTTCCTGCCCAATAATAATAATAATAATAACAATTTATTAGATTTATATGCCGCCCCTTTCCGCAGACTCGGGGCGGCTCACAACAGTAAGAAACAGCATACAATAAACAAATCTAATATTTAAAAGAAGAAAAATATCTAAAAGCCCATTATATAAAGCCAGACGTATAAAACCATGCATATACATATAAAAACACAAACATACCATACATAAAACTATATAAGCCTAGGGGGAAAATGTCTCAATTCCCCCATGCCCCCATACCCCAAGCAGGAGGTTGGACTAGAAGACCTCCAATGTCCATTCCAGCTCTGTTGTTGTTGTTGTTATTTCCTAAGTCAGAAATGCTGACTCAGGAAATCTGGGAGTGGAAGTCCAAAAGCCATAAATTTAGAATAGTTGCCAATTCCTGCTCCAGAATATTGCTGGGGGAAGGGAGGCTAAGAGTGGCTCCAACAGAGAGAAAGACTTTTTCCAGAGACATAATTGGAGGCACTTGAGGCCTAAGGAGAAAAATCTAAGTAATGCCCCCACCCCAGTAACTAAAACCCAGCCATTGATAAAATCAGGAACTTGATTTTCTACCTAAGGCAAATTATCTCAACCTCTGGTGTCAAAGAGAGATTTGAAATCTTCCGGATATCCTGGTGGGCTGCACAGACAGGTAGGGTGTGTTGCATTAGTCAATTTTTTGGAAAGCATTTTTCCTGATTGCAAAGGGCAGTGTGAGCAAACATTTCCTGGTCTGACACTATTAGGCATTAATGTGCCTCTGAATAGGTAAACATGGCATTGTTCACCAGCATCAGCAAAGCCGTAAATTCTCCTTAAAGAACCAAGGATGGGCTGTTGACACACTTAAGCCCAAAGCATTCAGTCAGCATCAACTTGCAAAATAATTGTTTTTCATCCATTTTTTTCCCAGGCATTTTCATGTAGTAAGCACCAGGAAGCTATTAACAAGCAGCAATTCTCACCAGAGGCAAAGAAGTGTAAGGCAATTTCTGCTAATCACAACCACCTCACTTAACCTAGCCTTAAGAGTTGTCCACTGGATCCAGAAGCATCAGAATTCATTCATTTAGCCTCGTTTGAAGGTGATACACTCCTAACATTGTTCAAGGTTTCTATATGGAAAATACTGTACAGCCGTCTTCCCAGCCTTGCTGTTTCCTGGAAAGCCAATGTAAGGTGGCTTATTATTATTTTCCCGACAGGGAGAAAAATTAACTAATTAATAATTAACTAGTGGAACAGTTTGCTGCAGAAGTTATGAAAGTGCCAATGCTGGAGGTCTTTAAGAAGAAATTGGTCAAATGGTTATCAGGTTTTCCTGCTTGAGCAGAGGGTTGGACTAGAAGACCTCCAAGGTCCTTACTCTCTTTATTCTAATTATTTGTGCAGGTAGCCTTTGCTTAGTGACTGCCTGGGAGAGCAACCTTTTGCAGCTATGATGGGGTGATGATAAGCAACAACTTTGCACCAATTCTCCAATTTATGGCCTTTGAAGTAAGACTATAAGAACAGCGGTGGTTTCTCTTAGAGACTATTTCACATAACAAACAAGTTGCTGGTCTTAATTGGGATTGCTAAACATGGACTACCCGTAATGGATTTGAACTAGGTTCAATTCTCTATTCAGCCATGGACTCCTTACTTGATTTGAGGTCTTTCATTCTTTCAGCTGAACATGTCAGAGGGAGGGGCTGCTGTCACAAAAGTAATAGCAATAGCCGAGAGACAGATTAATAAGTGGTAGCCTTTTGACTGCCATCTTGACATTTTTGACTCTTTGCCAGCAAATTGTTTGGCATCACACTCATATTTCAGGCGCTGGGTGAACCGGTTGCTACAGTATGTGAAGCCTACCTCTGGGGGCAACCTCTCAAATCTTTTCAAGCCAAGGGCCATTTTTGTTTTGTATTGTTTCTTTTAAATACTCTACAAGAGGGGTTTCCAACACTGGTAACTTTAAGACTTGTGGACTTCAACTCCCAGAATTCCTCAGCCAGCAAGGCTAAGGAACTCTGGGAGTTGAAGTCCACAAGTCTTAAAGTTGCCAAGATTGGAGACCTCTATGCTATAGAGTAGATAAAGTTAGGAAAAACAGAGGACCCTGTCCCTTGTAAGCAATTGTGTGGTTCCAGATTGTAGAATGTCTGAGAAAGCAAAGATGAGATAATATGTATTTAATCTATGAGGCAGTATTATTGGGGAAAGTAGAATGTGATGCACTCCTGCCTCCATTACTATTTGCTTAGTGTCAGTGAGTTGGATTTTAAGGATGGCTTGTGTGAGTTGAAAGCATTTATGTTAATGAAACAGGGAACGTGATGGGAGGGGAAAAGAGGGATGGAAGTAACTGCAATTTCCCCAATCCTTTCTTTCATCCTTAGGCACCGTTCCCATTGACCTAGAGAAGTCTCCAACCTTCAGGAGCTATTTTAAAACAGATGCAAAGCACAAAATATTCTCAGAGGGAAGCAAAAATTGCCAGCTCCTGTGATTCAATTCCCTAGCTTTAATGTCATATTTTATCTTTCTTTCGTATTTTCATGTACTGTTATGCTCAAGCATGAGCCGTGCTGACATGCCAGTGTAAAAATGATCAATCAACATGGGATGTAATCAAATTTCAATTACAGCACAACTTTATAGTCCTCTGAATCATAATGTCTTCACAACACTTATCTTATTTTTAGTTAGCAAGGATACATTGTGAGTTCCAAATAATGCAATATTTAATTCTGTCATCTCAAGGTAGGGGGAAAGCACCCCAGTGCATGTTTACTCAGAAGTAAGCCTCTTTGATTTCAGTGTGATCTACTCCCAAGTAAATGCGTAGCCTTAAGGAATCAGCTTTCATTTTGTCCTTCATTTGCCACACATATTAAAACTGTCCAAGCTTCAGATTAAATTATGATTTAATGATACACTTGTGGCCATGAATTGTATTTGCATCCAACCAAAGAAGATAATCATACTTTATGGGTCTGTTCTAGAGAAGTAGGAGCAATCATATTGGTGGGGCTATTTTTGTAATGGTCATTTGGGTTTCAATTACATATACCGATATGGTACATGGGCTCAGAGAAGAGTATGTTAAATATGTCTATTCTCAGTCATCCAGGTCATGGTTGTCCGAAAGGTGCTTTTTCAGGAGGCAACTGGACTTTCTTGTTTTTTCTTTGAAGATGTTTCGCTACTCATCTAAGAAGCTGTTTCAGCTCTGGCTGGCTGGTGGGAAATGGAAGGATTTATACTCCTTGCAGACAGCTGGTCATTTCCATTCTTTTAGAATGTTAACGTATTTAAATTTAACTTACATTAAATATGGTTATGGCAATCACATCAAGGATTTTAGAAGTGGAAGTGGAAAGTTTGCCTGTCTGATACTTCCAACTCCTCTGAAATCCCCTCCAAAGCATTAAGAGCTAAAAGTCACTTGATATCTTTTGCCTCCAGATGTTCAGAAGTGCAAAACATAGCCCCCAATTCTTAGAAAACTGCCCAGTCTGGCAGGAAACTAAACTGCTATTATGGCTTATCATGTTGCACACAACTTGATCAAAATCTTGCAAGCCGTGTAACAGAGTTTGGAGATCAGTTGTCTTTCTATTGTTTATTTATTTTATTTGTTTGTCAAAACATGTACAAGATAGCAGGTATAGGTATAAACATAAGGAAAGTAAGTACAGATAAATGAAAACAATAGGACAATAAGACAGATGGTACGCACGATGGTGTACTTAAGTACGCACGTTATAGACTTCTTAGGAATGGGATGAGGTCAACAGTAGACAGTCTAAGTTGAAGTTTTTGAGGTTTGGGGAAGAAACCAAAGATTCAGGTGGTGAATTCCAGGCATTGATTACTCTGTTGCTGAAGTCCTATTTTCTGCAGTCAAGATTTGAATGATTTACATTGAATTCGAATCTATTGCGCACTCGTGTATAGCTGCAGTTGAAGCTGAATTCAGTATTCTTTTTTTCTTTCAATTGGGAAATAAGGTGTTTTAGAATTCATCCCACCACTTGCTAGTCCACCACCATTTACGATTCTACTTTAGGTCAAGAAATATACTGTAATGCAAATTAAGCACAACAAATTCAGTCTGAGTTTCAGACAGGCAATCAAGGATCATCAGCCAGTCTAAGGGTCAGAGGGTCAAGTTTCTTATATAAGCCAAAGATGACAGGCCTTACCTGTGGACACATTGCATACAGCCCACAACCCATTAGATGTCAAAGTCCTCTTTGAACACGATGGACAAACATCATCACAAGCCAAAGATGACAATATACAGGACATAGTAAATCAGATGATTGTTTCTAAATCTTACACAAGACTAAAGTACTATAAAGTCTTACATAAGGCTGTTTTTAGTTATGCCAGCTGTTTTTAGTTAAGCCAGGTGTTTGACAGAGGGCCTCCATGAGCATCTTTCCTCTGCTCTTCACCCTACCTCCAGAGTCCAAAGACTTGGAAGTGATATGCCATCATCTAATTATTCTAGCTGTTCTGATGCTCCGTATTGTCTCAGCCTAACTTAGTATTTCCTAAAGACACTTGGGTTCTCCATGGTTCATCTGGAACGGCTTCTTTAGATTCAGTATTGTCTGAGTCCTGGGCTTTGACACTAACTGGTATTTGTTGACTGGCTGTCCTTAAAAGCTTAAAAAGCCTTATGCCTCTGGAAAACTCTCTAACATCCCAGAGATCCACTTTTAAGCAGAAATGACTGAAATTGGCGTTATGCCAAATGTAGATCTAGATCAGTGTTTCCCAACCTTGGCAACTTGAAGATATCTGGACTTCAACTCCCAGAATTCCCCAGCCAGCAGTGTCTATTACATTTTAAGTACATCAGCTGATATATAAGCTAATCAGCTATGTTTATTTGTTGAATTAAAAAATAAACTAAGTTATTGACTGTGAAGGACATAGGGAAGACAGGGGGAAGAACTGCTATAAAGGCAATAGTCAGATAAAAGGGGATTTAGCCCAGTCTAAAAAATTAACTTGAGAAAACACCTTATACAAGTCCCTCTCTAGTTCACACTAAAATAAAGCAAAGGAAGGGGAAGCACCTTCAGATTTTACTACTGTAGCTGTTACAATAGTAGTAGTCCTGATTTATATGACATTGGTTTGTTAGTCTAGTCCCCTTGTTGGGCCAACCCTGATCTTCAAATATTACATTACATTAGAGAACCCATTTTCATTATCCTGTCATTCTTCCCCCTGATGCCTCTGGATTCACAAGCATTCCTGCTGTGAAAATAAATGTAAAACAGATAAAAATGTAACTTAGAAAATGCCAAATTCCTTAGCTCAAATACAGAGAGAAGGCAGAACAAAAGAGCACCAGATGTTTTTATCTAGTGTTTCACTCTTTGTAAATATCACATAGTTGTTGACCACAACATTCAAGAAATTGTTTAGGCCTAGACTGCCCTTCTTTTTCAGCTATGATAAATGGCTCAACAATGTGTTATGATAGTATAATGGTAGACTTGCCTGGAGGAACTGAAAAGCCATAATCTAGCTTTCTGAGCTATTTATTTTCCTAAGCAGCCTTAATTGAGACGACATGAGAAGAATTCAGGTAAATCACAGTTAAAATGGGTGGTGGAAATCTCCCAGGATTCCATAGTTAATTTGAACATTACAGAAAATTCTGGGATTTGAAGTATGCTTTTTTGAGGGCCCCCAACCCTAAGTTGAAGAAGATGTTTAAGGAGCAGCAAAAGCCCTGAAACATTCCTCAATGTGGATTTTTGCCTGCAGTTGTCAATCTGGAAATGCATTTCAGTGACGTCCCTGGGATTTAATTTGGGGGGGTGGGGGATCAAATCTCATTGTCCCAATTGTAAAATGTAATTAACTAGATTTACATCCCTTTTGATTCCCTTCAACCCTCAGGTAGATTACAGATTATCATGAAAATAACACAATTTGACAACAGGTAACCCTTTAAAACAGATTTTTCTACTTATAAACAATATTTGTATACACATACACAGGTAATTTACTAAAAGCATTGATGACCTTCTTTCCAAGGAAAAGTCCTGCTACAAGTGCAGTAAAGGGCAGACGTAGTGTGCTTTATTTTAAATGGCATCCATTTTATCAGACAAATGAAAAAGACTAGAAAGACTAGACTAGAAAGGGTGGCAACTTCAACAGCGGAGAGGGGCGGCATACAAATCTAATAAATAATTATTATTATTATTGTTGTTGTTGTTGTTGTTGTTGTTGTTGTTATTATTATTATTATTATTATTATTATTATTATTATTATTATTATTATTATTATTATTTGGCTGTTTTGCAAATCATCAAACCCACCAGGGCAACTCTTCCTAATACAGTTTACATGAACAGCACCCATCTGGCTGATGTGCCTGCATTGCCCATGCTAAATTCTGAATGTGCCCACCAGCTCCAAAAAAGCTGTTTAAAGAAAGGCTTAGGGGAAGAAAGAATAAGTTTTCCCACAAAATATGGAATTCTGCTCCATGACATTATTTTTGTTTCCACAGTATAAAGATGGATGCCTGTTGTGATCATGGTTACTAATTTATGGTGATGTACAGAATAGTGATGACTTTATAGAAACTACTTTTATTTCTGCACCTACAAATGTAAAGTGTGAGAAACCTGCTTCAGGATGATGCATTCTGGTGGTGTCCAAAGTTACCAGAAAAAAAGGAGAAAGCAGTCTGTAAGAAATTCTAGACATAGAATCCCAGAGAATCAAAACCATGTGATGTACCACCTTAGCAAAACCACACCTGGAATACAGTGTTCCCTCGATTTTCACAGGGGATGCATTCCGAGACCGCCCACGAAAGTCGAATTTCTGCAAAGTAGAGATGCGGAAGTAAATACACAATTTTTGGCTATGAACAGTATCACAAGCCATCCCTTAACACTTTAAACCCCTAAATTACCATTTCCCATTTATTCGCCATTATTACTGGTACATTGAATAAGACACCTAGCGATCCTGATATTTATAAACATAATTATTTATTAACAATAATTATTATTTTTGCGATCACAACGTTGATTGGCAGAGATTTCGGCCAATCAGCAATGGTAGATGAAAATTTGGCAATGAAATATAACATCATCGGGCGGGAAAAACTGTGGTATAGAAAAAAACCCATGAAGTATTTTTTAATTAATATTTTTTGAAAAACCGTGGTATAGGCTATTCGCGAAGTTTGAACCCGCGAAAATCGAGGGAACACTGTACTGCAACCAATATTGGTCACCACACTACAAGAAAGATGTTAAGACTTTGAAAAAAGTTCAGAGAAGCCACCTGGAATGAAGGAGAAACTTTCTAACAGTGAGAACAATTAACCAATGGAACAGCTTGCCTTCAGAGGTTGTGGGTACTCCCCATCTTAGAGGTTTTTAAGAAGAGACTGGACAACCACTTGTCTGAAATGGTATAGGGAAGTGATGGTGAACCTTTTTCCCTCAAGTGCCAAAAGTGCACACGTGTGTGCCCACATCCACAATTCAGTCCTCCCCACCCCATGTATACATGCATGACCCTCTCTGCACTGCCTATCCCCTCCGTGCATCCGTGCACAACCCCTCCCCATTCCCCAACTTCCAGTGGTCTGGTAGGCCCATTTTTTGCACTCTCCTGGCTCGAGAGGCTTCCCTGGAGACTGAGGATGGTGAAAATGGCCTCTCCTGCTTCCTGGAGGCCCTCTAGAGCAGTGTTTCCCAACCTTGGCACTTTTAAGCAGAAATGACTGAAATTGGCGTTATGCCAAATGTAGATCTAGAGCAGTGTTTCCCAACCTTGGCAACTTGAAGATATCTGGACTTCAACTCCCAGAATTCCCCAGCCAGTATTCGCTAGCTGGGGAATTCTGGGAGTTGAAGTCCAAATATCTTCAAGTTGCCAAGGTTAGGAAACACTGCTCTAGAGGCGGCAAACTCTCCCAGATCCTCCATATGAGCAAAAAATCAGATGGCTGGAACACACACATGCACTGGAGCTGAGCTAGAGCAACGGCTCATGTGCCGGCAGAAATGCTCCGCATACCATCTGTGGCACGCGTGCCATAGGTTTGCCATCATGGATATAGTCTCCTGCTTGAGCAGGGGCTGAACTAGAAGACCTCCAAGGTCCTGTTATATTCTATTCTTTTTTCATTGTTTTGTTTCGTGTTTTCTTTTATTCTATTTTTTCTTCTTTTCTTGTTTTCTCCTGTCCTATCCTATTCTAATTATGCGGGGTGGCATAGTGGTTAGAATGCAGCACTGCAGGGGAAGTGCCTTCTCTGTGGCGGCCCCGACCCTCTGGAACCAATTCCCCCCAGAGATTAGAATTGCCCCCACCCTCCTTGCCTTTCGTAAGCTCTTTAAAACCCACCTCTGCCGTCAGGCATGGGGGAACTGAGATATTCTTTCCCCCTAGGCTTCTACAATTTATGCATGGTATGTTTGTATGTATGATTGGTTTTTATAACAAGGGTTTTTTAACTGTTTTAGTATTGGATTGTCACATGCTGTTTTTACCACTGTTGTTAGCCGCCCCGAGTCCACGGAGAGGGGCAGCATACAAATCAAATCAAATCAAATCAATCAATCAATCAATCAATATAAATAAAAATAAATAAATTTTTTTAAAAATGAGGGCCCAGATTGTTGAGGGCAATATGCTGATTCTGTAAACCCCTTAAAGAGAGCTGTAAAAGCAGTATGAAGCGATATATAAGTCTAAATGCTCTTGCTCTTGCTCTTATATTCTACAATTATATAATAAGCAGATGTTCATTAGCTCGAGTTTATTAACTAAACTTACAAACAGTTTAAAACTTTGGTTTAAAACTGTTCGTCATTGGTTTGTTTAGGGGTTAATATTACATTGTATGTTTATTTTTTGTGGTTATGAGCCGTCCAGAGTTGGGCGGCATACAAATCCGAATAATAAAGTAAATAAACTCAGACTTCGTTTAGGATCAGAAAAGGAGGAAAAAGTGCGGTCGCGGTGTCCCCACAGCCTCAAAAATGGTTGGGGGGGGGAAGCAGACAACCCCCAGGTGATGTGAGAGCACCCCCGATCAATCTCAGAAGTTGCCAACCTAAAAAAACGCTTGTGAAATACCAGGGAGCAAAAGAGGCTCCTCCACCTCGGGTATCCCCACCACCATCACCCCACTCCCGCCGATAAAGAGGGCAGAACAGACCGCGGAGCCTCTCTGACCTATTTGCCTCGCTCGATCTCCCAGCCGGGGCAGGTCTGAGCCAGGCCCGCGGGGCACGTGATCCCCGACGCGGAGCTTTATAGGACGCCGGCCCTGGCGAGCACCTGGGAGGCGGTCGCCCGGCTCCTCCCTTCCAGCCTCCGGGAAAGGCGCTTGGCAGCGATTCCCCCGACGGGACAGCCACCGGAGCGGAGGAGGAAGAAGAAGAAGGCGCCGGCGTTAGGTGCCAGGGAGAAGACTGCGGGGGCGACGTTCGTTCTCAGCTCTGATCCGAAGATCCTGGTTTCCCGAACGGGCCTGAAAACTCAGGCGCAGCTCAGCATGGCTTTTGGGAAGAGCCAGAAGGATGCTTTCGGCACCCCTGTGGGCCATTTGATAGGTAAGCGGCGCCTACCCCGGGTAACTCCTTCCCGTCAGAGTCAGGTTTTAATTTAAATCAATGTCAGGAAAAGGCTCTTCAACTGTACTAAACTCAGGGTTAGAATAGAACAGAACAGAATAGAATAACAGAGTTGGAAGGGACCTTGGAGGTCTTCTAGTTCAACCCCCTGCTTACTCCAGGAGACCCTACATGGCTTCACACAAATGGTTTCCCAACATCATCTTAAAAACTTTCAGTGTTGGAACATTTACAACTTCTGGAGGTAAGCTGTTCCACTGGTTAATCTTTCTGACTGTCATGAAATTTTTCCTTAGTTCTAAGTTGCTTCTCTCCTTGTTTAGTTTCCACCCGTTTGCTTCTTGTCCTACTCTCACATGCAACTTCTGATACCATGGTATTGCTTGATGCCTGGCATTTCCTAGTGATGATTGGACCGGGACATCGTTGTGAGGCTCTTGAATTTGTGTACTCAAGGGGGTTGTGGGGAGAAGTTCTTCACCCCATAGCCTGGATTCCCAGGTGGTGGGGGGGCTCATTTCTGGTCACTCACAGTAAAATGCCAAATGATTAGTGGCTATCTGCTGAAAGTTAAGATTGTTATTGTAATGTGAATAGAAATGCTATAATGGAAACTTATAGGGTAATTGAACTTTTGGCGTGTTTGGAAGACTGAGCAAAGGAAGAGATTTGCATCTACTACATATTTACTAAGATTACTTTCAGGAAACTTTAGTCAGCAACTGAGGATCGGAACTAGTCCAAAGTGCTGAATAGAATAGAATAGAATAGAATAAAAAAAGGAAAGGAAAGGAAAGGAAAGAATTCTTTATTGGCCAAGTGTGATTGGACACACAAGGAATTTGTCTTGGTGCATATGCTCTCAGTGTATAGTGTATAGATTTGTCAAGAATCATGTGTTACAACACTGATTGTCATAGGGGTCAAATAAGCAATGAAGAAAGAATCAATATTAATAAAAATCTTAGGTTACAAGCAACAAGTTACAGCCATACAGTCATCTATACTTTCTGAACTTTTGCAATAATTTTTAACCATAATAGGTGTGTCCAATAGAGCAGGGGGACTCAACCTTGGCAACTTTAAGACTTGTGGATTTTCAACTCATTCCTTAGTCAGCAAAGCCACCCAGCAAAATTCTGGGAGTTGAAGCCCACAAGTCTTAAGGTTGCCACGGTTAGAGACCCCTGCAATATAGAGGCAACCGGTAGCACTTGCTGAAGCCTCTTCTTTCAGGGCAAAAATGCAGTGCTGGTGTTCTGCATCTTATAGGGCAATGGGTGAACTTCCAGAAGTTGTTGATTAAGATTGATGGTGATTAAAGTTCAATAGTAACTCTGAGGGCTTTAGGTCCACTTTATCTTGGATTACACCCTTGTTCTTGCCCTGCAGCTCCTTAATGGCATTAGAAAATACCTTTGAGCCAGAATAACCATGTTGAAACTCCACCAAATGCAATCTGTTCTTATTAGCTGAATTTCCTGCATTGAAAATTTGGCAGAGAGATATGTGTTTGTGTACAAGCAGTCCTTGATTGATGACTGCAGTTGAGCACCAAATTTCTGTTGCTTAGTCAATTAATTGCTAAGTAATTAATTTGCTAAGTCAAATGTTAAGTCAATTTTGCTCCATTTTATGACATTTTGGCCATAGTTAAGGGAATGGCTGCAGTTGCCAAATTAGTAACAAGTTGTTAATCTGGCTTCCGCATTGACTTTGAAGGTCACAAAAGGTGATCTCACATGACACCCTCCCCCACCCCCAGGACACTGCAACCATGATAAACATGAATCAGTCTGAATTTTGACCACAGGATGCTACAGTGTTCATAAGGGTGAAAAAAGCAGATTGTGAGCCACTTTTTTCAGTGCCATTGTAACTTCAAACAGACACTGAACAGGCTGTTGTAAATCAATGACTACCTGTACTAGGTTTATATTTGGCTATTCACTCTTTTTTTTTAATTTGAAAAAGCTGTCTCCTAAGTCTAAATGTCCTACTTTGATCATCTAAAACAATGGTTCTCAAGCTGGGAGTCGGGACCCCTTCGGGGATCGAATGACTGTTTCACAGGGGCCGCCTAAGACCATGTGAAAAGACAAATTTCCCATGATGTTAAGAACTAAAGCTTCTATTCTGGCACTTTGGAACATATTTTTACAATCTGACCAATCAGGCGCTTACAGTGGGGGTATCCCTCTGACCTTCCTGCCAATCAGGTTAAAACTCTGTTGGGAGAATTGGTGCTAGACTTATGGTTGGGGGTCACCACAACATAAGGAACTGTATTAAGGGGTCGCGGCATTAGAAAGGTTGAGAACCACTTCAAAAAATATCAGTTTGTTCCTAAGTGTCTAGCTTTTTAACTGTGAGTCCAATCTTTTCCTTGGCAGAGAAAGCTACTTTTGGAGCCTTGCAGACAGAAGAATGGGGTCAGTTTATGCATATTTGTGACTTTATCAACACCACTGGGGAAGGGTAAGTTGCTGATGTTCTTTGGGGGGGGGGGGATGTTTGATATTTAGCTATGAGGTCAGAGAATGACAGTTCTTTTTCTTGAATTTGTATCATTTTGCTCTTCAGTAGTTGGGAAAACTTAATGTTTGGGGGTAAACATGTCCAGAGTGGTAGATGGAAATGTTTTACCTGTTTTGTTTGTTTTGTGGTTTTATAGAATTTGAGGCAAAGAAGTATAATATGGTAGCTCTTCAGGTTTGAAAAAGACCCTATGCTTTGCAAATGTCTATGGAGATCCTCATACAGTCATCCAGGTCACAGTTGTCCCAAAGGTGCCTTTTTTTTCAAGAGACAATTGGACTTTCTAGTTTTTCTTTGAAGATGTTTCGCTTCTCATCCAAGAAGCTTCTTCAGCTCCTCACCATCCAGTCAGAGCTGAAGAAGCTTCATGGATGAGAAGCAAAATGTCTTCAAAGAAAAATGAGAAAATCCAGCTTCCTCTTGAAAAAAGTACCTTTGGGACGCTGCAGTACCATTCTTGAAGCATGGAATCTAGAATAGTGGGAGCACAGGAAAGTCCATTGTTGCGGCAACTTGTGAGTGTTATTCTGTGATGTCACTCACAGTTTTCTACCAATTTTTGGTGGCACGTGTCTTCAACGCTGGTGAAGGCTTCATAGCACAAAGCTGGCCAACGGGTTCTGTCAGCAGCTTCAGCTTCTTGTTGTCTTAGCTGGAAATCACACTGGTGTGAGGTTTCTTTCACAGTTTCTTTGTGCGATCAACTTCGACATCTCTTCCCAAACTTTGAGATCTCTTCCCAGATTTCCAATACACAATGGAGAAACTGGAAAGGCATACAGCGATAAACCATTCCAATGACGTGTCCCACCCAACTCACCTGGGCTCTGATAATCAGAAATTCAATGCTGGTAGACTCTGAATATCCAAGATCTCCAGGATGGAGATCAAGGATAGAGCAGAGAGCACACATGTGAAATTTCTCCAGTTATTTGACTTACCTTCAGTACAGAATCCTGGATTCGCATCCATATAGGAGGGAAGAGATAACCTGGACTCTGTAGACTTCTGGCTTTTTGGAGATATGGATGTTATGCTTGAGCACTCCAGTACACTGCCACCCCAGCACTGGCTGGCCTTGCTGATCCTTAAGTCAGTTTTGTATCCACAGACCCATAACTCAAGATGATGCTTCCCAAGTGTTTGAAACTGTTTGCCTTTCTCAACTGGGTATCACCAACAATGATTTTTGGTTCTTTGGACTTGGTGCTTTGTCTCTGCTGGCAAAGTGCTTCACCTATTTTTTTCAGCCATAGATCATAGCAGCTTCTAGAATTTTGTTTACCATTTATTTATTATTATTAATTTAAAATTTATTTTAAGAAATAAAATAAATATATGTCAAAACCTTAACAAGTTTCCCCGCACCCACCTACCCAAGAGATTTGCTGGAGTAGAAAAATAAATCCATCAAACAGACCATGTGAAAGTCGTGGTTTATCCATTTCAGCTTTATATGAAGTTGTGGGGACTTCCGTATCTGTTGCAATGTATGCTAGGAATTGCCAAATTTCACCACATTCCTCTTGCTTGCCTTTGAATTTTACTAGGACTCTTGAATACTAATAAAAGTGGGGCTTGATTGGCCTAAAACACAAGCAAAAGTTTATTTCCATGCTGTAAAACCTTCACCTTTTTTAAAAATCACAGACAGCAAGAAAGGATTAGATTGAAAATTGGTATCGCTGTATGTTTTTGATGTTGTGATTATTGTTGCCTCTTCATGAGTTGGATTTGAATGTGAAGCGTCTCTGGAAAAGAATATAGATGCTAATAAATAAATAAATAGATAATAAACAAGACAAATTGCATGTATTAGGCAATCCTAGCTTCCTGGTAGATGTATTTGCATCCAACCTCCTGTGAAAACATATATTTGTTGTGCACGTGTTCATTAAATGTGGCTATAAATGAATGACAGTGTATACTTTGAAAACACAGTGAAAAAAGCAGCTCTGTGATTGATTTATAGCATGGTGTCCATCTGCCAGCTGGGGAATTCTGGGAGTTCAAACCCACAAGTCTTAAAGTTGCCAAGATTGGACACTCCTGAATTATAGGATTGTGCAAGTTTGACTAGTGCCTTCACTGGTTTTTAGCATTTGAATAGATGTGAGCAATAGCAGCTATTCTTACCCCTGAATAAAAAGGTCAAAATTAAGGTTTTCCCTGTCCAGTCATGTATGACTCTTGAGGGCAATGCTCATCTCTGTTTCTTAGCCGAAGGAGCCAGCATTTGTCCAAAAACATTTCCATGGCCTTGTGGCCAGCTTGCCTATAGGCCAATGAAGCATGGTGGCTCATGTGGCTAGGATGCTGGGTAGACAGTTTGCAGCAGCAAATTGTTCAAAACTCGAGTGTTGCTGTGTGTCAGGGCGAGCCTTCATCATTCACTCCAACTCCTGCTCGCCTAGCAGTTTGGAAGCATGCAAACAAGAATAGAATAGGATAACAGAGTTGGAAAGGACTTTGTAGGTTATCGAGTTCAACCCCCTGCTTAAGGAGGAGACCCTGCCTATACCATTTCTGATAAATGGCTGTCCAGTCTATTTCTGAAAGCCTCCCAGTGATAAAGCACCCACAACCTCTGAAGGAAAACTGTTCCATTGATTGATTGTTCTCAGTATCAGAAAGTTCCCCCTTATTTCCAGATTGAATCTCTCCTTATTCCTTATCTGGCCTTCAGGTGCTTTGGAAAATAGCCTGATCCCCTTCTCTCTATAGCAGCCTTTCAAATATTGGAACACTGCTATCATGTCACCCCTGGTCCATTTCTTCACCAGATAAGCAATGTCCAGTTCCTACAACCGTTCTTCATATGTTTTAGCCTCCTGTGTCCAAATCTTTTTTGTTGCTCTTCTTTTGCATTCTTTCTAGAGTCTCAATATCTTTTTCTTAGTGTGGTGACCAAAGTGGATGCTGTATTCTAGATGTTAATATTTACTAAGGCTTTATAAAGTGGTGTTAGTACCTCACATGATCTGGATTGAATCCCTCTACTAATACAACCTAGGATTGCATTGGCTTTTTTTGCTGCTGCCACATACTGCTGGTTCATATTTAACTTATTGTCTACTAACAATCCAAGATCCCTCTCACAGTTACTACTATTAAGCTAGGTTTAACCCAATCTATATGTGTACTTTTGGTTTTTCTTCTACATTGAATTTCATTTTTCTAGGGCCCAGTGTTCAAGTCTGTCAAGATCTATCTAGATCTTGAGCCTGTCATCTAAATTGATTTCTTCCAGCCTAATATCATCTACAAATTTGATGAGTTCTCCTTCTATTCATCTAAATAGTTTAGGAAGATATTGAAGAATACTGAGCCTAAAACAGAACTTTGTGGTACCGCACTGCTTACTTTTTTCCATGTAAACATAGTACTATTAAGGACTACTCGTTAAGTATGGTTTGTCAGCCATTTACAAATCTATCTGGTGATGCTATCCCACTTTTTTCTAGCTTACCAAGAAATAGTATGTGATCTGTAAATAAATAGATAGATACCACTTTGGTGGGCTCATTAATAGGGAGATGAAAGGAACCCTCAACTGCGAATCAGAAACCAGCAAAAATTTTGCAATTAACAATTACATGACTGCAAGATATGCAACTGATAATAAAAGCGAGCCTGTTGCAAAGTACCTGAGTTGCAATCATCTGATTGTGGGGATGGGTAACAGTTGTAATAATAATAATAATAATAATAATAATAATAATTATTATTATTATTATTATTATTATTATTATTATTATTTATTAGATTTGTATGCCGCCCCTCTCCGAGGACTCGGAGCGGCTCAAGTAAGTAAAGTAAGTAAATTTGTAAGACCAAATTTAGGTCATAACTATCTTTTACCGAAGTTGTTGCTAATTCAAATAATCTTTAAGCGAACTGTCATAAGACAAGGACTACTTTTTAATTACATTGGTGTCCTGACTTTTAAAAAAATGCAGGAAAGTCCATTATCTTCAGTGCAATCTGGAGATGTATTTTTCCCTAAGAAAGAGTGTTTGCTTGGCAAGCCTTGTGACTAACTGGCACCTATGCCAGTACTCAGTCCATGAGCTGTATTTCCAGGAAACCTCTGAAGCAGGAATTACAGGGCATCTAGCAGAAAACATCCTATTTGAGGTGTGTAACTTTGCAAAGAAGTAGCATGCTGTTTTGAGCATGTAATTCTATACCCTGAAGCTTGTTTTTTTAAGAACTACAATACTAGTTCAAATTGACTCTACATTGTACCATGACTCTGTTTTTATGGTTTTTATGGGTAGGTCAGATTCTGTATTCAAAAGAGTTCTAAAGTAAAAGTAAAGTTTCTACTCGCACATATGTGCTATTTGTTCCTGACTCTAGGGGGCGGTGCTCATCTCCTTTTCTAAGCTGAAGAACCAGTGCTGTCTGGTGACAATTCTGTGGTCATGTGGCTGGCATCACTAAATGCCGAAGGTGCACGGAACACTCTTACCTTCCCAACAAGGTGGTCCCTATTTTCCTACTTGTATTTTTACATGCTTTCGAACTGCTAAGTTGGCAGAAACTGGGACAAGTAATGGGAGCTCACTCCGTTACACGGCGCTAGGGATTTGAACCGCCAAACTGCCTACCTTTCTGATTGACAAGCTCAGGGTCTTAGCCACTGAGCCACCACTACCTCCCTTCAAAAGAATTCTAGTAATATTCAAAACATTCCCAACTATGCACCTTATTTGCTAACTATGAACTATGGCTATGTAGGGTATTCTGGTTTGCTTGAAGTGATGGTTCCTTTTGCATGTTTTTCCAACATGCAAAAAAAAAAGTTTAACCTACTTCACATAACACAGAGAGACAAATGACATCTCTGTATTGACATCATTGTACCAATGATGCAGCTTGTTCTTACATCAGATTCCACATTGTCGTTAAAGCACAGAATTGCACTATTTGCATGAGAATATGAGATACTGATCAACAACGCCAGAAATGTGTGGACATAGTGCAACGTATGAAGTAGCAGTAAACACAACATTTGGAATTTTGGATGAGTTATTGGGGGCTATATATCTGGGCCTTTGTATAATTTTTGAATGTAACTCTTCCCTTTCCATGCAGAGATAGATACTGTGGTATCTCTTGGCTGCTTCCCCTTAGGGGAGAAAAAGAATTAAGCTTAATCCTCTCTAATGCTCTAGATGAGTTGGGCTATATGGGTAGTCCTTGCTTAACCAGTTATTTTGAGAATGTTTGCAGTTATGTCCACAGAATGGGAATTTTATGATCCATAAAAGCCCTAGCCGTCATAAATGGTCACACCATGTGTTCCCTGCGGTCATGTGGCTGCTTGTTGGGCAGGTCAGCTTTGCAGCCCATTATGGCATTCCTCAGCCATATGACCACAAGTCCAGCTAAAAATGCCCATTCAAATGAAATGGTTTATTAGTAACTACCACATTCACTTAACTATTTACTTAAGAGGCACCACAAAAAAAAAAGGCCTAGAAATTACTTCCAGTTATGTGGATCCCTTGACTTACGACTATAACGATTTATGATGGTAATTCCAGGCTCAACTACAATTATAATTCAAGGACTACCCGTAGTTCCTATATCTTTAAACAGCATAGCCAAAGAGGGTTAGTCCCACATATTTCTAAGATAGTAGCCTGTGAGAATCATTGCTTCAAAGAGCAATTTTTGCTCAAACCAAAATTGGAATAAAATAAGCTTTACCTTTTACTGTTTGCTCCTAAGATCTAGGATGATGTTTATATGCAGTTAGGAGAGTTATTTTTCTGGGATGGGTTATGTGTTTTTGGTAGGGATTATTCTCTGGAACCCAGCCATGACCTTTTATTCATACTTTAGCAGTAGAACCTGTTCTTCCTTTTAAAGTGTTTCCTGGATGACTTACAATAATAATAATAATAAAGTAAACCAGCAACAAATCAAATCAACAAAAAAACAGCAACTCATAGTTACAACCGTATACTATACCAAAGGCAATAGCAGTGTTATTGCTATCCATGTGGACTTATCCTCTAAGCAACTTCCAACCACGCAAAGAAAGTTGGCACATTGTTTTGAAAGGTATCTCAATTTAATTTGATTTGATTTATTAATTTTTTTATAGTTGCTCACTCCATTAGATTCTGGGTGGCTTACAAAACCCAGAAAGAGTAGATTAAAAACAATGAAAACCTATACAGGCAGCCCATATCAAAATGATATGCCTTGTAGATATGATGGGCCTTCCACAAATGTTTCAGCTAAACATGTTAACCTCAGATAAAAACTAGATTTTAAAGTCCTTTCAGAACCCCAGGAGAATGGGTGCCATTCAGCGGTGGGTTGCTCCCAGTTTGGCCTGGTTTTCTGAACTAGTAGAGGCAGCTGAGAGAGGCTCCGCCCACCTAGCCACCCGGGACATCTCTGAGCAGAAGCATTGTGCCCAAGAGAGCATGCACGAACTGGTAGCAAAACCATTTGGAACCCACCACGGTTGCCATTTGTATCTCCAAGAGATACTTTGCAGAGGGCCGGCATTGTGGCGGAGAAGGCATACTTCCTCTATCCTATAGTAGAGGGGGCCTGCAGTGGTTCTCAACCATAAGTCTAGCACTAATTCTCCCAACAGAACTTTAAGCTGATTGGCAGGAAGGTCATAGGGACACTCCCACTGTAAACGCCTGATTGGTTGGATTGTAAAAATATGTTCCAAGGCACCAGAATAGAAACTTTAGTTCCTAACACCATGGGAAATTAGTCTTTTCCCATTATCTTAGGCGACCCGTGTGAAACAGTCGTTCGACCCCCAAAGGGTCCTGATCCCTAGGTTGAGAACCACTGGTTTAACCCATTCTATGTAAATGTACCAGGCAGTATCAATTGAAGATAGACAATACTTTGAATAAAAAGGCTGTATGTCACAAAGGGCTTTATGTTACTCTTCTGAAACAGTCTTTATGTCTTCAACTTGGGGAGAGATACAGTACCTCCTCCCTTTCCATTTTAAAATTTATTTATTTATTATAGTTGTATACATAAACATTTTTAAAATAATTTTTAAATTATTATTTTTATTATTATTATTATTTATTGGATTTGTATGCCGCCCCTTTCCGCAGACTCGGGGTGGCTAACAACAGCAGTAAAATTAAATTTTCCATTAAAAAAGACACACAAATTATATACAGAACAGAAAAAAACAAAAAACCATATTACATATTACATATAACAAACTATAAACATATAATGTGAACATAATTTACAACTAAAACAAGTTCCTTTTTCTTTCACTTCCTCCTTTTCCTAACTATGATAATTTAAGATTGATGGGAGCTACCAGTCAGAATACCTGGAGGGAAAATATTTGAAGGAGACTACCCTAGAAGTGATGTTGAATTTTTGTTTGCTGATTCATTCAATTTTCAGAGAGCAGAAGAAATGAAAAAGAAACAACATTCTGGGTTTTTGTTCCTCTTGAAACTTGCCAAATTTGTTTGGGTCTGCATAACTTTAGCTGAAGAGAAGCCATGTTCACAGGGGGAAATAGGATTATATGAGTTTTGGTTTGGTTTATGTGTCAATGAGAATAGCCAGTGTTTAGCAACCCTCCAGTCCAGGTCTAGTTCAGCATTTGAAACTATGTCACTAAGGGCTGGTCATTTAACGGTTGGTATCATTATCCTTAAATCTAAATGAGTAACAAAGATAAACCAGTGTTAAGCTTTGAGTCATCCAGAGCAGCAGAATATGCCAGTTTACAAAGCATTAAAAAGACAAATGCTCTCTTGCCACAGAGAAAATTAACCCCTGAGGGGGAAAAGGCTCTAAAGTCATACTTTTCTATTTGTATTATGAAATCAAATGTGGCTTGAAGAACAGATTTGAAAGCCACCTTTCAAAAGTCAGCAGGACCTGAATTTGAAGTTCATTGTTGATGCCTTAAGTTTCTGCAAGGCTTAAGCGGGCCAGTTCACCTTCTGAAAATACAACATAATCCTTCAAATGAACTAGTGTGGCAAAATGGATATAATATTGGATTAATGTTAGGGATGGAGTAGGGAGTAGTAGGGAGACCCAGGTTTGAGTTCCTGACCTCAGTCATGGAAGCTGTTTTTCAGCCCATTCTACCTCATAGGATTGTTATTTTATATTTTTTATTGTATGGAAAATAGACTATATTTTCACACACACATACATACAGGATGTTCAGTAATCTATTTCAGTGTCGCTCTGAATTTAATCTTTTATTGTTTTGTTTTTATTCTCTCTCATATTGGCAATGATTATTTCCCATGCCTCCAGGAAAGACATCTTACTTATAACACTGACTATTAGGCATGCTACAACATTTGGGACTGATGGGAGTTGGAATTCAACATTTTGATAAGCCTATGAGATTCCTACTTCTATTGTAGACAGAAACGATGAACTGAGTTTGGGAAAACATTTCATGTTCATTGTGCAGTGTCCCCAATTGTGGATTATCCAACCTTCTGTAGTAGGGATGCTATGCAGTCAATTATAAATTAACATTTACCAAATGTAAATAATCTCGGATATCAGGTCATGCAGATGTTGTAAATTAACTATCAGAATATCTCCGAGACCGCCTTCTGCTGCACGAATCCCAGCGACCCATTAGGTCCCACAGAGTCAGCCTTCTCCGGGTCCCGTCAACTAAACAATGTCGGTTGGCGGGCCCCAGGGGAAGAGCCTTCTCTGTGGCGGCCCTGACTCTCTGGAACCAGCTCCCCCCCAGAGATTAGAACTGCCCCTACCCGCCTGGCCTTTCGTAAACTCCTCAAGACCCACCTTTGTTGTCAGGCATGGGGGAATTGAGATGTCTCCCCCGGGCCTGTATAATTTATGTATGGTATGTTTGTAGGTATGTTTGCTTAAAAATTGGGTTTTTTAACTATTTTAAATTTTAAATTGTATATTATTAGATTTGTTATTAATTGTTTTATTGTGTTGTGAGCCGCCCCGAGTCCACGGAAAGGGGTGGCATACAAATCTAATAAATAAATAAATAAATAAATTGTACTATCTACTGTACAAACTTCTGTGATGGAATGAGACATTTTATTCTTTCGACATACAATACAGTAGTGTATGTTGGGTGGACAACTATGACAATTTTATAACTGTGGACTTCAACACCCAGAATTCCCAAGCCAGCTTGGAAAATTTTGGGAATTGAAATCTATAAATCATGAGGTTGCCGTAGATGCCCATATCTAGTGTATGTACTCTCAACACACAACTCATCTTTGTCACTGAAGTGGCTATCTTGCTTTATTCCCGTCTTAATTTAATTTTCCTCTTTGGGGGTTTTTCATTTCAGCAATCTTGATTCTCTATTTTCAGCTAACATTATAAGATAAATAATGTGTGTGTAGAATTTTAATGATCAGTATGTTTTCTGGTTTTATTTCTTCCAACCACAGACCCAAGGAGGCAGTGAGAGCACTTAGGAAAAGGCTTTCCAAAGACTCTAATCATGTGGAGATTCATCTTACCTTGTCCGTAAGTACAACACGTTTGGACCGCATACAATATTTGCACAGCACAGGACAGAATTTGTAGTTTTACAGAGAAGTGTTTTGGCTGGAATATTAGCACACTTTTCTGAGACATCAAAAGTCAGTTTCATGGGATGGAAGTTGCTATTTTTGAATTAAATTTACAAAATATCATTTGGATACCCATTAGTTTCATAGGCAGAGGATTGCTCCTCCCATTGAAAGTAGCAGAGATGCTTTGCAAAGGTATTTATTTGCTTCTCAGACAAATGGCAAGGAAGGACAACACACACAAGTTTTAGGTTCCGGTACCCTAGCCTGGAAATTAATTTAGAACCTCCAGTTCTACTTACTCATTAGTTTTACAGTGTGCTAGTTCTCCAAGAGCTCAAGACAATTTCCATTCCCTTCATCTTTACCCTTACAGTAGCAGGCCTCAGAATGATTGAGAATGACTTATTCAGAACTAATTTGTGATATTATATGCTGAGGGTGGACTAGGGATTAGGGTCTAGGTGTCCACAGTGCCTATTCAATACTTACCCACTATATTAATATCTTCCTCCTCCTCTCCACTTCTCTCGAAGAAATATGGAAGTACTAAATTTAAGTTTTATTGGATTTATATGCCATTCTTCTCTGAGGATTTAGGGTGATTTACCCAATTTAAGCTAAGCACCCAATTTAAAATTTAAAAAATAAACAGAAATTTAAGCACTGTTCAGAGTTCTTGGTGTGTTTCTTTAACATTCTAGCTTTATCCAAACCACTCTAAAGTAGAAAGCCTAACATCTTAATCAGCATATTGCCTCATATTTTATTTTTAAACTAAGTATTTGATTAGCTTGGAAGAAAAAGAATGACATCCTGTTAAAGGAATCGTTGCTTAACCACAGAACATTTTCTCTGAGAGTTTTCCTCTTTACAGCGTGTTGTAATATCTTCACATGCTAGTATCAAGTACTGTAGGAATATTACGGTATTGAACCAAGTCCATTGAAGCATGTAGTTTTAACAACATAAAGGTGTTGTTGGCTCAGAATCAGTTCACACAGAAAAGAGATATTTATTTTGTAGTTTGAAAACTTCTTACAATATTTTATCTGTAGAGTCAACATGAAAACTTAATGTGTGTTTGTTTGTGTATTTCTGTCTTTGCTGGGCTTTAATTGATGGAGACATTATTTGAATAACTGGCTATTACAACATAACTAAGATAAAGGACGCTGGGAGTTATAGCTTTAATAATAATTATTAGGCAACAGTTCACTTTTGCTTTATTTGCAGGCAACTACAGTCTTTCATTTCAATGTACAATGCTGGATGGAAGCTTTATATTTACAAAACCGTAATCTGATTATTATGTTAAAAGTATATTGAAGTTAAATCATGGTATTTTAGCAATAATAATATTTACATATTATATTTGAACAAGCTATGGTTTATTCCACAAATCACAATTGCATTTCATCTATGATTTAGTGTGATAAATCAAGTCATAAGCCGTTGAAATGAGTTTAAGATAAACATCATACAAGGATGATCTGTCTTGTGCATTTAGCCACCAGTCCAGTTTCCAGGATGTTGTAGTAAATAACATGCAATTTTAAAAAGTGGAGCTAAATGACAGTAGAGGCAGTTTAGTGGTTAAGTCACTTAGCTAGAAACTGGAAGCTAGAAACTGGAAGACTGTGAGTTCTGATTCTGCCTTAAGCCCAGCAGGGTGTCCTTGGGCCACACACTCTCTCTCAACCCTTGGAGGCAAGCAAGGGCAAATGATTTATGAAAAAAAAAATTGGCAAATAATAGCAAGTGGGTGTGAGTTACAAACACTTGGAGCAAAAAGAGAGAGAGAGAGAAATGAATTTCCTGTACAGTAGCCCAGTCTGATATTTTTGTGGGTGTTGTCTAACATTCCTATATAGGCTGTAATGTAGGCCAGTATGGTCAAACAGTGATAGCAGTTGGGGAGTTTGGGGCAATGTAGGCTGGTCAATTGCTTGAATTTATGTACATTAATTGTAATGGTAGACGGATTCAAATTTCTACCTTTAAAAAAAAAAAGTTACTGGTGGTACAAATGATTGATAGTTCTTGTTCACAGGATTACTTGCCTCATCAGTTATAATATAAGACATAGGTTTTGAGGAATTTGCTTTTCAAAATAATGATTATTATTCTGTATGAATGAAGTCCTATTGATTTAAATTTCCCCAAAGTTTTGATACCACCTAATGTTTGAACCCTTCCTCTCAGAAATTACAGAACTGCAATAATGGATATTTTCCCCAAATGAGTATGATAGCTTTCATTCCTAACTTGCACCTGTCATCCTGATTAATTTGCAAACAATTTTAGAATATGTAAAGTGTTGAAGACTATCATGGATCGTGTTATAATGTATTATTTATCTTCATACACACACACAGAGGGGGGAGAGGGAGAGGGGGGGGGAAATAGCAAGGATATGCAATTATATCCAACCTCTGCTGTAATGAATCAGCATCATTTGACAAATGTGAAAGACAACAGGGGTCCTTTGAGATTTCATATCCTATAAGAAAATAGAGACATTTTTTTAATCTATTGGTCTTTCCATTGGGGATGGCGGAGGCCCTGAAATATTAAGTGGAATAATGAATGAACACACCCACCATTTCAGAAATCTTTTAGAGGAATCAGATGTGTAAGTGTGTGTTTCTGTCTTGGGGATTTTTTGTAGAAATGATTTTTGGATTATAAAAAACCTGTAAGTTTTTATAAACTGTGAAAGAGCCAGTTTGATGTAGTCATTAAGGCATAGGGCTAGCCGCTAGAGAATACCTTAGTCACGAAGCCAGCTGCATAACTTTGGGCTAGCCCCTCTCTGTCTGAGCAGTAGGATCAGGCAAACACAAAATACTTCTGAAATCTTGACAGAAAAAAAGTAAAGACCTGTCCAAGCATTCATCAGGAATCATCTGTCTGCCTATCTATGGGATTAAAATGAAGAATTCCTATAGAGAGGTATCATGAAAAATAAAATGCTGATGTGTTGACAATAACCCAGACAAGACAGAGTGGCTGTGGGTCCTGCCTCCCAAGGACAATTCCATCTGTCCGTCCATTACCCTGGGGGGAGAATCATTGACCCCCTCAGAGAGGGTTCACAACTTGGGCGTCCTCCTCGATCCACAGCTCACATTAGAGAAACACCTTTCAGCTGTGGTGAGGGGGGCGTTCGCCCAGGTTCGCCTGGTGCACCAGTTGCGACCCTATTTGGACCAGGAGTGACTACTCACAGTCACTCATGCCCTCATCACCTCGAGGCTCGACTACTGTAACGCTCTCTACATGGGGCTACCTTTGAAAAGTGTTCGGAAACTTCAGATCGTGCAGAATGCAGCTGCGAGAGCAATCATGGGCTTTCCCAAATATGCCCATGTTACTCCAACACTCCGCAGTCTGCATTGGTTGCCGATCAGTTTCCGGTCACAATTCAAAGTGTTGGTTATGACCTATAAAGCCCTTCATGGCACCGGACCAGATTACCTCAGGGACCGCCTTCTGCTGCACGAATCCCAGCAACCAGTTAGGTCCCACAGAGCGGGTCTTCTCTGGGTCTCGTCAACCAAACAATGCCGCTTGGCAGGACCCAGGGGAAGAGCCTTCTCTGTGGCGGCCCCGACCCTCTGGAACCAACTCCCCCCAGAGATTAGAATTGCCCCCACCCTCCTTGCCTTTCGTAAGCTGCTTAAAACCCACCTCTGCCGCCAGGCATGGGGGAACTAAGATACACTTTCCCCCTAGGCCTTTACAATTTTATGCATGGTATGTTTGTATGTATGACTGGTTTTTATATAATGGGTTTTTAACTGTTTTTTTAGTATTGGATTTTGTTGTACTGTTTTACTGCTGTTGTTAGCCGCCCCGAGTCTGCGGAGTGGGGCGGCATACAAATCCAATTAATAATAATAATAATAATAATAATAATAATAATAATAATAATAATAATAATAATAATAATAATAATGGATAACATAGGCAGAAATCTGAAGATTGTGCCAAATTTCAGGATTTGTGTGATCATGCTGCATTTGATCAGCAGTGAATACAGGTGGAAACAAGATGCTTGCTAGCTCTCTGTCTCAGGAGAAAACAGTATTGTGCAGTGTTTATGTGTGTGTCCAACTTCTCTGCTTAATCAAAGGGGCATATTAGGGCTGATTATCAGATATGTGGGAGCACACATTTATTGCATATTCTGCTTTCTTCTTGTAACTTGTTGAGCAGGACAATTATCAGCAGAGTTGAGCTAATAATTTAGGTTGATCAGTGGCCAACATTTTCCAGACGTAAATTTGGACACTCTTAATATGTTATGCTGGATTGGGGATTCAGATTCCTGGATATGTTGACACACTTATGTGCCCCCACCCTCTTCTTAGAAACTCTGAATCACTACTGTAAGTATTTTGAAATTCTTCTGAATTGTGAACATATATATTTATATATAAAGCCTTTGCTTCCTCTTGGCATGCAGATTACATATCAAACTATCTGCCTTTTACTTATTTTCCCCTTCCTGCTTTCTGTAATGTGTGCCTTGAAAATGCCTTGGGATAATTTATCTAGGGAGTTATTCTGCAGATGTTAATTCACTACATGATATTTAAGTAAAGAAAATCCCATATACTGTATTTTTGGAGTATAAGATGCACCCTAGTTTTGGGGGAGGAAAATTGGGGAAAAAATCTGCCCAACTGGTATTCATCTGGCTAGTGTCCTTAGTCTGGTCAGCTTCAGCACATTGTTTTATCCCCTGGTTGGGGCTTTAAAAAGCCTTATTTGGAGCAAATAGCAATGAAAAAAGCCTGCAAGTCATTAGCCCTTTGTTAGGGCTGGGGAAAGAAGCTTTGAAAAAAACTACATTCAGAGTATAAGACGCATCCAAATTTTCAGCCTCTTCTAGGGGGTAAAAAGGTGCATTTTATACTCTGAAAAATACAGTACTTTCGTAGCTGCATGAATTAGTGGAAGTTGGAAACATGGCTGACCTGCAAGTAATTTCTACAAGTAAAAGTAGAGGTAATTGTTGTTGTGTTGGAGCATTCACAACTTCTGGAGGCAAGCTGTTCCACTGATTGATTGTTCTAACTGTCAGGAAATTTCTCTTTAGTTCCACGTTACTTCTCTCCTTGTTTAGTTTCCACCCATTTCTTCTTTTTCTACCCTCAGGTGCTTTGGAGAATAGGTTGACTCCTCCTTCTTTGTGGCAACCCCTGAGATATTGGGACATTGCTATCAGGTCTCCCCTGGTCTTTCTTTTCATTAAACTAGCCATACCTAGTTCCTGCAACCATTCTTCATAAAGATTCTTTTTTATCAATGAAAAGAAGTCATATTTTCAAATCAATATTACGGAGTTTTGGTGGGCCTTAGAAGAATACTTAGAGGCTGCAAGAGGCTGCATGCAGCCTAAGGAACAAGCAGCCACAATTTTTCACTATTTACAACATTTGCAAAACATAGTAAAGAATATTTTTAGATCAACAGCCAAGATCACTGCTTAGTTAGATAATCTCCTTTATTATTAATAAACTTTGGGTGTGTCAGACCTGTTTTCGTGGGAGATTACCTAATAGGTTTAATGTAAATAAACAAGTTGCTGGATTTACTGGAGCCTTGATTGTTCTCTAGGTCTTTTACAGTCTGTTTATATCATTTTTGCTGCAGTAGAAAGGTGTTAACTGAAGGACCCTCTGCTTTGGGGCACCATAAAAAAGATCTATGGAGGCTGAACTATTTTCCCAGGCAAATCTGATTTTAGGGATCTTGGTATCACGATACCAAGGCTTTCTCAAATGCAATTGCACAATCCCCATAATAAATGGCTGGATTAGACAGAATGAGAAGATGTCTGTTTGAAACAATAATGGGATTACAAATTAGAGTCAAGACACTTGAAGGATAGAAGCTTGAAATATGGCTTTGGGATAAAGTGGAGAGGGCAAAATAGTATCTCACTTGCAGTGATGGCCTCTTTGTACTTGAGCTGCATCATTCAATGCTAACTGGAACCAAAGGATGTAAGGGCAGCCCCATTGGGCAGTCACACGTCTGAAAAAGACATTCATTTCTCCCACAGCTGGTTTAGGCTAGATTTGAGGATTTAGGCAGGGGTCAAGGGGTAGATGTTTTGATTTATAGTCAGATCTTCTAAGAATGCAATATTTGCAATTTGTAATCTGAAGCACTAAAATTGAGAGTTTTTCTGTATTTTGACCTATTTACATTGAATGCACGGTAGGTACCTCAATTTCATCAGTCATTATTTTTATTTATTTTTTGTCAAACATGTACAAGATAGTAGGTATTGGTATAAACATAAACATTAGCAAAGCAGGTACAGGCAAATTAGGCAATAGGACAGTAGGACAGGGATGGTAGGCACAATGGTGCGCTTATGCACGCCCCTCTTAGGAATGGGGTGATGTCAACTGTAGACTGTCTAAAGTTTTTGTGGTTTGGGAGGAAACCACAGAATCAGGTAGTGCATTCCAGTCATTGATCACTCTGTTGCTGAAGTCATATTTTCTGCAGTCCAGTCTGGAGCGGGTTACATTAAGTTTGAATTGATTGTGTGCTCATGTATTGCTGCGGTTGAAGCTGAAGTATTCATTGACAGGTAGGACATTGTGGCAGATGATTTTATGAACTACATTTAGGTCAGATAGAAGGCAACAAAGTTCTAGGCTATCTAAGCCCAAAATTTCAAGTCTGGTGGAATAAGGTATTCTGTTGTGAGCAGAGGAGTGGAGGACTCTTCTTGTGAAATATTTTTGGATTCTCTCGACATCCTGCCTTTTCATTCAATGAGAATGCCACTTAATATCGGGACTTGAATGTCACTCCAACCCTAAAGTAGATTGTTTGGTTTGGCTTGCCAAGTTTCCTTAACCTCAGCCTGGTCTTTAAATTATTGTTTATGATTTGGATAAGAATGATGAACCTGGTGAATTATGACTTACTCAGCAAATTATATTTAAATAAACAGTGGGTCTAATCCAAGGAATGGTTCTTACCGAAGTGTGTTTACAACTTTATGACAGGGCCACTAAACCATTTATTTATTTTTATTTATTTATTTTATTTATTAGATTTGTATGCCGCCCCTCTCCATAGACTCGAAGCGGCTCACAACAACAATAAAACAATTCAAGACAAATCTAATAATTTAAAAACATTTTTTAAAAATTAAATGTAACCTTTAGCTTCATTGTGGAGTTTCATGTGAGCACTAACTGTCATATGGACTATAATAAGTACACTAAGATGCAAAGCTTCTTGAAGTACAGGGAGAAGACCAGTTATAGATGGGCAGAGTGTCCACCATCAATATCACAGAGGCCTTTCTAGCAGTCCAGAATCTCCTCAGGAGGCAGAATAACAATGTTTTGAATGTGTAACTCCTGTGATGGTCGCTCTAGATCCGTGATGGCAAACCTGTGGCATGTGTGCCACAAGTGACATGTGAAGCACATGAGCTCAGGTCCAGTGCGCATGTGTACACTGACCAGCTGTTTTTCAGGCCTTCTGGATCAGGAAACAGCTTGTTTTCAACCTTCAGAGAGAGCGGGGAAGGCCATTTTCGCCCTCCCCAGGCTCCTAGAAAAGCTCTGGTGCTTGGGGAGAGCAAAAAATTGAGTCTTCTGGTTCAACTGGAACTTGGCAAATGGGCCATTTCTGGCCTCCAGGGTTGGGGGAGGCTGTCTTAGCCATCCCCAGGCTCCTAAAAAGGCCCTGAAGCCTGGGAAATGTGAAAAATGGGTGTGCCCTCACGGGGCAGGAGAGGGGCATGCAGGCATGCATGGGGGGGACCATGGCATTATGAGGGTGTGGGACCCACTGCACCCCTCCTTTTAGAACTCAAACAAAAAAAGTTTCGCCATCACTACTCTAGATCATGGGTGTCAAATTCGCAGCATCATATTGCTGTCACATGATGTATCGTGACTTTTTTCCCTTCATGGAGCTGGGGTGGGTGTGGCCTGTGCATAATGCATCCTGTCCGAGGGTCACCAGTTTGACACCCCTGATTTGGATAGTCTGAGTGGTTAGTGTAAGCAGTTACTTTCTTTAACACACAAATGAGCATCATGTGACCATCCAACTATAGTTGAACTGCAATTCAGTTTTGTACTTTTGTTACCATTCCAACAATATTAGGAGGATCAGCTTGGTAATACTATTTTTTTTGTCCCTTCTATACTACTCTACTACTATTGATAATGTCAGGTGTCACCAAGTAACTAAGAAGCTCACATTGATTTATTAAGGACTAAATTTTCTCTGGTCATTTCACATTAAAGGGTTTGTGTTTAATACATTCCATTCAGCTACCTGAAATTCTCTGTAATGTAAGATGATCTACTTTCTCTCAATCCACACAGTTGAACAAACAATTTGAGATCTGTTTTCATTAGTTGAGGTGATATAATCTTATTTAAATGGCTCCATTTTCTTTGGAATATGCTTGTAATGCTTGCCTGAAATCCAGCACTGTGCAAACAGAACTATGTTTTTATGAAAATATTTCCTCCACACCCTTCCCAATCTTTGTCTCTACCCTCCAGAACAGTTTTGAGAACAAATGTTGGGCTGGTACAGAAAGGAAAACTTGGGCCCACTTTTCATTTCACTGACTAAACAATTCCATTAGCAAAACAGAACAAAACTAATTCAGGATCACTGCTGCTTTTCCTGTGAAATAAATAGAAACATTGCACATTAGGTTTGGCCTGTGGAACCAATATTCCCCAGGAATCTGTAGAATTACCGCCTTCAATGGAAACTATCTGGTTTGACAGTCTATCAAAGTTGTACAGAACTAATGATTCTTAACTTTGTTTCAAGAAGTTGTTTGATAACCCAGGAGACCCACTTCTAGCTCTTTTCCAGGTCTTGGCACTGCAACTGTAATTGCTTCCCTTCTCTCTTTTGACCTGCGGGCAAAATGTTCTTCATCAAATGCAAGCAGTACTTCTCAAGGTTTTAGCAAGTAGGTTGCATCTTTAGAGACTAGCTTCCTTCTCCATTGCTGGAAAATGGCCTTTCCTATTAGTACGCAATCCTTGCCTGCCTGGGGCAACAACCCCCCCCCCCCCCAATACTTTCCCCCCTCCTTTCCTTAATTGTGCAAGATGCTGTGGAGAAGTTCTTAAGATGCCTTAAGTTAAAGAAAAGTTTGTGATTGTGAACAAATATAAGAAGCTTTTCTTGTGTATCTCTGGCAAAAAATCTTGCTAACTGCACATACCAATAATAGAATTTGTTCCTTTATTATTTTCATCCATTTGCTCTGTTTAAGATATATAAATGCATCAGCTTCATTTTCATGCTTCTGTGTTATTATTCTGCTCTTTTAGAACCCTGTCATAATTGTATTTTCTTGCTGCAGGCAAGATCTTAATAGTGGGAACACAGAACTAGAAATGACAGCTCAAGTCCATCAATAGCCTCTGATTTATTCTAATAAACCTCTTCTTTACATCCATGTTCTTCCAGCTGCCCCTACCGACTAGTTTACTTTCCTAAATGAGGCACTAAAAGTCATGTCAGGTAGCACTACTTGAGATATAAATAGTTGTTCCAAACGACAATGGATCTTACCCAACTTGCCGATTCGCTTTCTCATGTGTTGCACGGGCACGCATATGCACATGTATAGTGCAGTGAAGGGCTGCTCTTCTTACCTGCTGCCAGAGCTCCCTTAGAGGTCGTCAGGGCGCGAGCGTGACCATCGGTTGTGCGGGCGCTTGTTGGCGCAAGATTTGGCTTCTGCGCATATGCATACGCAGCAAGCCAAATCTTGTGCAAATTTGGATGTGAGAGCGAGATTTCCACTATTTTTGCCGATATTTTTGCTTCTGCTTATGGGGGTGTATCGGGGGTGCACAATTATGCACACATCCCAGATTTTACTACTGAGGCCACGCACCTGGGAGCACCGGCTGCTGCCCGCCACTGGTGCAGTGCTAAAAACTCTAGCACATGCACAGTGCTAAAAAATAGCTTTGGTGTGTGCACAGAAGTGAAAAACAAGATGGCGGTGCTGTAAGGGGCATGGCCATCTGGCTATCGTTGCCAGTTCAGCAAGCGGAGGGAAATTCACGCTATTGGTTTTATAGAACGGGTCCGAACCAAAGTAAACCCACTTCTGATCTACCGTTTGCTCAGAAACAATAGCTACCCATATTGTGCCATATATTTAATTGTATTCTTGTGTACCATTTGTGGATCATCTGCTTTTATTGTAGCTATAAAATAACATAGACTGCTTTAGGACGGCTCTGTTGTTGGACCAAGTGAAGTAGCCAACTAAGGCAGAAGAAGGGACAAGGAGTCATACCTGTTGAGAGACTTTGGAAGAAAACTTTAGTGTGCCATCACAATTTGCTAAATTACCCTGTCACTTGATGTAAAGGAAAATGTTTATTATCAGTACAGGTAGTCCTCGACTTACGACTACAACTGAGACTCACATTTATGTTGGTAAGTGAGACATTTGTTAAGTGAGTTTTGCCCCATTTTACAACCTTTCTTGCCACAGTTTTTAAGTGTGAAGAATGATCATAAGCCCCATTTTTCAGTACGGTTGTAACTTTGAAGGGTCACTAAATGAATTGTTGTGAGTCGAGGACTACCCGCACTGAAATAAGATGCAGCTTCTTGCTCTTTTACGATGAATATTTGTCTTAGAACAGTGTTGGCGAAACGTTTTGGCACTGAGTGCTGAAACAGGAGTGCTAGGACATGGGGGAAGTGCCAGAAACAGGAAGAGCAGCTGCCTGGGGATAGGCACGTGTGAAAGCACTGGAACTACAGAAAAGTAGTTCCTGGCACGCATGCGCGCGTTGAGAAACTAAGCTTCCTGTTTCTGGCATGCCTGCATCTGGCCTTCTGGTTTCTCTGGTGCATGTACTCATGAAGACCAGCTGGCCGGTGGGTATGGGCATGCCGGAACCCAGAAGAAACCAGGGTGACAGCTGCCGTGCTCTGTGTGCAACTTCTGGCACATATGCCATCACTGTCTTAGAGAATATTCTTTTTGTTTTTTCTGTTTTGTATATATTTTGTGTGTCCTTTTTTAATGGAAAATTTAATAAAGATTTTTTTTTTAAAGATTCTGGTAGGCAGGATGTCCAACCCTTCAACAAATCCATAGTTTGCTATAATTTTTTTAATCAAAATATTTTTAAAACTATCCCTTTTTTAAAAAAAAAAAAAACCTCATCAATTTGCATGAGGAACCTGGCTGTCTTGTCGTATTCCTTTAGACTCTTGAATCTCTTAAAATAAGCTTCTTTTTAATAGCTCTTGTTTGCCTCGCTGTGAATGCTAATAGTTCTCTGGAGCATTCTCATTGCTGTTTTCCAGTTTTGTTCCTTCACCAAACCTTAACATAATCATCGTCCAGGAGATTAGTGACATTTCGTTGCCTAGACATGAGTCTCTGCACAAATATGTAATTTAACATGCAATCAAATGAGTTAAGTATTGCAGCTCAGTATTCAGATTAATATGTAATCCATAACACACAAATAAACAATTGGAAATAAGATAAGATAAAATACATATTCATTTTATTAAGAAGAACAGGTACTTTACTCTGTTGGTATATGAATACAGAATTAATAGGCAATGGTTCTTGGATTCATACTTTGCACTAAACTTAATGTGACTGATTTTTCTGGCTTGCCATAAATGTGAGAAAGAAGTCAATAAACTATTGTTTAAATATGGATTAATAAAGAACATTTGGAAATCTTAGTTTGTTGCTGTTTCAGTTTTGATTTGCCACAACGCATAAGTAGAGATGCATTATTTGGGTTAGTGATTTATTGGTTTATACTTGATTGGTTTGATCTAATCAGTCTGCAGAAATCCAAAGGATGAAAAGGAAGAGGATCAAACTTATTTTGGCCAAGCAAGCTATTATTATTTTGTTTATCCTGTAGTTTCCTTCTGACATGTTTAAAACCTATGGCTAAGATAATGCTGCTCAATTATTTTCTGTCATGTCCTCCCTAGGAAGAAGTAAACATTTTGTGCCCCCCTCAACTCTCTAGTCTGGGCCTCAATGGAATTTTATTGTTAATGTTTATTATTTTATTTATTATAAGCTGTAAACAAACTATTGGGTAGGGAAGGCTGCTCTACCTGCTTACCTGGGAGTAAGTAACACTTAGTGGAGCCTGTTTTCAGTTAGAAGGTGCTCCTTCTTGTCCAGTAGCAGGTTCGCCACACTGTTCATGGCTACCGCAGCACCCGCCAAGAACAAGAAGAACCCACACAGTTGCCCCACGCCGGCTGGCTGCCTCTTCCTCCGGGCTTGTAGCAGCGTGCAACTGGGAAAACACTCCCCGTCCAGAGGAATCAATCAAGAGGGACCACACATATTCCTCAGGATCACATGCGCCTCCCTGGCATCACTCCGCACCCCGCGCAGGGAGGCCCACCCCACTATTTGAAAAGCACTGGGCTGAGACAACTCTTGGCCTATTAGATCCTTTGGAAAAATTATACAATTCCATAACTGGCATTTTCAAGAATACAGTTGAAAATAAGGGATAATAGAACGTACAGAGGCAAATATGTCAAATGTATGCAGTAAATTGAAAAAAAAAAGATATATCAACAGCGGTAGACTGGATTATAAAAGTAACTCAATTAACAGACATAATGAAACTGACCAGTTTGAACAAAGAAGAGGATAAATATTTTTGGAAACATTATAGGGACTTTTTGTTTAAAGAAAAAAACATTTAATTGATGTTTTGAAGATTAAAGAGGTACAAAGAGGTTGTGGAAAAGGTTAAGAAGATAATTACTCAATAAAGTAATGGATGGGAGGCATAATTATGTGATTTTCCCCCTTTTCTTATTTCCCTTTCCTCTGATTTTTCTATCTTTGCTGTTGATCTTTCTGTATATTTTTACTACGTTGAAACATTCCTTTCTATCTAGCAATCTCTCTAGGTATTTAGCTGTTTATGAACTGTACTTTTCAGTCTGCTTAATACTGTACTTTGATATGATTCTGTCTTTCTCCAAGTTAGGTTGGGAAAGGCAGGAACAATTCAGGTAGCAGTGGTGAATTTCTAATATACCTGGCATACAAATTAGTACAAGGATTTTTTGTTGTTGTTCACAGGTCCTCTCAGGAGATTAAGTTAGATACCAGTTTTAACTTAACTTCACCTGCCTAGTCGGCATGTAGCAATACAAAAACTCAAGAAACCCTTCATTAAGCTTGCTACTGATATCTATATAAAAGAAGTCCTGTAACTGAAGATCTTTACCTTCAGTAAATGTCTATGGAGATTCTCAGTCATCCAGGTCATGGTTTTCTTGAACTCTTAAAAAAACACCTTTGGGTTTCTACTTTCAGGTACACAACCAGATGCTTGAAAGAATTGATGGTTCCAATTTTTTTATTAGTATATCAAAAAAATATAGATAGTCTTCAACTTACAACCACAATTAAGAACAATATTTCTGTTGTTAAGTGAGACATTAAAGTCAGTTATGCCCCATTTTGCGACCTTGCCACAATTGTTAAGTAAATCACTGCAATTGATAAGCAGCCCAGAGTCCACTGGGAGTGGGGCGGCATATATGTCCAAATAATAAGTAAGTAAATAAGTAAGTAAGTAAGTTACCCAGAAGTTAAATGACTCTTCCCCATTGACTTTTATTGTTGAAAGGTCACAAAAAGTGATTGCATAATATAATAATAATAATAATAATAATAATAATAATAATAATAATAATAATGAAGATTGAAGGCAAAGTGGATAAAGAAAAGACCTGGTCATGGCTTACAAGTGGAACACTGAAAAAGGAGACAGAAGGACTAATACTGGCGGCACAAGAACAGGCCATTAGAACAAATGCTGTCAAAGCCAGAATTGAAAAATCAACAGACAGTCCAAAGTGCAGACTCTGTAAAGAAACAGGTGAAACAATTGATCACATACTCAGCTGCTGCAAAAAGATCGCACAGACTGACTACAAGCATAGACATGATGCTGTGGCACAGATGATCCATTGGAACTTGTTCCAGAACTACCATTTACCAGTGGCAAAGAACTGGTGGGATCATAACATAAGCCTGAAAAAGTGGTCGAAAATGAGCAAGCAAAACTACTGTGGGACTTCAGACTGACCGAATTCTGAAGCATAACACACCAGACATCCTGGTTGTGGAGAAAAAGAAAGTATGGATCATCGACATCGCAATCCCAGGGGACAGAAGAATTGAGGAGAAGCAATTAGAAAAATTAGTGAAATACGAAAATCTAAAAATCGAGCTGCAACGACTCTGGCATAAGCCAGTGAAAGTGGTCCCAGTGGTACTTGGCACGCTGGGCGCAGTACCAAAGGATCTCAGGAAAGGAAAACCATCGGAATTGACAAAATCTCCATCTGTCAATTGCAAAAGGTGGCTTTACTGGGATCGGCAAACATAATTCGCCGCTACATCACGCAGTTCTAGGTGCTTGGGAAGCACCCGACTGGTGATGAAATAGGAAATCCAGCATAGTGATCTTGTTTGCTGTGTTGTATTGACATAATAATAATAATAATAATAATAATAATAATAATAATAATAATAATAATAATTTATTAGATTTGTATGCCACCCCTCTCCGAGGACTCAGAGTGGCTCACAACAGCATGACCTTAGGACACAACTAGGTTGCAAGTATGAACCAGGTGCCAAGCATTTGAATTTTGATCACATGATCATGAGGATGCTACAGAAGTTCTAACTGAGAAAATGGTCCTAAGTCACTTTTTTCAGTGCTGTTATAACTTTGAACTGTCACTAAATGAACTGTTGTAAGTCAAGGACTCCCTGTACAAATAAATGGAAATTGTGGGAAGTAGGGAAGAAAAAGGGGGGAAAGAAAAAAAAAGCATTGATTCCTGACTCTGTTTAGCACAGTAGGATAAGATAATAACATACAGCCTATTTTTTAAAACATTTTCAATATTCGTATACTGTACATATAGTAGCCGTTCTATAATATTAAACCTAATCTAATCAGCAAAACTGATTAGGCAAAGTCTCATTTTGTTTCACCTCAAGCACAAAGTCCCAATACAATTTCTAAATGATAGCAAAGTTAGTTGTGTTCTTTTCTTCTATTAGGGCAATCAATTTGGCCATTTCTGCTAAATCCATCACTTTTTCCAGCCAGTCATTTGTTGTAGGAATTAAAGTATTTCTCAATTTTTGTTCATAGAACATTCTTGCTGCTGTTTGCATAGCATAATATAACAGTTGTATTTTGCTCTTTGTCCATTAATCGTAAAAGAAGCATATCTGGTTTTATCTTTATATTCACTTAAAGAATATTCTGTATTAAATGTGAATCTTATTCTAGCGGGCTTGTTGTTTTTTGCTCTGTCACAAATTTATCAGAGATGATAAACATTTCTTCTTTATACGGGTAAAAGTCAAAAAATTAGAATATCTTGGAAACATTCATTTATTTCAATAATGTAACTTAAAAGGTGAAACATAATACTGTATATGATACTCATAAATGCAAAGCAGGATATTTCAAGCCATGATTTGTCATAATTGTGATGATTATGGGGTACAGCACATGAAAACTCCAAATCTACCATCTCAGAAAATTAGAATATTACATGCGATCAATAAAAAAGTATTGCATATAGAACAATATCAGACCTCTGAAAAGTATAAGCATGCATATATACTCAGTACTTTGTTTAGGCCCGTTTTGCAGCAATTACTGCCTCAATGCGGCATGGCATGGACGCTATCAGCCTGTAGCACTGCTGAGGTGTTATCGAAGACCAGGATGCTTCAGTAGTGGGCTTCAGCTCTTCTGCATTGTTCAGTCACATGTCTCTCATCTTTCTCTTGGCATTGCCCAATAGATTCTCTATGGGGTTCAGGTCAGGCGAGTTTGCTGACCAATCAAGGACAGTAATCCCATGTTCATTGAAGCAGGTTTTGATGCTTTGGGCAGTGTGGACAGGTGCCAAGTCCTGCTGGAAAATTTAAGTTCCCATTCCCATAAAGCTCATATGTGGATGGAAGCATGGAGTGCTCCAAAATCTCCTGGTAGATGGCTGCATTGACCTTGGACTTAATGAAGCACAGTGGACCAGCTCCAGCAGATGACATGACTCCCCAAACCAACACAGACTGGAAACTTTTGCATCTCATTTGGAAACCAAGGACCCAGAGCATGGAGGAAGAATGGAGAGGCACACACTGCACGATGCTTGAGGTCCAGTGTAAAGTTTCCACAGTCTGTGTTGATTTGGGGAGTCATGTCCTCTGCTGGTGTTGGTCCACAGTGTTTCGCATGTAATATTCTAATTTTCTGAGATGGGGGATTTTCTGAGCCTAGGAGGGCAAATAAGCAAACCAGAAGTTCGGAAAATGGACTTCTGGTTTGCCCGTTGGGTGATTTTTTATGCTCTAGAAGCTTCCTTGAAACGTCCGGAGGATGAAACGGCCTTCCCGACGGTGAAAATCAGCTGACCAGCATGCTCATGTGCACTGGAGCTGACATAGGGCAATGTCTCACAGCCATCGGAGCTGTGAGTTCCGCCACCTGTTTACTGGATCCGTGTCCCTCCTGGTTGGTTTCGGCCAGCAGGGAGGTGACACGGAGCTGGGCCCAGGAGATTACCAACGCTTCCTTGGGGAGGGGAGTTTTTCCATCACTCTATAAAGAAGCGCTTGTGCGCCCCCTCCTCAAGAAGCCCTCTCTGGACCCAGCCGTACTTAACAACTATCGTCCAGTCTCCAACCTTCCCTTTATGGGGAAGGTTGTCGAGAAGGTGGTGGCACTCCAGCTCCAGCGGTCCTTGGAAGAAGCCGATTATCTAGGTCCCCAGCAGTCGGGTTTCAGGGCCGGTTACAGCACGGAAACCGCTTTGGTCGCGTTGATGGATGATCTCTGGCGGGCCCGGGACAGGGGTTTATCCTCTGTCCTGGTGCTCCTTGACCTCTCAGCGGCTTTCGATACCATCGACCATGGTATCCTTCTGCACCGGCTGGAGGGGTTGGGAGTGGGAGGCACTGTCCTTCAGTGGTTCTCCTCCTACCTCTCTGGCCGGTCGCAGTCGGTGTTAGTGGGGGGCCAGAGGTCGACTCCTAGGTTTCTCCCTTGTGGGGTGCCTCAGGGGTCGGTCCTCTCCCCCCTGCTATTCAACATCTACATGAAACCGCTGGGCGAGATCATCCAAGGACATGGGGTGAGGTATCATCAATATGCGGATGATACCCAGCTTTACATCTCCACCCCATGCCCAGTCAACGAAGCGGTGGAAGTGATGTGCCGGTGCCTGGAGGCTGTTGGGGCCTGGATGGGTGTCAACAGACTCAAGCTCAACCCGGATAAGACGGAGTGGCTGTGGGTTCTGCCTCCCAAGGACAATCCCATCTGTCCGTCCATCACCCTGGGGGGGGAATTATTGACCCCCTCAGAGAGGGTCCGCAACTTGGGCGTCCTCCTCGATCCACAGCTCACATTAGAACAACATCTTTCAGCTGTGGCGAGGGGGGCGTTTGCCCAGGTTCGCCTGGTGCACCAGTTGCGGCCCTATCTGGACCGGGACTCATTGCTCACAGTCACTCATGCCCTCATCACCTCGAGATTCGACTACTGTAATGCTCTCTACATGGGGCTACCTTTGAAAAGTGTTCGGAAACTTCAGATCGTGCAAAATGCAGCTGCGAGAGCAGTCATGGGCCTACCTAGGTATGCCCATGTTTCACCATCACTCCGCAGTCTGCATTGGTTGCCGATCAATTTCCGGTCACAATTCAAAGTGTTGGTTATGACCTTTAAAGCCCTTCATGGCATCGGACCAGAATATCTCCGAGACCGCCTCCTGCCGCACGAATCCCAGCGACCGATTAGGTCCCACAGAGTGGGCCTTCTCCGGGTCCCGTCAACTAAACAATGTCGGTTGGCGGGCCCCAGGGGAAGAGCCTTCTCTGTGGCGGCCCCGGCCCTCTGGAACCAACTCCCCCCGGAGATTAGAACTGCCCCTACTCTTCCTGCCTTCCGTAAACTCCTTAAAACCCACCTTTGCCGTCAGGCATGGGGGAACTGAAACATCTCCCCCGGGCACGTTTAATTTATGCATGGTATGTCTGTGTGTGTGACTGTTAGCATATGGGGTTTTTTAAATATTTAAATATTTTAAATCTGTCTGATTGCTTATGATTTGTTTTTTACATGTTGTGAGCCGCCCCGAGTCTTCGGAGAGGGGCGGCATACAAATCTAAGTAATAAATAAATAATAATAAATAAATGGCTCCAAGTGCCACCTTTGGCACACGTGCCGTAGGTTCACCACCACAATTATAGGAGGTCTTTTTTGATATCATTCCATACAGGTACCAAGTTTGAAAAAAATTAGATTTTGTATTTGTCAAGGTAACCCCAAGATATTTCACCTTTTTCTCCACCTTGAAGCCCGGTGTTATTTATTAAGGTTTCTTAGTCCTGAAAGTCTTATTTTTAACAAGCATTGTTGTCTTCTGTTTATTTGTTTTGACGCCTGATAAAGCTTCTAACTCTAACTATGTTCTTCATCAAGTATTCTGTGCCAGCTTTTGGATCCTGCAATAGTATGACTAGGCACTTGAAAGGATTGATGAATAAGTCAACATTTACTGGGAGTGGGACAGATAACTTGCAATATACAGTACAATGCATATTTATATTTAATTCTGATGGATGTGGCTCAGAACCAATTGATAGCCTCAGTGGGGCATTCTTCTCTGATGAAAATAGCTGTTACCATGGAAGTAGCTTCCATTAGTTTACTCACAAATGCTTTGTCAAAAAAAGTCTTTTTAATTCACACTTTCAATCTAGCTGTTTATCGAAAACAATGGGAGGACTAAACTATTCTAATGGAATACAAGATCTAGTAACTTTTCATCACTGTCTGTACAGGGAAGTGTAATAATGGGGGAAGTATTGCTAATTTCTTCATTTATCTAAGAGCAAATAGCTGATTAATATGTCTTTCACAATTCTAGCTAAAACATTTTGGTAGCTGTCCCTTTTGCTGTGACAGCCTGCCTGCCTGCCTACCTGCCTGCCTTATTTTTCCTCTCACCTACCATTTCTTTTTTAAAAATCTAGTTTGCTAACTATTTGGGGGGATATTAGGTTTTATATTGTTCTAAACTTGCAAGAAAATGGCTTTTAAAATGTCCATAGTCAGTGGTCAAAATTGCCCTTAATTTGGCCTTCCCTTGAAATATTTATTGCTACAGATTTCTGATACAGGTATATTGATTGCTGAACTGAACAATTATTTAGAGGACTCTTGCGTTTCCACCATTTTCAGTCTTTTTAGGCTATACTATGATAATGAAAAAAAGCTTCATTTGGACATACTGCAAGGTATGATTTAGTGTTAACGAAAAGTAGCAATGTGGGTGCGCTCTTTACTTTTCTGCCCTTGCAGAGATCAATAGCCAGAGACCAGAAGCTTTGCTTCCTTTTGTAACTACCGTAACTGCATTTTATTGTTATGAATGAACAATGATCTAATCTAGCCAGTGAAATTGTGGCTTGACTTTTTTTGTCTTGTAATGCAGAGGTGGTCAAACAGTGAGTTGTGCCTCCCACCCACCCCCACCCGTGATTTCAGAAAATTGGGGTGGGGGGGTTGTTTTAAATTTCTGAATTCATAGTTGGTGGGCAGAGAATTCAGTCTACCTAAGAAGACGGCTTTAACAGCAGCTTTCAACCTTATCTATTAATTTTCAGACAGGGAAAGGAGTTCAGATGGCAGAGGTTTTGTGGATTGGCATATCTCAGACTTCTAGAATGCAGTGCAAAAAACGCTACATGATTAGAGACAGCTTAATCCTTCCAGTAATTATAAATATCCCTATAATTTGTGACTGTTACAGTTATTACTACTATTGGTATTGCCATTGCTATTATCATTGGCATGATTTACAGACATTTGCATGGTACCATAAGGTCTGAGAGCCTTACGCTTGGAACGCTGCATTCAGTTTTGGTCGCCATGATGTTGAGACTCTAGAAAGACTACAGAGAAGAGCAACAAAGATGATTAGGGGACTGAAGGCTAAAACATATGAAGAACAGTTGCAGGAATTGGGTATGTCTAGTTTAATTAAAAGAAGGACTAGGGGAGACATGATTGTGGTGTTCCAATATCTCAAAGGTTGCCAGAAAAAAGAGGGAGTCAGACTTCTACTGTCAATAGCCATTTGGGGATTTTTGTTGTAATGCTCGTTCTTGATTTTAAGCCAAACATCTAATAGGGATCCTCTTATATAATGTCATTTAAAATAAGCATGTTTTGTGCTCCCCTTCCTGATAAAGACATGCCAGCTAATTTGGAGATTGAATGCTTCTAATGTTAAAACCGTTTCATTTTTTAATGTGATTCAATCCTTTATCCAATTTAATGCAGCAGCTCGATGATAAATTTCCTAGTCAGGAATTGCAAATCCAGCTCTCTATTGTCATGTAATAATTTAGTTTTGATTCACACCTTTCTTTTTGACCATAAAAATTTTAATACCGTTTTGTTCAGTTCCGTAAAAAAATTCTTCCTTAATTTTATTAGAATAATTTGAAATAAAAATAGCATCTTGGGTAAAACATTAATTTTAATTACCGCTATTTCATCCAATAATGATAATTGTAGTTTTGCCCAGGTCTCCAAATCTTTAAGTATTTTCCGAGTCAGTTTAGTATAGTTGTTTTCTCCTATCGAGCAGCATTTTACTGATAGTCATAGCCCTAGATATTTCATTTTTTTTACAGTTTTGATATCCAGTATGTTTTCCAAATAGTATTTTCTAAACTTTCTAAATAGCTTTTTTTTTGGATAGGGAAGTTCAATCCATTTATGTTCATTGAAATAAAATGTATTTCTTTTTCCTATTCATTCTTTTTTTCGCTTTGCAATTTCATTTCAGTCTCCTTTCCTATAATCTCTCTGAGCACTTGTCCTTGCACCTTCCCTTTCATATCTGCCTGTTGTCTTCTTCTCCCTCTTCTCCTGTACTATCAATTTATTGCTTTGTTCCTCCAGGCTTTCTCCATCACCCCCTGCATCTTTACTCCCTTGTTTTTCCTCACCTTTAATATACTGCTCATAAAAGTCTCTTGTCTCATCAACAGAGGTTATTCTTAAAAAAATATTTCTGACATTGAGATCAACAGACCCTCAGGGATTAACCATCTGAATGTTATTTTCTGTCTTACCTTTTGTGAGGACAGAAAATTATATGGTCTTCTTTTGTCTCTTATTCCCCAAGCAATTTGTCTGAGAATGATTATTTCTCTCCCTTTATAAGTAAGTGGGTTCTGCCTTGAAGTATTATATATTTCATCTCTTATAGTTTTTTTAAATCAACGTAATATGTACCTACAGACATTGTTTGTGTGTTTTAGAAAAATGCTGCTTTAAGAAAAATGCTGCTTTCTCGATTTCTAGATGTGAAACTGCTTCCTCAAGGTCCTATTTACCATCTTTAATCTGTTCTCAGTCCCTTCCAGCCTCTGGTCTATCTGCTCTGATTTTCCTCCATCTGTTCCATTCTCTTTTCATTATTAATTAATACTTCCTGAATAGTTCCTATTCTTTCATTTAATTTTTCTATCCGGTCATCTACCTTTCTTATATCCCCCTTCACTTCCCCCATATTCCCTCTCATATCGTCATAGTGTCTGTCCATAGATTTCTGCATCTTGAACATTGTTTCTTGTATCCATGTTAACATGGTCTGCATATTTTGCAGATTCATGCTCACATTCACTTTGTCTCCTGTCATATTGTGTGTAGGGGATGGAATTGTAGAAGGTTTCCCCCCCCTGTTTTAGTAATCGTGGTAGTTGTACTTGTCATCCTTACTATATGCCAAACTCTATTCCGTTGTACATATACAAATTGTGACTATCAACATTATTTTAGCTCTCCAAACTATATAAAGGTTGTCACAATTGCTTCCACTGTTGTGTTACATCTGTTACTAGTTATAACACTTACCCAGGAGAATCTTGTCAACATTTCTTATTCTTTTAAAAAAATACACCCTCCCCACATCAGATTGAATGATTGTCATTGAAGATCAGACATATCAGAAAATACTTCCTCAATATTCCCTACCGTTTTAGGTTCAGAAGTTTCTGATTATTTGTTGTGGAGAAATAGTCATATATTCCAAGAAATAGTCATATATTATTCCATATATTATTCCAAGAAGTCTTTGTAGAAGACAGTGGTAGTGAGATGGAGCTTTTCATTGATCCAGCAGGGCTTTTGTGTGAAGGAAAGGATATCTTTTTCTTCTTTTTAAAAAATTAATAATATTCATATTTCTTTAAAAGGGGAGGTGGGAAAGAGGAGATGAACGAAATCAAAACATATCTTAGTGTTGGGCAGGATATTTCATCAATATTTGGAATGAGATAATTAAAATCTTAGAATCAATATATTGTTCATCTAGTTTTGGAAGCTGAAAATCTGTTTTCCAGAAGAGGTATTGAAGAGAAAGGTAGGGGATCATTACTGTCACCTGAGTTTAAAAGCACATATTTTCTGTGAGTTGTCATTCAATAATCTTCTAGTGGTTGTTTTTCATAAGCTCCTTCATATTAGACATCTGAGGAGACATCTGCCGCTGCCCCCTCTTAATTCATGCATTCATTCAACACTCCATGGCCTGCACTGGCTGCCGTTCGGTTTCCGGTCACAATTCAAAGTGTTGGTAATGACCTTTAAAGCCCTACATGGCATTGGGCCAGAATACATCCGGAACCGCCTTCTACTGCACGAATCCCAGCGGCCGATAAGGTCCCACAGAGTTGCCTTCTCCGGGTCCCATCGACCAAACAATGTCGTTTGGCAGGCCCCAGGGGAAGAGCCTTCTCTGTGGTGGCCCCGCCCCTCTGGAATCAACTCCTCCCAGAGATTAGAACGGCCCCCACCCTCCTTGTCTTTCGCAAATTACTCCAGACCCACCTTTGTCGCCAGGCATGGGGGAGTTAAGATATTCCTTCCTCTAGGCCATTACAAGTTATGCATGGTTTGTTTGTGTGTATGTTTGGGTTTTTTATATAATAAGGGTTTTTAGTTGTTTTATTAAATTGGATTGTTACATGTTGTTTTTTATCATTGTTGTTAGCCGCCCCGAGTCTGCAGAGATGGGCGGCATACAAATCCAATAAATAAATAAATAAATAAAATAAAATAAATAAGTACTCTGCTCATCTGGCTAGCCAGACTGAATGGATCCAAAAACCATATGCCACTTTGGATGCCGCCCCCCTTTCCCAATTTTATCTTGCAACAGTCCGTAGAATCATTTCAAGTTATTCAGGCAATATTGCTGGTCTGGGCAATGTATTTTAAGAAACTCTGCAGTAGGAGAATCATCGGCTGAGAAACACTCAGTAGTACAAGAGTAGTACAAGATGATAACTGATAGCATGGGTGCCATGAAAAATGGAGCAGGAGAAATAGAAGCAAAGGGAGCTTCATTCTGCTCCCACAGAAATGGAAGTACCGGTAAATAAAATTGTTCATATCACTGATACAAAAACCCATTTGTTTGCAGCTCCTTGAGATGTGTATGAAGAACTGTGGTCCAAGTTTCCAGTCTCTGATAGTGAAACGGGATTTTTGCAAAGCTAGGCTAGTAAAGCTGCTGAATCCAAAGTTTAATTTACCAGTGGATTTGCAGGAGAAAATTTTGACCTTTGTCATGGTAAGCTTTTTTTCACTCTTATTTCCTTTTCACTCCCTCGATGAATAAATGTAATGAATGTTTCATGACAGCTGTGCTATCGTACATGGAAAGGGAGTGTGTGAAAACCAGTTTTCTTTTCTTCTCTTTGAATCTCTGTATGGAGAACCAAAAGTGAAGAGAAGAATAGAGAATCTGTTGGCCTGGTTTTCAAATGATTCCTTTATAATGTCCCCTATCTGTTCATACTGAAAAACTGTAGGACAATCATTCTGTATTTTTTCTGCCCTTAAGAAAAAAAAGTTATTTTCCCAGTCAGCAAATAAATGAAGTGTTTCTGATGGGAAAGTGGGAGATTTTCTTCACTGTTGGTTATCATGGGATCATACTGAATCATCTGAGTGGGCCAAAACAGAAACAAGAAACCTTCATGTTCCAATTTAACCTTCAGTTTCCAGAAGCCAATAGTAATGGGTTATAAAGTTGTGATCCAAACCATCCCAAAGTATCAGTTTGCTTACCTAAGGTATAAAAGTTACACTTTCACAAAACCATTTTAATAGGTAGAGGAGTTATTCCGACTGTTTACCAACTCTCAGAAATACTTGTATAAAACACCCATTAAGAATCAGAGATGAGAATATCATTTTATTCTAGATAACTAGTAAAGCTGGAAAGATCTGTGAAAGTAAGAAATAAAGTCAGCTTTACCTTCACAGAATTTTCCAGCTTTATTAGCCATCAATAATAAAATGATATTGTCATCCCTGATCCTTAATGAATGATTGACACCACTATTTCTGAGAGTTGCTAAACAGTTAGAATGACTTCTGTATCTACTGAAATGGTTTTGTGACAGTGCTTCCATGAGATAAAAATCAAAAATTAGCATGTCCTTTTTATACAGCTAGTAATGCCTCTCCCCGTCATGATGTTGAAAACTAACCTATCATATAGAGCAGCGTTTCCCAACCGGTGTGCCGCGGCACACTAGTGTGCCGCGAGACACGGCCAGGTGTGCTGCAAAGCTTCTATGGAAGCTCCAGCTGGGCGGGGCGCTGCCGGTGCCGACCTGGAGCTCCCGCTCGCAGCTGTCCCCTGGCTCCTGCTTGATGCCGCGGTTTTCGGCACTCTCCTGCTGGGCCCCAAAGAAGGAATGCAGGAAGAAGGAGAGCTTCATTCTTCGCGCCTTTTTCTCGCCTTCCTTCTATGGGGCCCAGCAGGAGAGCGCCAGAAACCGCGTCATCAGGCAGGAGCCGAGGGACAGCTGCGAGTGGGAGCCCCAGGACGGAGGCACCGGCAGCGCCCCGCCCAGCCGGAGCTTCTCTGGCGTCGGCAGCAAGTGTCCTTTGGGGCCCGGCGGGAGGGCACTGGTGGTGGGAGCGGGGGGCGGGGGGCTGCAGCGGCCGCAGGCAGTCGCGGGGAGATGGCAGCAGTGAGAGGGAGCTCCAGGCGGCGGCGAGAGGGAGCTCTCTCTCTCTCTCTCTCTCTCAGCTGACTGAAAGCGGGAGCCCTGGCGGTGGCGGTTGGACGTGCTGCTGGACGCCGTACATGCTGGCGCTGCGGGCCTGGCATATACGGCGCCCAGCAGCACGTCCAGCTGCCGCCGTCAGGGCTCCCGCTTGCAGTCAGCTGAGAGAGAGAGAAAGAAAGAGAGACATATAAGAGAGGCAGAGAGAGAGAGAAAGAGACATAGCAAGAGAGGCAGAGAAAGAGAGACAGAGCGAGAAAGAGAGACAGCAAGAGAGGCAGAGAAAGAGAGACAGAGCGAGAAAGAGAGACAGCAAGAGAGGCAGAGAAAGAGAGATAGAGAAAGAGAGAGAGAAAGAGAGACATAGCAAGAGAGGCAGAGACAGAGAAAAGAGAGAGAGACATAGCAAGAGAAAAAGAGAGACTTAGCAAGAGAGGCAGAGAGAGAGAGAAAGAGAAAGAAAGAGAGACAAAGCAAGAGAGACAGAGAGAGAGAAAGAGAGAGAAAGAAAGAAAGAAAGAGAGATAGCAAGAGAGGCAAAGAGAAAGAGACATATAGCAAGAGACCGTGAAAGAGAGAGAGAGAGCAAGAAAGAGAAAAAAGCAAGAAAGAGATAGCAAGAGAGACAGAGAGGGAGAGCAAGGGAGAGAAAAAGACATAGAGGGGAAGGAGGGAGAAAGAGAGCAAAAACGGGAGGAAGAAAGAAAGAAAGAGGGATGGAGAGAGAAAGTAGGGAAGGAAGGAAAAGAGAGAAAGAGGGAGAAATAGAGCGAAAGGGAGGAAGAGAGAGGTTTTTTTGTCCAAACATTTCTTTAGCCCCCCACCCCCACCCCCTTTCAATGTTCCCCAGGATTTTGAAAATATGAATAATGTGCTGCGGCTCAAAAAAGGTTGGGAAACACTGATATAGAGGAATAAACATTCACAGGTTTTGTGAATATAAGAATCACCAGCTTTGAGAAGAACGAAAGAAGGATTGAAGGCTCCATCTAATCTATTGTCCTGCCCCTGTTGCCTGTGGATATGGAATGGCATGTTACCTCTCAACAGAGGCATTGTATGAAGGCTACAGTTCTTTCCGCATTACAAATCAGTTTAATGGGATGACATACACTGTAGTGTAAGAATCAGGAAAACATTTGCAGAATGTGTAGTTTTATAACCTTCTCTCTTTGGCAATCCCTTTTTAAAATTAAGTCTTGTCTTTTTGTGTGTGTTTTCAAAAGCAGGGAATTGACAATTTATAGCCTGTGGGCTGGAAGTGGCCTGAAATAATCCAACCTATAGCCCCCCAAATAAGTATATTTAACTTTTGTATATTCACAAACGAGAGGGAGAGAACAAATGACTCTTTATTTAAGCCCGTATCACTTTTCTGGGTGGCCATTTTGATTACAGTGTCACCAGTCATCTCTGCATAGGCAACACAGTACGTCCCCAGTCCAGTTCCAATGATGTAGTAAGGGGGAGAAAATGGCAACAACGTGGCCTTTGGCTCTATGTGGGAAAAGAAGAATCTATTTATGTTATTTTTTATTTATTTATTTTGTCCAATACACAATAATACACAATGAAGGTTATAGAGGATATAGGAGAGAAGATATAGGAGAGGGGACGGAAGGCACTCTAGTGCGCTTATGTACGCCCCTTACTGACCTCTTAGGAATCTGGAGAGGTCACTTAAAGGGGCTACTAACCTGTGTCCGCCAGTTGTGCATAGATTCCCCACATGGGATCTGGTCAGGGTCCTTGAGACTCGTCCTTCTTCGAAAAGAGGGGTACCCTATGGTAAGGGACCACTTTTATAGTTGGCAGACTCAGTCCTCATTGGCTGCGGACAATAGTTCTGTATTGAACTATCTATTTTGAGAAAATTGAGAGGTCTTAATTAAATAGTTTGCTCAATTTTTCTTTTTCCTGAATCTTTGGTTTGGTTTTAATACATAGACATCTCTTAATGTTTCTGAAATGGTTCTATTGCAATACCAAGGAATCCCTTTGCTCCATCTTGGTCTTCCCATTGTACTGATTTGGCAGGATAGGAGAGGAGAATTTGATGCATCGGGTTCCTTTCTGATACAGCCTCATTCCTCTGAAAGTCATTTGAAGAAACAGCTGTTATCCATAACATTTTTGGCCCAAAATGGCAGTTTTGGGGGGGGGGGGAGGTGTTAATTGGATTCAGGAACTGTAATCTTTTTCACAAACAGACCTGGGCCAAGGGATTTCAGAATGCTGTGGATGTGAGTGAAGTCAAGGAGGTTTATCTGGAGCTTCTCAAGAAAGGAGTTGAATTTCCATCCTCAGAGATCAACAGGAGAACCACTAAGGTAAGTTCTTCATTGAGAACTGCTGATTTGAAACAGGCTCTGCAAGTTGCAAAGATTGGCACGTGCAGAGAAGGTGTGTTAATTAACCCAATAATGTGTTTTTGGTACAGTGATTTCATTTGCTTATGAAACCAGTCATCTGTTCCTGTCTTTGAGCTTTTAAAAAAAAATGTAAGAGTAGGAGGAATAGTTTAAAACTATTTCTTAAACAGGAAATGTAGAGGTTAAATCTGCCCACGGAATCCTAGTAATCCAGGTTTCTTCCTCAGGATAAAGGAAGTTAAGTGCCTGACTTAACCTGAAGGCTTTGCAAAATTCCACAAAGATGTAAACAAAACTGAACACTTGCACAGAAAACACGAGATATATTTTGAAATCAGAAACTGTTTAAATAATTGTATTATTATTTCTAATGTATGCCTTAAAAATACAGGGAATTTTACTTCCCAGAATTCATCATGACTGGTGTATAGGTAGATCTTGGTTAGTTAATAAATCCCCCGAAATGATTGCTTTATTTAAATTTGCAGTATTCAAAGTGATATTTCCATGGAAAATATGGTAATTAGTTCCAGCTTGATCAAAGTAGGCAATGAAAACTTTTAAGCATAATGTTTATAAGTATATTAATGAAATAATATAGTAACAGTAAAACATTGTATCTCAACCTTGGTATCTCAACCTTAAAGTCAACAACTTTAAGATGTCTGGAATTCTGGGAATTGAAGTTCAGACATCTTACAGTTGCTAAGATTGAGAAACACTGCAATAAAGAATAAAAGTACTGTATATGCTTTTAATTTAAATGTATGGTTAAGAAAATCATAGAATAGTTGTCAATAGCTTAAAAAATCTGTTATAGATTTAAACATTCCACATTCATGCTGATCAGATAGTTGCTATAATATAATATGAACATTTTTTGATTTTGTACTATCTGATGGAATCTTTTTTTATTTGGGTCCTTTTTTTCTCATTTTGCCCATCTCAAACTGCAATTGTACCTGCACAAGTCTCAGTTCTGCATTTGCTAGCTGTGCATTAACTAAGTTTTGGATCACATTAAATGCGACCCGGTATCAAATTACAATTTGCACTGAACCAAATATTCCATTATTTTAACTCACCCTTCCTGTATGCTCACTCTATAAGCTACCTTAGTGAATAGTATTCACTTTATATAACTGGACTATTACTACTTTTTTCATTCATATTTTTCAACATAACATATCTATATGTTAAGTCTCATAAGTGAGGGGGGAAATTCAATTAAGACTCTTGCCATTGAATTTAGGGATAAAGTAAGAATTAAAGTGTGATTGACAGCTTAAAAGAGTTCTAAATATACAGTAATACCTCATGATACGAACTTAATTGGTGCAAGGAGGAGGTTCGTAAGACGAAAAGTTCGTAAGACGAAACATTGTTTCCCATAGGAAACAATGTAAAGTCAATTAATCCGTGCAACCAAAAAACCCCCCGCAAAAAACCGGCTTTCCGGCTGTTTTAAAAGGTCGCAGCCGGCCTGGGGGGCTTGCCAGCACCCCCCCGAACCCCAAACTTTTGCCGAACTTCCGGGTTCGGGGTTCGGGGGGGTGCTGGCAAGCCCCCCCAGGCCGGCTGCGACCTTTTAAAACACCCGCGCCGCTTCGTAGCTGTCTCCCGAAGCCGAACGCTAAAGCCAAACTTCGGCGTTTGGCTTCGGGAGACAGCTGCGAAGCGGCGCGGGTGTTTTAAAAGGTCGCAGCCGGCCTGGGGGGCTTGCCAGCACCCCCCCGAACCCCGAACTTTTGCCGAACTTCTGGGTTCGGGGTTCGGGGGGGTGCTGGCAAGCCCCCCAGGCCGGCTGCGACCTTTTAAAACACCTGCGCCGCTTCGTAGCTGTCTCCCGAAGCCGAACGCTAAAGCCGAACTTCGGCGTTCGGCTTCGGGAGACAGCTGGGAAGCGGCGCGGGTGTTTTAAAAGGTCGCAGCTGGCCTGGGGGGCTTCCCAGGAACCTCCCGAACCGAACCCGGGGTTCAGCAAAATTTTGCCTCTTCTTACGAACTTTTTTCGAGTTACGAACCGGCGTTCGGGAGGCTTCTGGGAAGCCCCGCCGCCCGGCTGTTACCTTTTAAAACAGCCGCGCGGCTTCCCAGCTGTCTCCGAACGCAGGTTCGTAACTCGAAAAAAGTTCGTAAGAAGAGGCAAAATTTTGCTGAACCCCGGGTTCGTATCACGAGTTGTTCCTAAGACGAGGGGTTCGTATCTTGAGGTACCACTGTATTTGCATATGGATACCAACATAAATATGTGGGATAAAAGTGTGGCCTCTTTAAGTACAGTACTTCCTACATTTAAATGTTGAAAATCACCTATTTATATCCACAGCCTTTGTCTACAAGGATATCTTATAATTCCTCCCAGAAGTGCCTTTCAAAACCCCTCTCTTCAGCTGCAATAGTAACACTGATTCCTGAACAGGTATAGTTTGTTCCTTCAAATATTTTATAAATTAAACCTCATCATCTCTCAGATTTGAACAAGAATGTAAGTTTATAGTTTATCACTTATTATCTAATCAATAAATGTTAATTGATAAGCGGGACAGACTACCCCCACCTAGCTGGAGAAGTGAGGCTAAATTTTCCATTTGAAAAGATAAGAGAACATTCTTCTCCTTATAAACCAATAATAAAATGTTTTAATATAAATGTTGATTTTTTTTTTTTTTAAAAAGAGCACAAACTACAGGCTTTCTATTTATTTTGAATTAAATGTTATGATTTTCGACAGGTTGGAAAGCTCTACAGTGAACTGGACATGGTAAAAATGAATGTCAGAGTCATGTCAGCAATATTGAAAGAAAATGTTCCTGGAGCAGAAAACCCAGATGACATGGCACTTCTACAGGTAGTATAACACAGGGTTGTTGGTTTTTTTGTTATTGTTGTTTCTGTTTTGTGCTGGAAGTGTAAATACTTTTTGCACTACCATTAGCCACATTAATTATGCAGCAGGAGTCCTCAACCCCTGGGCTGCGGCCCACTACCAGGCTGCAGCCTGTTCGAAACCTGGCTGCAGGAGAAGTGAACAAGTGCATATGTGAAGCTCCAGTTGCAAGTAACTACCAAGTGCATGTGTGCGCGCGAAGCTCCACTTGTGAGCATGTAAGCTCTGGTCGCACAAACTGAGGACACTTGTGTTCCCGCATGAAGCTCCATTCACATGAATGGTGCTTCGGGTGCAAATACTCTCCTTTTGTGCAAGTAGAGCTTCCCATGCTTGCACGGGCACCCTCCATTCAAGTGCCCTCTACTCACAAGTGTACCTTCATGTGCAAGAACAACTGGAGATTCATGCATGAGCGCAAGCACGCTCCCCTTGCATGCAAAGCTCCATTTGTGCTGCTGAAGGGTGTGTGTGCCTGCCACTCATAGACCTTCCCCCCCACCGAGCCAGGCAGGACCACCAAGCTAGAAAGTTTGGGGGCCAATGTTATACAGAAATGTAATAGATGGCAAAAATATAGGCAGCATATCATGAGTAGTGTTGCGCAAACCGAACCAGCAAAGATCGGGTTCGTACTGAACTTTGCACGGTTCGGTATACCGAACCCGAACCCGAATTTTTGCAAAAGTTTGGCGAAAGGTTTGGGGGAGCGCCAGGAAGCGCCACCGCCCAGCTGTCACCTTCCGAAACAGCCGGGGCACTTCCGACGCTCTCCTGAACCTGAACTTTTGCCGAACTTCCAGGTTCAGCGTTCGGGAGACCGCCGAGAAGCGCCCCGGCTGTTTCTGGAGGTGACAGCTGGGTGGCGGTGCTTCCCAGAACAACCGGGGAGCAGGAGCTGTCAGCCAGTCAGGAAGCGAAAAAGGAGGTGGGGAATCCCACGAGGAGATTCCAAGGGCGGAGCTTTGACGTCATTAAGATGTCCTTCCTGGCCGGCTGAAGCGAGGACTCCAGGAAGGACATCTCAGTGACATCAAAGCTCCGCCCCTGGAATACCCTCGTGGGATTCCCCCACCTCCTTTTGCGCCTCCCTATCAGCCGACAGCTCCCCGGCTGTTCTGGGAAGCGCAGCCGCCCAGCTGTCACCTTCAGAAACAGCCGGGGCGCTTCTCGGCAATCTCCCGAACGCCGAACCCGGACGTTTGGCAAAAGTTCGGGTTCAAATTTGGGAGAGCGCCAGGAAGCGCCCTGACTATTCCGGAAGATGACAGCTGAGCGGCAGCACTTCCGGGCGCTTTCCCGAGCGCCAAACTCGAAAGTTCGGCAAAGGTTCGGGTTTGGGTTCGGGTGCCGAACCCGAACTTTTTTAAAAATTTGGGTGCCGAACCCAAACTTCGTTGGGTTCGCCGAACACTAATCATGAATAAGAAATGCTCCAAGTGAGATTGCTCAGCAATTCCCCATAATGTTGATTGTATGATCTTTTCATCTAACTCTTTTCTTATTAATAAAAACACAGTCTGCCAAACACACGACTCCAAAATAAATTGAATGTGAACGAAAGTCAGAAGGAGAGGGCAAAAAAAATCATAGCACCTACCGTATTTTTTTGAGTATAAGACACACCGGAGAATAAGATGCAACTTAGTTTTGGGGGAGGAAAACAAGGGTGGGGGGAATCTGCCTCTGCCTCACAGCAAACAGCAAACTGTGATATACACTGTTTGCTGTGTATTTCTGTGCATATGCTTCTGACCCATAGAAATAGCAAAGAATTGGAGAAATGTACATTATGGCAGTATATTAATGCCAGAAAGTTTTCTTAAATGTAATCACACTAACTCCTCCCAATTATTTAAATAGATCTACTCCAAACATGACTAAGCCAGGGCTTAGCTCAACTGCCTTATCTTAATACTAAATAGGACACTGCTACATTTCAGACTATACTTGTACAGATGCAGGTAAAATTTATGTGGTTTTCTGGAAGTACAGTAATCCCTCACTACTTCATGGTTCATCTTTCATGGATTCGCTATTTCACAAGTTTTCAAAGGGCGCTTAAATCCATTAAAATTTTAAATCCATTAAAAATTGATAAAATTCTTCTACAGTACTAACTGGTAGGATATCACATATAGTTCCAGCTGAGAAATATTATAGAATTACTGTTTAATGCAAAGGGTGGGTTTTAAAAGTCCAAATACTAATTAAATACATTAAAAAATACCTTTCCTCTACTTCACGGAAATTCGTTTTTCACGGGTGGTCTTGGAACGCATCCCCTGCGAAAAATGAGGGATCACTGTATAGGTATTCTCTACTATTTAAAAGAAGATACAATAGCACTGGGCCTGTTCAGGACAAGCATTTATTTTAAAAAGTTTCTTCATTTTGTTAAGTTGTCTAGAACAATAATAAAGTAGTCTTTAAAAAATAAGTCTAACATTCTACAGACATTTATAATTATTGACTTATCTCCTTGCATGCAGTTTCAGCAACTGACTAGCACAATAAAATAAAAATCTGCATCTCTCTCCCAGCAATTTGCCTCCTTGCAACTAGTTTTCCTTTCAGTTTAGCCTCAAATCAGCTGAGGGTTGAGAAGCTGATGAGTTGCTTGGCTTAACAGGCTTGGTTTTATTTGCTGCAAGGCGGTAAATATTAAGTAAATCATGTTGTTAAGTGAATCTAGCTTCTGCCACTGATTTTGCTTCTTGGAAGTTCCCTTTGAAGGTTGCAGATGATAATTACATCATGACCCAGGGATATCGCAACTATGATAAATACATAGCAGTTACCAGGCGCCTAAATTTCGATCACATCAATGGTGGGTTCTAAATTAGATTACTACCGGTGTGTGCGCTAGCGCGTATACACAGAAGCATCCTGGGCAGGTGGGCAGAGCATCCTAAGTTGGTGGGCGAAGTATTCCAGGTGGATGGGTGGAGCATCCCTCCACCTCCTCTACTGGTTCTAAGAACTGGTCTGAACTGGGAGCAACCCATTGCTGGATCACATGGTTTAGTGTAGCAGTTAAGGCTAGAAACTGGGATACTGTGAATTCTATTTTTTTAATACTTTTTTAAAATTATTTTTCATTAAACAGACAAACACAAACAGCATTTAACATTTAAGGAGCTACCATTGCTCCTCTTATCGCAGAGGTCTAACTAATACAAAAAAACCCCTAAATATAGTCAGATCAGTGCAGAAATATAACATACATATACTATATTCTTGTTAGATTTAACTCTGTATTCTTTATGTTGATTAATTTTCTTGTCTATAAAAATATCAAATACTTAGACTAATATTGAAATATGAAAAATAAGACTTTAAAATTTATAATATTGCAAAAATACTCTATATTTATGTTATTTTTAAACTACCGATATTACATTCTATATATCATTATCATGTTATAGATTTTTAAAAATTCGCTTATTTGGTATAACTTAAAAAAGAAAATTTATTTCTAAATGTTCACTCATATATGCATACAGTTAACATTCAAATTGATATGTTCAAATAATTATAAGTTCTTACTTATTTAATTTTGCCACCATTTTTAAAGTTCCACCATTTATATACTTTGTCCCATGTTTTATAAAATTCTGTTTCAGCTTGGTTGTTCAAAAGTTTTGTCATCTTGTCTAATTTTGCACATTCCATATTTTTTTAAAAATACTTCTATATCTTTTGGTACAGTAATACCTCATGATACGAACTTAATTGGTGCAAGGAGGAGGTTCGTAAGACGAAAGGTTCGTAAGACGAAACATTGTTTCCCATAGGAAACAATGTAAAGTCAATTAATCCGTGCAACCAACCCCCCCCCCCCGCAAAAAAACGGCTTTCGGTGACTGCTGGGAAGCCGCACGGCTGTTTTAAAAGGTGACAGCCGGCCTGGGGGGCTTCCCAACACCCCCCCCCCAAACCCGGGTTCGGGGGGGTGCTGGCAAGCCCCCCAGGCCGGCTGCGACCTTTTAAAACAGCCGCGCCGCTTCGCAGCTGTCTCCCGAAGCCGAATGCGGAATTTCGGCTTTAGCGTTCGGCTTCAGGAGACAGCTGCGAAGCGGCGCGGGTGTTTAAAAAAGTCGCAGCCGGCCTGGGGGGCTTGCCAGCACCACCCCAAACCCGGGCCCCCCAGGAAGCCAAACGCTAAAGCCGAACTTCCGCGTTCGGCTTTGGGAGACAGCTGGGAAGCGGCGCGGGTGTTTTAAAAGGTCGCAGCCGGCCTGGGGGGCTTCCCAGCAACCTCCCGAAACGAACCCGGGGTTCAGCAAAATTTTGCCTCTTCTTACGAACTTTTTTCGAGTTACGAACCGGCGTTCGGGAGGCTTCTGGGAAGCCCCGCCGCCCAGCTGTCACCTTTTAAAACAGCTGCACGGCTTCCCAGCAGTCTCCGAACGCTGGTTCGTAACTCGAAAAAAGTTCGTAAGAAGAGACAAAATTTTTCTGAACCCCGGGTTCGTATCACGAGTTGTTCGTAAGACGAGGGGTTCGTATCTTGAGGTACCACTGTATTTCTCTTTCTTTCCATTTCTGTGTGAATGTAATTCTTGCCCCAACTAATAAAATATGTATTATTAAGTAATAAACTTCTTTTTTATACTTCGTATTTGAAATACCCAATAGGAAGAATTCCGGAGACTTAGGGTACTGTGAATTCTAATCCTGCCTTAGCTATGAAAGCTGACTGAGTGGCTTCGGACCAGCTCCTCTGTCTCAGCCCAATTCACCTCACAGGGTTGTTGTGGGGAAAATAGGAGGAGGGAAATGCCACCTTGAATTATTTACAAAGAAATAAAGCTGGGATATAAACATAATAAATGACTGCAGGGACACTGCAACAGTCATAAGTTATTTTTTTGTTGCCACTTTAATATTGGTTAATATTAACCAATGGCCAATGATTGAGGACTTTTTCTAAGTATTTATAGCTGGCATAGGCCACCATTTTTCCATAGCGACAAGATTCCCTCAGTTGCCATCTCTCAAAGGCTCCATGGTAACCCCAGTTGAGAGAAAGATGGGGCAGTGCTGCTAGAAACAAAGTATCTGGGACAGTGATTGTCCAGCATTCCCTCCCACCCACCACTCCCTTTATATACAGTATTCAATTTAATTATATTCTCTTCTCCTTTCATATATCCTCTTATTTCTTTGTGAAACAGTAGCCTGTGAAGAACAAACTATTATTCCCCAAAGTCTGGCCTGATCTTTTGCAGAAAACTGGGCCGAAAACTACAAGTTGCCCGTCTATCCCTGATTTGTAGCCTGGAAAATATTTTCCCTTTCCTCTGGTCCCTTAGTTTTTAATAAGGTGGATTTGTGTGGCATTACATTCTGACTTCAAATAATGAGATGAGGCATTTAGTAAATAAGGGCAGAAATTACGTCATACTGTAAAATGGTAGGTCAGATAACATCACCATTCAAAACTGCTGTGGAAATATCAGCTCATGAAAAAACAGGAGTTGGACTAGGGAGCAATATGGTGTCTTCTTGTTTGTTTTTATTATGTCATGAGTTTCTACAACAGAACCTAATTAATCTTTAAATATCATAAGATTCTGTAGCATGACTGTCTCTCTGGGGCTTATATGTTACTGTATACATGGTAGTTCTCCAGTGCTTTCTGGATGACTATATTTATTATCATCATAGTTATCATAAATATGATCATTATATTTCTATGTTTGTTTCCTTTGTGCCCCAGTTGATTTTATCTAGCTGAGATCTAGGCATCCCAATTCTGTGCATACTTATTTGGGGATGCCTATATATCTCTGTGTACAATGGGATTTACTCTCTGTATCTTAACGAGAAGCAAGATTTCCCCCTATTCAGAAATGTCCAGAATGGCAGAATACAAAAAAATAAGGTGAAAATGTTAAAGTGAACATTAAAATAACATCAGATTCTTCAGAAGTGAGTAGTAGCATTTATTATCTGACAAATCTTCAAGGTGGAGTCTTCAAAGCATGTAATGACATTAAAATTTCTGCTTACCGTATTTTCCTCATTCACTTTAAAAAGAAACAAAATTTTAATTCATTTATTTCCACAACTGGAAAAATTAAAATCATGTTGCAACAATAATTTAGAAAGTAGTATCTTCAGCTTCGCTTTTCTTACAGTGGGGATTCTGGCTTTCCAAAGGTAGTTTTTGCTACTAGAATTCTTTCTTCAAAAAGAAATATGAATAATACTGTGGCACTGAGGGGAACCTCTTAGGGACTATAAGATTACATGCTGAAACTTCTTATGTTTGGTTCCTGGTGTATGGTGCCTCTTGTGGTTCTATTCCCCCCCCCCCCCCTCATTTCTTTTATGAAGAAAAGTAATACATGCTTGAGTGAATGGAAGCTATATTTTGTAAAGTATCATGGGAATATTTTTTTAAATAATAAACATTGCAAATGACATATAGCAAAGGTGTGAAAATTCAGTTTCCTTCACAGGAGCCTGTTTTCCTAAAGGTAATGATAACCATGGAGTAAGTGCGTATTTTAGATAAAGGTTTTTCAATTGTGTCATAACAATCATTGAATGTAAGAAAGGGTAATGAAAGGAATAAAGTGGTTAGAGCAATTTCTATTTATTTCAATAGGTTTCACTGAAAAGAAAAATAAGCCAATTGATTATTATCTTCACATTTTCTAAAAATATGCATGATGAAGAAAACGATAGCTATGTTTGATTTTCCTATAATCTTATAATTTGATAGCTAGTTAGATAGCTAGTTTTCTTGATTCCTGAAACAACATACATCTGTATATCTGTGCACACAAACACATATTCTAGATAAGTATTCAACCTCCATGTAACAGAATCTATTAGAAATACATTCACTGAAAATTTAGAAAGGCTATTCTAAGACCTGACGTACAAATGTTAAGTTGATTTTAAAAAGCAAAACCCCGAAATCTTGGTTTTCTAAACAAGCTCTTGTTTACATCCATATCAATCTATATTTTTAGTTTATTGTTAAAGCTCACTCCCCTGTACATAATTTGTTTGTAATTGGAATTTGGATGTCACATTTACACACAAAAACTTGAATGGTTACAGTTGCCAAAAGGGGCAGATACCATTTCTAAACAGTTTTTTTACTATGTCAGTTTTAAAACGTGACATGTTTTTGCCATGAAACAAAAGATTGTGGGTGGGAAGGATTAATTAATTAATGATATTTTTTTAATGCTTCTGATGTTTTCAATGTTTTCAGCATCTCTTATTTTTGCTATTCAAATGCAAATAGTATACTTTTTCTCTCTTGGTAGAAGCTCTACAAAACAAGCCGGGCAATGCAAGATAGAATTATGGAATTGCTAGCAACTGTGGAGAATGAAGATGTGATTACTGAACTCATACAAATGAATGAAAACCTAAACAATGTCTTACTCGGACATGAAAGGTATTATCACTTACTGTTATTAATATTGTATGTGTATGTACTAACAAATCGTTCTGCCTTTCTTCACGAACAGTCTATCTTTTATTTACTCATTCCTTCTACCCAACAAAGGGGTGAAGGAATTCTGCATCAAGTTAGGAACAGTTCACAGAAATAATAAATTAACAGGTTATATTGGACAAGCATGATGCCTAATAAATGGAGTTTGAGTATAGACTAAACTTCAATCTTTTTTGAGAAGCATATCACAAGTTCAAATATCTATAAATAGGTTAAACTATGATACTATTTTCTTTGCTGAATTGCTTGTAAAAATGACTATAAAATAGCATCACCTATAACTATAACACAATGTTCAGAGACTGTAAGATGAATCAGATATCAGATATCACACAATTGGTACAAAAATACTAAACCCATTTAATCAAGCCAAGGATTGACCACTGATGTAACTATGAAGACCTAAACTCCCTTTGTTTTATTATTATGGAAGACTGGAATAAGATGTAAAGTACTACTGTGTTATCATATTAAAAGTACTATATAAAAATTGCTATACCCTTCCCCCTCCTATCAGAATACATGTAAATACTAGGGGGTTGTGGAATGTCTTGCAATGCAGCTCATCCTCGCTTACCAACCACTTGCTCAGTTGCCCTTTAAAGTTTTAACAGCACTGAAAAAGAAAACCCCTGCTTGGCCCTCAAAGTTGCAGCCATCACAGTATCGTCACAGTGACATGATCCCAATTTGGGCATTTGCAACTTGTGCACATTTACTATGATTGCAGGATCCCATGATCATGTTATCAGCATTTGCAACCTTCAGAGTCAGCTTCCGATAAGCAGAGTCATTGGGGAAGCAGAATGTGGTATTCTACTCAATAAGCCACAGTGATTCTCTTTAACAATTGCAGTCAGGATTTATGTAAGTTGAGCAACACTCACATGACATTTCAATTTATAAGCGTATCATTAATGGAATCACCAGTCCTAATTGCACTTGGTAAGTGAAGACTGCCGGTATAAGGGGGGTGGGGGAGAACTTCTCAACAGACTGAATTTACATCCAAAGTTCAAATTTAAATCAGTAGCTTGAGATTTTCATCCAAGGCTGGTTGTAATACAGTGTTCCCTCGATTTTCGCGGGTTCGAACTTCGCGAAAAGTCTATGCCACGGTTTTTCAAAAATATTAATTAAAAAATATTTTGCGGTTTTCCCCCCTGTACCACGGTTTTTCCTGCCCAATGACGTCATATATCATCACCAAACTTTCATCCACCTTTAATAAATATTTTTTCTAATAAACTTTAATAAAGTAACATGGTGAGTAATAATCTAAATGGTTGCTAAGGGAATGGGAAATTGCAATTTAGGGGTTTAAAGTGTGAAGGGAAGGCTTGTGATACTGTTCATAGCCAAAAATAGTGCATTTACTTCCGCATCTCTACTTCGCGGAAATTCAACTTTCGCGGGCGGTCTCGGAACGCATCCCCCGCGAAAATCGAGGGAACACTGTATTCAACATTTTTAGCAGACAATGTTTTCTTTTTCAGTTAGGTTTGGAAGATGGTTTGAACGGATTGATTGCTTTTATGAAGATCCGTTATTGAGAAGCTGAGCAGACACTAAATGCAAATTCTTTTCAAATAGAGTTCAAATTGAAGAACAAAAGATTCTGGTTACATTTCAAAATAACAGTAAAAAATGGTCTGCCCTAAGTATGAATGCAACTCTTGATAATAAGAGGTTTTGTTACAAATACTAGGAAAGAGATCAAGGAAAGCAAATATTTATAAAATTCAAATGTTGCATCTCTCTCACCAGGAGATTTTGTTTGGTTGCTTGGGGGTTTTTTTGGTTGGTTGGTTGGTTGGTTATTTTGGAAGAATAATCACCCAACATCTGTGAATGTTATTATAACAGGCACTTGCTTCTTCTAGGCTTCATGTACCCCATAGGCAGGGTAGTCATTTTATAGACTGTGTGTTTGTCTCTCACGGCCTCAGGGTCCATTCCTATCCTTAAGCCTTCAAACACAAGCCAAAAAATAGGTGAAATTAATCTGAATTATTGCTATTTTTGACAGGATTTTGGGATGACTAGGAGCAGGAGGCATCTGGGAAGTCTCCTCCTGTCATTCCTGCTCTTAGGTTTGAAAACAAGTTTTAAAAAGTTTTAAAGTGTTATTAGATTCTGGCAGTTATTATACTAGTTTTGGTTGCCAAAATGTTGGAGTGCTGGGCAAGCGAGTATTGGAAACAATTTTAGCACAACCAATTTCCCACCTTTGCTTTAAAGGTTGTTTTTTACTATCCAGGAGTGACATGACTGTACTCTTCATCATTACAGTTGGGTCCCATATTCCAGAAAGCCTCTTTCATGATCAAGTTTCCATACATTCTGAATGTTTGTGCTGCAAAATCTCAGGATTCTAGTTTGTTATGCTTCCTTCCACATTAAGATATATATGGCTGGTTCAGGAAGAATAAGTCTCCAGAACTTTCTTTAGCCAAGAGTTCGATGCACTTTAAAAAAGAGCAGGAAGATGGTATTCTGAAATCCTTGTTTTTCACTTTTGAGTCATCTGCTGCTTATAGGAGCACCTGTCTGCTATTGCACAATAGGAACAAAAGAGATTTATGTCAGTTGTTCCAGTAATACCTCTACAGTTTTGTTTGCTTATACTAGCATCTGTGGCTTACTGGTACTTAAGATTTGAATATGCTAAGTCATCCCAGACTCTCAAATGTAAAAGAATAGGTATTGCACATAAGTATGAAGGCTGCTATTAGTCTCCATATTTATGTGTTTTATAAAACTCACTGTAATTGCATTGCTTAAATTGATTGTATTGATTACACTGTTTTTATCTAGGTTTTCTAGAAACAGAGTACGTTTCTGGGAGAATCAGAGAATCCAGAATGAACGTGCAGCCGTAAGTAACTGTTAGCCATTTCTACCAGTCTAGAACATTTTGTGGCATAGCAACAGCAATAGCATTTAGACTTATATACAACTTCACAGTGGTTTACAGCCCTCTCTAAACAGTTTACAAAGTCAGCATATTGCCCCCAACAATAATCCTAAAATTCAGAATATTTTTTGCTTCCAAGACTAGGAATGTTCACAGAATTAAGATCACCATGTTAAGCATGGTTTATTCTTTTGAAAGTTCTCATCTTCCTGTCCTCACAATATTCAAGTTAGTAAAAAACAAAGCACTCAGGAAGGAGGATTTATACAATATAAATTTGCTCTAAGCATGAAAGGAATGAAGAGCTCTGAGAAAGAGAAGAGGGAAAAACATGTTTTGAACACAGGAAAGCAGCTATTATTATCTGCCTTATTTAAACGTCACCTGGCAGAAGGCAATTCTCTTTTGTTCACTCATCTTCAATGTGCAGTAATCTTCTGGTTGGCATGGAATCATATGTCATATTCAATATAATTTACACTTATCAGATAACAGGTAACACATGTAAAAACTGAGCAAGATTTCTAAGGTGTTTTTAACTGGGCAGGAACCCTTGAAGGAAGTTAATTATTTCATTCTGGCTTTTGAGGTCATATTTGATACTTTAGTAGTCTTGGCCAATGAATGCATTGTCCTCACCAGGAAGGAGACAAGAGGAATATGCCTCCATTGATCTTCTGAATTTATCAGCAACTTGTGGCATCTGCAAATATGAGCACAATGGGGATTTTGTTTTTTGAGATTGTGTCTAAAAATCCTTTGAAAATCTCATGTTCAACATCAGACATTTCATAGAGACTATGCTTTTTCATATTTATTCATTTGATTTAATTTTGGATGCCACCCAACTCCAGCTAATTCCAAATGGTTTACAGGATTAAAAAGTTTTTAAAACAATACAAAAGCAACAAATAAATGAGAACATAATCAAAATCAATCCCCTCCCCAAATTACAAAACAGTTAAAAAGTAACAAACCCATATGTCCGAAACAGGTCCACCGACCCTACCCTGATACCTGGAAGAATAACCAGTTTTTCATATAAAATAATCTAGAAGTGATAAGTATTTTGGGTAGAAATGTAGTATTCTGCTGATGAGACCAAATATGATTCTTGTCATCTGAACAAGATAAGCACACCGGTGTGCCTACTGTCCCTGTCCTAATGTTCCCTCTTGTTAGCATCCACCGTATGTATATAAATAATATTATATCTATGTATATTACAAATGCATACTTGACAAATTAAATAAATAAATAATAATAATAAAAATAAGTATATGAAGATGTTGAAACAATACCTGAAATTTGTAATAGCTCAGAGAACCACGAATATGAATCCTACAAGATGGCTGTTCTTTAACTTATCCTTACTTCCAGGAGTTAGAGGCATAGCCTGTTCTGTTCTACTCATGCATGCACACAAATACATGCACACACAACGGGTGTAAGGAGTCTTTATTAAGGCTTCTGAATCTGAATTGATATTCCCCAGCAATTCTCTGTGCTGGCACGAGCTCATCCCCAATGAGCCTCTCAGGCTACTCGAATGAAGCCAATACTATCCCTCAAGGCAAAGGCAAGTCCAGTCCACTTGGCCAAGTTCCAAAAGCAAAGGCAACTTTCAAGACCAAAGCAAATCCACACTCAAAAACAAGGCAAGGCAAAGGAAACGCCTGGAGATACAGTTCAAGACAAGAACACACAAGACAACAAACACTTTGCTCCCAGCATTATCACCATCTGTCTGCTGTTCTAAAGAGCCAGCTTCTGGTGCAGCCTCTCAAGAAGGGTGAGGCTGCTTCCTCGCGAGCTGACCTTCGGTTTTGTCTTTTCTCTGTCCTACGTGTTCGTTCTTGGATCTGGTACAGAAGGCAGTTCTTCTTCATCACTGAGAGCTGCAACTGCAGCTATATGCTTTCCCCATCTAAAGCCTTAGGGATATCCTGCTGCGGCTTTGCTTTGGCCAAATCAGTTTCAGAAGGCTGCATGGAGCCATTGGCCAACTCTTCTCCTGTCATGCCTGGAACCTGGTTCATCTTCTGAGATGACAGCTGGAGAAGTATCTGGGGAAGCATCCAGGGGAATCATCACATATGGCCTGAATAGGGCTGTACTCCACCCAAAGAAAAATAAATCCCTTGGGAGCAATTTTGATGCAGCCTAGTTATTGGAGGTCTAAATAGCTAGTTTGAGAGATTATTTGCAGTTAGAAGTGTTTCATATATATCAGAGGCAAAGTAGGCATCATGTCTAACAACTTTGTTTAATTTTAAGGCTAGTGGCAACCAACCATCTGCTCCTTCCTGTGATTTGCTTGACCTTGAGTCTTCATGTCTTCCTGCTGCTGTGCCAAAGCCTATGAGAACTGAATTTCCCGAATCTTCAGCGTTAAGTAAGTAAAATATATAAATTCCAATATAATAATTAATAATAATTTAAGAATAATAATAATAATTTATTAGATTTCTATGCCGCCCACTCTCTGAGGACAATATTTTAACAGAATTCTAGAAGCTATGTAAGAAATAATAATAATAATTTCTTTGGGAGCCACTCTGCAGGTTTGTTTGAGAATTGTGCTAAATGTAAATGCATTTTTAAACATTATTTTAAATGTGTTTCAAATAAAGGTGGTGGCTTATCTTCCTATCAGTATTTAGGATTCTTTTTCAGCTACCAGAGACATTCTGCTGATATTCAGAACAGTAGCAGTAGGTAGACTGGAAATTTCTTTAGAGGTTGTCTATGGAGATTCTCAGTCATCCATCTAATGTTTGTCCCAAAGGTGCTTTTTCCAGAAAGTCCAGATAGATTACTTTTGAAGTTGCACAGAAAGGTGGCAGAAAATTTGACTGTTACACTGCCTAGCTCAGGGATCAGCAACCTTAAATACTCAGAGCCACAAAGACCCTAACTGGAAGTCCCTTGTTCAATTTTGGAGCAAACCGGAAGTCCACTTCTCCTGCCATAGTCTCCTCCTAGCATGATGTCCTTTGTCCTCTGCCGACTGGAATTCCAATTCCCCCACCATAAAGTCCCATAGCGCCTTTTTCCTCTTCCTGGCCCTAACCGAAAGCCCTATTGTGGAACCAACTGGCAACAGGGGGTCACAGCAGAGGGATGAAAGAGACACATGTGGCTCTTGGCCTAGCTCTAGGCTTATCGAATACCTAACCCAGTCTAACATGTCAGGTGCACAAATAGTCCTTGACTTAACAATTGTTTGTTTAAAGACCATTTGGAGTTAAAGTGGCACTGAAAAGGTGACATACAACCATTTTTCACACTTAAAACCAGCAAAGGGCCGTTCGTCTTCCCTCCTACCGGTGCGCCCCCCGAGGCCGTTGCAGGTGCACGCACACCCAATGGGGCACGCCAGAACGAGATTTGGCTTCTGCAAATGCGCAGCAAAATCTTGTGTGAGGACATGCGCACAAGTGAGATTTTGTCCATTTCCGATGATATTTTTGCTTCCGCGCATGTGCAGAAGCCAAATCTCACACAGGGGCGCATCAGGGACATGCAGCTGCGCACACATCCCAGAAATTCCTACAGGACAGAGCACCTGAGTGCACCGGCTACTGCCCAACACTGTTTAAGACCAATACAGCATGGTCCCTGGTCACATGATCATAGACATTGGCAACTGACTCACATTTATGACTGTTGCAGTGTAACAGGGCCATATGATCATCTTTTGTGACTTTCTGACCATCAAAATCAATGGGGAAGCCAGATTCACTTAGTAACTATATTACTAACTTAACAACTGCAGGTAATCACTTAACAACTGCGGCAAAGAAAGGCATTAAAATCTTACAAAACTCAATTAACAACTGTTTCATTTGGCAACAGAAATGTTGGGCTCAATTATGGTCATAAGTCAAGGACTACCTGTATTGGTTATCACATAGAAGGCAATATCAGTAATTATTATTGTTGTTGTTGTTATTATTATTATTATTATTGTTATTATTATTATTATTATTATTTACATTTGCATTTACATTTATAGGCTGCCCCTCTCCTGTGGACTTAGGATGGTGTACAAGATAAAAATGTCTCATATGCATCTAGTGCCTAAGAAAAGACTAAATATTAACGTCTTAATAATATGTTTTTACCAAATGCTGACCAAATTTGTTTCCTGTATTTGAAGACACATAGGAAAATTCTGTCATTCACAATTACTAACTTGCCTCCCTTTAGATCATCCACCCCAAAGTGTGGTTGCTCCACATCCTCATTCTGCTGTGCCATCAATATATCCTCAACTAAACTCGCCTGGTATTGCAAATGTTCCACAGTCTTCGTAAGTAGCAATGTGTTAAAGTCATGTAAACATTTAGATGACCTTCAGCAGTTAATTAGGAACTCAGCATTGGAAGTTTAGCTAATTAGCTAGGCTTCTAGCAGATTTGATTTTCATTAATCCTTCATTTTAAAAGCTAATTTATGTAAAGTCATATAGCTATTGCAGATGAAGCAACAGACTAAGAAGCATAGCATTGCCTAATACAATAGCAATAGCGTTTAGATTTATATACCGCTTTACAGTGCTTTACAGCCCTCTGTAAGTGGATACAGAGTCAGCATATTTCCCCCAACAATCTGGGTCCTCATTTTAGCCACCTCGGAAGGATGGAAGTCTGAGTCAGTCCTGAGCCTGGTGAGATATGTACCTGCCAAATTGCAGGCAGCGTCAGACAGCAGAAGTAGCCTGCAATACTGTATTCTAACAATTGCACCACTATGGCTCTTCTAAATAGATGAATAATTAATTATCCTGTTTTGGGCACAGAGGGAAAGCTATCATATTCCATTCTATTTCTATTGTATTTTGTTGGTGGATTCCAGTGCAATGTTTTTTTTCTTTTAAAGATTCCCAACAGAAGCACAAAGGACATACCAGGTTATCCCAAATGACCCAATGTATATCAATGTGAGTATCAAACTGTGTCCTGATTTGTCTGTTTATTAAATGTATTAAATGGATAGTAACAAACAACCTTTAAAGCTGCCTTTTCACCTTAGGCTACTCTAGGTAGCTACAACAATAAAAATGGAGAAATGAAAAGAAAACAAAGACAGTAGCAAAGTAATGGAACAATATAATAAACAATGAAAAAGAAAACAATAAGGATACAGCAATATGAGAACAAAAGTTGGCTAGATAGGGAAGCGGGGAGGGGGGATTACTATCAGTTTAGTAGCCACCTCCAGTATGGTAGTCCCCCATTGGGTTACCAACCAATCAGAAGAGTGAAATTTTCAGGCTCTTAGGAAGGTATACGGTCATAACCTACACCTTGAACTGCACCCGGAAGCAGATGGGTAGCCAGTGCAGTTTGTGGAACAGAAGTGTAATACAGGCCATTGTACCAAAGGTCGCTCTCATTCTCACTTTGAATCAGCTGAAACTTCCAAAGAGATTTCAAGATTTGCCCCATGTAGCGCATATTACAGTAGTCCAGATAATAGATGACCAAGCCTTGAGTAAATGAATGAGTGGAGTCACAAACCAGGAAAGTTTGTAGCTGGTACACAAACCAGAGCTATGTTAAACTTCTCCTAGTCACACCCGTCACCTGCTCTTCAAGTTTAGTCTTAAACTATTTGAGTTTAGTCACAAGCATCAGAAAAGCTGTACATACTTTAGCTTCACTCTTTTTGTAAACTATGATTTTCTAGATTAGTGAGATGTGTCAACACACCACTAAGCATGCACTGTGGAAAAGTAATTACCCCTAACTTTTTCAATTCGTTGCTAAGGATTCCTAATCCCTAGAAATCAGTTGTAGCCAAGAAATACACAAAGACGTATAGGCTGAATTTATTTCCTCAAAGTCATCTTTTTGTAACCAGCATATACCCCATGGATGCAGGTACAAATAAATTTTAAGAAATCCCCAGACTGGAGTTGAATTATTTTTTTAATACATTGTCCAGAGTCTAAGGAGTCTGATTCCATAAACCACATGCAAAATGTTTTGAATTCTACTGGGTTAATTCCATGAGGTTAATGCAATCTAAACAACCCTGGGGATCTTTTCTAAATGATTTATTCATTTATAGAGAACTAACAAAAGCTAATTTAATGTACTGTTTATATTAATAGAATCCTTCATTGCTTTTATTATAACCTTATGTAGTAAGACAAAAAGAACGAACCATCTTGTTAGGCTAAACCATTTTTTACCAACGCATCTGATTTAATTCACTTAATTTCCTTAGGTAAACACATGTTTAAATCCAGAGCCCTTGCATGCAGTAAACCATCTAAGCAATGGTACAGGAAATGTACCACCAGGAGGTAAGTTTTTATTATTTCAATTAGAGTTTGCAATTGCATTATTATAATTATAAGACTATAGGTAATTGTAATAGAGCCCAAAATTACAATCGTAATTCATAGTGGTCATTAAGCGGGTCACCACATAACTGCACCTTATTTACGGCTTTTTTGCAGCAGTTGTTAACCAAACCTGTTTTACTCAATGAATTTTTTTTGCCAGAAACTAAAATTAAATGCTGGTTTCTAGCAATACTGCTGAAAAGGACATGGGATGCTGCAAATGGTCATAAATGCAAGCTGGTTGTCAAGCACCCCTGCCCCCCAATGCAGTCACCCATGTGACTGCATTGGGGGCATGGTTGTCAGAACTCCAGAAGTGGATTGTAAGTTCTGGGGAGGTTCTTTGTAATCTTGAATGGCTTCCAGGTGATCAGGTTCACCTAGATTGATTTTCATGCAAAGGGCATGTGTATTGGAAAAGCAAGTTCACATCATTGCCAGAGGAATTACTTGTGTTAAGTCCTTCCATCCATTACTCTGTCTATCTGTCTAGCCTGCCTTACATTCAGGAGCTCAAGATGTATGTAGCCCTTCCCACTCACATTTCCCCTGACAATAACAAGATTGAGCAGAGAAAGAGAGATCAATTGCACCTAAATCAACTAGTCAGCTTCTGTGAATGAGTGGACCTATATCTCATAATTCCTAGTTCAGCCTCACCACTATACGTATTATGTCCACAGGAAGATGGGGCAGGAAGGCAGTAGCAATTGCTCTGTACTCTCTGTACTGTATTCTCCTTTGATATTTTATTTAAGAAGTGAGCGCAAGTGTATACAGTCTGCTCACTCCTGAACTTTATTGCTGGGGAAAAATGTTGCTCGGATCCTATTCTCTTCATATTCCCTCCCATATATAACGTTTATCTTTTATCTTAGAATTGGAGTAGAATAGGGGGTGCAATATAATTTTTTGACTTTTTAATACTTTTGATTTGCAAAACAAAACATTTTTTGTCTCTGGCTTTCTTTTTCCAGACATATCAAAAATCAACCCACATCCTCCTAATTATCATGAGCTAATGGAATTTGATCCTTTGGCCCCTTGTGACCCAACCAAGTAAGTGAATTTCAAAATGACTCAATTGCTGCTTGCCTTATTCCTTGTACTTTGTAGTCCAGGCCAGCACAACATAGTTTTTCTAATACCAGTGCAGCAAAAATATATTGTATATATTTTAACTCATTAATGATAGCCACTAAAATTGAAAGGCCACATAGATTTAATGCTTCGTTGTTTCATGTTGCTAAATTGCATCTAATAGTACTCATCCACTAGAATGTGGTATCTCTTTTGCCATTCCCCCTAACTTTCTTAGCACATACTGTATCAGGGAACCACAGAAAAAAGTTTTTCTGAATGAATAGTTTTCTGTTTATGTGATACTGCAACAATGGCGAGCCTTTTTTGGTTTGTGTGCCAAAAGGGGGTACGTGTGTGTGCTAGCATGTATGAACACGGCCATGCCCATTCTCTCCCCACACACATGCGCACCTCCCCACAGTACCCCTGCACATGCGCACAAGCCTCACTAAAGCCTAGGATGATGAAAAAACAGCCAAACCAAAAGTTCGGAAAACGGATTTCCAGTCTGCCTTTTGTGCTGCTTTTCTCACTCCAGAGCCTTTAGGGAAGCTTCCTGAAGCCTCCAGAGTGCAAAAAACAGCACAACAGGCAAGCCAAGTCTGTTTTTCCAAATTTCTAGTTTGCCTATTGGGCAGTTTTTTTGCACTCCGGAGACTCCGGAGGGAGAAACAGCCTTTCCCCTAGGCTGAAAATCAGCTGGCTAACACATGCATGCATACTGGAGCTGACATAGTCTTCCAATACGACTCCACGTGCCACCTGTGGCAGGCATGCCATAGTTAACCATCACAGCGACACTGCATTTTTACCATTATAACAAACAATACTTATGTATATACACTAGTCTCTTTGGGGCAAGCATTATTAATGCAAAGCATGGAACAGGCTAAGTGTTAACAGCCAATAGCTTGAAACGTGAAGTGTCTATGCTGGCTTTCAAGATGGCATCTTTCTTTGGGGCAGAAGAGAGAACTTGTAAAAGACTCAAACTGCACAAAGGAGCAAACACTTATGCCATATACAGCCGAGAAGAAAGTGCAGCACTACATCCATGTTGAGTGATAAAAGAGTGAGACAGCAAAAGGAGAAATATAAGTTCACAAGAGTACTGGAGAATATTTAAGGCTATCTAAACTGGGACTAGGCTGGGCTTTCAGGAAGTATAAATAACAATCTGAGCTCCCACATTGTTTAAGACAGCCTACAGTCTGTTCACTTCAAATTCCATAGCTCAATATCATTTGTCCCAAAGAACCTGAGCCTTGTATTGTAATCAGGATAACTTCTCATCTTCCTTTTTTTGGGCCCATAGAAAGTGACCTTTGGTGTTCATTACACTCATTTTTCTGTTCAATATCGTAATTTCTTAGCCTCTCAGTTCTCAGACGCACATCTATATTTCTGGAGAACTCACATGACCTCAAATGTTTGAGGAAATCTCACCATAGCTGTACATCATATCTGATAGTTAAAATCTCCTATTCACTAAGCCTGATCTGCAAAAAGGAAAAGTTGAGAACACTACACTAAGTACTATATAAAGTTATGGGTTGAGATGCAAGTTCATTGCCATGGATAGAAACTAGATTGGGTAAATACATGTCATGTAGTTAATTCTAGTGTGTTACCCCTAGAGAAAGGTGGGGGGCATTATTTTTATCCTGACCTGGCAGCTCCATTCTACATACTGCAGTATCCCAGAGGTTTCCATAGTCTGTCAAGGCTGTATTTCAGAAGATGAAAATAGTCTATTCCACCTATTGTAAGCAAAGTAATAATTAGACAACTAGGAAAAGGATATGAATTTGCCTTCCTGATGATCCTAATGGTTAGGAATTGTGTCAAGTATCATAGTAATATCATTTTGTCAAATATGTAAGATAAGTGCATCTGAATCACAAACTAAAATTTTAGTAATAGTTTTATTACTAATGAAAATATGAGCTGTTTTGAGTATTTTAACTTGCTTAGCTGAAATATGACATGACTGGTTCAAAGAAAATTGTTTGGCAGATATGCTGCAAGTATTATTTATTTATTTATTTTAAAGACATGACCAGGAGAAATGTGAGGTTAGTAGTATATTTGTCCTGAACACTCCTCCTATGTGCGAATGTTGCTTTGGTAATGATTTTTTCTTTATCACCAACTGTTATTATCTGTTTGATTTCAGACATATTTATGAAGAAATTGATCCACATCTCTTCAAACCACAGGTTAACATCAAATGCTAGAAGCAGATGCCAATAACAATTTTTCATTTTAACAAAATGGTATATTCTGCTGGTTGCTTCAAAATGTGTCCTGTGAAGACAAAATCTACTGAGTAGGCTAAGATTTGGGATAAAAGTTTTTTTTACAAAACTGTTCAAAACAAAACACTTAAAATCTAAAATGTGTATCCTACACAACTACCTAAGTACATTTCATTGGGTTCAACTCATTAAAAATACAAGATTCGCTTCTGCAATCTTTGGACCAAAATCTAGTTGATACAATAAATATTTTGTAACTTTCATTCTTATGGCAAATAGAACACTCAGAATCTTGCTTCTAAAGTAGGTTACTTTTATAGACTCCTTTAATAATAAAAGCAAAATCTTTTCCTATGGGAAGAAGTACTGAATAATTGCTGAATCATTGACTGAAATCTGATAAAACTGCTTATGATCCCAGTCAGAGAATTTGAGTGTTGGATCGATGACTTCACCTATAGAGGCTCAAGTCCAAATCCAAATTGTTTGAATGCAAGGAGAGATCTAGCTATTAATTAAATCTGCAGTCAGATTTCCTGGCAGGCTGCTTGGTAGGAAAGACATTGTTTTTAATGTTAGTGTTTGGTGAAAAATAATCACTAACTAGGAGGTTGAAGTTAATTTCCTTGTAGTATATTTCCTATTATTCTGATAGTTAGCCACTCTAACACTTTTCTGAGTTATGGAATGCACTTTAAAAGCAAAAGTATGCACAGTAACAATTGTGACATGCTGTGGTAGCAGGTCTTATTCCACATTGTCTTAATGCCGTTTTATCAGTTTTCCTAGATTATTTCATTCTCTCAACAATGAAGCTAAATATATATGAAGCAGTAGCTTTTATAAGTTAGAGGTTGCATTGGCAGCTGCTGCAACAAAGCACTGCCAGAATGCATGGGTCCAGCGAAGTATAAAACATGCATTCATTGTGGGGTGTTTGGAAAGACTTTGATTATATTACCGCTGTTACTTTCTAATATTCCCAACAATTCAGGATATCTTGAAAAACACTCACTTGGTCATGAGATCATATAAAAGTGTGATTGAAATAAGTGCCTTTTCTCTATACTTTCCCAGATTCAGTGTTCAAGCTTTTAACAAATTGTTATCCTTAAAGTCTTGAATAATATGTATAGCATTTGTTTTACAATGGCTGTTATTAACATACAATCCAAGTAAAGAATCTGGAATGGAAAACTGAATTAAATTTGAACACAAATGTTCCCAAATGTTTGTTTAGCTTGTTTCTTAAGTAGTGTTTTGTGATGCGTCAGATCCACTCTACCAGATTTTCTTTGTACTATATTGTTTCCATAAATATTAGGGAAATGCATAGGGAAGAGCAGGGGGAAATAAAAAATTAACAATTTTTATTTTCTGGGCAAATGAGGTTTATAGATTGTTAAATCTATAAAGATTTTATATGAGGGGGGGGGATCTTCTGCCCCTCTTTTTTCCCACTGATTTCCACCACACAGTAGAATTTGTGGTGAACAAATTGCTTTACATTTGTAATATATTGTTTGACACTGTTTTCAATACATAGTACTATACTCTAACAATGATATTGATTTCTTCTTTTGGAAAAGCAGTTTGTCAAGTGGTTCAAGGCAGGGATCTAGTAAGATTTAGGTGGGAGGCCCATGTTAATGGAATAATTTTCTCAAACCACCCACCTCCAAACACAAATCTAGGAGAAAATCAGAGCACTATCTTCCACACTGAAAAATTGGTGCAACAAATTTAACATGGTTACTGAATTTTAATCCAATTTCTGAGTTTACAGAAAAGACACTGGATTTGTGCAACATGCTAAGCCACGGAAAAGGGTAACCGAATCAAGCTTAGCATGTTATACAGATAACATGCTATGCAAAAAACATACAGGTATCTTTATTTGACCTGGTTAGGTGTTACCAAGGTAAGAATGAAAATAGAAAGAAAAGAATCAAAATATAATTGTATTACCCTGAAGAACTCAAGGAAAGTTTAAGTGAGGATACGATGAGATGCATAAAAGCAGCATTTAAAAAGTTGCTGTTATTAATTGTTTATTTTGGCTTGTGGGTAACTCATGAAAAATGAGAATTTTTATTAGCATAAAAAGCTGCTTCACTGAATAACTGAGTTTTAACACAGTGACTGAATGATATGTTCTGCACACTTGTTTAGAACAGCTTACAAAACTTACCAGATTTGTGCTGCTTCTTATTTAAGGTAGGCAAATAAAATAAAATCTAGTATTTATTACTTTACGGATTTCTTTATTAGGCAGACATCAAATCTTCAAAAATAAACTATGTACTATTTTCCCCTTCGACACATTAATCTATTAAATAACATTTTATGTGTTGAATAAAAAAACTTTAAAATGAGTTATAAATTAGCGATTGGATAGATCTTCCTGCAAATTAAAAGAGAAATGAACAAAATAAGCTATTTTTATATATCATTTTTTTATATTCTTAATTTGATTTTAAAATGAAGATTAATCACATCTCCAAAGAGAAGATACATCAGTGCATATTCAGGAAATCAAACATAATGCCTGAAATATTCAGAACCATTTTTCTGGGCAAAAGTAGTTATTTTTACACAGTCAGTGGATTATCAATAGAGTACTGAAGAGAGAACTTTGATGTAGAGTCTATATATTGTACTTTCAACTATAACCCGGAAGTGGTGGTGTATATCCTATTTTGGCTTCAAAAAAAGTGTAAGAAAGAGTAATCAAATTAATTTTCTCCATCCTTGGGTCTTCTACAAATTCAGGATCAATGAAGAAAAATACTGGCATGTCCACTTCCTCATGAGGATTGAGTCTTTGTTCTTCAAAACAAAAGCACTGAAAGGAAAAAAAGTTTTATTTTCCAAAATTGAATAGTCAACTAATTTTTATGTTTTGTTTTAACCTCTAATTCAACACTTTTTTAAAAAATCTATTAAAAACAAATCCATTTTCAAACTCACTTTGTCAAGTAATTATTTTATAAATACTTTAAAATCTGCCTCAATATAAAGCATTTAAAGAAATATTGAAATCAAAAACTAAGACATACTGGGAACATACTGGTTTTATTCATATTTCAGGGAAAACTCAACATTTTGAATTATTGGAAATCTCATGTTTATTAGGCTATGGAAAAGTAAAAGAATAATCCTTAAGGTGAAAAAATGAAGTTATACAGAATTCAAGAGGACAAGAGCAAAACGTATTGAGAGTATATCATAAATCTAATTCTATGACTTGCTGCAAATATGAATTATCAAAACAGACTCTAATTTTAGTTATATATATTTGGGGAACTTAACTAAACTGAGCAGCACTTACCTGTATCTTATTGAAATATTGTGCGGCCTCAGGTGGTAGTACATTGTAGGTAGATATTCCAATTATTGGTCTATCAGTGGGATTTTTTGCTTTATAAAAGGCCAGTGCAGTTTCTCCTGGAACCACCTATTTTTAAAAATTGCAACTGTTATGTTTCCAGCTTCTCTCCATATTTTTATTTCTTACAAAATGGGTTTTCAAACAAAGTTACATTAGTCACATTAATGTAACCAAGTTACATTAGAGCAATTTTTCTCAAGAATTCTCCCAGAATTCTGAGAGTTGGTGTCCGCACATCTTTAAATCTGTTGAGGTTGAAAAACACAGCATTAAAGGCTCTATAATTTGAGGTGGACTATCTCTGTTGGCATTATATTTCAAAATATTTATAAAAAGCCATTTCAGATTAAGGAAACTAACCAGAATTTGGTTCACTCTAATACCAGTGACAGTCCAAGACTAGATTTACTGGTTAAAATGCAGTTGTGAACTTAGCAAACAAGCAGTGGTACTAAGATTTAACCTAGTAGAATAAACTTAATTATAAAACTAATTTTGCTAATAGTAATTACTAAATTAAAATTTGTTTGATTGTATTCCATTTACCTAATTGAAAAGGAACCTCTTAACTGAAAATTATCAGTTGGCTACAACTACTCACATTCTTAATTATTTTTATAAGAGCAGCATGTCATTTTGTTGTAAAAATGCTTATAAAAATTCATGATAAATTCACCTAGCAGATTTTAATTTATTTATTTATTTTATTTATTCATTTGTCTAATACACAAATACATAGGAAGAAAAATAGACACGTGGTAATATATATAAGGGTAAAAGTGAACTTAGAGGAGAGGATATATGAAAGGAAGAGAATATATATGATAGTTGAAAGAAAGGAAAGACAATTGGACAGGGGACGAAAGGCACACCAGTGCACTTATGTACGCCCCTTACTGGCCTCTTAGGAACCTGGAGAGGTCAATCGTGGAGAGTCTAAGGGAGAAATGTTGGGGGTTAGGGGTTGACACAATTGAGTCCGGTAATGAGTTCCACGCTTCGATAACTCGATTGTTGAAATCATATTTTTTACAGTCAAGTTTGGAGCGGTTCGTATTAAGTTTGAATCTGTTGCGTGCTCTTGTGTTATTGCGGTTGAAGCTGAAGTAATTATGAATTACTTACATAAACTTCAGTTTGCTGAGGTTTGAAGTTCCACTCAAGACTTGAATGTACATCTGAATTAAATGTGATTTGAATGATGCGATCCTTTACAGGCTCCATAGTCTCAATCTGTTCTGTACTATGACCATCTAAAGCTGACCCACCAAGCCCAGTAGCCTGAAAAGAAGATAAAATTAAAAACAATCTGCTTGACAACAAATTGTTTTCATAACAATAACAACAGAGTGAGGGTTTTTTTCTATTAGAGATTGTTTACTTAAAATTAGCAACACTTACTAGAGCTGTGCAGTGCTTTAAATTCAGAGGCAAAAAGATGCCTCAATGTTTGCAAGGATACTCATGGAATATTTCTCTTCAGCTTCTTAAAGCAGTTGTATCTTTTCTCAGGATCATGCAGTTGTCTTCTGTAGTTGTAGCAAGATCCTGGGAAAATATGAGTTTGGTTTAAGTAGTTGGAGAGAGGAGCAATGTATGTACCCGTTAATGCTTCAAAATAAGTTTCTGAATCTGAAGTACTCCACAGCAATAAACTAAGCAGCAGTTGTGAGTCCTCCCCAAAAATGTCATGCTTGATTAAAAGGTTTATCAGTATCGTATTCTTCAAGGAGACCAACTAAATACTAATGGGGACTTCACAAGAAAGACATTAAGTACACTAAAGAAATTCATTTGTGCACTGCATCTGTTGCTAGAGATCATATATAGCAATCACAGTTCTCCCACCGTCATAGATCTGGAAAATGCCCGTACAAGACTTCCAGCACTTTCATATAATGGAGAAGTTGGTTTAGTAAAATTGGAAAGAAAGGGAACACTGCCTAAGTTGTTGCTGAACAGTTAAAAGTGGAAGGGATAAATTATTTTAGACCAGTAGTTCTCAAACTGGGGGTCAGGACCCCTTTGGGGGTTGAATGACCATTTCACAGGGGTCGCCTAAGACCACGGGAAAAGACAAATTTCCCATGGTGTTAGGAACTAAAGCTTCTATTCTGGCGCCTTGGAACATATTTTTACAATCCAACCAATCAGGCATTTAAAGTGGGGATGTCCCTCTGACCTTCCTGCAAATCAGCTTAAAGCTCTGTTCGGAGAATTGGCGCTAGACTTGGGGGTCACCACAACAGGAGGATCTGTATAAGGGGCCGCGGCATTAGAAAGGTGGAGAACCATTGTTTAGACAATACATTCAAACATAAAAACTGGAACAAAAAAAACAAACCATCTATATCAAGACAAGCATATGGGCAAGGCTTGACCATTTAGAAAAGTGGTGGTGCTAGATAATGAGAATCTCTTTGTTCCGGAAGTCATAAAATAGTTGTCTACTAGTCGAAGAATATTGACTTTTCATATAGAGAGCTCAATGTGATGATGTAATCAGATTGAAACCATAAAGACCAATAAAACCTTTGTTACATTCAAATGTCCACTCAATCTGAATTTGCCATTTAAGTTCATTGACATATAACTCTCATCAAAAGTATAATAAAGGTACCTCAAATAAATTATATAAATTAATGGCTGACATAGATTATTTTCAGTACAATAGATGTTAAATTGAGGTGAAATCTGGATGCAGTTTATTATTTGAAGACTACTAAATTGAAGTTGTTAAACTGAGACTTTACTATACTGAAAGACGTCTTCTCTTTATAAGGACATAAACAATCGTGAACATGAAAAGTGTGAATGAATGAATCAAGAGAAACTAAAATTGTCAAAACACAAAGTACAGAATTAGGAGGTATAGAGAGTGGCAAAAGCCAAGAACATTGGGGATGGTTAAAAGAAAGTAAAAATGGAAAGTGCTGAGATAATTAGAGGTTTGGCCCAAGGCATTTTTGACACCAATAACATAACTGGAATAGCTAAGCAACTAAGCAAGAAATAGGGAATGAAAAGCATTAGAATAATAATAATGAGCTGACCCCTTCAATGTATATTTATTATACTTCTAGAAACACATAGTAATCTAGTTGGCATCTTACAGACTGTAAAAACAAAAATTAAAGTAAATTATCCATGTAAAACCAACCAAAACCATCATATTCATCACAATAATTCCTACCAAATAAATATAAGGACATAAAAATGAGTCAATAATAATAATAATAATAATAATAATAATTTATTAGATTTGTATGCCGCCCCTCTCCGCAGACTCGAGGCGGATTCAAGGCAATAAATGGGAAAAAGATGCAAAACAATTGCCCAATTTTTGAAATCACAGCAGTAGTTTTTCAAACAATTATGTTTTGCTTAAGGTTTTCTTTTAAAAAGGACAATAGCTGGAGTGAGAGAAAATAACACAGTACAGTGTTCCCTCGATTTCCGTGGGATATGCGTTCCGAGACCGCCCGCGAAAGTCGAATTTCCGCGAAGTAGAGGTGCGGAAGTAAATACACTATTTTTGGCTATGAACAGTATCACAAGCCTTCCCTTAAACACTTTAAACCCCTAAATTACAATTTACCATTCCATAACAACCATTTAGATTATTACTCACCATGTTTATTTATTAAAGTTTATTTAAAAAATATTTATTAAAGGCAGACGAAAGTTTGGCAATGACATATGACGTCATCGGGCAGGAAAAACCGTGGTATAGGGAAAAAACCTGTGAAGTATTTTTTAGTTAATATTTTTTAAAAAACGTGGTATAGACTTTTTACGAAGTTCGAACCCGCAAAAATCGAGGGAACACTGTATTTTAGAAAAGGCAGGGGAGCTTGAGATATAAAAGGCAAGATGGAGAAGAATGTGTGGATGTTTACCCCTGCTTTAGATTAGAATATTAACCACAAAGCCTTAGAATAGCAAGACCATGCAATTATTTCAAAGCTAATGAATATATCCAAACCACCTATTTAAAGTGACAAAAACCACTGTAAGAATTGAATTTAGAGAAGGGGTAGATCACAACAGAGAAGGGCATGTTTGGCCTGAATGCATGAAATAAATATTGAGTCAATATGTATTTGAGTCAAATACATATTGACTCAATGTTTATTTCATGCATTCAGCATACCTTATTTATTTATTTATTTATTATTATTATTATTATTATTATTATTATTATTATTATTATTATTATTATATTTGTATGCCACCCCTCTCCAAAGACTCTGGTTCTTATGAGCCTTGATTGCACAGTGGTTAGAGTGCAGTACTGCAAGCTGCTTCTGCTGACTGTAGTTCATCAATTCAAATCTTACCAGGCTCAATACTGACTCAGCCTTCCAAGGTGGGTAAAAGGATGGAGAAAGTTGGGGGCCATATGCTGACTGTGTAAACCAATTAGAGAGGGCTGTAAAGCACTGTGAAGCAGTATATAAGTCTAAGTGCTATTGTTATACCTACTGTAAAGAGTGAGACTGGAAGAATGGATCAATACAAGTCAGTGCCTACTATAAACCTGAGATTTGCAAATGTAACCCCTTTGTTGGCTGGAAGTAAATACAATTTAAGGAGCTCATTATGAAAGCAAAATCGGACCATCCGAAATCCAGGTCGCTACTCAACGTTTAAGTCAATGGTAATGTCGACCCATCATACTTCATCTACTGGTGAGTTGATGGAAAAGACCTGAAGGTCATACATTTGTTTTCTAGTGCACAAACACAAATATGATAACTTTCTTAAGAGAAAAGTAACTGGGAGCAATAAATTTAGATAAGATTGTAAAGAATAAGAATACTTCCCATAACAACGAAAATCAGAATGGTTTTAAATATCATTTCAAATAAAAGTCTTTCAGAAAATAGAGGGAAGTAATAGTTATTCAAATTCATAAGGCTCTATTTCCCTTTGATAGAACTAAGTACCGTGTTTCCCCGATAGTAAGGCAGTGTCTTACTATCTTTTTACCCCCAAAAGCCCCACTGTGTCTTACTTTGGGGGTATGTCTTATATTGTCCCGGGCAATTTTTTAATTTCTTATTTTAAAATATGTAATAAATAAAATCTAGAAGTGGCAGAAGCGCGGGTGAGTGGAGGCGGGCAGGAAAGGCACGAACCGAGGGTTTTAAGCAGAAGGCGGGGGCGGTTCAAGCAGCATTCCGCCGTCGCCGCCGCTCCTGCGTCTTTCGCAGAAGTTCTTGAATGGTGGCGGCGGCGGCCCTTGATCGCAGCCGATGAGGTTCGGCTTTCTTTGCTTCTCCTGCTGCTTCCTTTGCTTTTCTGCTGCTGACTAAGGCGATGCCGGCCGGGCAATTGGAAGGTACCCGATAGCCCTTTTCGTCGCCTTTCCCGGCAGGGAGAGCAAAGGCGGCGGCGGGAGTAGTGGAGGCAAGGCGGAGAAGAAAGAAGCCGCGGATAGCTGGCGAGGCGCCGGCTAGAGGGCTGGACCCCGCCGCTCCCGCCGCCGCCTTTGCCTCTTGCCCGGCGGGAAAGGCGACGAAAAGGGCTATCGGGTCCCTTCCAATTGCCCGGCCGGCGTCGCCTTAGTCAGCAGCGGAAAAGCAAAGGAAGCAGCAGGAGAAGCGAAGAAAGCCAAACCTCATCGGCTGCGATCAAGGGCCGCCGCCACCATTCAAGAACTTCGCTTCTCCTGCTGCTTCCTTTGCTTTTCCGCTGCTGACTAAGGCGACGCCGGCTGGGCAATTGGAAGGGACCCGATAGCCCCTTTCGTCGCCTTTCCCGCCGGGCAAGAGGCAAAGGCGGCGGCGGCAAAGCGGCGGGGTCCAGCCCTCTAGTCGGCGCCTTGCCAGCTATCCGCCGCTTCTTTCTTCTCCGCCTCGCCTCCACTACTCCCGCCGCCGCCTTTGCTCTTCCCGCCGGGCAAGAGGCTGGGCGAGCAGGCCGAGGTGCTGGAACTGGGGCTGCCTGTCCTTGGCATGAACGGCGGGCAGGTGGCGCTCGGCACCCGGAATCCCGTCTTCTCGCCACCGCCCGAGCTCCCTCTGGAGCCTGCTGCCGCCGCCGCGCTTCCTCTGCCGGCTGAGGAGTCCTTATCCCCACCGCGAACTGCTCCGACGCCTCCCTCGCTTGCTTTTAGTACCGTGTTTCCCCGAAAGTAAGACATATGTCTTACTTTCGGGGTATGGCTTATATTAGCCAACCCCCCTGAAACCCCCCATATGTCTTACAATCGGGGGGGTCTTACTATCGGGGAAACACGGTATGTATCAAACCTCAATTTGCATTTTTATCAAACAAACCAAACTTATATCAATCTCAACTGCAGGAAAAATGACTTTAGCAACCCAGTAGTTAATGCATAAAACTCACTACCTGACTGTAGTATCATCATCAAACCCCCAAAACTTTACCCTTAGACTGTCCACTGTTGATCTCACCCGATTCCTTAGAGGTCAGAGTAAGGGGCGTGCACCAGCATGCCTATCGTCCCTATCCAACTGTTTCTCTATTATTAGTACCAATATCATGTATATAAACATTGTTCTATCCTTGTATACTACCAATACGTATTTTACATACATACATACATGCATGCATACAATATAACATAATTACCATTCCCCATATACTCTCATTTGATTAAACCTATACTTATTTTATGTTTCATCTACTACTAATCACAAACTACTATTACATAAAACACAGTTAACCCTAAGGGGGAAGAAGGAGCAAAAGAAAAACGCACCCTGGGCTTCAGGTGGACTGCAAGCCCGCCTCCTACTCCCCCACCCACCCCACCGCCCCTCACCTGGCAGTAGAGGCGATAGAGCGGCACGGCTGCGTAGGATAAGCCTGCCATGCCCACCACCCCGGCCGCCAGGTAGGTGAGCACCGTCTTGTTGCGTTGCTTCCATTGCTGCTCTTGCTGCCGGCGGAAAGCAGCGACAGCCTCGGCGATCTTCTCCCGCTGGTCCCCGCGGAATTCCTGGCTGTTGCCACGGTGACAAAACCTAACCGGTTTGCAGCCCCAACCTCTCACCGTTCGGGCCACCAGCAGGCATCCCTTTGCGCCCGAAAGCATGCTTCTTCCTGTCACGTGAGCACTCCTTTTTCCTTTGGCTGGCTTTCGCAGACCGAGCGCGATTAAGCAAATATCGCGAGAAGTAACCCAAGATCGAACCCGGCGGCGGCGTCGCTTTTGATGCTGGCAAAACTTCCAGCGCTAGGGGTAAGAACGTTCTGACTACGGCGGCCGTTAGGGGGTAAGTTCGCGTTTTCGTTACCTGCCGTCTCTTTTACTCCGCCTCTCAGTCAGGAGCGGAGGCTAAACTTCCCGCCAAGTTTGCCGGCGCTGGATTTGTAAATTCAGATCTGGGTTTTTCAATCCAGATTTGTGTTTTTTTCAGTCCTTGTTGGATTTTTAAGGGTTTTTTATTTAAAAATTAATGAAGTCCTTTAAGTTTTTCTATGCATTACGTTATTCATTGCAGATATTACATAGGTAAAGATAATTTAGTTTAAAATGTATTTGTGGTGTGTTTTTGTCACCTGGGCGTTTATTTCTTTCTGTAGGATCTGGGTTTATCTGAGTACGCAATCTGGTTTTAGGAATCCCCTCTGATAAATAGACCTGATAAATAGGTAAACGTAATTTAGTTTAAAACTGATTTAATGTGCTTTTTTTGTTATCTGTGTTTTAATATGCATATGCACCAAGACAAATTCCTTGTGTGTCCAATCACATTTGGCCAATAAAGAATTCTATTCTATTCTAATATAGAATTTGGTTTTATTTGAACACAGACAAACTTGCAACCTTGCTTCCTGCAAATTTTAGATGCCCCAGGCTAAGCTTCGAAAAGGTGAGGGTGCACTGCAGATTTGTTATCCAGACTCACCCCTGGAAATCATAGGAAAGCTCTGGGCTTTAAATAATGCAGTCTAAGGGTTAAACTGGTTTGAAAGGTTCAAACTTCATTAGGAATCAAATGAGATAGTCCTTTGATATTTGCACCAAAGCAGGGGTCATCACCCTTTCTGACCTCAGGGACCTCTGCATTCATAATTTTAAATCCCATGGACCACTAATATGATCAGCCTAATGCAGTGATGGCGAACCTATGGCATGGGTGCTGCAGGTGGCATGTGGAGCCATATCTGCTGGCACATGAGCTGTTGCCCTAACTCAGCTCCAACGTTCATGTATGTGCCAGTCAGCTGATTTTTGGCTCACGCAGAGGCTCTGGGAGGGCGTTTTTGACTTCCGGAGAGCCTCCAGGGGGATGGGGGAGGGTGTTTTTTCCCTCTGCTGGCTCCAGGGAAACCTTTGGAGCCTGTGTAAGGTGAAACACGAGCCTACCAGAACTTGGGAAACAGGCTCTTTCACACTTCCCGAGGGCCTTCGGTGTGTGTGTGGGGGGGGGGGTGTAAGGGAAGCTGTTTTCACCCTCCCCAGGCATTAAGTTATGGGTGTGGGTACTCACGCATGTGCGATAGCATGCGTACATGCTCTTTCGGCACCCAGGGGGGGGGGGGCTAATGACTGGCTGGGTGGGCGTGGCCAACTCAATGTTACTCACTTGAAGGGTACCTTTCTGTCTTCTACTCCCCCCTCCCCTCCCAGCCACTCTTTGCTTGCCTGCCCGGGCTGTTTAGGGTCCCAACAGGAAGCAGTTGCTGGACTTAAGCAGCCACCAGGAGAAAGAGTTGGCAAAACAGCAGGCTCAGTTCAAATTGAATCTGACCAAGAAAGAGGCTCAACAGAAGGACCTCACTGAGGACTACAAAAATAGGCTTTCCAAGCAGAGGGAAGACCTGCAGGATTACAAGGCCAGGTAGTGGTGCCTAGAGCTCAGCGGGCTGAGATGGTGCCAGTTCCAGGCCATGATGCTGTCCCACTGGAACAAGATTCTTCAGCTCTTCACAACCAGTATCACTTTCCTCCAGCCTTTGCCCAAAGCTCCCCACTAAAAGGCTGAAGCAGGCCCCAAGTTGGAATTTCTGTCCCCCCCCAACCTGCACAAAAAGACCCTGAGGGCGGAGACTCTCTGCAGCAACACAAATGTTCATTACACATATACGGTTCAGGAGCTGTAGTTTGAGGTTCCCTGATTTAATGCAATATTAAAAAATACAAATAATTTTGCTGTAGACCAGCCAAATGTTCTCGTGGACGACCAGCGGTCCACGGACCACCCTTTGGTGACCATTGCACCAAACGACATGAGTAAGATGAGGGAGCTGGACACTCAGTCACCAGAAAGCTTCCTGTGTGACCTGAAACTAGGCAAAAAAAATTCAGCTGACCTATTCACAAGATTGTTTTGAGGATAAAATGGGCAGCAGATGGAGTTGCTGCTTTGGATTTCTGAAAGACAATTTTTAAAAAAAAATTCCAAGATTAATTTTACTTTCCCATTATATTGCCAAAGTAAGTACATAGTACAAATAGTACTCGAGTTATAACCACAGTTGAGCTTATCTTGCTAAGTGAAACATTTGTTAAATGAGCTTGCCCCATTTTACAACTTTTCTTGCCATGTTTGTTAAGTGAATCACTTGTTAAGTTAGTAACAAGTTACGTGAATCTGGATTTCCCATTGACTTTGCTTCTCAGAAGGTCACAAAAAAGGGAATAATTACTTCCGCACACTGCAGCAATCACAAATACAAACTAGTTGCCAAGCATATGAGTGTTCATTGTGTCACCATTGGAATGCTGCAACGGTCGTAAGTGTGAAAAATTGTCATCAGTCACTTTTTTCAGTCCACTGTAACTTTGAACAGTCACTAAATGAACTGCTGTAAGTCAAGGATTGCCTGTATTAACTGGCACACAGCAGTTCTTTTTATTGATTTATATCCCACTTTTTATTTTTTATAAATAAGGCTGTGAACATGGCTAATACTCCTTCCTCCTCTTATTTTCCTCACAACCCATGAGATGGATTGGGCTGAGAGAGTGATTAACCCAAAGTGACCCAGCCAACTTTTCATGCCTAAGGTTGGACTAGAACTCACAATCTCTTGGTTTCTAGCCTTGTGCCTTAGCCACTAGGTCAAACTGGCTCTTCTGTTAGTTGCTGTCTGTAGTCTAGTTTGGTAGGGACTGTATTACATTGACACTAAGAAGCACAAACAATTGCATCCATCTGCCATCTGTTCAAGATACATATATACATTGATCCTGGACTGCAATCATAGAAAAAATGTGGTAGTTAATAAAAAGGAGGTCAGCATACTAGCTGGCCAGTTTGCTGCCTTTCCCAGGAAAGAATGGATGTGGGAGTGACTCAGTTATTGGAGAGTGGTTGTGATTGGTACCCCTATTTAAGGGCAGTTTCCATGGAAACAAAAAAAGTAAAGTTATTTCTGCAACGATTGGTCAGGAGAGATATGTCCAGAAGTGCAGAATAAGCCATTCCTTTATTAAAGGGACCGTCACTTGGATACCACTCTCCATTTCTGGCCCTATATCTTGGTCTTGGTAGCCAAGATTGCTAGCGTTCTCAGTCTCAAGCTGCTAAAGATGTGGGATATTTTATTTTTAATGTGCAGTAAATTTAATATCAGCTGTATCAAACAAACTCAAAGAATGTACGTTTGCATTAGTTTGAAGGCAATCCATAGTAATTATGCATTTACAGTGGTACCTATACCTAAGAACGCCTCTACTTAAGAATGTTTCTAGATAAGAACTGGATGTTCAAGATTTTTTTGCCTCTTCTTAAGAACCATTTTCTGCTTAAGAACCCAAGCCCGGAAAAATTTCCCAGGAAATTTGAGAGCAGCACGAAGGCCTGGCCAGTTTCCTGCCATTCCCCCTTTAATCCCTGCCCTCTCAGGCTTTTCGGGGCTGCCAGAGGAGCCTTTTAGTGGCCCTTAAGGAGGCTTTGGCAGTCCAGAGCGAATGAAGCATTCTCGTTTCTCTGGGCGCTTGGAGAGGGAATAAACCACTTTGCTGTGGTGACTCCCTCGTGCTGCTTCACATACACCCAGCGCGAGGTTGCCTACTGGAGTATCTGGGCACGGAAAGGCAAAAGGTGGTGCTATGCCCTGGCCGGCTCAATTCTGCTTTAGCCAAACTGCAGAGTCATCACAGAGATGGAAAAGCGCCTGCTACAAAGAGAGTGAGCAAGAGGAGAGGGGAGCCCTTCAGCATAGGAAGGAAGAGGAAGCAGGTTGCAGCAGCAGCCTTTCGGTCAAAGGAGCGGGAGGTTCCCCCCTCTCGCCTGCCTGGGTTTCTCTCTCTGGCACAGTGTATGAGTGGCAGCCTCACGCCGGGTATATGGGAGGCATGTGCTCCTCCTTGCCGCCTCAGAGTCCCTCTTTTTTTTTTTAAGCCTTAAAGTTTTAGATTTTTTTGATTCACCTCACCTCACCTTCCTTCGGCAGCGACTGTCCTCCTCCTCTTCTTCCTCCTCCCCCCACCCAAATTCCAAACTTTTATTTTTTTTCCTAATGGGTTTACACACATTATTTGCTTTTACATTGATTCCTATGGGAAAAATTGCTTCTACTTACAAACTTTTCTACTTAAGAACCTGGTCACGGAACGAATTAAGTTCTTAAGTAGAGGTACCACTGTAATACCTAATGGTGTTCTCTTCTGCTTTACAGCAAATGGTCAGTTTCAGTTCTGAACCTGTTGGAATATTCCATTATTAATGACATATGTCGACAGAGATGGCATCCCCAGATTCAAATCACCCTGATATGTAAGTCATATATAATGTTTACACATCTTTATACCTATAATAAATTCAATATTTCTGATTTATATTATCAGAACAGTTCCTAATATATGTATATAAATGTTAGCATGATACATCTAGTTAATGCAGAATATAACAAAAGAAATGTGCTTTCATATGAGTTACACATTCATGCGTACATTGCTATGTTCTTACATGCTCAATTAATAAGTTTCCAGAGTGATCTATCTTTTATGATCATTGACAGTAAATAAAGTGAAATACCAATAAAAGAGAATATATGTAGTTCAGAGCTGAACTGTGGAGTCCTTGGTCCTCTGTGAAGCTTCAAAGGGATAAAATTTGCAAGGGAAGAAGAAAACAACATACAGTGATCCCTCGAGTTTCGCGATCTCGATGTTCGCTAAATGCTATATCGCGAGTTTTCAACCCGGAAGTAAACTCCACCATCTGCGCATGCGTGCCCTTCCACGCATGCGTAGATGGTGGAGTTTCCCCGCCGGGCAGAGGCTTCCCTGGGTCTTCCCCCTCTTGCCCCGGTAAGGCGCGAGCAACGGCGTGGGCGGGTGGGCGGCACACGCGCGGGGAAACCCCAGGGCCGCTTCTCAGCTGAGAAGCGGCCCCAGCAACAGCGCGGGGGGTGGGCAGCACGCCGCGCGCGCGGAGGAAACCCCAGGGCCGCTTCTCAGCTGAGAAGCGGCCCCAGCAACAGCGCGGGGGGCGGGCAGCACGCGCGCGCGCGCGGAGGAAACCCCAGGGCCGCTTCTCAGCTGAGAAGCGGCCCCAGCAACAGCGCGGGGGGCGGGCAGCACGCGCGCGCGCGGAGGAAACCCCAGGGCCGCTTCTCAGCTGAGAAGCGGCCCCAGCAACAGCGCGGGGGGCGGGCAGCACGCGCGCGCGCGGAGGAAACCCCAGGGCCGCTTCTCAGCTGAGAAGCGGCCCCAGCAACAGCGCGGGGGGCGGGCGGCACGCGCGCGGACAAGCAGCAGCAGCGAGGCGGCGGGGAAACCCAATCTTCGGCTCCTCGCTGCTGCTGTGGAAATAAAAACACCATCTGCGCATGCGCAGATGGTGTTTTTACTTCCGCACCGCTACTTCGCGACAAATCGATCATCGCGAGGGGTCCTGGAACGGAACCCTCGCGATGATCGAGGGATCACTGTAATATCCATCCTGGTAGAAGAATAGTGGAAAATTAGAAACACAACCCTGTTGAAAAACAGCCCACAGTAACCAAGTGCTCCATTACCAAAATAACAACCCAATCTTCCACAAGAGTAGCTATGCAGGAATTATTATTCAGAGGAGATAATGAAATGTTTAGCTAAGAGATGCTGCCTAGGAAACAGTCAGACAGAAACGGCAGGAACCCCCAGTAGCATAACAATCAGGAAGAAACATAGGAATGACCTGCTGTAACCATCTGCATACATGGTGGCTGTACCAATCACTATGTAGGACAGATAGGCAAAAGACTAGTAGAGCATATACATGAACATCAACCAGATGTAAGAAGACACAGAGAAACTGAGCATCTTAGACCAAGTGGTTCCTTAAATTGGGTTTTTTTAGATTATTTTTAATATTAGATTTGTTTACATTGTCTTTTTATACTGTTGTTAGCTGCCCCTAGTCTTCGGAGAGGGGCGGCATACAAATCAAGAAAGAAAGAAAGAAAGAAAGAAAGAAAGAAAGAAAGAAAGAAAGAAAGAAAGAAAGAAAGAAAGCCAAATCCAAAAATGCTAGATTTCTGGAAAGCTAACATTCAGACAAATCCAACCTTAGACAAATAGAAATAAAGCATATTTACACATTCAAAAGAGACAACAAAAAACTAAGAAGGCAACAAAAAGCACACATCCTCTCCAACAGCCAACAGCCACATAAACGACAATTAACACCAGAGAAACAAGCAGAAAACAATACCTTACTCAAGGAATTAACAAGGAGAAAACTTCGTTCCAATCAACGCTGGCAGGACAAGCTACTGCAAATAAACAGGGAGCAAAACCCACACCTACATTGGTGATGAAATGTCTGCAATCAAACAACCAAGCTCAGAGAACACCAAGGATTCCAAAATAAAATACACGTCTGTCATTTCACTTATTATTATCTTGTATCTGTGGAACCGCCACAGAGTATCTTGTATGGCTATGACTATTCTGAAATATTGCTGCATCCTTCTGTCAGTAAAGTTGATATTTTACTTGCAAAATGAATTAGAATTTTACACTTTGCCAGTATCAGAATGCTAACCACTTTCTCAGCATTATCTTATCCTTATTGCAGAGCTTTGAAAAAAATGGTAGATAAATAGGAAAGGTAGATTAGAAACCTAGACAATGTATCAAGAATCAAATCTAAAATCTTAGCTTGAAAAATTGGGAAGAAGAAATAGGTATGCTAAAGTAGATTAATCTAAACATTCTTGGTGATAAATATGAAGTTATAAAATTCATTGTTTTAATCTTTGTGCATGCACACATCTTCGAATCAGTATTTCATGGACATGTCCCAGCAATATTGTTGGCAAGATTTCAGAAATGATTTGCCCTTAATTACTTCCTAGACCTGGGAAAGAGTGCTTGGACTATTGCCCAGCTGACTTCATGCCTAAAACAGGATTTGAACTCACAATCTCCTAGTTTCTAGTTTGGTACATTAACCATTACACCAAAACTTTTAACCATTGACAGCTAAAAATTAAAATCTGGTGTGGTTGCAGTCTTTGAGGAACAGTTTTGAATGTACTCAGCAAGAATTTTGACTCGGAATCAATTCAGCCCATTAAGTATCTAGCCCAATGTTTCAATTTTCAGAAAAATTGAAGTTAAAGAAAACCAGATATACCTGGAAGGAAGACATAAGGGAATAAGCATTCTGTGTGACTTTCATTAATGCCTAGCATTGTCATTCAGAATGTAAGGAATTAGTTGGTAATTTGTCTATAGAAACCTATCAGAAAATAATCGCCTTGTGATGTCATTCTGAATTTATCCTGCTGTCTTCTCCTGTGCCACTATATACACATGATGGATAGGTACTGGGAAGTTTTAGATGCTTAAAAATTGGTGAGTAAGGAGTTCTATTTCATACATGTGCTGACACAATCTGATAGACATATTGTTTTAAACAGATAAAGGTAATTGAAGTTTTATGCCAAAAGGTTTATAAATAATGAATCCTAACCCAAACCAAATAAACTATAGTTTATTATAAAGCTTTTAGTGGAGTGAAAGATAAAAATAATATATTAAAATCCAGAGAAAATGCAAGTACCAATCGCTATACTGTACTTTAAAAAAATGCAGTTCTTACTTATAGAATTGCGACGAGAGACCTAATTTTTGCTGTCACATGTGAATTATCTCATGTGAGAAGATTAACTGGAGGGAGAGATAAACGGATGTTTTAGTAATTTAAAGTATGATGGAAGCAAGCATTTATACTTCTGCTGAATATGAAACCTTTCAGTGCTTTTTAGGATTGATTTATTTCATTTGCAACAGTTGTCTTTCCTCAGAGGATGAATGAAAACCAGAGAATAAGATCTATAAAGATATGCTACATGGTTAGATTTTAGATAGCTATTCCCAGCCATTGTCTAAAATCTTATATAAATAGAGGTATTTTCACCTCTGCAAAATGTAAATATTATTGCAGCTTATTCTGTAACAAGACAGAAAGATGATAGATAGGAGGCATTTTATTTCAATGGCTTTACTGCTTACTTTTATTTTATCTTTAAGAACCTTAAATATATATTTCAGCAAAAATTTACATATATACATACGTGTGTGTGTGTGTGTGTGTGTGTGTGTGTATAAATACACACACATACACATTCAATTCAATTCAATTTATTGGATTTACAGTGATCCCCCGCTTGTTGCGAGGGTTCCGTTCCAGGACCCCCCGCAATGAGCGGGTTTTCGCGAAGTAGCGCTGCAGAAGTAAAAACACCATCTGCGCATGTGCAGATGGTGTTTTTACTTCCGCAGCGCTAGCGAGGAGCCGAAGATTTGGGGCGGCGCGGGTGTTTTAAAACGTCGCCGCCGACATGGGGGGCTCGCTAGCACCCCCCTAACCCGGGTTGGGGGTTCGGGGGGGTGCTAACGAGCCCCCCATGTCAGCGGGGACGTTTTAAAACACCCGCGCCGCTTTCCAATGAGTCCCGAAGACAAACGTCAAACTTCCGCGTTTGTCTTCGGGACTCATTGGAAAGCGGCGCGGGTGTTTTAAAACGTCGGCGCCGACATGGGGGGCTCACTAGCACCCCCCTAACCCGGGTTGGGGGTTCGGGGGGGTACTAGCGAGCCCCCCATGTCGGCGCCGACGTTTTAAAACACCCGCGCACCTTCCCAACTGAGCCCTCAAGCCAAGCGCAGAAGTTCGCCCTGGCGCAGGCAACACGCGCTGCCATCTTCCGGGCCAGCCAGGCTCAGCGGATCAAGCCCGGCTCCTCTCGGCCCAGCATCCCGGGCCAAGCGGCTGCCTTCCGTCACTGAGCCTGGCTCGCCCGGAAGATCGTAGCGCGCGTTGGCTGCAGCGGCGGCGACATTGCTGCCGGCTTGGCTTCCCTCGCCGCTGCAGCCAACGCGCGCTACGATCTTCCGGGCGAGCCAGGCTCAGTGACGGAAGGCAGCCGCTTGGCCCGGGATGCTGGGCCGAGAGGAGCCGGGCTTGATCCGCTGAGCCTGGCTGGCCCGGAAGATGGCAGCGCGTGTTGCCTACGCCGGTGAGGGAAGCCAAGCCGGCCAGGCTCAGCGGATCAAGCCCGGCTCCTCTCGGCCCAGCATCCCGGGCCAAGCGGCTGCCTTCCGTCACTGAGCCTGGCTCGCCCGGAAGATCGTAGCGCACGTTGGCTGCGCTGGCGAGGGAAGCCAAGCCGGCAGCAACGTCGCCGCCGCTGCAGCCAACGCACGCTACGATCTTCCGGGCGAGCCAGGCTCAGTCACGGAAGGCAGCCGCTTGGCCCGGGATGCTGGGCCGAAAGGAGCCGGGCTTGAAGATCGCAGCGCGCGTTGGCTGCGGTGGCGAGGGCTTGCGATGGAGGGTGGAGGAAGCGGCCATGGGAGGGCGAGCTGCCTCAGGGAGGAGGATCGGGCGGGACCAGGTGGGGGCTGGAATTTCTCCAGGGCGAAGGGCGGGCGAGCGGCGAAGGGCGGGCGAGCGGGTGCTGGGGAGGGCTTCTCGCCCTCCCGCCAGCAAGAGGGGGAGCGAACGGCGTGGGCGGGCGAAGGGCGGGCGAGCGGCAGTGAGGAGTTTGCGTGGGCGGTGGGGAAACTCCTCGCTGATGCCAGCAAGAGGGGGAAGACCCAGGGAAGCCGCCCAGCAGCTGATCTGCCGGGCACCATCTACGCATGCGTGCCCATAAAAAAAAAAAGGCACGCATGCGCAGATGGTGTTTTGACTTCCGGGTTGAAAAATCGCAAATTACCCTGTTCGCAATGGTCGGGAACGCAATAACCGGGGGATCACTGTATATGCCGCCCCTCTCCGAAAACTCGGGGCGACTAACAACAGTCATGAACAATATACGTGAACAATATACAGTAAAAATCCAATACTAAAAACTAACTTAAAACCCCTTAATGTATAAAATCAGCATACGTACAAACATACCATACATACAGTTGTATCAGCCTAGGGGGAGAAGAAGTCTTAATTCCCCCATGCCTGGCGGCAGAGGTGGGTTTTGAGTAGCTTACGAAAGGCAAGGAGGGTAGGGGCAGTTCTAATCTCTGGGGGGAGTTGGTTCCAGAGGGCCGGAGCCGCCACAGAGAAGGCTCTTCTCCTGGGTCCCGCCAAGTGGCATTGTTTTGTTGACGGGACCCGGAGAAGACCCACTCTGTGGGACCTAACTGGCCGCTGGGATTCGTGCGGCAGAAGGCGGTCTCGGAGATATTCTGGTCCGATGCCATGAAGGGCTTTAAAGGTCATAACCAACACTTTGAATTGTGACCGGAAACTGATCGGCAACCAATGCAGACTGCGGAGTGTTGGTGTGACATGGGCATATTTAGGAAAGCCCATGATTGCTCTCGCAGCTGCATTCTGCACGATCTGAAGTTTCCGAACACTTTTCAAAGGTAGCCCCATGTAGAGAGCGTTACAGTAGTCGAACCTCAAGGTGATGAGGGCATGAGTGACTGTGAGCAGTGACTCCCGGTCCAAATAGGGTCGCAACTGATGCACCAGGCGAACCTGGGCGAACGCCCCCCTCGCCACAGCTGAAAGATGTTTCTCTAATGTGAGCTGTGGATCGAGGAGGACGCCCAAGTTGCGAACCCTCTCTGAGGGGGTCAATGTTTCTCCCCCCAGGGTAATGGACGGACAGATGGAATTGTCCTTGGGAGGCAAGACCCACAGCCACTCCGTCTTGTCTGGATTGAGTTTGAGTTTGTTGACACCCATCCAGGCCCCAACAGCCTCCAGGCACCGGCACATCACTTCCACTGCTTCGCTGACTGGACATGGGGTGGAGATGTATAACTGGGTATCATCGGCATATTGATGATACCTCACCCCATGCCCTTGGATGATCTCACCCAGCGGTTTCATGTAGATGTTAATTAGCAGGGGGGAGAGGACCGACCCCTGAGGCACCCCACAAGGGAGAAACCTAGAGGTCGACCTCTGACCCCCCACTAACACCGACTGCGACCGACTGGAGAGGTAGGAGGAGAACCACTGAAGGACAGTGCCCCTCACTCCCAACCCCTCCAGCCGGCGCAGAAGGATACCATGGTCGATGGTATCGAAAGCCGCTGAGAGGTCAAGAAGCACCAGGACAGAGGACAAGCCCCTGTCCCGGGCCCGCCAGAGATCATCCATCAACGCGACCAAAGCAGTTTCCGTGCTGTAGCCGGGCCTGAATCCAGACTGCTGAGGACCTAGATAATCGGCTTCTTCCAAGGACCGCTGGAGTTGGAGTGCCACCACCTTCTCAACAACCTTCCCCATAAAGGGAAGGTTGGAGACTGGACGGTAGTTATTGAGCACAGCTGGGTCCAGGGAAGGCTTCTTGAGGAGGGGGCTCACAAGTGCCTCCTTATAAAGGGCCGGAAAGGACCCCCTCCCCAAGGAGGCGTTGACAATCTCCTGGGCCCAGCTCCGTGTCACCTCTCGACTGGCCGAAACCAACCAAGAGGGACACGGATCCAGTGAACAGGTGGCGGAACTCACAGCTCCAATGGCCTTGTCCACTTCATCAGGTGTCACCAAGTCAAACTCCTCCCAGACAGATGGACAAAGACTTTTAGCCCCAGTCACCTCGACTGACTCGTTGTCAGTCGACTCTGTTTTACAATTGGAGTCGAGGTCCGCCCAGATCCGAGTGATTTTATCAGCGAAAAACGTGTTAAAGTCCTCGGCACTATTCTGTAAGGGCTCCCCAACTCCCCCCTGATTAAGAAGGGAGCGGGTTACCCTAAACAGAGCGGCCGGGCTGGATTCCGCTGATGCAATCAAGGCGGCATGATATGCACATCTTGCCGCCTTGAGCGCCACTTTGTAAGTCTTAACATGTGCTCTTACAAGTGTTCGATCGAATTCGGACTTACTCTTCCTCCATCGCTTCTCTAGACGTCTCTTCTGGCGCTTCAACTCCCGGAGCTCCTCGTTGAACCATGGAGCTCTACGGGGTCTAGCGCCACGGAGAGGTCGCAGCGGCGCAATTCGGTCAAGGGCCTCCGCTGCAGCCTTGTTCCAGGCCTCAGCCAGAGACTCTGCCGAACTGTGGACGAGTGTATCTGGAAGAACCCCAAGCGCCTTCTGAAAACCATCTGGATCCATCAGGCGTCTGGGGCAGAACATCTTAATTGGTTCCGCCTCCCTGCGGGGGAGGATTGGAGCCAGGAAGTCGAGCCGCAGTAGAAAATGGTCTGACCATGACAAAGGCAACACTTCTAAGCCCCTTAGTCTCAGAGCATTACTCAGTTGCTCAGAGAGGAATGCCATGTCGGGTGAGTGCCCCCCCTCATGAGTCGGACCCTACTTGGGTCAGGTCCATGGCTGCCATGGTGGCCATGAACTCCTGTGCCAGTCCAGAGGATTCGCCCAGTGACGGCAGGTTGAGGTCCCCCAAGACAATAAGTCTAGGGAACCCCACCGCCAGCCCGGCTACCTCCTCGAGCAGCACAGGCAGGGCTTGTGCCATGCAGCTGGGAGGCAGGTACGTGAGAAACAAGCCCACCTGAACCCCTAAGTCCAACTTCACCAGGAGGGACTCGCAACCCGCAATCTCCGGAGCAACGAGTCTACGCAGGCAAAGGCTCTCCCTGGCTATAATAGCCACTCCTCCCCCCCTTCCCCAGGGTCGAGGTTGGTGCCATATCTGAAACCCAGCTGGGCAAATTTCAGAGAGAGGAACTCCTCCCTCTGGGCCCAGCCAGGTTTCAGTTACACATGCCAGGTCGGCCTCTTCATCCAGGATCAGATCCCGGATGAGGAGAGCTTTATTTACCACCGACCTGGCATTGAGTAGCAGCAACCTGAGCCCAGGGCCAGACTTACACTCATCACCAGTATTCTGGGTTGAGCTCACGGAGCCGGAACAAGGGATCGTTATTAAGCAACGATCCCTCCTTCCCCTGGAACGGCTAGCTCCGTGGCTCCCGCCATATCTGCCTCTCCCCAGCAGCACTGAGATATCCTGAGACATACTGCTCAAAAAGATAAAGGGAACATTCAAAGAACACAATATAACTCCAAGTAAATCAAACTTCTGTGAAATCAAACTGTCCACTTAGGAAGCAAAATTGATTGACAATCAATTTTTAATTATATATACACAGAGAGAGAGAGAGAGAGAGAGATTAACAGTGAATCATTCCAGAAACAATTTGTTTATCTTAAGCTAACAAAAATTATCTGCAGGGGAAAGGGGCAAATCATAATTGATTCAAATGTAATCACAACACTCAGTAATGCAAGCTGCAGCTTATTTGCTATTTAGTAACTAAATTCATCATACATTATCACTTTACAACTGTAAACATTTCCGACAGAATAGGCTAAATGCTAAAATTCCCACTTCTGAAAAGCAATTTATTCCATTTGGAATATGAACCTATTTAGAACAATCCTGTATTAAATTATTGCTATTATTATTAATATTATTTAGCAGGAACCCTTTAGAACCACCTTCTAGTTTATTTATGGGAGGCTTTTACATACAGCAAATAAAATGATGCTAGGCAATAAATAGGTCATAACTGTACCATGTATTTGTATTCTTTCTCCACTTTTTCACTTTCACTCTTCATCCTGATTTCCTATTTTTACAAAAATCTGTGGTAACAGTCCAAGATGATTTACTTCTTCCTATCTTTCATCTTAAATCTGGGAGGTTATAGAAAAGACAGAAGTGACACCTGTGCACTACATAGCATTTTTACAGATCAGCGTGATGACAGGTAGCTTGACAGCATAGATCAGAAGTACACAAGAATGTCCTTTTACATTCATGGTACAACAGGCTGCCTATTTACCTGCTTTTTGTCACTAGAAGAGTGCTGCCAAGATGACAGTACCCTAAGGCAGTGTTTCCCAGCCTTGGCAACTTGAAGATATCTGGACTTCAACTCCCAGAATCCCCCAGCCAGCATTTGCTGGCTAGGGAATTCTGGGAGTTGAAGTCCAAATATCTTCAAGTTGCCAAGGTTGGGAAACACTGCCCTAAGCAAATGAGCACAAAGAATGTGGGGAAAAGTCCAGGGTAATATGATGATGATCTATTTTTTTTTATCCTGTTGCTTGTTTCAAACTGCATTGTACTGTATTCTTTTATTGTACAATATATGGCTTTTATTGTACAATATATGGGTTAATGACTGCCCTGTTTGGCAATTCTTTGAAGTTATAATGGTGCTGAAAAAATAAGTTTTACACATACAAATGCATCCTTGTAATCACATGATCAAGACTCAAGACAGTTTGCAACCAGCAAGCACTTATGATATTTGCAGCAAGCCAATGGTCATATAGTCGCCATTCGTGCATTTTACAGCTGGCTTCTGAGAGGCAGAGTCAATAGAGAAGCTGGCAGTAAAATTGCATGTCACAGTCACATGGTTTCCTACTTAATGACCACAAGTGATTCACTTTATGACCCTGGCGGGGGTAACATTACATGTCTAGTCTGGCCATCTGATGTTTTGCTTAACAATCAAGTTGCCAGTTCCAATTGTGATTCTTAAGTGAGAACTATCTATATCTGTGGTGGTGAACTTATGGCACATGTGCCAGAGGTGACACGCAGAACCATCTATCTGGGCACACAAGCCATTGCCTGTTGCTCTTCCTGGATCCGGCCAGCTGGTCTCCATGCCCACGGGAGCTCCGGTAACCAGAAAAGCAGCGTACATGAGCAAACTGGTAGTAATGGGATTTAAAACCCACTACTGGCACACATGCTCATGCACTCCCATTTTGGCACTCGGTGCTGAAAAGTTTCACCAACAGTGATCGATATTGTGAACTGTCCAGAGTCATCTGGAGTAAGAGTTCACCTACATAAAATCAAATCAAACTGTATAAATTGTTTTCCTGAACTCAGCATCAGGAAGTTCTCAAAAGAATGAAAAAAGCACTGTAGGAATTGAACCTAATTTTATAAACAGTGTTTTATGTTAGCACACACTGTCTAAATAAAAATGAAACATCACCTAAATTGTGGAAGGAAACAAATGAGGTCAATCACTTAATCATAACTATTTCTAAAGTTATCTGTTTGTTTGTTTTTTACCATGGCACCAATATACAGTAATAGGATCCATATTTAATTTTTTTAAAAATGATTTTTTTATAAGTTGCAACCACTCTGAAATTAACCTTCTCTTCTGTTTCAAAGGACCTTTGTAGACCCACATGGAACTCATCGAACTATACACCATGTTTCATTTTCAGACTGCCAAAATGGATTAGGTAACCAGATTACATATTAAATTTACTCTAATAAAGTTGGATTGCCATACTGTTTTAGACAGGTGGTCCACTCCGATGTAGACAGGATTTATAATGTATGCAGTTATTTAGCAATTACCATGATATGTTTATCACAGCGGGGAAAGTAAGAAAACAACCTACTTACAGCTTGCTTGTTTTAATTGCTCAACAGGCATTAAAATTATTGGAGGCTGTCAAGAACAATCTAAAGAAGAGCATGGAATTTTCATAAAGGAGATATTAGCCGAGAGGACTGCTGCTACAGATAGTAAATAATTCTTTGTGATCTTCACTGGTGGCAATGCTGTTTTTTTATTTTTAAAAAAACCTGTAATAATCCATATATTGATTTTTTTTAATTAAAAGATCCACACCCAGGCCATCATCTCTTTCCTTCTCCTCCTTCGTTCTGTTCTAGATATCCCCACCTTTTAGAGCAGATTACACAGGAAAGGCTGGGGTCACCACATCTATAGTTCTACTCCTGAAAATAATTTTATCATTTTCGAGGGCGGGAGAGAAAGCCTTGGATTTCATCCATTATATTCAAGTGTGATAATTTTAGACACACTACATACCTGATTTAATCAGGTTTGCAACTTTTTCCTGGGCCATGCACACAATAAACTATGTTGATGGATGGATTATCATGTTGTGAAAAAAAGATAACCAGCCAGCAGATTAGAAGAAGTTGCTTTTAGCTCCAGGTAGCCCTGGAGTGCGTTGGCGTGAAATTAAGTTTTTCTATCAGCCGTATTGACCAAATAGAGGGGAAAAACTTCTCTATGCCCATCTTCTCTGTCCCTGTTTTAATTCCCATGATATGAACAAAGAACAAGAAACATAGAATGAGTAGCCTCCCCCTGCCATCTTTTGGGGCTCCAAAACATGTTGGATTGCCATAAATATTTATCAGTGGGGAATAAATAACTTAAGTCATAGAAAAGCAGTTATTAATATTTAGTTCACTAATTCAGGGCAATAACATGGGATCAAGGTATTACAATAAATATATCAGATAGTAAGGTTCATATGATAGTTAAATTGCCCCCAACTGCAGTGTTCTTTTATATTAGAAAGGCATCATATAAAACAGTAAAATAAGTAAAACATTTAAAATGACATAAAAGATACATGAAAGATTGCCTTAAATCATTACTATGAAGTCCTATATAAAGATATAAATAAAATAAATGTAGTCATTCAACAGTCAGCAAGAAAGTAGCTAAATACCAATCTTGTAGCTGTGTCATATTGCTGAAAGTATATCAGAAGTAATCCTGGTGTTGGCTTATTTGAGTTTGTATGTGTAAAGTTTTCTAAATAAACTCTTTATTTTCTTGATGTAGTTGATTTGTGTAATTAACTATCATGTTTTTCTTTTCAAGATCAATTATGCATTGGAGATCTGATTTTAGAAGTTAATGGCCAAAAATTATGTGGTATCACTAATGAAAGGTAAATTCTAACATTTAATTATAAATATGAACTGGAATGGCTAACATTTGCATTTGCCTTTTAGTATTTTAGATCAGATTAGGTGCAGATATAGAAAGAAAAATCAGTTGCCCCCAGTTGCTTCTTTAACATCTTCATGTATAAGATGCCATACAATAGAATAAAGTGTCACTGGTCTGTTTCATGTCACTTCAAGACAAAAAAAGGAAGCCATCTTCACAATATCCACTTCCATGAAGAATTATTGCAAAAAGGACACTTAGGAGAATCTTACTCTTAAGTTTGGGCAAAAGGTTCCTTCACTTGTGCTTTAGCAAGTCTGGCTGTCTACAGAGGTGGTGGTATTCATCAGGTTCTGATTGTTTCTGGCAAAATTGGTAGCAGAAATTTTGAATAGTTCGGTGAACTGGCAAATACCACCTCTGACTGGCCCCCATATATTTGCTGCCTCCTGAGTCCCAGCTGGGTTTTTTTTTGTTGACCTGCACAGGAGAACAGAGCTGGAAAACAGGTTAGTGGGGTGGAGTGGCAATGTAAATTTTGCAGTATCCTTTCCCTAGGAGTGGGGGTGGGGAATGGGGTTTTTGCAGTATCCTTTCCCTCGAGAGGGGATGGAATGGAGATTTTGCAGTATCCTTCCCCTAGAGTGGAGAGGGAATGGGGATTTTGCAGTATCCTCCCCTTGCCACGCCCACCAAGCCCTGGTGCTCATTTTCCTCGTCGCCAGATGTTGGATCCTTACTGGATGAAGGACTACACGCACGTGTTGGGTAACAGTACACTTTATTACAACAAGTAACGGTTACAGAATAAGCAAAGGACAACATGGCCGTGCCCGGCAGCTATATATATGCCGGGCTGCCAACCAATCACCTTATAGCATTTTCCCGCCCAAGGAATATGGGGCGGGTACAATGCCTAACTGTCCTCTGGACACAACATCCTCCCCTTGCCACGCCCACCAAGCCATGCCCACAGAACCAGTAGTAAAAAAATTTGAATCCTACCACTGGCTGGGATTTTTAATCTCTATAATTATGAATCATGGCCTTGTTATGTCAACATTTAATAATTTTTAAAAAAATGAAAATGTAATCAATTCAACTCATAGAAAACAATCAGATGAAATGAATTACGGTGATGCTTTGGTAGCGTCTCAGTTTAGAATATCAGTATATTTAACTCTTCATTTTTAACTTTACAGAGCTGTTGATATGTTACAGATGGCATCAACAACCAATCACATGACTTTGCTTATTGCCCGAGATGAAGATGCAAGGTAAGAAATGTTAAATTTCCCCAAGTCCTAGAAAATTATATTAGACTCCAGACTGAGTGTAGAGCTTATCATTTCCCCATTATAACCACTTACCTTCTTTTTTGCCTCCTCTTTATTTAATCTCTTTCATTAGAGCTTCTTTAATAGTGTGGGAACTTCCCTCAGATCACTGCGAAAAGTAAAATTTTCAAGTTTTTCTGCAGGTAAAGGAAGAAAAAAAAATCCACAATCCCTATCCTCTTTGAAAAAATCTGGAATGAAAAATAAATATGGCACCTGTTCCCACTTTAATAAATCATCTCTGATAAAATCAATAGAGAGATGAAACCAAATATGAATTATACATGTCTGGTGATGATTCCTGCAATCTCTTTTTTGAAAAGTGAAGTCGGAAACTTTGTTTTCTTCATTTTAGATTTGTGGACTTGTAGTCTAATTGCAGCAGATTCACTGTTGCGGTTATCTATATGAAAACTCTATAAATAGTGTCCTCATAGAGGATTATTTTCCAATCTGGTCTGGTGCTTATGAGATGTGCTTAGACTATCACTACTGGTATTACCACTTAGCTATCTAAGGATTCTGAGAGTTGTAGGTGCATTATCTCTGAAGAACATTGCAAAGTTGGAGAAAATTGCTGCTAAAGAATCGTGCTTTCACGTCATTTATCTAAATTTGATTTCCCTTCTCAGAATTGCAGTTCTGCTTGGGTGGATGTGTAGATGTAGTTCCATTTAGCCAGCTAGCTAACTCGCTTCTTTCTTTCTTTCTTTCTTTCTTTCTTTCTTTCTTTCTTTCTTTCTTTCTTTCTTCCTTCCTTCCTTCTCTCCCTCTTTCTTTCTTTCTTTCTTTCCTTCTTCCTTCCTTCCTTCCTTCCTTCTTTCTTCCTTCCTTCTCTCCCTCTTTCTTTATTTCCTTCCTTCTTTCTTTCTTTCTTTCTTTCTTTCTTTCTTAGAATTGTAGGATCAAACTAGATATTATCTAAGCAAAATCTGCATACCAGGTTAGCTAGCAATGGTAGGGAAAGTGATCCTATTTCGAAGACTTTATATGAATAGGATTGTGCAGGATTTTAAGCATGTTTTCTTCTAAGCAAGTCTTTTCCTGATTTTAAAACCTGGCTAACCCCTTGTACATGAAAACAGCTTTTAACAGTGGAATGCACAAATTCTTGTTCTCAAAAATTGGGGAAAATTGTTGGATTTGTAAAATCTTGAATTGTATTCAAAGAAATAATTAGAGACCTTTAGAAAGGAAAATACAACAAAATTAAAAATGTAAGCATTGGAAATAAATGCATTTTGTTCCTTCCTATAATGGAGGTTGGAACATTCTGCTGTTTAAACTTTGAGTAACATTTTGCATTAAGAAAATATTGGCTACTGTTGAAAGAAAAATGGCCAATATCCCCTAATATGTGAAATAATACTATGCTTCTGGGCATACCTCATTGTGTAATTGCCAATTTTACACAAATTGTTTTCTTCTCCTGCTGTTCTGTAGAATGGAAACTCCTAATCTGCATCTAGCTAAAAAATGCTGACCTATTTTTTTTAACTACTGTAACCATCTTGAATAATTAAAACTTATAATCAGTTTGGGCATTCCAGCAGATCTCAATCCAGAACAGAATTAAACTCCCTCTTGCTAATCTATAATTTTGTTTTATTGGGCTCATACTAACAGGTATGTTCAACAGTCTTTAAATTTACACTGGGAAATTGTTATATAGCCTACATTTGTCTGGTCTTGGGGGTCTTTGTTCCATCTGCCCATTTTAGTCAGTATTATATTTCTGTAATAACAAGTGAGTACAAGTAATCCTCAACTTAATCACAGTTCATTTAGTGACAGTGAAGTTACAGCGGAATTGAACAAAGTGACTTATGACCAATGTTCACACTTATGACCGTTGCAGCATTCCCATGGTCATATGATCAAAATTCTGATGGTTGATAAGTGATTCATAGTTATGACCGTTGTAGAGTCCCAGGATCGTATGATTAAAGTGACCAGATCATGAGTTAGGTAAGGTGGGACACCATCAGCGGCGGGAGCGAGGGGGAGACGGATGACTGACAAAATTCAAAATGTTCAAAAAAGCTTGCCTGTTCTTCCCCACGAAGACATAGCTTGTGGTGGGTGGCGGCTTCGATGGTGTCCACAGGGCATCTGTCTTGTAGGCGTCGCTGGAGGGCTTAGAGGGCTGGATGGAGACTGCAGCAGGAGTTGTGGGTCCCGCAGTGTCAGGACAGGTTTGGCCCATCAGTTTGGGGCGCAGAGGCGGTTTGGTTCAGCTTGCCGGCTTGCAGCAAGCCCAGCAGCAGGAGGGCTGGATTGACAAGGGGCATCATGGCAGCAGTGGTGGGGTACTGCAGAGCCGGAGCGAGCAAATGCGGTTCTGCAAACAACACGGGATGCGGGGGAAATTTCTAAAAAGTAGGACATCTGGTCACCTCACCTATGATCCCCTTTTACAATCTTCTGATAAACAAAGTCAATGGGGAAACCAGATTCACTTAATAACTGATTCACCTAACAAATGTGGCAAGAAAATTGGGAAAAACTCACTTAATGAATTTCACTTAGCAACATAAAATCTGGGCTCAATTGTGGTCGTAAATCAAGGACTACTTGTACAATCCTAAAGAGGTAGACTAAGCCTGTGGTACCAACCTTCCCAGCTTTGTGGACCTCTGGTGAGTTGGAGAGTGGATGGTTCTGCATGAGCAGTAGGCGAGTGTGCACATGCCACTCACACAAATGGAGTTGTGCACATGCTTAGCAGTCGCTTGCACAAGCAGAGCTGTGCACATGCTGTTTGCATGGTCTGGTGGTGAACAGGCCATAGTCCAGGGTTGGGAACCCCTGGACTAAACCATATTGAACTTAATCTGATTAAAGCTTCAGAAGTTAGTATGTTGACTTGAGTATTATGGAGGAGACCTTATGATCAAGTACACCTGTATCCCCAGGCTTCTAGGTATCGTATTTTTCAGAGTATAAGATGCATCGGAGTATAAGATGCACCTTAGTTTTTGGGAAGGAAAATAGGGAAAAGAATCTGCTTACCAGGTATTCATCTGGCTAGCATCCTTATTCTAATCGGCTTCAGTACATTATTTTATCCCCTGGTTAGGGCTTTAAGAAAACTTTATTTGGACAGACTAACAATGAAAGAACTTGCAAGCCACTAAGAGCTGGGAACATCATTAGCACCTGGAAAGAAACATTGGAGCAAGTAGAGCAATGGAAAAAAAACCTGCAAAGACTTAGGGCTTGGAAAACATTCTTCACAGAGAGTAACAATGAAAGAGCTTGCAAGAAGGTAGGAGCTGGGATGATCGTTAGCACCTGGTTAGGGCTGGAAAGAAACTTATTCTGAGCAAGTTAGAGCAATGAAAAACCCCCCGCAAAGACTTAGGGTTTGGAAAACATTCTTTGCACAGAGAAACAATGAAAGAGCCTGCAAGGTAAGAGCTGTGAAGATTGTTAGCAGCTAGTTAGGGCTGGAAAAAACAGCTACATTCAGAGTATAAGGCACACCCAAATTATCAGCCTCTTTTAGGGAGGAAAAGGGTGCGTCTTATAATCCAAAAAATACAGTAGTTATGGAAAATGTGTCTTTCCTTGATTTCCAGAATTGGACTGTTTGATCTTCCTGATCATAGATTTGTTATCTATGAGGAAACCATAATATAACCCTTGCTAAAATGGAACATTTCCTGTTTGTGGGCAGAAAAATGGATCCATTTTGCTGTTTCTTAGTGACACATTGAGTTGTGACAGAGCTCTACATTTCAAAAGACAGAAGAGAATGTGGGAAAGTTACAAGTCAGCCTTAAAAATCAATATGGGGAAAGCATGGGGATCTTGAAAGCTTAATTGTGTGTTGTAATTTGCAAATTAAAAGAGCCTTTAAGAAAGTACATCAAGAATTCTTGCTGTTTCAAGTCTGTCTTTGACAGTGAATCAGTCTTACATATTCAATGCCACACACAACTTCCAACCTACAATTATACAACTGCAGTAGAAACATGATGCAAATATCTAACAGAAACTCTATAAGTTATGTGTTGTCTAATCTTTAATACCATTATTCTTACTTTCTATACAATATGTTTGTTGGTGCATTTCTTAACTGCTGCATAAGAGACAAAGCAAAACCCAGGATTTAGCCCAGCAGAAGTTAATAAGCTAAACATCTATTTCTTGAAAGGCCTCTGATCAACACATTCTAAGAGATATTAAATGATGTATTGCATCTTCCAACTTTAAAAGAAATATATATTATTGCAGGAAAGAATTTCTGGCCTTGATGGAGAAATACAGTTCGCACGGTAACTCCAGTAGGAATTCCCCAACACAGCTCCTAACTGGTAAGGGGTTGCTTATGTTTTCACTCTGCAATGTAAGAGAACAGCAAAGAATGCTTCTTGGCCTGATGGCCTCCATTAATATTTCAGGTGGTTAGAGATGCTTTCACGAATTGGAAGGTAGACCTTTAACCCATATTTTATGGGCTGATGTTTGATGGACAGAAAGGACACTTCAGTTCAATCACAATTGTGTGTATGTGTATGTGTGTGTGTGTGTGTGTGTATTTAAGACTGAACTGTATAGTAGTGGTGTCATACTGCCCCCTAGGGTTTCATTTGTACATTTCCAAATGTTTGGTGGTTTGAGAACATATTGAGCCTATAATTTCAAAGTGTGCCAGGTAAATAATTAACTGTATCCTCAAGTGATCACTGGCTAATGCTGCTGTGTTATGATTGTGCCACAGTGAGAGGAAAAACTAGTAAACCAGCTGTTCGGGGCCTTTTCAGGCTCCAGAATTGCTTATTACACATAGATTATCATGTCCTGTGTCAATTCCAATCAATTAAAGCCTATGCAGGGCTTTGCATTGTAATTTATTTGTTTGTTTCTGTGCGTGTTTGTTTATTTGTTTATTTTGTCAAGTTTGTACTTGTAATATACATAAATATAACATTGTTCATATATATAAGATGGGTACTGATAACATTAGGACAGGGACAGTCGGCACACTGGTGCGCTTACGCATACCCCTTGCTGACCTCTTAGGAATCGGGTGAGATCAACAGTGGACAGTCTAAGGCAGTGGTTCTCAACATGGGAGTAGGTGGTCGAATGACCATTTCATGGAGGTCGCCCAAGACCAAGGGAAAAGACAAATTTTCCATGGTGTTAGAAACTAAAGCTTCTATTCTGATGCCTTGGAACATATTTTCACAATGCAACCAATCAGGCGTTTACAATGGTGTCCCTCTGACCTTCCTCCCAATCAGTTGGGAGAATTGGCACTAGACATATGGTTGGGGCATCACCACAACATGAGGAACTGTATTAAGGGGCCGTGGCATTAGAAAAGTTTACAACCAGTGGTCTAAAGGTAAAGTTTTGGGGGTTTGGTGACGAAACCACAGAGCCAGGTAGTGAGTTCTGGACATTAACCACTCTGTTGCTGAACTCGTATTTTCTACAGTCAAGTTTGGGGTGGTTTGAGTTTGTATCTGTTGTGTGCTCGTGTATTGTTGTGGTTGAAGCTGAAGTAGTCATTGACAAGTAGGACGTGTAGCAGATAATTTTATGAGCTATGCTAAGGTTGTGCCGAAGATGACGTAGTACTAAGCTTTCTAAGCTCAGGATTTCAAGTTTCTGGCTTGATGTTTAAAAGGAAAATAATTTAATTGTTGCTAACTTCTATTTTGTCAAAGTGCTTGCAGGTTTATTTATTGCCCATGTGAATAGAAGATCAGAGTTTGAAGCACTTATATATTATAAGCAGCCGAACAGAACAGATTGCAATTCATTGTAAAGGATGGTTTGGGGCCTATCAGCTTGTTGTAGTTAAATTATATTTGCCCTTTGCCTTTTTCCCAAGGAGCTCATGGTAGGATGATTTTTCTCACATCCTGTTTTCCTTCCATGTGAGGTAGGGTAGATTGAGCTTTATGACTGACTGGTGATTTGAAATGAGGTTTCCCCAGTCCTAGTCGAACAGTCTGTTAAATTATAACTCTGTTTTATTGGGCAGCCAATCCCTGCCCTTACTGGTAGGCAATTTAATCTGAGAACGTTCGTAGATGATAGCACTGTTTACGGAACTCAGTTCTCAACTTACAAGTAGAATTAGAAAGAGAATTTCCGTGGCTTAGGAGGGCACTTTTTAAAATGAGCTGCACCCGATTTTGCAACCTTTTGCTGCAATCATTGAGTGAATCATGCAGCTGTTAAGTGAATCCAGCCCCCCCCCCCCCATTGACTTTGCTTTTTTGAAAGCTCTTTAGGAAGGTCACAAATGGCCAGGGCACTGCAATCATTATAAATACCTGCCAGTTATCAAACACCAGGATTTTGATCACATGACTGTGCTCCATAAGTACAAGGGCCAGTCGTAAGTAGCTTTCTTCAGTGCCTTTGTAACTTTGAACGGTCATGAAATAAATAGTTGTAAGTCGAGAACTACCTATAATGAGATGTCTTAGTTTTATCTTGAATGCAGACATTTACAGCACAGTCAAAATATAGCCCTCTTTATGAATTTTGTGTTAAGCAAAGTTGTTCCAAATTGCCCACGCTTGTGCCCATATTTAATTTGCACCTTTGTATATAGAGGGTGGTGAGAAATGATGTTTCTCGTCCTTCCAACTGCGGGTTTTCCCCTTTATCCTTCAATTCCCACCCATGTTGAAGACAGATGCTTTAAGTGGAAAAGTAGAATCTATGATAGTGATGGTAAACCTTTTTTGTTTGGGTGCCAAAAGGGCTTGTGAAAGCATGCACATGCCCTCACCCATAATCAAGTCCCCTCCTCCCTATGCATGCACACACAATCCCCCCACCTGCTTCCACCACGCATGTACACAGGGCTCACAGAAGCCTCTGGAGCGTGTGGATGGCAAAAAACGGATTCCAGCAGATTTAATGGCCTTCTGGAGAGTGGAGGGGAGGGCATTTTCGCCTTCCCCAGGCTTCAGGAAAGCCTCCAAAGCCTGTGGGTTGCAAAAAATGGAGGCAATGGGCCTAGCAGAATTTCAGAAACGAATTTTTGGTTGGGCCATTGGGTCAATTTTTTACCATCCACATGCTCCAGAGGGCAAAAACACCCTCCCCACCACCTTCCAGAAGGCCAAAAATCAGCTGTCCAACGTGTGCATGCACACTGGAGCTGACATATTTATTTTATTTATTTATTTATTTATTTGATTTTTATGCCGCCCTTCTTCTTAGACTCAGGGCGGCTTGCAACATGTTAGCAATAGCACTTTTTAACAGCCAGCCTATTGCCCCCACAATCCGGGTCCTCATTTTACCCACCTCGGAAGGATGGAAGGCTGAGTCGACCTTGAACCGGGGGTGAGATTTGAACCGCTGACCTACAGAACTACAGTCAGCTTCAGTGGCCTGCAGTACAGCACTCTACCTGCTGCGCCACCCCGGCTCTTTATATGGCAATACCTTGCGTGCCCTCAGACATGGCTCCGCGTGGCTCCTGTGACATGAGTGACATGAGTTCACCATCACAGGTCTACAACAGTTCTTCACAGCCAACTCTCTGCAGGGCAACTTTCCATATCCATTTCGCCACAGGACAACTCACTACGGGACAAAAGTTTCACTAATGTCAAAGAAATGGTGGAATAGAATCATTAAAGAGAGGATGCAAAAGTGGGGACAGGATGAAACATGAATGGCCAAAATTAAAATAATTTTTATTTATTTTAAATAATTAAATGGAATTATTAAATTGCCCCGCAGGGAGTTATCTCGTGGCAAGTTGTCCATGACAAGTTTGCCCTGCAGTGAGTTGGCCATCATGAATTGACTTCAGTGAGTTGGCTGTGGCAAGTTGTCCAATTCCCGTTAAAGTATTAGCCTTTCCAAGTAATTGGAAATAAATGATGGAAACAAAGAAAAAGCCCAAACACAAATGGACTGAATAATGGAATAAATGGGGAAAGGGGGGACAAATTATACAAATGGTTGAGATGGGGGAATGCTTCACTTTCTTTTAATTGACAGCATGGGCTTTGTTTGCTTAATTCATCTTTAGCACTTAGACTGCAATTTCTAAATATTTCCATTTAAAAGGCAAGTAATTATGCTTCCAAATTGGGAGAAATAGGGATGTAGTTGGAGGTGGTTCCTGAGGCTGTAAAAACAGACGTATCCAACCATGGCAATTTTAAGATTTATGGATTTCGACTCCCAGAATTCCCTAGCCAGGTATTTATGCTGGCTGGGGAATTCTGAAAGTTGAAGTCCACAGGTCTTAAAGTGACCATGGTTGGACATCCCTGCTACAAAATATCTTTGAGGTTGCATTTGGAATTGCCAGCCTCTTCCCCATCCTGGATGTCAGGGAACTCACTTAAGATCTCCTAACAGGACATTTTGACCCTTGAATTGGGCCCAATTCTTCACCCGTACTTTAAAATAATAGAAGATTTGAACAAGAGGCAGCAATCTTTGTGGTATTGAGCAGTTGCTTGCTTTAGTAGATACTCATTGTTTTTTCCTTTACTCTTTTTTTTTCTCCCCGCAAAGGTGTTGATAGCTTTTCTTCAGGAGCATCTTCAGTGAGTCCTTCACTATTTCATCTAAAGGATACTGTGAAAAACCTTCCGGGAAGGCCTGCGGTGATAACTTCCCTTCAAGCCATCACGAAGTAACTATGTGAAGTTTGTTTTTCATGGAGAGTTTGTGGAAAAGAAAGGATGCTGGGCTTAAAGTTTCCAAAGCCTACCTTTTTAAATCTAAGATCGTGAGCTGTCAACATAGTTCCCTCTAAGCTGAGCAGTGAGCAATCACTCACTTAAAAATCATCCATCAACTCAGAGTTTTCCAAACCTGCCCAGAAGCCGAGAGGGAAAGAGTGAGAGGGAAGAAAAAAGAGAGGAAGGAAAAGAGAAAGAAAAAGAATGGGAGTAAGGAAGAGAGAAAGAAAATCAAAATGTAGTTTGAAACTAGCTCAACTATTTAAGTGGCATTTTGATATTGATAGAGTTGCCCTATTATGAGCTCACTGTTATAGACACACAGTACAGTATTTTATTTTGAAATTCTCTGAGGCAAAACAGGGTGGGTTTTTTATTTGTTTGTTTGTTTATTTATTTATTTATTTATGTATTATTTCTGTGCCGCCCAGTCCCAAAGGGACTGCCGCTCAGACACTATACTTTTCCGCCCACCCCCCAAAAAAATTAGAGGGAACACCGGCTGTCAATACTGATAGAAGGTCCTCAAAGGGGCATGAGTTTCAATTTTTGCTTTATATGCTGTTTCTCTGCATGGAATTAACTATGAAAAATGTCATAGCCAGGGTCTACTGCCATTTTCTGTACTTTGCTTGCGATTATTTTTCTTAAATGGTCTCAGTTTTTAAGGAGCATAGGCTCTGTCCAGAGATAATCCTTTGAACCCCTTCAACAGAACTGAAGAATCCTCTTGGATGAGAAGGGAAATGTTTTTAAAGAAAAAAAAACCCAAGAAGGTCACAGTTGCCTTTTGGAAAAAGCACTAAGGACAACCATGACCCAGATAATTATGAATCTCCATAGACATCTTTCCATCCAGGACTGCCAAGCTTTTCCTGTGACCTGCTCCAAATCTTTTAAACTTGAGACCCTGAGGATGCATCCTGGCACTTCCTCAAGACTTTTCTTGATTTACTTTTTTACTTTTTAAAAACAAGCTTAAAAAAAAGCAAACCTTTGTCATTCTCTGAGTAGATTCTGAGGGCTGAGAGGCACCACAACTTTCAGGCTGGGAACTCTCACCTATAATCCTTTGTAGATGAGGAAAAACTTTGCTTGGCCCCATTTTCAGAAACCTGGAAAAGAAGTAATGATGTGGTCACAGTTGCTTAGCAACTGTTCTTTTCTTTCATGGGCCCAAGTAAAACTCCCAGCTTTGTTCAATGGCAAGCAGACACATAACTAGGAGACAACTGCAAGGCCACCCAGTCTGCACATTTTCTATCATAGTTACTGATCGCGGACACAAACATATCTGAAATTATAAAGTGAAAATTGCCTAACAGTAGGAACCCTACTGGATTCTAAACTTGGTGTCCTTTTGAACTGCCATGCTGTGAGGACAGCATCTTAAAACAGTCCGATTGGAAATGGTGGCCTTGCCAACAATCAAAACAATTATCTCTTATGATCCAGTTTTTATTTTATTTTTATGTTGTATTTATTATTTTTGCAAATAATTCATGGAATCAAACATATCCCACACATCTATTTTCCCCATAACAATAAATCTGTGAGATAGGTGGGCTGAGGGAGAGTGACAGGCCCAAAGTCATCTTTCTGACTTTCATGGCTAAGGCAGAAGTTGAACTCACAGCTCCGCTCCTGCTTTCTAGCCCGGTGCCTTAACCACTAGACAAAACTGGCTCTCATCTTTAAATTTAAAGCAACATTATTTTAAAATTTTGTATGCCTGTTCCTTTTCTTTAGGTTCCTGGGTACAAACCTTATTTTGTTTTACTGTCTGTCAGGTTTCATTATATTTTTATTATGGACCACAGGTTGTTTTCCTGATGTCTGTAGTATGCTATCATTGAAAATATATATATATATATATATATAGAGAGAGAAAAATATATAAAATGCCTGTTTTCCTAGGTCTTGGTTCACCATTAAACCATTTCAGCTTTTAGGCTTATAGAACAGTTCTCAACCTGGGGTTCGGGACCCCTTTGGGGGTGGAATGACCATTTCACAGAGGTCGCCTAAGAGAAAAGACAAATTCCCCGTGGTTATAGAAATCAAAGCTTCTATTCTGGTGCCTTGGAACATATTTTTGCAATCCGACCAATCAGGCATTTACAAGGGGGTTGTCCCTCTGATCTTCCTGCCAATCAGCTTAAAGCTCTGTTGGGAGAATTGTCGCCAGACATATGGTTGAGGGTCACCACAACATGAGGAACTGTATTAAGGGGTAGCGGAATTAGAAAGTTTGAGAACCACTGTTCTAGAGGAAAGGAATATATCAGTGACAAAAACACTTCCATATTTTTGCCAAGATAATTCATGAATCTATTATGAGTCAAACCAAACTTAAAAGTTTAACTTGACATATGTTTAATTTGCATATTATTGCAATGTGAATATAGGCAGCTGTTGATCAACTAATTCCCATTTTCAAAATTTGCAGATCTCTCTACAAGCAGAACTCTCTGGTTATTTTTTCCCCTTCAATACATTAAGATAATGATCTTTTCTGTCAGTCTGGTTCAGAGCTGGTGCCAGAAATATATAAAATGCCTGTTTTCCCTGGTCTCGGCTCATCATTAAACTTCCAAGTTATATGCAGATTGCTCAGCTTTTAGATGTGTAGAGGCCGGTATTGCCCCCAGGCATTTGATGCCTGAAGTAAAAAAATAAAACACAGCTTTGCCTGATTCCACATGAGGGGTCCCCCCAGGCCAGGCACTGAGTCCTGGCAGATGGCAATGTTGTTAGATGGGGCAGGGCAGAGCAAGTGCTTTTACCAGGCAACCTCACGTTCTGTCTGCTCATCAAAGAGAGACGCCTTACAGTCCAGTAGAGCCTAGAGATAGGTTGCATTCTGGCATGGGTTTGGTTGTACAATTGCCTTGTCTGAAGCAGCACGTTATAATGGAGAGGAGGTAGTTCCAGATAAATGTCTCTTTATTTGCTACTTTACTTTCTGTTCCTAGCATTTTTAATCTTTATTTTAACACTCAAATTCCATGAAGCAGATGAAAAAAAAAAAGAGAGAGAGAAATTTTTCCAGAGATAGCAACTTGCAGGACCTAGAATAAAAAACTAAGTTGGATTTGTTTTTATTTAAATCAAGTACATGGTTTATTCATTCATCACATTCCAAAGACATAGAGTAATGGATTCTTTCTTAGCCAACTGGGGAAAAATAGTCTTCACAGAAACAGAATTGTATAAGAGGCCCCACACCAAAGTTTTCCATTTTGCACATGAAAGCTTGATTCAACTTTCCTGTTCTTTTTCGAAAGGGGTGGCCGGTGGGGGGAATGGGACCTCCTGCTTAATATTCGTAAGCATAACAGGCTTAAAAGCATGTCTGTGAGGGGAAAAAAAGATTTTGCTACAAGGTGTTCTTTGCATTTGTTCTGTTTCCCAGTCACTGACCTTTTAAAGCTAACTTTCTTTCTTTCTTTCTTTCTTTCTTTCTTTCTTTCTTTCTTTCTTTCTTTCTTTCTCTAGTGACAGCATATTTCAGATTATCAGCGTTTCCAAGGAAACGGGTCTGGGCCTGCAGATTGTAGGAGGGATCGACAAGAATGAAGGGCCCTTGGTGTATATTCTGGCAGTTATTCCTGGAGGGGACTGTCATAAGGTACAAAAGGCAGAGAAGAGTTGGGGAAGGGGGGTTCTATCTCTGCTTTTCTCTTGGCGACCCAAGGCAGGCATGAGTGCCATTGACTGGTGTCTGCCTATAGTCTTAGAACTCTTTTTCAGAATTAAGATGAATCTCTAATTTAGAGGAGCAGCAAACCTACTGCTAGATCGCTCTGAATTTTGCTTTCCTCAAATAAAAATGGGCGTAGCTTCATTCTCACTACCATAGTCAACATCTTGATAACTTTGACAATATCCTGTGGGCATGACTAATGTTAGATGTTCTGACAGATATTTGAGACAAGAATGTATCGGAGCTGGAGTATAGGCTGGTTTGATCCAGGAGCAGCCTGGGATCAGTCAGCTGTCAGTAAAGAGCTGTGATGGCACCCCGTGCCCAAAGTGGCACACAAAGCCATGTCGGCTGGCACACGTGGCCTTGCCTGTTTGTCCTCCGGTTTCTGGCAGGCATGTGTGCACAGCAGTCAGCTGTAAAGGCAAACAGCCCTCCCCCAGTGGGTCGACCTCTAGGGAGGCACAGAATGCCATGATTGCCACATAAAAATGAAGCAACGTAGAGAATTTTCTCAATGAGACGACCTCGGTTGAATCAAGATCGCTCCTTTTATTGTATTTCACTTTTCCTGACATGTGGTACAGAATAACCAATTCGCGAACCCCACATACATTAAGCCATCCTCCAACTACCATTCACTCATGCACTGTATAAGGCAACCTCCTCATGACTTCCCTATAGATAATTAACAGAAGCTCCATTCTTTGCCTTTTCCTGGATTGTGTGGTTACTGGTGATTAGCAAAGGAATGAGAGTAAGGCATATATTTCCTTATATGGAAGTTAGCTATAGGTTTTCTTCATGCTGTATATTAAGTTAATTATTTTCCACATGGTCATGGATTCTGCAGCTTGCTTGCTCAGCCTGGACTTTGCTGCCCCTTCTATAGAGGAAGAATAAGGTTTTATTCAGCACCCAATTAGGCTAAAACATCACTCTTCAGCAATATTCCATTCCTAAAGTTCAGTGCCTAAAAACCTATGATTACAACACAGCTGTCCTCAGCGTGTGGCAGTGCCGAAAACTAGTGTGCATGTGCACCGGCCAGTTGATTGTCAGGTACGCATGCGTGCCACAACCCAGAAGTTTGGCTTTTCCAGAGCTCAATCCCTTTGCGCGCAGTGGCGTGGCAGTGCTGAAAACTAGTCAGCTGATTGTTAGATGCACATGTGCGCTAGAACCCGGAAGTTCAGCTTTTCCGGAACAAGTGTACATGCATGTGACAGTTCTGTGCAAACTTTTCAGCACTCAGTGCCGAAAAGGTTCACCATGACTGGTATAAAGAGCCATCTTATTCAATGCAGAGGTTTTACCAATGAAGTGCTATTTGCTTTGATGCTTTATTGTTCCATTGCACTTTGTGTTTTAAAGTTTCATGCAGCACTTTTAAAAGAAATATTCTTAAATCAGTGTTTTGAAATTCCCTTAACTTTGATATTGTGTGCACTGATTTCTCTCTCACCTGGATAACATCCAAGAACCTGGAATGTCCTGTTAAAATTGATTGATTGATTGATTGATTGATTGATTGATTGATTGATTGATTGATTGATTGGATTTGTATGCCGCCCCTCTCCGTAGACTCGGGGCGGCTATCAACAGTAACAAAAAACAGCATGTAAATCCAATACTAATGGCACAGGTGATAACACTAGGCTGATCTTTTCTGTACTTGAAAGCCAAACAAGGTCAGCCTTGCATAATTCTTGGATGAGAGATTGTCAGATAATTTTAGATTATTATGGGCTATACTGGAGAGTTGAAAAACATCAAGGAAGAAAGCAGGGACAAAAGCACTCCCATGTTATTGCCAAGATAAATCATGAACTCATTATGAGTCAAACCGAACTTTCACTTGACATATGTTTAATGTACACATTATTACATCAAGAATATAGATAGCTGTTGATAAATGAATCCCCATTTTCAAAATTTGCAGACCTCTGCGAGCAGAACTCTCTGGATTTCATTTATTTAATACTTTAGGGAAACAGTACTTTTTATCACTCTGGTTCAGAGTTGGTGCCAGAATTGGGCAACCTGGTGTACTTCATATGTTTTGGGCTGCATTTTCTATCATCTGTTTTCATGTGCATTATTGCCTCCTACAGGTAGCTTTAATTTCATGCATTCAAGTAGAGGATGTTCTATTTGCAGTCACTGCCACAAGATGTCAGGGTTGTTGCTTGTATCATCACGCATTAGCACAGCCTTCCCCAACTTGCTGCATTCAATATGTACCAGGATTGCAATTCCCAGGCTAGTTGGAAATTCAGGAAGTTGCAGTCCCAACATATCTAGAGAACACTCAACTGAGTGTTAACAATAGAAAGCTAATCGAAAGGAATCTTTAAAAAACCAACAGCAAATGCTCAATAATACTGTAGCTAGAGTTTAAATCAACATTTAAGAAGGTGCAACCAATTAGCATCTTATAGACCATAGGAATGCAGAATGTTATTAGAGAGAAAAAAGTTTTAAAATATTAATGGTGGTTTATTGCAGATATTAATCTGCATTCCAAGAGGTATTTGCCTTGTTTTTTATGAACCTTTCTTTCATTCCATGTGTTTCATACTGACAATCCCACAACTCCTACTATTCCTTTTTTACTCTTTGTGGGTATAATTTCCTTTATTTCTTTTGCAACGTCTTATTGCTGCATGCACATAATAGAATCTCTTTAAGATGGAAACCCTAGACTATCAACATGGTACCTTGCTGACAATAAATAATTGTTCTGGTACTACCCCTGTAAAATAGCCAGCAGTAAATCAGCCTTTCTCAGTCTGATTTTAACTTCAGATCCCTGACTGAAGGCTGGTGAAAACTTCCTGAATTTATTGATATAAAGGTCAGTCCATGGTCTTTGTATCTTTCTAATCAATTTGCCCACTGAAGTATGTCTGCGGTAGTCATTGACAGCAGAGTTTTTATTCTCATCCCTTTGATAATAAATTAATCAAGCTCATGGTTAGATTAACTAATACAGAAATTCTCACAGGCTATCTGTGGCTTAATTCTATAACAAAATTAAACATTTGTAGTTTAATGCAAGCTAACCCCAGATCTCCCAGAGCTATTATTTAGGCAAAAATAATAACAATATTAAATCAGTTCCCCAAGAGATTGATATTAATTTTCTCTTCAAACAGTCCACTGACTTTTATTAAAAAAAAAAACCTTGGGTATTATTTGTAGGGAGGTCCACAGCTATACTGGATAGATTAGAAAGCATGGAGAAAGTCTACACAAAATAATTATTCTGAGGTGAGTTTCTAATCTCATTTCCTTCTTTAAAGGCATAGAGAAAGAAACTGGTACCATTTCTGTATCCTTACATATCCCACACCAAACAGAATACAGTCTGTCTGTCTTGTTATTCAAGAGAAACTAACAGTATTTTGGATGTCTGGTATTACAGACAATTAAGAGTATTGCTTTAATTCAATAGACAACTGATTCTAAAAGAACAAGATCTACTACATGTTTTCAAAAATGTATGCAATATGGCGCAATTTCTTTGAATATCCTTCCATGTGATGTAAACATAGTGCCATTCAGTGCCTGAGAAAGATGAGAATTGTTTCTCCCATCTTCTCTTTGGCTGGAGAATACAGTTCAAAGGGGAGTATATAGTAAGGAGTTTGTTTATTCTTTTTTAGGAACAACCGAGCATACTGCAGAATTAATGCATTCAGATCAGTAAAATGGAGGCTCCATTCCATCCCTTTAGGGGAAAATATTAATCTGTTATCATTCCCTTTTCCTGCCCATGGTAGTTTATATATTGCAAAACAGCTAAGTCTTCAGAAGGACAACAAGTCCCAATTGCCCAGAGATGAAAACAATATTAGTTTCATTATATGAATTGCTTTTCAAAAACATTTTTGCTACTTTACTTCCAGAGGGCATGCTTTGTTATTAGATTTTCATCCCACCTTTATTACTTTATAACAGAGGTCCTGTCCCTGACCCCTGGGCTGTAGCTCATTGAGAACTGGGCCTCTGAAGCAATAGGTGAGCTCACAAAGCTTCATTTGAGCATGCGTGGGATTTAGGTTGCGTGCTCAAAACCTTACCTCCAATGCAGAAACTGCCAAAGCCGCTGCTTCTAGTCCATGGAACCAAAAACGTTGGGGACCCTGCTTTATAAGTCAGCAGTCCCCCAACCTTTCTGGCTTACCTGCCTTGGGGAGGGGAAGAGGGGAACTGGCCCATGCAAGTGATTGGCCGGTGTGTGCATGCATGCACACCCTGGCTCACCACTTGCACAAGTCAAGATGATCTCACAAATGCTGGCTCACTGCTTACATGAGTAGAGCTGCATACATATGCACCAGACCACCACTCACGTGGCCCAATTCCAAACCAGCCATGACCCAGTAGTGGACAGCAGCCCAGGGATTGGAGACCCCCTGTTATAAGTAACTCAAAGTGACAAAATACTCTTTCCTAACTCCTATTTTCCCCCCAACAACAATTATAACTAACTCAAAGTGGCAAATACTCTTTCCTAGCTCCTATTTTCCCCACAATAACAATTATAAGTAACTCAAAGTGGCAAAATACTCTTTCCTGGCTCCTATTTTCCCCACAACCACAAGCCAGTGGAGTGGGGCGGGGCGAGAGTTACCTTTAGCTTTCATGCCTAAGTCAGAATTAAAATTCAGTCTCCTGGTTTCCAGGCCAGCACCTTAACCGCTAACCAAACTGGCACACTCTCTTACATGATGGCTTGCTATTAAGTTCTCCATGCCACTGTTTATTGGGAAGAGCTGCTCAGGGTGAACAATTTAAAAGAGAATGCCTTGGGAATGTGAGCATGGAACAGAGAAAAAGAATAAAAAGCTGGCTGTCAAGGCAGCATCATCTATATTTAGCAGCCCTCTCCTGCCCTTTCACTCTTCTTCAATCTGACTGCTAACTTGGTTTCCCTTCACAGTTAATAGATTTACAGAAATTTTCATTAAGCTGCTTGATGGTAAAAATCAGCGTGAAACCCTGTCCTCATTATTCTTGTTAGGATGGTCGATTCAGACCTGGTGACCAGCTTGTATCTGTTAATGGGGAATCATTGATTGGAGTCACCTATGAAGAGGCAAGAAATCTAATCAATCAAACACAAACGAGGTAACCATTTGTTATAAAACCAAGCACCTCAACATTCATTTTCAGATTATGTTTATGTATTTAGCTCTCCTAAAATTATCAAAAACAGTTTTGGACACATGTTTTTGCAAGTGTGTGTGTGTGTGTGTGAGAGAGAGAGAGAGAGAATTTTGTAAGTAATCTTAGGAAATTTAAGTGTACGAATGGGTTTCATTGAATTGTGCAGAACTCGTATTTTGATCATACCATATGTTGTCTTCGTTTATAAACACTTCCTGAGTCACAGAACATTTAAAAAATTAAGATCTTCACAAATATACTGCAGGTAGTTCTTTACTTATGTCCACAATGGAATTCAGCATTTATGTTGCTAAGTGAGCTTTGCCCCATTTTATGACCTTTCTTGGCACATTTGTTAAATTAATCACTGCAGTTGTTAAAGTAGTAATACAATCAGTAAGTGAACTGACTTCCCCCATTGACTTTGCTTGTCAGAAGGTCGCAAAAGGTGATCACATGACCTTGGGACACTGCAACCATCATAAATATGAGTCAGTTGCCAAGAGCCTGAATTTTAATCATGTGGCCATGAGATTACAGCAACGGTCATAAGAGTGAAAAAAGGCCCATAGTCATTTTTTTAAATTGCTGTTGTAACTTTGAACAGTCAAAGTTACATGGGGCTACCTTTGAAAAGTGTTCGGAAACTTCAGATCAGGCAGAATGCAGCTGCGAGAGCAGTCATGGGCTTACCTAGGTATGCCCATGTTTCACCAACACTCCGCAGTCTGCATTGGTTGCCGATCAATTTCCGGTCACAATTCAAAGTGTTGGTTATGACCTTTAAAGCCCTTCATGGCACTGGACCAGAATATCTCCAAGACCGCCTCCTGCCGCACGAATCCCAGCGACCGATTAGGTCCCACAGAGTGGGCCTTCTCCGGGTCCCGTCAACTAAACAATGTCGGTTGGCGGGCCCCAGGGGAAGAGCCTTCTCTGTGGCGGCCCCGACTCTTTGGAACCAACTCCCCCCAGAGATTAGAACTGCCCCTACTCTCCCTGCCTTTCGTAAACTCCTTAAAACCCACCTTTGTCGTCAGGCATGGGGGAACTGATTCACCTCTCCCGGGCATGTACAATTTATGCATGGTATGTTTGTGTGTATGTTTGCTTAGTTAATGGGTTTTTTAAAAAATATTTTAAATTATATTTAGATTTGTTATCAATTGTTGTATCCTGCTGTGAGCTGCCCCGAGTCTGCGGAGAGGGGCGGCATACAAATCTAAATAATTAAATGAATGAATGAATGAATGAATGAATGAATGAATGAATGAATGAATGAATGAATGAATAAATAAAAATAATAAATAAATAAATAATGAATGAATGAATAAATTAAGAAATTAAGAAAACTTGTAAATCAAGGATTATCTGTATTCACCTTTTATGTCAAAAGCCAGTAAAAACAGTGTAATAAATTTTAATATTACTGAATTTGTTCCCTGAATAGCTAGAAAGCAACAAAAAACTTGGAAGGACTCAGCATATGATACCAATTTACCATTTTTTTCTTTCATTTAGTTCAAATACCTCTTGGGAAATAACTTTCATTCGACATGATTCTGGTCCTGATGAAGAGGAAAGTGTGCATCCTTTCTCAAATCTGCTTAATTCAGAGAGATGTGGAGTACAGATTGATCTACCCAGCCTCAGTCCAACATTATCTTCTAATGAGAATGTTGCTGCCAAGAAGTCTGTCCTCGATACGGCAAGTTTAATTTGTCAGACAACATTTTTGCTTTCCTTAAAAAAAATTCGTACTTTAAGTAGAATAATTTTACTGAAACAGTACCTAACAAGATCCTGGCTGATCTCGAAAACCGGAACAGGGAGACTTACTTAGGACTTGGGTGAGAAACTATTAGGAAATAAAGCTGTAAACTAATCAAGGAAGAATAATTTTAAAATTCTTGGAAGATAGTGGTGTCAAACAATCTGTTCAACCATATCCATGGAGTCACCAGGAGTTGACCTCATTTCAAAGAGAACTTTATGGTTTGTTCATTCATTCATTCATTTATTTATTCGATTTTTATGCCACCCTTCTCCTTAGACTCAGGGCGGCTTACAACATGTTAGCAATAGCACTTTTTTAACAGAGCCAGCCTATTGCCTCCACAATCCGGGTCCTCATTTTACCCACCTCGGAAGGATGGAAGGCTGAGTCAACCTTGAGCCGGTGATGAGATTTGGACCGCTGACCTTCAGATCTACAAGTCAGCTTCAGTGGCCTGCAGTACAGCACTCTACCTGCTGCGCCACCCCGGTTTAATTTTGCAATATACATGACACAATCAAATTTAATTAAGAAAATATATAAAATCAGATTTCTTGCGATGTTGTTTATGCATTGATTCTTTTTATGAATTTAGAAGTGACTATTGTCTTTTTTAAGGGCATACCCAAATATTTCCAAATATATAGCAGTAGGTGAGCATTTATTTGCATAAGACAACTCCTTGACAAGGCTTTAAAGACAATTCCCAATTTTGGGTTTTCTGAGCGAACCTGTGAGCACACGAAGCTGCATTTGTACATGTGGCATGCACGTGCGAAACCATCCCCTCCCTCTGCCACCACTTGGAACTGAACCATGTGAATGGTGGGCAAACGCATGAAACCATCCCCTTCCCCTGTTGCCGCCAGTCCGCAGAGCCAGAAAGATTGGGAACCGCTGTTCTAGATGGAAGCGATTTTCCTCCCCAGTTATTTTAAAACTTATATGCCATTCGAACCCAAGGATTGCTAATACAGTACTTAATTCTTCTTTTTTTTGGGGGGGGGGGAGATTTATGAAGTCATAAGAAAAGAAAGTGAGATTACTGATTGCAAGGTAACAGAGTTTGGACTCCCTGTAAAGTTTTATGAATGATTATCTCTCTACTTTCCAGCACTTTTAAGGCAATTTGTGGTTTAAAATTGCTGACATAATATGCATACTTTTTGCAAAGAAGAAAGAAGAAAAACAAATTAAGTAATCAAAGAGAAAATAAACTAATTAAGAGCCAGCTCTTTATGCTCATTACTGTGTTTTCCCCAAAATAAGACCCTGTCTTTATATTTTTTTTAATCCCGAAATAAGCGCTTAGCCTTATTGCCATGCATTCAAAAGCCCGATTGGGCTTATTATCAGGGGATGTCTCATTTGGGGGCAAATGGTATTGCCAGCTGAATAGGACTGGGTACCATGTTTAGTTTCATCCAAACGCTACTTCTGTTGTACTCTTTTTTTCCTTATTCATAAAGCATTCAATGCAAAGAAATTCTGTACCTGGCTATTGCAATTGCTGAGAAGAGTATGATTATCAAATGCCTAATGAGCTAGGTAAATCTTCAGTTTAAATATCTGGTTATCTCCTAATCAGTACTATCACAAAAAAATTATCTGAACTTCTGGCTTGTTAATGGCACTTCTTGTTGTGAAGTCATATCCGACCCATCGCGACCCCATGGACAACGTTCCTCCAGGCCTGCCTGTCCTCTACCATCCTCTGGAGTCCATTTAAGCTCACGCTGACTGCTTCAGTGACTCCATCTAGCCACCTCATTCTCTACCATCCCTTTCTTCTTTTATCTCACAGAAATAACTTGTTCTAGCTGGCTTGGCTCTCTCCAAACTTACATCCTCTGTGTATGTTGGCTTTCAGTTCCCAGCAGGCATAAGAACATAAGAGCCATGCTGAATCAGGCCAAAGCCCATCGATTCCAGCATTCTGTGTCACACAGTGGCCCACCAATTGTCCATGGGGAAAACCCTCCCTTTCCCCTGACCCCCAACAAATGGTACTCAAGGGAATCCTGCCTGCCTCAACCAACAGAGAGGCGGCACATGGACATCCGTTTCAATAACCACCGATATGCTTGGCATCCATGAATCTGTCTAACCCTGCCTTGAAATTATCAAGGCTGACAGCTGTCACGATCTCTTCTGGAAGTGAATTCCATAAACCAACAACCCCATGGGTGAAGAAATATTTCCCTTTATTTATCCTCGCTTTCTTACCTGATTTTTATCATATTTCTTGGATATTATGTAGAGTATAAATTCAACATATTACAAGGCACCAGGCTGGAGAAGGCTCTTTTGGGTGAACAATGCGGCAGCCTGAATTTTTCTGCACAAACTAGATTGATATTTACGTACTTTAATTTGCCTTATGAAAAGAAATAAATCTCTGAAAAACTTCTCTCTTTCTTTTGAGGAAAAAAAATCACTTTTCATTTATTCTTAAGCTATAGGAAGCAGCCTTATTCAGAGAAGATAATTAATATTCCAAATATTGTCTATATTTGCTGTTAAATTAGATAGCACTTCTCCTCTAAATAGATGTTTAATGCAGAATAAATATTTTTTAAATAGCCTAAGGGTAAGTATATGTCCTAGGAGATGTGAGCTGTTTCTCCATTCAGCATACACTTCCTTTATGGAGAAACCTATATATGAATAAAACATGATTGCATCAAGATCTTCTTTGGGGATGTGGGGGGGGGGGAATGGCACACAAAAAGCATGCTGCATTTCTCAGAGAAATTTCAATACTTAGAATAATGTAGTTATGCAAAACCTTTTTAAAAAGTCTTTTCAAGATCAGGTTCCTATACAAAACATCTTTTTCAGATGATAATGCAATTGTATCAACTATAAGATTCATGTGACTTCTTCAAAAACAGTTCCTACATCTGTGTAGATGCACAGCGGTTTTGCTTCTTGATTTTGCCCAGATCTAGAGAATAATATCTTGTTGAGTTAGTTTCTTCTTGGTACAGACTGAGAAGGGATTTGCCTAGATTAGAATAGAATTCCAGTTAGAATCCAAAATCCAGGAATTGAGCCATATTGAATTGTTGGAATCTACACGTATGATTGTACATGAAATAAATATACAACTATATACATAAACACCATCACCAGAGGAGAGAACAGAAGTAGAGAGAAAGCAGAATGGATGTTCTACAGATTTTTAAAGCTGCATTTGAGAAATCCTCTCTTCAGTGTTTCTAAAACAGCAGTTTGCAGTTTTAATGAAATTTGCATAAGTAATGTAGAAAACTGCGGTGTTGGTGTTTGTTTTTAATGGTATTAATAATTTCTAGCTTGTTAAGAAATGTCATAAAGCAATGAAATTCTCAGTGCTACATGTTTACTTAGAAATTCCTTCATTTGGCAAGTTGTAGATTACTTAGTGCAGAGTTCTGTATCACATGTTGGAGGGGGTGCAATGAATTATACTCAGTGTGTTATTATTATTTAGGCATTCTCTGTGTGTAATAACCAAGGGAAAAATTATACGAACTAGTTCAGATCGAAAAGCAATGGAATAATTCAGTATCATATAGAAAATTGACTGAACATAGCATCTGACAGGTTGATGGATTCTTTAACTAGGATCCTTCAGTGAAAACTTCCATGTTACGAATCCTGACATATTTATACTAGTTCTGGTGTCTAATGCAGCACTCCCCTTTTTTTTGTGCCTCTTGATTTGATTGACTTGGTTATCATTGATTGACACAGGTTTTTGATAAAGTTGTTTGTACTTTATTATATCTTTACTCTGCCCCTTCTTTAGGACCACATCATAACTTTAGATTAAAAACATTTGCAGAAATACCTATTTGTTCTAATCTTGTTTGAGATGGGAAAATCAATACTATTGAAAGGTTCTGCTAATCTTTATTCTCTGGACTAAGATTACCATGGTAAAAGTATTATTGGCACACCTTTATAGTTGTTATAGTAAACTTGTTGGGTATTTGGCAAAATGTAAACACGTTTTTCTCCATAATAGACTAATAATTTGGTTAATAAAAACTTGACATCAGTATTTAGTCTGGGACCCAACCTACTTTAATAAATGGTACTTCCTAATTTTTATGTTTTTCTTTCGCAGATGAAAACTGAATTCAAAAAAGGAGAACAATTTTCTGCATTTTCTACAGACAACAATTCCATTGATTTATCAGCTGGGGGTAAATACTTATGTGTTTGTTCACCCTCTATTTGTTGTTACTACTTTTCACATGAATAATATGTAATTTGCTTCCTTTTCTTTAAAAAAAGCAGTATGTGGGCCTTTTCTTTGACAATGTGAATGAAAAACTGAAATGAATGAATTGCTGATGTATCCTTTTCAGTGACAACCAAATAAAAGTTGGTTGTCCTTTTTTGTAACATTTGCTTGTGTAGTATAGTTATTGTATGGCACTTAAACCATGGTTGTAAATCTCGGGGTACAATACAAACTTAGTTAAAGCAAAGAAGCTGCAAAAACCTAGGTGAGGCAAGTATGGATGAGAATCCTTCTAAGAAACTATATATGCTGCTTTAAGTTCCATGATGAATGAATATATATATATACTGTACTCTCTCTCTCTCTCTCTCTCTCCTTCCCTCCCTCCCTCCCTCCCTCCCCCCCCCCTCTCTCTCTCCTACACAAGCAAATATATATATAGTAAGGCAAGATGAAGGTCTCTTCTGCATGTTTCCAACCAATGGTCCTGAGCACTCTGTCTGTCTGTCTGTCTGTCTGTCTGTCTGTCTGTCTGTCTGTCTGTCTGTCTATCTATCTATCTATCTATCTATCTATCTATCTATCTATCTATCATCTTCATTCACCAATGTCCCAGTTAAAATTATCCATTTTTCTTACTTACTTACTTACTTACTTACTTACTTACTTACTTACTTACTTACTTTCTAGATTTCTATGCTGCCCTTCTCGAGGTGACTCAACATTTAGAAATTGAAATGACAGTAATATATAAATACCCAAGTTATTTCTGATATCTGTTTTTTGAACAATAGCTCCCTCCTCGTATGACCACCTATTTTAAAGCAAGGAAAAGTTTAAGGACAGTTTGTGATATAGCTATTTTGAAAGGGGAACAGAGTCTCCTTGGATCATATCTCAGTCTTTGGAAAGCTTGAAGCAGATTGCTTGTTCCCATTCACAAACATCTCTTGTTTAGTGAAGGGAAGAACAAGGATGCAAATTATTAAAGGTCGCAAGTTTCCCAGGCCCTGTGTTACTCCAGATCTATATTGAATAACATATTAGAGGCCCTCCTTATGTCATGTCAGTACTGATGCTGGGTGGAAATTGAAATTATAAGCCAACATGTAGTATTTTGAAGTGTTGCATTATGGGCTTATTGTGATTTTTAAAAAATAAGTGATTTGTCAAGAGTTTTTTCTAGAACAAAATAATTGCCATGAGGAAGATCTTCATTGTCGCGATAGTAAAAATGATTAAAGTCCATTTGAACCTTAATTACCGCGGAGGTGATGGATGGAAGCTTTTTAGTCATTTGTTCAAAACAAGATTTCTTTTATCATAAAAGTAGAAAATAAAACATGTCCCGGTGGACAACATAATAAAATACGTCTTACATGATGGTGGATAGAAAGAAGAAAGGAGTTATAGGATGAAGAAGGAAGTAGTGTTAGATGAGGCAGAATATTACATCATAATAGGAGGAACTTAATAAAGCACACACAGTTAACTATTTAATTACTAAATGTCTCTGAGGCTGTCAATATTCAGTGTGACATTCATAAGTACTGTATATTTACAACCAATCGGTCTCCTATGTCTGGTTAAAAAGATGTATCACAGGTACAAGCCATGTGTTTCTATCATAGTATGACCTTTACTTTTTAAAGAATACTTTTTGTTCCACTTTGTCTTTGTCAATTAAACCACAGGTATGTGTGATTGTATTTCCCATCCCTCTTAATTTCTTGGTCAGTAGTTATAAAGGGGCTATAAATATAAAGCATCTGTAAGTTTCCATTTTAATAGCATCTTGCTTAATATTTAAAGGGAAAAAATAATCAACATTTTGGCATTCAAGTGATTAGCTGAGTTGTTTGAACAGCAGGAGTTTAGAACATATCCTCAGCAGAAAAAAAAAATCCAATTAGATTTCCAATTAATACACAACCTGTTGTCTCATAGCTGTTAGCCCCTCTTGGAGAATTGATTATGGACCACAAAGGAAGATTTCCCTCAATCCTTCAGTTCGCCTTAAAGCAGATAAACTAGAGATGGTAAATATATCATTTTAATGCTTGTTCTTAATGTAATGTGATAGCTTTCAGAGAGGTTTTCAGAATTCATTTTAATGTTACTTCAGAATAAAATTACTAGTCCACAAGTAAATAATTAATTCATCAAGCTTATAACTTGTGATGCTGCATCTATATTGATATGTGATGAAATTATTTAGTCAGAATTGAAATGATCTAATCTTTTTAGGAATTTGATCCTATCAATTAAAGCTGTGATTTCATTTGCTAGCTTTGGAAGTGCTTAATATTTGTTTGTTTTTCTGCAAGCCATATTATAGGACATTAATTTATTCAGTCTGGCCCACCCTCCCACTAAACCAGTGTTTCTCAACCTTGGCTGCTGGAAGATGTGTGGACTTCAACTCCCAGAATTCCCCAGCCAGCTCTGCTCTGCTGGCTAGGGAATTCTGGGAGTTGAAGTCCACATATCTTCCAGCAGCCAAGGTTGGGAAACAATGCACTAAAGAGTTGGAAATAAGTTGCAGCTGCTTTTGAGTGACATTGCATATTTTCCTTTTGGTATTCTTGCTTCAGCAGCTGTTATATTTTAAGATAGAAGCCATTTCAGAAAGCGTTAAGTTGCATTGTCAAAATAAAGAGCTAGTGCAGCAAATTTTAGCTATGCCAACAGAGCACATAATTTCTAGAGTAAATTTTAAGTTACAATTAGAATTCCAAGGGCCAAGTATAGCTTTCTGTGCCTTCATTTTTGCTCATTCTTACCTAACCAACATGTTTCCATCTTGTCTTTGGCAGGAAAGTCAAGTAAAATTCAGTTGGCATCATACATACATACATACATACATACATACATACATACATACATAAATACATACACTTCTATTCTGGTTCCAATTAAGCCAAACTCCTTTTGTCCAATCTCAGAGAAGGTCAATCTGATAATGCCACTTGGTGAGAAAGGCTTTTTTTAGATGTTAATATCTTTACGTTGAATTGATGCACTTAACTTTGCATTTAATTGAAAAGGCTCTTATACATAATTTGCAAATAGGCTTTAGGCCAGTGAAGAGTTTGATCTTCTCACCATCACTGTCCTGTTTCAGCCAGAGCCTGCTGAAAAGAATGAGATTACAGAACAATTTGGGGTTGAAAGTTGAACACTTTTTGTTTTAATCTGCGGATAGTATGAGAATATTACCTAGTGAAAACAGCATCTTCACATTAAAAAGGTTCACTTTCTGTTTATGAAAAGTAGAACTACCACTCAGGTTTTGTTTCTAACCCAAAGTTATAAAGCAAAATCTAAGGTATCTTTTAGATTAGAAAACTAGAAGCCTCCTTACTTTGTGCCTTTTTCCTCTCATTTTTTTTCTTGACCAGGCTTTGAAGTATCTTGGGATTCAGCCTACAAAAGAGGAGCAAGAAATCCTAAGGCAACAGATACCAAGGGATTCCGAAGGAACAGTCTGTTTTGGAGGTAATTAGGAGAATAGATTTTTAGGAAACTATAAGGGAGATTTCAGAATTCTATATACAATTTTTCCTAACAGAAGTCACTAAATGTGATTCAATATTTGGTCAAGCACTCCCTATATATAATGTGAAGATTTGCATTCCCATTTTAAAGGTATTTGTTATCCAGCACTTTCTTATTTAGAAATTAGAACACTTGTTCGACAGCCTTATTCCAATATACTTAAGAAAAAGACTAAATGTGCAGATGAGGAATAAAGTTGGTTAAGAAGATCTTACTGGCTGCATATTTTTGTTGTGAGCTTTCCATAGATTTTTTCAAAAAAGTTTTTTTAATTTTTCTCCACATATATGTACATGCCATATCATATACCTTTAATACCTCACAGTATAATATAAACATATTTCAATCACCAAGTATAATCAGTAGTTCTTAATTTCATATCTATTTACTTTTAGTATACATCATTTATCTCACATTACCTCCTTTTCTAGTTTCGTCACCTGGATTACCAAAATTTATTTTTTTATAAATTGTAATTTAAATGCTTTTCATTGTTAAATTCTTTGTTGGCTGTTTTCTCTTGCCTAATAAATCTAAACCATAATGCTTCAATTATTACCTTATATCCTTACTTACCTATTTATGTTTCTTAATCCCTATTTTCCATAGGTAAATGCCCTGCTTTAAAATAAATCCAATTTTACTTATCTTCAAACAATAAATAACATTTCATACCAACTATTTTATACTTTATGTCTAACTATAACAATACAGGGGGAAAGCAAAAATTTATTCAAATTTTAAAAGCTTAAAGTCATTAACGTATTTCATTACTTAGTCATTATATTATATCTTCTCTTTTCATATTACAAATATATCTATTCAACAAATATGTGTATTCAAGTCAGGGATATCAAACTATAATATAATTAAATTTTTATATAATTAAATTTTCCAAAACTTTTCCCTTAATTTATATCATTAATATATAATATTCAAATGGCAATCAAGATCCCAAGCACAAATATCAAGAGATAATCAAATCAAATAATTTTATAACAAAATGTCATTGGCATATATCCTCACCCATTTTTATTTATATTTTCCTCTATTAATCCCAGTATAATAATCATACCCTATTCTATTTGTTTTTTCACTGTAAAGTCCAATGTAATACTCATGCCCTGTTTTATATATTTTTCACTATAAATCCCAGTGTAATAATTATACCCTATTCTATTTGTTTTTTCCACTGTAAATCCCATTGTAATAATCATATCCTATTCTATTTATTTTTTCTGTTGTATATCCCAATGTGATATTCATGCCCTATTCTGTTTGTTTTTTCACTGTAAGTCCCAGTATAATAAGTATGCCTATTTCCATTTGGGGTTTTTTCCACTATAAATCCCAGTATAATAATAATGCTCTATTCTGTTAATTTTTTGCTGTGTATTCCAATGTTATAATCATCTGTAAGTCCCTATATGGTCATCAAAAAATTCCAAATAGCCATTAATCGCCCAAATTAAGAGTTCTTATCCAACAAAAAATTCAACAAATTTCAGAGGCTTAAACCAACTTTTTTTCCATTATTTAATCATTATGCTAAATCTCCCTTTACATATTACAAATATACCATTCTGAATATCTCTTCAAATCTCCTTAATCCCATCCCCCTAGTTCTCTTCCCCATTTTAGTTTCCAACATAATAATCATAAAATTTAAATCATCATTTAGCTCAAAAAAAATTTCTCTGTGTCCATTTTCACAAAGCTGCTTCTTTTATAACTTTGTATTTATCCAAATCTTCTTCTTAATTCAAACGTTCTTTATTGTCATGTTTTTTTATTCCTCACAAGCATTTTTTCTGCTGACTTTCTGCATGATTTTCCAATTCTATTTTTCTATTCCAAAGTCCTCTTTATAAATCTATCAAATAGATTGTCACTCTGCAAAATACTCCTTAAAGAATGCTGTAGAATACTATAAAATCCACATATTCTAAAACCATATCACTAGCACCCTGAAATAGTCTATCAGTTTGAAGAATAATCCTCGAAAAGCCTTTTAAAAAAGACCCTGAAAATACTGTAAAATCCTCATCTTCTAAGACCATATCATCAACACCTCCATAGAGCAATAAACAGTCTGTTGTAATCCATTTCTCACCATGTTCAAACAGATAAAAAATTCACTCCACTTTCACAGACATGACAAATGTAATGTTTTTCAAAATTCAAGGCCAGCAGCTGTTGGGACTGTCCACCCATATTTTCCCCTGCAGTAAATCCTCCAACCAGTAGGTGGCAATCTTTATTCATTCCACAAATTTATTTTCATTCAGTATATTAATGCTTGATTTTCTTAATTAAGTCATTTTTGTTAATATAAATGTTCATTTCCAAAGTAATTAAATAATCCAAATTTAAAAACTCATCAAATGTTGGGCTTTTACAGCCTTCTTCAGAAGCTTTCCACTATAGCACTCATTGCTTTATAGCCGCTTCATCTCCATTTTGCCAAAATTCAAAGAAAGAAATTCCGAACTTCACTTTGACCAAAACACTCACCAGCAAAACTCTTGATCTTGTTCTTCATTTCTCCAGTGCTTATCTTCAGTTCTCTTCCCAGGTGACTTCAAAGCTTCAGAAGCTATCCTTTTGTTACGTAGCCACTACAGCTAAAACGGCTTTAAAAAGATGATTTTGCATTTCCACCGGTTGAGCCCCCAAGCTGGCTTTCAGTGGGGTATGCTGACCCCAAAACAGATTGCCGGCGATGTCCCCTTCTTTACCACCGGTGACATCCCCTTCTTCATTGCACCTTCAAGGCAGTTCCTGTTGTGTATACTCCACTTTAGCCTAAGGATTATTCAGATTACGAAGTGGAGAGCAATTTTGAATTGGCAGAAGGGCCTGATTTACAGATAGAAAGAGAGGTTAGCTCAGAGGGGGAGGCAGATGACGTAGACATGCATTCAGGATCTAGTGAAGAAGACCTGAGGTGGGTTAACCCTTACTTCAGACGCTTTAAGAAGAGAAGGGAACAAGTGTTAGAGAAGAAATATTAGAAGATAAGGAATTGGTTAATCAGTTACCTCTCATCCGGGTGTGAACAGAAGAGAAGCCGATTTCGTTCAATCTTGCAATCCCAAGATGGACACCTCCAGGACACGCTTCGAAGCGTAAGCTGACAATGTGTGATTTATTATCTGCTTTTATGACTCCTGGCTAGCACTGATTAGCCCATAAATTTTAGAATGACTTGTGGAATGTTTTTATGTTACTACCGAGCTAATCTACTTAATTGCTAAAGATAGAAGATGAGGAAAGGAAACACCGCGTGCAAAGTTGGTGTATTAATGAGACATTAAAGGAGAAATAAAGAAGATATGTTTTTACAATGAGATGCATTGAGCAATCATTTATTCCAATTGTTATCTGTTTGAGCTTGAAACCAGAACAGTTCCTGGAACCATTGGAACCAGGACCCCGGGCAGCAAGGGGAACTCTGTGCTGCCGCGGGGCCTGGCCATGTCCCTCCCCAAGCTTTCCATAGATAAAAGGGTAACCATTAAGGATACAAAATTTAGACCAACCTGGTGCAGAAAGTATATTTTAAGATAATGAATGAAAATTTAAGGCCTGATTCTGGGTTTTTCAGAATGGTATCTTCACATAGCACATTTTCTTCATTTTTCTTGTCTGCTCATCTTCACCATGAAGCAGGAATTGAGTTCTGCTCAGAGCTCATCTCTTTCTCTCTCTCTCTCTCTCTCTCTCTCTCTCTCTCTCTCTCTCTCTCTCTCTCTCTCTTTTGCTTTCATTGTGTTGTTCACTGTTTTACCTCAAGAACACAATGCAAATTGAATTTTAAATAAATATTAGGCTATTAATTAGGATTACGAGACTTAAGAATGCATTCTTAGCCATGGGCCCACCCCATCTTCAGAGGTAAGACAGTAGAATTCCCGTTCCTGTTGTTGATTAAATAACTGCATCTCAATAACACAATAGCCAAATTTAGATGAGCTTTTCAACATATAAGAGCCCTTGAAAACTATTTGTCTTTGAATTTTTCAAATAGTCATTTTTCCTCAGGTTAACACTTTCACAATAAGCATAGCTGCATATGTATGCACACACATTCTCTTAGCTTTAGCTTTTATACTTCCTCTGAAGGATTTGCTTTAGTTATCAGATGTTGCAGTTACCTCTTTAATGAAAACTGTACTTTATCCTTACATTTGGTCTATATGACAGCAATGGTGTGATGTTTGCTTTTCAAATATGAAAAGCAAACCAAGGTTGTGCTGCTGCACGCAATTTTAATTTGGAAGGCAATCACAAGACTATAGCTTTCCATTTTTAATTTATGTTAGTTTGCCTAAATAGAATAGAAATTTTTATTGGCCGAGTGTGATTGGACACACAAGGAATTCGTCTTTGGTGCATATGCTCTAAGTGTACATAAAAAAAACAAGATACATTTGTCAAGAATCACAAGGTACAACACTTAATGACAGTCATGGGGTACAAATAAGTAATCAAATCATATTAGGAAACAATCAATATAAATTGTAAGGACACAAACAATGAAGTTACAGTTGTGCAGTCATAAGTCATAAATGGAAAGAGGTGGGTGATAGGAATGATGAGAACATTGAGATTGAGAAGATTGATTAGACTGAGCAGAGACAGGTTACAAGCGGTGTGCCACAAGGGTGTGTTCTGGGTCCTATTCTTTTTAATATATTTGTGAGTGACATAGGGGAAGGTTTGGTAGGGAAGGTTTGCCTATTTGCCGATGACTCTAAAGTGTGCAATAGGGTTGATATTCCTGGAGGCATCTGTAATATGGTAAATGATTTAGCTTTACTAGATAAATGGTCAAAGCAATGGAAACTGCAGTTTAATGTTTCCCAATGTAAAATAATGCACTTGGGGAAAAGGAATCCTCAATCTAAGTATTGTATTGGCAGCTCTGTGTTAGCAAAAACTTCAGCAGAGAAGGATTTAGGGGTAGTGATTTCTGACAGTCTCAAAATGGGTGAGCAGTGTGGTAGGGTGGTAGGAAAAGCAAGTAGGATGCTTGGCTGCATAGCTAGAGGTATAACAAGCAGGAAGAGGGAGATTGTGATCCCGCTATATAGAGCGCTGGTGAGACCACATTTGGAATACTGTGTTCAGTTCTGGAGACCTCACCTACGAAAAGATATTGACAAAATTGAACGGGTCCAAAGACGGACTACAAGAATGGTGGAAGGTCTTAAGCATAAAATGTATCAGGAAAGTCTTAATGAACTCAATCTGTATAGTCTGGAGGACAGAAGGAAAAGGGGGGACATGATTGAAACATTTAAATATGTTAAAGGGTTAAATAGGGTTCAGGAGGGAAGTGTTTTTAACAGGAAAGTGAACACAAGAACAAGGGGACACAATCTGAAGTTAGCTGGGGGAAAGATCAAAGGCAACATGAGAAAATATTATTTTACTGAAAGAGTAGTAGATCCTTGGAACAAACTTCCAGCAGACGTGTTGGTAAATCCACAGTAACTGAATTTAAACATGCCTGGGATAAACATATATCCATCCTAAGATAAAATACAAAAAATAGTATAAGGGCAGACTAGATGGACCATGAGGTCTTTTTCTGCTGTCAGTCTTCTATGTTTCTAAGATTAAGATTGAGAAGATAAGTGTGAATGCATGAGGAGGAGAAGGGGGAAGTGTCCAGGCATTAGCACTTGCTCTTTCAGTTATGACTCTTGGTGACCACAGAAAAGTCCCTACAGTTTTCTTGGCAAGGTTTTAGTTTGGAGCTGAAACTGACATCTGAAATATTAAATAAGTAAGAGGTGCTAGGTTGTTTAATGAAAAATATAAATGGACCTTTCTGTGATTGATACTATGGTCACGTTCTGACTTAAATTATATGTTAGATTTTATTCAGGTGGCAAGAGATCTGTTTTCTCAGCAACTGGATGAGGCTGGTCATAGCCCTATACATGAAATTGCTAAATTACTAGATTCACAGGTAAATAATATAATTCTTACCTCCAAACAAAAGTGGTGAAATTTTACTTTAAAATTCCTTAAAGATTTCCAGATCACTGTGGTCTTTCAAAAGGATGACTAGAGGAACTCTCATAATAATGCGCAAATTACTTTCAATACTGTTATACGATTGTGGTTTTCCACACATTGTAGCTAACTATCGTGCACAATGTACATTTGTTTAAAATATACTGCTCAAAAAAATAAAGGGAACACTCAAATAACACATCCTAGATCTCAATGAATGAAATATTCTCATTGAATACTTTGTTCTGTACAAAGTTGAATGTGCACAACAGCACGTGAAATTGATTGTCAATCAGTGTTGCTTCCTAAGTGGACAGTTTGATTTCACAGAAGATTGATTTACTTGGAGTTATGTTGTGTTGTTTAAGTGTTCCCTTTATTTTTTTGAGTAGTGTAGTCTTCCCAACTTCACTTGGGGGCAGTAGGTGGAGAAAGCTTATATTAAATAATTGTGGGTGACAAATTAAGCGCTAATAGCAGCAGGGTTCTGATGCCCTACCATTAAAACATCTTCTAGGTGGCTGGCTGCCCACAGCAGATCAAAAACTTTTTCTTTAAAGTTTACAGCAATTATTGAAAGATAACTATTGGATTATAATCTTCAATCACTTTTCTGCTGCTGTTTCATGAGTTATTTACTTTGTTTCCATTTTAATTATAGCTTGTGAGAGTTTAACTAGACCAGTTGTGTGCATATTTATTTATCTGTAGTAAATAAATCAAGCTTCCTTTCACAAATTTAAAAAGCATTGCAAGTTAAACTACTACAGGTAATCCTCAACTTATGATCACAATGGAACCCAGAATTTCTGTTATGAAGTTGTTGCGGTCATAAGTTGAGGCACAATGTAACTGGATCTGATGTTACCACCATTTTTATGACAGTCATAAAACCAATAACCACTGTTGCTAAGTAAACCATGTAGTCTTTAAGTGAATCCAGACTGGGTGCTTTTTGCCATTTTCTACCAGAAAACAGCAAAAAAGTCACAAACCTATCATGTGACTGCAAAATGCTAGTTACCAGCTATAAATGTGAGCCATTTGCCAAGTGTATCTATAGTTTTGTAACTTGATATAGCAGAAAAGAGGTTTTGTTTGGTGGGCTAAATTAGAAAGCTTAAAATATTAGGTTAAATAAAATATATTTTATTATTTTTCTCTTATTTTTATCCATGTATTCCCTCAACATCTGCTTCTGATTTTTTTTTCTTTTACTGCATACAGCTTGTATCTTGTGATCATTTGGAAAGACGTGAAATGGAACAACTTAGGAAAGAGAAAAATGAAGCTTTGAAAGAACTATGTCAACTGAAGGTGATATTTTGCTTTAATCAATGAAAACATCTGCACTAACCTTTGGTTATTTGGAACCTATTGCAGTACTTACCACTTAGTAAAACAGTGAACTAAGTGTAGAATGATTAAATAACATTTGTATTATTTGCTTTTTTATACCATAATGTTAAAACTTCTCAGCTGTGATGCAGTTTAATTTTGTTCTTGCTAAGCGTCTCAGTGCCATTTTGGATAGGGAGAAGAAAATAATGCAGTAGTGATTTCTTCTTCTATAAAATGCCATAAGATATCCATGTAACACCTGCTCCATGAGCTGTATTGGTTGCCAATTAGCTTCTGAGTACAATTCAAGAGTTGCTTACAATTTATAATGCTTTGTGACCTAGGGCCTAGCTATCTGTGTGCATACCTAGCTCTGATATTTCCTACGCATTCTATGATGGGTGGGCATGCTCAATCATACAGTGTCACCCCAATGACACCAGGAAATGGGATTTTTCTCTCATGGTGCCTTTATCCTTCCAGATGCTCATGTGGCCCTAATTATTATTATTATTATTTATTAAATTTGTATGCCGCCCCTCTCCGTAAACTCAGGTGGCTACCTATCATTAAAATCTCTGAAGATCTGTCTCCCCAAGCCTTGAATTAGGGTGGATAAGATGATAGATGGACGGACGGACGGACGGACGGACGGACGGACAGACAGATAGATAGATAGCCTAGTGATTAATTCTCTGCCTTACAAGGCAGAAGCCCCAGGATCAAATCCCAGTGAGGGTATGGCTAGCTGATGAGGCCAGAACAAGGCCAAAATGGTGCTATCCTAGTCTCCCTTGGTTTTAAAAATTCAGCAAAAACATATATGTATTTGATGTTGTACACTACACTACTTGAATCATCTGGATTTGTACAACCTTCTTAAATAAACAGTCCTGCCCCAGCTATTGTTGACCAGTAATTATTTCTGGTTGCTTTTTAATTTTTATATTATTATTTTTCAAGTATCTTTCCTGTTGATTGGAGAGAGGTAAAGTGGCTTGCATGCTAAACATAATCCTTGGAGACTACTTGGGAACATCTATGCAGGGTTTTTTTAGCAATAATATGGGTGTGTTTTGCTACTACCTTCTGCTATATTTTTTGAGTTCCCAATCTTGTCTGTAAGAATTCCCTGCTGGCTTCTCTTCTATCCAACCAGACCCAACTTAGCTTAGCTTCGCAGCTCAGACAAGGTCAGCCAAGTGCAGCTACATACTGAGGAACTTCATTTGAGAAATCTTTTGTTTTATTGTATTGTGTGGTTTGGTTTGTTTAACTGATATTGCCATTGTCATTTCTTTTGTTCCTAAGAGCTCTGAACTCCCTAAATGATGGCCTGCTCAGTAGACTGACTCAAATATAGCTTGCAGCATAGACATATTCATTTAACTATCATTCAGAAACAATACAGAACGAAAACAAAAAACATGAATCATATAAAGTTGCGTTTCTTAACAAATCCTGTTAAAACATACAATGTTGGCTAGGATCTGTGCAGCAACAAAATTCATCAAATGGTGAACTATAAACTAGATTTAATGAACAACTAATTCACCGTATTAGAATGCCTTGGAACTTGATAGATGTACCATATGCCAACCTTTTATGCTCCCCTGCACCCATCTAATGCTGCCCCTTTTCTTTTAGGTTTCTCACTTTTTAATATACTTTTAGTTTTTCATTCAGGTATCTATTATATCGTATAGTCTTTCATAATCTTTTTAGGTATTTTTTTTATTTTTACTCCTAATGTATCCTTTATGCTTTTTTAATGACAGTATCCCACCTTTCCTATGCTGGCCTATGACCATAATAAAGCTTTGGGTGATGCTTCTTAATAAGAGGCATAGATTTCTAGTCATGTGCTGGGCTTTAAACCTTTTTAAAAATGTTGCTTGGGGTAAGATTTTAAAGACTGTACTGGCAGATGGTTTCTGGCATCATAATTTTTGTTTCATTAGTTCTCTGATAACTTCATGAAACAATCACTCTTCCTGCCTGCACTAAGAGTTAATTTGTTAAGTAATTAAAAACAACAGCATTTGTTTGATTATGTCCTTGGATATGTCCCCAGGAGAAAATTCTCTGCAGACTTCCACAATATGTCTTCAATGCTGGCAAGTGGCAACGTGTAATTGCTATTGCTACCTATTCCAGTGACCTATTGTTAGACCATGTGCATGCTTTGATTGGTAACTGCACTGCTTTAATTTCAATTATTTTTTAACTATGGTCCTCACTGAATTTATTTATGTAAAGCTTTGATTAAGTGGAATTAAGAGGGATTGTTTAACCAACTGAATTAAACGTGATGAAAGTAAATCCAAGTCAGAAACACACAGAATCTTATATGGGGAGGTCCCCTGAGTTTGTTTCTGCAAAGACAGGAACTTGAGAGTTTTTCCATCAGGGATTTTTGTCATACTTTCCCAGTGTGGACAACAACTCCCATCAATAGTTGGCTGCACATGATAGGAATTAATATCCAACACATCCGCACGAATCCCAGCAACCAATAAGGTCCCACAGAGTTGGCCTTCTCCGGATCCCATTGACTAAACAATGTCGTTTGGCGGGCCCCAGGGGAAGAGCCTTCTCTGTGGTGGCCCCGGCCCTCTGGAATCAACTCCTCCCGGAGATTAGAATTGCCCCCACCCTCCCTGTCTTTCGTAAACTACTCAAGACTCACTTATACCACCAGGCATGGGGGAGTTGAGACACCTTTCCCCCAGGCTCTTTTATACTTTGTTTTATGTTTGGTATGAATGTGTTGTTTGGTTTTTTAAATAATGATAGGGTTTTATATGTTTTTTAATATTAGATTTGTTCTACTATAATATTGTTTTTATTATTGTTGTGAGCTGCCCCGAGTCTTCGGAGAGGGGTGGCATACAAATCGAATAAATTATTATTATTATTATTATTATTATTATTATTATTATTATTATTATTAATTATAGGTTTAGAGATGCCTAACTTTATAATTATTTCTACAAATGTTTTAAGGCTCCATGTAGCTAAACAAAGCTTGTTTAAGAATATGTTCAAACATACCCAAGAAAAGTAGCAAGTGGCACCATCCTGGGGGCATTCTCACAGGCTATCTTCTAGAGAGGGGGCTGTTTATAACTTGTTCTGTTAACCATGATTGTACATACAGGTACCACTCCTCAATTTACCACACAATTAAACCCAAAGTATCTTTTGCTAAACAAGACAGTTGTTAAGTTTGTTTTGTCCCATTTTACACTCCTTGCTTTAGTTGTTCAGTGAATCATTGCAGTTGTTAAGTGAGTAACATGGTTGTTAACTGAACCGGCTTCCCCATTGACTTTGATTGTCAGAAGGTTGCAAAAAGTGAACACATGACCCTGGGACACTGCAACCATCCTAAATATAAGTCTGTTGCAGCATCTGAATTTTGATCACATGACTATGGGGGTTCTCCAACTGTTGTAATAGTGAAAAATGGTCATAGGTCAGTGCCATGAAACAGTCACTAAAAAAGCTGTTGTAATTTGAGAACTACCTTTAATAGCCGTTCCCCGACATTGTGAAAAAGGAAAACAGCCAATCTAATGAATAACTTTCTCCTATTAAAAACCTGAGGCATTTATAAACTGCTGTTCTGATTGCTACAGGCTACTCTTGACTTGATTGCTTTAATAAGCCCCCAAAGAAAAATAACTGATCTTTTATAGCAGTCAGGGGAGCTTGGCACCTCTTATATGTGGCTATATTTGTCCTTGTAGAAGAAAATGAGCCAAAATGCTGTTTCTGTATAATTGGATATTATGTCACCTATGCTCATATTGTGAGTAAGCAGAATTTGAAATATCTCAATGGAATGAATTGGCAGTGGGTGGGAAGAAAAATGATTGAAAAAACCACGGGCTTTATTGATTCTTTGTATTTCCAAGAAAAAAAGTCTTGGTCCTGAAACAACAGGGAATTTTCCTTAGACATGTTCAGAATGTCAATTTTGTCGCCATTATATGATCCTGGATTAGAGGAATACCAAGTTTTACCAACAGTTACCGAGTTTTACCAACAGTCACTGATGGAACAGTCCCGTTTATAAAGTTAGATTGGGTGGAGCGGAAGAAAAATGACTGGTACTTGGAGGGGTTTCTAGGGATTTGGGAAGGTGGGACTGATGTGATTGGGAGGCAAGATGGGAGCACCCATTGTCACAGAAAATAGAGCAGGTGCTTTCTCTCTCCCTCCCCCTCTCTTTTTTAAGAGGCAACTGGACTTTTTCTTTGAAGACATTTGGCTTCTCGTCCAAGAAGCTTCTTCAGCTGTGACTGGATGGTGGGAAATGGAAGGATTTATACTTCTTCCAGACAGCTGGTCATTTGCATCCTACTAGCTGATTGTTAAGGTCACCTGGAGGTTCATCTGTGTCATTGGGGTCAACTGAGTAGTACAAATGGGTGTGGAACTGTTGAAAGGACTGTGTTGTACATTGGAGATAGATTATGTCTATGTCCCTTCCCCTCTGTTGAAAGAGGGCATAGAATGGCCTCTTTGACTCCTCTTTCAAATCAGCAATCCTGTCTGTCCAAAATGTAGACTTCGCTGCTTTCAAAAGAGTGGCCTTTAGTCTTTTATATGCAGATGGACTGCTGAATCTAATCCTCATGGGTTTGTTCTGAAGAAGCTTCTTGGATGAGAAGCAAAACATCTTCAAAGAAAAATCAGAAAGCCCAGTTGCTTCTTGAAAAAGAAAGAAGAAGAAAAGCAACTTTGGGACAACCATGATCTGGATGACTGAGAATCTCCAGAGACAAGGCAAAGCAGGAAATGAACAGGACCATACTTTGAGAAGAGAGTTTCAGATTCCTGTAACCTTTGGTCTGTTTTCTAGAAAGCTGAAATCATTTATTAGCAGTGGCTTTAACCAGCCAGGTTTTCTTATATCAAAATGTCACTGAATGATGGGAGGTGGGGGGGGGGGAGAAATCTCTAAATTTAACTGCTTATCTTTTCTCTGTGTATGTTTTAGGAAGAACTGGCAAAGTCAGAATGTGTGAGAAAACAACTAGCTGAAGAGCTGCAGATTACCAAACAAGTGGGTAGAATATCTGTAAAATTAAATTAAGCAATTCAATCTGTTTTTTGGCCCCACTGAGAGATATTCCTTGTTTATGAAATAACCATTTTCCATATTTCATAACTTGATTATGTAGTTTATAATATACAGATAGCCGTCAACTAACAATAGATCACTTAGGAACCAATCAAAGCTACAACAAATCCCGGAAAAGCTGCCTACAGCATGGATTCAAAGTTCTGATGTCTGTCTCTGTGTCTGCCCCAATGATCACATGACTGCATTGGGTGCTTGGTAATTGTCCTGCATCTACAGCCATTTGCAACATGTCACAGTCACATCACTGCGATTTGCAATATTTTTGCAAAACATCCCATAGCAAGCAAGGGGTTCACTTAACATTTGCATTCATTTAACAACTGCAGTGTTCATTTAACAACCTCCATGTTGTTGCCATAAAAAATATCATAAAATCGGATCTGGTTACATGACCTTCTTTATGACTATCACAAGTTACGACCAAAATTATGGTTGTAAGTCAAGGCCTACCTTATAAGTATCATCATCATCATTTTAGTTATTCTCTAGCCACTGCAGGATGAAGGCCTCTTCCACATGTTTTCAACCAATATGGTCCTGAGCTTTCGTTTGCCAATTGGGTCCATAATACTTGCTGAATATATGTTATACTTATATTGCTTAATAAAACCAAAGTCTCACTTTTTACACATATAAATCATCTTAGCCAGTCTTGGCTGGACCAGTACAAGATACACAAAGTCTCAAGAGCCGAGTTGTCACGATGCCAACAAGCTTTAATCCCGCTACAAATCCAGTCCTAAGTTTACAATGAGTTCAATAAGTTTAAAGTCAATGTTGGAAGCTTCCGCCTTTCAGTGCCTTTATATCTGTTGCTTCTTCCAACTAGCCACCATCCGGTGATACCTATTTCCTCCCCTCTCAGCTGTACCAACACCTCTCCTTGCCAGGAGCTGCGGAGCCCATGGAGACTACCTGCAGCTGTTTGTGGCTTGGACCATCATCAGAACATTGTAGCAGGATGATACAAAACAGAACATTGTAGCAGCATGATACAAAACAGAACATTGTAGCAGCATGATACAAAACAGAACATTGTAGCAGCATGATACAAAACAGAACATTGTAGCAGCATGATACAAAACAGAACACTGTAGCAGCATGATACAAAACACATGAAATCACAGCGCCAAGACAACCTCACCAAATAACTTGGCCCAATGCTCAGGAGAGAAACCAAGTCTTCCATGCCTTGAAATAAAAAGGCCAACACAGTGAGGCTCACCTGAATCTCCAGGAAAGGTGGTTTCACAAGGAGCATCACAATACAATTTTTAACAGAGAGGATCCAAAGCCTGTTCACCCTATCAGAAGGGCAAGCAGAAACAATGAGAGTGGTAGTTGACTTTGGGAATTCTCAGACCTTTTAATTTTCTTTCTTGGAGCCACTTTTTCTGCAACTGTTAACAATACATGTACAGTATTGCTTTTCGCGGGGGATGCGTTCCGAGACCGCCCGCAAAAGTCTAATTTCCGCGAAGTAGAGATGCAGAAGTAAATACACTGTTTTTGGCTATGAACAGTATTACAAGCCTTCCCTTAACACTTTAAACCCCTAAATTGCAATTTTCCATTCCCTTAGTAACCATTCAGATTATTACTCACCATGTTTATTAAAGTTTATTAAAAAAATATTTATTAAAGGCAGACGAAAGTTTGGCGATGACATATGACGTCATCGGGTGGGAAAAACCGTGGTATAGGGGGAAAACCCGCAAAGTATTTTTTAATTAATATTTTTGAAAAACCGTGGTATAGACTTTTCGCGAAGTTCGAACCCACGAAAATCGAGGGAACACTGTATTTGCAACACATTGGGTCTGTTTTTCTGAGCTGTTTCTAAAGCAGAAATGATGTATTCAAAGTAACTTTACACAGTCAAAACAAAATGAAAGTATTGTCTTAGTTTGAATGGTAAATTTTAAAAATAGAATTTGATTCCCTGTAGGAAGCCAAGGCATCTGTCGAGGAGGCAAGAACCTTGCGAAGCAGAATCCATCTCGCCGAAGCGGCTCAAAAGCAAGCGCGTGGAATGGAACTGGACTACGAGGAAGTCATCAGTTTGCTGGAGATAGAAATCACCAGGCTGAAGGCTCAGCTTGCTGATCACGGCGGCCAGAATAAAGTAAGCACCTCAGTATTCTCTAGTAGAGTTGCCATGGTTTCCTTGCTGTTGTCAAGTATCCTGTTTTTCATTTTTCTTCCATTTGTTCTCCTAAAATAGGTCACTGTTTGTCTTGTGTGATTCAAGAGCTGGAATTAACATGTTGTGAAGGGAAGATGGGCATAAAAGCTATGAACTTACTTTCTTGAGAACATTGTTTTGAGTAGCAAAATGTGAACTTTGGCTTCATTTGGGTTGCTGGCCAGTATGGCATAGCTCAAGTATACATATGAGACATGAAGCATATTATATTCGTATTTGAACTATATTTCAACCATACAACGAATAAAACAGATATATTTTTATTTGGAAACTATAAACATTTAATTGAGTCTGAGTTCCAGTTAGCTAGGGGTCTTTAGTCTGCATATTCATTTTGGTTATTTTATATAAAACATTTATAACACACATAATTATGTAGAGGATTTTTATGGTGGATAATGTGGAGCAAATATTATAGAGGTTGTATAATTACTATTTCTTTTTTAAAATGTTTAAAATTAAAGCTTTATTTCAAGTGCTTTCTTTTTAATTCTGAAATTCAATTGCAGCTGTGATAACTAGATATTTTATACGATTGGTGCATTTTCTAGAAATGATATAAGTCTTAAAGCAAAAACAATTAAATTGATGTTGCAATTAGTAGAAATAGGCTGCAACCCTTAAGTTCAGTTTATTATAGATTTTACTTTCTTTCTAACAGACCACAAAAGTGAAAGATCCTTCAGTTTTCCCAAAAAACTGCGGACTTTCCAGCATACAACAGACTAAAATAAAATTCATTGCCAGCTTGAGAGCTAAAAGTAATTTTGACCCTGGAAGGAAGGAAGGAATGAGATGAATCATTTAATGAACACACTGATTTGCTAAATGCCTGCGGCAAATTCATTTTATGAATTGGAAATTTAACTGTAGTCTTAGGCACAAATACCTGCTATTGGGTAGATCTGAATAAGATGGAAACCTGAAATAAATTATACATGAGGAATAGCAGCAAGATTTTAGAATGTATAATAAGTGAAGACAATTTTTATGCCATGGGCTACAATATGGAATGGGATTGTTTGCCTTGTCCGCTTGGCTGCGCCTGATTTGCCTCCAGGGTTCCGCCCCCAAGTATTCGCTGCTGACTTTTCTCCTTGGCTGAAATAGCCCTAGCTCTTTGGCCCAGTCCCTTCCAGCCCAAACCCTTCGGCCCAGCCCATTCACCAAACGGGCCCAAAAGCCCATTCACCCCAGGTTTTGGGGTACATAGGACACTTCTCCACCAACCAACCAGAGGAAGGGAGAGAGACAGGGAGAAAATGTTCATCTGCCTGAATTTTTTTCCTGGAGTTTGTTTCTCCGCCCAGTTGCCTCAAGTCCACTTTTATTCACCTGGGTCCTGATGAATTTATGTGCCTTCTGGATTGCAGCCATTGGGCTAGGGAGAAGGGGCAGGAGAAAGGAGAGGTGAGGAGCAGCAACAGCAACAAACTCCTTCATGGCAGCGTGACTGCTGTGGGAAGGTTCTCCAACTTGGTCTCAGTGGAGACAATATGGAAGGAAGGGGAGGAACTGGAGGTGCCTCTCTCTCTCCCCCCCCCCCCCCCCCGGCTTGGGGAGAAGGCCAGAACGTAACAGGCCTTAGCGAAACAGCCTCTGGGAAAGGCAGAGACAGAAAGCGGGCTTTTCTATCCTGTAGGGGGGGGAGTTTGGTGACCCTTCACTGGCTTCTCAGCAGGCAGCAGCCTAGGAATGCTGCGTTTGACAAAGACCGGAGAAGGGATTAATGGAGGGGGGGCAAGAAAGCACGGTTGCTGCCACTGCTCTTCACCTCTCCTTTCTCCTGCTGCTTCTCCCCAGCCCAATGGCTGTAATCCAGAAGGGGATGGGCTGGGAGAGGCTGGACCAAAGAGCTAGGGCTGTTCTAGCCAAGGAGAAAAGTTAGCAATGAATGGTTGGGAGGGGACCCTGGGGCGAACCAGGTGTGGCGAAGTGGAGGGGGAGAACCGTCATAGACCCGCTGCAATATATTTAAATATAAAGTTTTAATTTTGGAAGAGGGGAGACTTGTAATTTTTTTATCATCTTAGAACTCAGGATATCCATAGCTATCATTTACATAGTATGCATTTCAAAACAGGTTCCTGGATTCACCTTATTACATCCTTGCTTGGTCAAGAAACAGTACCTGAAAAAAGAATATATAGAGAAATTGTTACACAGTTTAAAACTCATTCAGCTCTTTTCATTCCTTTATCAGTGTTCTGTCGGGCTCTCTGGTAGACTCCTCCCAAAAATTCACAGGTACAAATTTCAGACACACACACACACACACACACACACACACACACACACACGTTTGAAAATTCAAAACAATGTTCTTTATACAGTGATCTCTCGGTTAGCGCGGGGGTTACGTTCCAAGACCTCCCGCGCTAACCGATTTCCGCGTTATACTGGATGCGGAAGTAAAAACCACCATCTGCGCATGTGCGCCATTTTTTTCATGGCCGCACATGTGCAGATGGTGGAGTTTGCGTGTGGGCGGCGGGGAAGACCAAGGGAAGGTTCCTTCAGCCGCCCAACAGCTGATCTGCTCCGCAGCGCGGAAGCAGCGAGGAGCCGAAGATGGGGTTTCCCCGTTGCCGCGCTGCGGAGCGGATCAGGTGTTGGGCGGCTGAAGGAACCTTCCCTTGGTCTTCCCGCCGCCCAGGCAAAGGGGAAACCCCAAGATCACTTGCCGCTTGCCGTATTGCAGCTTGGAGCCTTGCTTCGCCTCCTTCGCTGCAATACGGCAAGCGGCAAGCGATCTTGGGGTTTCCCCTTTGCCTGGGCAGCGCTGGGGCCATGCGGAGCCGCTCATCTAGGGGGGCGTGGACCGGCAAGGTGCCCTCCGCTCTCTCTCTTTCTCTCCCTGTTACCGGTGTGGTATAAGAGAGAGAAAGAAAGAGAAAGGAGGGCGACTTGCCAGTCCACGCCCCCCTGGATGAGCGGCCCCGCATGGCCCCAGCGCCGGACTCCGCCGTTGCCTCCGCCTCTGCAGCTGAGAGGCCACGTCCACCCCCTCCTCGGTGTCCCCGGCACCCAGCGTCCCCACGCCGCCTCCACCTCCCGGTAATGCGCCCGACCTCTGCCTCTCTCTTTCTCTCTCATATACCACGCCGGCAACAGGGAGAGAAAGAGAGAGAGAACTAGCGTGGACTTATTTTTTATTTTTTAATATTTTATTTTTTTAATTAATATTTTTTGAAAAACCGCGTTGCAGCGTTTCGCGCTAATCGAGACCGTGCTAATCGAGGGATCACTGTAATGAAAATTCACTTAAACCAAGCCCTCTTTTGGTATAGCAAAGAGCAGTGGTCTCCAAACAACTGGTAATTTGTACAAGTCCCTTATCAGTTCTGTGATACTTAGTTTGCAGCTGTGAGGTAATTCACAGACCTTCTTCTTTCACAAAGTGAAACACACTTTGCTCTGGTTTAGTTTCAAAGCAGGGAAAAATCAGCACACAAAAGGTCAAAGTCAGTAAAGCAGTCACGAAACACAAAGATCAGATAATCCTCCACAACGGCCAAACCCACAGGCTGCTATTTATAGCAGCCTCACTAATTACCACAGCCCCACCCAACCACAGGTGGCCTCATTTTCTTTGATAATAATCTCTCAGTTGTTGTTGCCTATGCATAGCTCTCCGCATGCGTGGCTGTATCATTAACTCTTGTTCTGAATCCAAGGAGGAGCTAGATAATTGATCTCCTTCTGAGCTGTCTGCCACACTCTCCTCCTCCCTGTCACTCATGTCTTCTTGGTCAGAGGAGCCTTCATCAACAGATTCCACCAGGGGCAAAACAGGCCTGCAGAATGTGGATGTCTCCCCCACATCCACAGTCCTTGGGGCAGGAGCTGGGCCAGAGCTAACCACAACAATCAGATGGTTAAAAAAACACACCAACCAATTGGTTTGAGGGCAGAGAAGCAAAATCTGCCTTTTTCCAGCAAAGCGTGGTTCACACAGAACATAAATAAATTGTTTTCCTCCACTCTTCCATAATCATTTTGTTGTCTGAACTGGAGGATCAGATGAAACAACTAAGTGGACTGTATAGCACATAGTTGACCACAGGCTTCTGTCCCCATTGTGTGTATCTGGCACTCAGTATGGCTGCCTTACTTTGCTTATAGAGGAAGCCCTATTTTTTCCCTTATCCTTGTCACTGATAGATATACAACCCACTTAGCTGTTGTAAAATTAGTTTGCACCCTCCCCCACCCCCGGGCATGGTGCACTGAGGGTAGGTGCCTAAGTGCTGAACAGAATGAAATAGCATTCTAAGTTGTCATGACTGTATTGTGTGTCTATCGTTTGTAGATTTCCTTGACGTTGTATGCCATATGCTAAATAAGTACAACCCATGAGAAGGAATGCATTGTGTCATGTTGCTTCTTCCACAGCGGGCAGTTTGTTCAGGGTTACAAATGAAGGAAATCATTCACCAACTTTCAGGACACTGAACTGCACCTTAAAAAAAATAGATTGGTTTCTCCAGTATTTTAATTATCTTCAAGTTCACTTGACACCCGCCCTCTCCCCACCACACACACATGCACACAAACACTAAAATCTTTTATTTTGCAATGTATCTGGATGCTTGATCAGATCTTGGTATCAGTAATGTCTTTTTGTTCCTTTGTTGTCTGAGAGTTAAAAAATCTCCCAACCTTGATATTTCTATGGTAGCATTTTTGTTTTTCTTTAATTTCTTTCTTTCCTAGGAGAGTGTGCAAGATTTAAGGAAAAGAATTACTGTGCTTGATTGTCAGTTAAGAAAATCTGAAACAGCCAAGAAGACTTTTGAGGTGGCAACTGAAAAGTTGCTAGAGTTTGTTGAGGTATTGAGGAATTCAAATATTGTTTTTCCTTAAAAAGGGACTAGAGTATGTTGATTCTTTAGCTGTTACGAGGATGTGTTATTAAGTTATTTAATTGCTCTTAATGGGTTGAAAAGTTATTCTTATTTTCAGTTTTTTTAAAAATTGAGCTAAAAATTCAGAAAGCAGAACCACAACATCTCTGAGAAACTAAGTCCCTTTGTGGACAGACAAGTCTCTGTTTAAGAGTTTGACATTCTGCAAGGATTATGAGTATTTTATATAATTTGGCAATTGCTACAAATAAAAGGGTTTGTAATTCAATGATCACAGCATTGTAAAACTAGAGTTTTCACATTAGACATTTCTAGATTGTCTCGGAAACTCAAACTCAAAGAAGATTTTGTTGAATGTTTTTCTGATTATTAATGCAATGTTTAATACTGTAATAAGAAATGTCTTTGTTTTGCCTTTTACTTTGTTATTGTTAGTTTTTAATTTGTTTAGTAATACTAATGATTTTATAGCCAGTGAAAAAGAAAGTCATGCTATTTTTCTTTTGGAAATTGTTATTTTAATTATTTTTGTTATTTCTACCATTTGCCTGTAGACTGTACCTGAAATGCTACTGCATGGCAGTAGTCCTCCAGTCACTTTAAGGTAAGAAATATGTATTGTTGAAATTTTCTCAGAGAAAAGCAATGAGAAGGCAATGAATCCAATAACCGATTCTTATACTCTGGTAGTATTTGCTTACATATCCCATACAAACCTTTTTTTGCAGATTTTTTTTTTAAATTATCTTTATAATGTTGATATCTAGAAGATTATGTCTTATTTCGATATGGATAGAGGTAATTGTCTCTACAGAAATATCTGATTTGTCAAGGCTAAACAACTGATTTTGTTACACAAATTGGATCTGAAAATGGTTCTCAGTTCCACTCACCTATCAATTGAAACTTTCATATTCCTGTTGAAAATTGTTTACAGGGATTTTGAGAATAGAATCAGATTTTAGTGTTAGAATCTGTATCAGAATACAGTGGTACCTCGTGATACGAACCCCTCGTCATACGAACTTTTCGAGATACGAACCCAGGGTTTGGAAATTTTTTGCCTCTTCTTACGAACTTTTTTCACCTTACGAACCTGCTGCCGCCGCTGGGATACCCCACCTCCAGACTTTCCTTGCAAGCCAAGCGCCAGTTTTTGCAATCCTGGGATCCCCTGAGGCTCCCCTCCATGGGAAACCCCACCTTCTGACTTCCTCAAAAACACGATGCTGTAGGGAAATCCCAGGAGGGGAATCCCAGGATCGCAAAAACGGGCAGAGTAGGGGGGACAAAAACAGGAAGAAAAGACTCATGGAGCTCAAGGGAGGAGAAAGGTGTGGGGGAAATGAGCAGAGTGGGGTGGGAAAAAATGGGAAGAAAAGACTCATGGAGCTCAAGAGAGGAGAATGGGCTTGCACGCATTATTGGCTTTTCCATTGATTCCTATGGGAAACATTGTTTCATCTTACGAACCTTTCACCTTAAGAACCTTGTCCTGGGACCAATTAAGTTAGTAAGATGAGGTATTACTGTAACTAAATACAATCCACCTTCCCTTAGGATTTTAGAGCAGAGAGATGTGGATATAACATTATGTCATATTTCCATCTATAAAACTATATGTGGCTTCTACCTAATTAGTAATCTTTCTCATGTATTGATGTAAATCACTGTCTTGTTGATTTCTGGCTCTCAATGTTCTGTTGGAATGTACTGCTATCATTAATTTATTATTCAATCTATTATTTTGGCCAGCAGTAAATATAATTCTGGTTTAATCATAATACCATGTTAATCCACAGTATCATTTGTATCGTTTTATTAAATTGCACCCAAATTCCTTTGCTTTTTCACAAGTCCACAATGAATGGTGAATGGTACAATGTCCCTTCTTTGTCTTCACACTTCCAACGCTTGATATTCTTTTATACATTTTAGACTGTAAATCAGGTCACATACCATTGGTATATTATTTTATAATAGTTCTCTCTTAAATTATAACACAATGTAAATTTTATCACCAGTTTCTCACATTTTCTGCCACATATCCATATTTATAACGTAGCCAAACTTTGCAGCCCACTTCATCACGCAGTGTTTAACCTCTTTGTCCTCTGTTTAAAAAAAAACAGTATTAATTTATATTGAGAAATATTTCAGCTAAGAATAGAGTGTTCTGGCAAATCAATCCTTGACTAGATATAGATATAAATGCATTAGGGGTTCCCAATCCCTGGGAAAGGCAGAAAGGTTGGGGACCTCTAACCTAAACAAAAATATTGCAGCACTGTAAAGAAAACATTTTGTTCTTTTTTTCTGATCATTTTATCCAGTGACAGGAAAGCCACAATCTCTTCAAAAATGCTCCTTGCACATCTGGGATGGAATGGCCACAGTCTTGTGACATCTGTTGCAACAGAAGCCAAAGAACTTGCTAAATCTGTCCGGGCTATTCTAGAAGCAGATTGTGAGTTTTATCAGATTGTTTTTCTTTTTTCTACCCTCTATTTTCTCTTTGTTTTCCTTTCTTTTTTACCCCGCCCCCCCTTTTCTTCTACTTTTTAAAATGTCCCTTAAAAAGAATATTTGACATATTTTGGATTGTGTCGTGAATTCATTATGGTTTATCAAAAGAAAGGGACATCTGTGAAATGTTCAAATGGTGACAAATGTAATAATTTAGATCAACTGTATCATATGTACTTGGGAATTTGGAACTACATAATTGAGAAAAATTCTTAGTATATGCATTCTCAGTATATAATTGTACTTATTCTTGTTTAACTGCTAACATGCAAAGGAAAAAGTAAAATGAGCAAATTGTGATTCAAATAGATGAAACGTATCAGGAAAGACTTAATGAACTCAATCTGTATAGTCTGGAGGACAGAAGGAAAAGGGGGCCCATGATCAAAACATTTAAATATGTTAAAGGGTTAAAGAAGGTTCAGGAGGGAAGTGTTTTTAATAGGAAAGTGAACACAAAAACAAGGGGACACAATCTGAAGTTAGTTGGGAGAAAGATCAAAAGCAACATGAGAAAATATTATTTTACTGAAAGAGTAGTAGATCCTTGGAACAAACTTCCAGCAGACGTGGTTGGTAAATCCACAGTAACTGAATTTAAACATGCCTGGGATAAACATATATCCATTGTAAGATAAAATACAGGAAATAGTATAAGGGCAGACTAGATGGACCATGAGGTCTTTTTCTGCCGTCAGTCTTCTATGTTTCTATGTTTCTATGAAGCTTTCAAATTACATGCTAATTATCCCAAATATTGTTTCTACTGGTAGGATAATGTACATAGGAAATAGACACATCTGCCTAGTAAGCTGAACATTTAAAAAAAGAGTTATACCTAAATGTACTGTATGAATGGAATTTATAACAAGGCCATTCTAAAAGTTACTGAGGGGTCATCTGCTATTTCTTCAAGAAGACACATGATCCCGGTTGGTTAAACATTATTAGGGAAACTGCTTCTGAATTTATATACAGGTAGTTCTTGGAGCCTGCCCATTACCATCATAAGTCAGGATAGTCATAAAGCAGAACCAAACTGATTGTAAAGCAAGTGTTGCATTTGTTAAGCAAAGCAATTGTTCATTATGGGCTGGTTTTGCCAAAACCTGGAAGTAAATGTTGTTTTGGGCAAAAATATCATAAAACGTCGCATGACCTTGGGATGCTGCAAACGGCCGTAAATGCAGGGCATTGCCAATCACCCAAAATGCTGTCTGAATGGGGAGCCCAGATATTGGCACTTCAGAACTGGGTTGTAAGTCTCCCCAGGGCAGTCTGTCAAAACTTCTAACAGTAATTAAGTAAATGATTGTAAGTTGAGGACTACCCGTAAGTTGATGTTGTACACTTAGTTCAGTGAAGGGCTCCCTGTCGGCTGTGCTCCCGGTGACCTGTGTGGGCATGCGTGCATCCGGCGCGAGATTTGGCTTCTCTACATGCGCAGGAAGCAAAATTTCATGTGAAAATGTTTTCACGCAAGAGATTTTGATGATTTTTGGTGATTTCTTTGCTTCTGCACATGCGGGAATTAAAAAACCCCGGGAAATCAGCGAAATCTCTTGCTCGCGGCACATGCACAGAAACTGAATCTCTTGCAGGTGCGCATTGGGGATGCGGAGATGCGTGTGCATCTCCATTTTTCCTACTGCAACTGCATATCAGACCGTCCATGCAGCAACCCATTACTGACTTAGTTACAGAGTGAGTTGGAGCCAGTCAACTGTAGCTGGAACAATAATCCTTCCTTTGAAGTACAGTGATACCTTGTCTTACAAACTTAATTGGTTCCGGGACGAGGTTCTTAAGGTGAAAAGTTTGTAAGATGAAACAATGTTTCCCATAGGAATCAATGGAAAAGTGATTAATGCGTGCAAGCCCAAAATTCACCCCTTTTGCCAGCTGAAGCACCTGTTTTTGCACTGCTGGGATTCTCCTGAGGTTCCCCTCCTTGGGAAACCCCACCTCCAGACCTCTGTGTTTTTGCGATGCTGCGATTTCACTGAGGCTCCCCTTGCTGGGAAACCCCACCTCCAAACTTCCGTTGCCAGCGAAGTGCCCGTTTTTGCGCTGTTGGGATTCCCCTGCTGGGATTCTCCTGAAGCATCACAAAAACACGGAAGTCCGGAGACGGGGTTCCCCTTGGAGGGGAGCCTCAGGGGAATCCCAGCAGCGCAAAAACGGGTGCTTCACTGGCAACGAAGTTCGGAGGTGGGGCATCCCAGCATTGGCGGTGGGTTTGTAAGGTGAAAATAGTTTGTAAGAAGAGGCAAAAAAATCTTAAACCCCGGGTTTGTATCTCGAAAAGTTTGTATGACCAGGCGTTTATAAGACAAGGTATCACTGTATATTTATGGTTATTTCCATTGTTATACAAATAAACAAATATGTCGTGGTAATTGCAATATTGAGTTAACTTTAATTTGTGAAAAACCAAAGTGAAGATTTTTGCCATTGAAGCCTTTTTTTATTTTAAAAAGTGTGTGTCAGTGTAGCAGTCTATGTATAGAAACATAGAAACATAGAAGTCTGACGGCAGAAAAAGACCTCCTGGTCCATCTAGTCTGCCCTTATACTATTTTCTGTATTTTATCTTAGGATGGATATGTGTTTATCCCAGGCATGTTTAAATTCAGTTACTGTGGGTTTATCTACCACGTCTGCTGGAAGTTTGTTCCAAGGATCTACTACTCTTTCAGTAAAATAATATTTTCTCATGTTGCTTTTGATCTTTCCTCCAACTAACTTCAGATTGTGTCCCCTTGTTCTTGTGTTCACTTTCCTATTAAAAACACTTCCCTCCTGGACCTTATTTAACCCTTTAATATATTTAAATGTTTCGATCATGTCCCCCCTTTTCCTTCTGTCCTCCAGACTATACAGATTGAGTTCATTTTCATGAAATTGAAATTGTATCTTCTTTAAAAATACTATCCATTTGACTCAACAAGATAATTACACCAATTTAATAATGTCTGCTTTCTTTTTTATTCTAAAAAATGTCAGAATAGTTATGGCAGCAATCTTATAAAGATACTACCATAGTTTAAGTGTGATAAGAATCTCTTGCATAGATCCAATCCCATCTTTCTCTACAAAGAAGTATTCAGAGTTTTTTCTTCAGATTCAGGTTAATCAGTTGCTCTTGCTTTCTGTGAAGCAACAGATTTGGGTTCAATTTAAATGTGATATGCTAACTTACAATCATGGGCTATGTGTTGAATAAAACTATGGTTAAGGATTCAAATGACACTATATTTTGACATACTGAAATTGGAAATAACAACTTCCAAAAGCTTTATTATACAGGAAGGAATCTTGTAATAACATAGATTTACTGTATATACTGAGTCCATATCTATGGGATACTTAGTTTTTCCAGGCACTGTTCTATAAACCAAATGCAATTAATATTTTACTTAATGACGAATGGCAATATATTCAGCATTGAGGAAGCCATGTATATTTAACAATACACACTTTTCCTTGGCAACTACCTAAATATAAAACATCCTTTCTTTTGTTTTAGTACTGTAAAAGATGCTATATTTGCACAGGCATTTATAAGGAAGGAATTAAAGGTCTGTTAGGGTTAGCTAAATTATTCTGGAGGAGTATGCTTAATGATTAGTATCATAAATATTTTTCCATATTTTTATTTTGGAAGGCATTTATATGTTGGACATTTTTAAATAGTTCATTTAGGAATTGCATACAATTTCAAATTGTGATGACCACAGTTCAGAAAAAGAATAATTCATCTTGTAAATTTGTATAATCCTAACACACATACAGGCACACACTGTCACAGTTATCTTTCATATAATAATATTATCTATTTCCTTTAAGTCTGGAAAATGTTAATGGTATTCAGATTTTAGAATCAAATAGAAAAAATAATAATCGACTTTGCTGATGAAAGGAGCATGGATTTTCTAACTCAAACAAGACCATATAATTTATTATTCAAAGTATTTATGGAGTACTGATAATGCAGCCAAAAATCTAAATGCTTCTTCTTTCAAATGTATATTGCAGTGCTTTGAATTAAAACTAGATCAAAGCAAGTTGCAAAAGAGCTTATACTTCTATAAGAAAATGGCAGAGAGTTTTTATCATTGCAGAGTGACTGCAACCTGCCCCTGGATCCACTTACAAGTGTGTTCAACTGTTAGTTTAGTTAGAAGAATGTCCAGAATGACGGTATTGAATGCTGACTAAAATCTATAAAGAGGACCCTTGCATTAGGTCTTTGGAGATTCAAGATGTTGTAAGATGTAGTGCAGATCCATATTAACAGCATCATCCGTCGATGTATTTGCTCGGTATACAAATTTCAGGGGGTCTAACAGTGGATCCGTAATAGTTTTCAAGTGAGACATCACTACCCTTTTAAAGTTTCATAACTACAGATGTTAGAGCAACTGGTCTGTAGTCATTCAGTTCCTTGATGGAGAGCTTCTTTGACACTGGGATGATAGTGGAATGTTTGAAGCAAAAAGAAACATGGCATCTCTCTAGTGATTTGTTGAAGATTTGGGTGAAGATGGGGACCAATTGGTCAGCACAGATTTTTAAACAAGAAGGAGTTATCTTGCCTGGGCCTGGTGCTTTTCCTGGCTTCTGTCTGTGAAATAGATTTTGCACTTCCTTTTCTGTGATCACCAGGGTTGTGAAACCAATGGGATGGGGTCAGTTGTAGGAAGTTTTGCTGTGGCTGTAGTTTCCTTTCAAACCTGCAGTAGAACATGTTCCTTCCGCTTGGAAAGGAGGTTTGTCATAACCGGTGATGTTTTTAAAGAGCTTTCCACAAGTTTTCTGGTTCATTTGTTGAGAACTGATTCCTTAGCTTTTCAGAGCAGCTTCTTTTTCTGTTGTGATTCAGTCTGAGGATCCTCAGGGAACGGCTGGAACTCTGCCGGCTCCATGCTCAGAGGGGGAGGACGAGGAACAGGAGGAGGAGGAGGACCAGGCAGACAGGGAAGAGGAATGTCAGGACGAGGAGGAGGGGGAACAGCCTGAGACCCCCGGGGAGGAGCTCTCCCCAGCGAATAGCCTGGAGTCATTAGATGAGAATGCCCAAGCCATCATAGATATGAGGCAGAGAAGGGCAGCACAACGAAGTGGACAATTAGCCAGATATTTCCATCCCTAATAGGCAACAGCTGGGTTTAGGTGTGGTTCTCCTCAGAAAGGTTGAAAAGGCAGGCCCGCCCTTCCTGTATTGTGGAGAGTTATCTTCTGGGAGTCCTGTGACCTTGCTTCGATCCTTGGCATCTCTGATTCTGGCTTGTGGCCTCGAAGGCTGAAAACTTGGGGGAGGCGTGGGTTTTATTATCTACAGTGGTGTGTGTGCCAGCAAGAAGCCTGTTGTATTGTCTGGCCGTCGTGACTCTTCTGTGAAGCTTCACAGCATTCCAGTTTGTAAGAACAGTTTTTGTTATCTGTGTTTGTTTTCAAAGATATAAAATGACTTTGCTTTTTACCAGCGTGTCTGGCTACTCTTTTTAGTTGGTGTTGGCGTCTGGGGGAACCCAGACAGAACACTTGTTAATACATTTCTGGCCAGATTGTACAGCATTCTATTACCTTTTCTGTAGGCTTCCTCTTTGGAAGGACAAAGCTGCTTAAGTTTAGCTGTGAACCAAGGTTTATTGTTACTGTATATTTGCAAGTTCCTGGTCGGTACATATAGGTCTTCACAGAAGCTGGCATATGATATTAAGGTATCTGTGAGATCATCCAGGTTTGCAGAAATAGCTTCAAAAATATTCCAAGCCGTGTAGTCAAAGCAAGCCTGTAGCTTTAACTTTGCCTTTTCAGTCCAAGTCCTCAATGATTTAATTGTTGATTTTGTGGATTTAAATCTTTGTCTATAAACATGTACAAGATGAATCATGCAATGATCAGAGTAGCCCACAGCTGCTCATGGTAAGGATCTTTTACTAAAGTATTCTTGCCTCTGACAAGATATTTTGGAAGCTCATTAAGTTACCTTTGTTAAAATCACGTAGAATAATGGCCAGTGAATCTGGGTATTTGGCTTTAGCCTCCATAATCTGATTGACTAGAGTTTGTAAAGCCTTGTTTACAAAGGCTTTTGGCTGGATATACACTGCAATTAGTAGAAATCATGTAAACTCGGAGTAAAAAGGTTTGCAGTTGATAAGTAATGACTCAATGTTTTCATCACAAAATTTGTGTATTATAGTTACGTCCTGAGACCAGCTGTTTTTGATATACAGTATATACATAAGCCTTTTCCCTTCCCCCTCATAGTTCTACAATCCTCTCTGCTCTAAGTATCTGAAACCCTGGTATATGCATGCTATTGTTATCAATTTCTTTGCTTAGCCAGGTTTCAGAAAAGCATAGGGCAGATGCATTGTAAAAATCAGAATTGCACTTGTTTAAAAGGAGTATTTCATCCGTCTTATTAGCAAGTTAACATAAATTGGTAAAAAAGATTGAAGGGAGAAGGGTTTTTATTAATTCCCTTATTCCTTAATCTATTTAAAATTCCCACCCTTTTATCTCTTTGTCTCTGCCATCTGCCTTTGCTTTTGGTGATCCATAGTTCTGGGGAATTATCTTCCTCCTGTGTTAGAAACTCCTCCGTGTTTGTAAAGACAGGTGGGGGTGAGGTTAAAGAGAGCTGCTTCTTAAAGAAACGTTTCTTAATTCTTAACAGATGGTCTCATTAGTATGAAATTTGTAGAGAATCGCAGAGAATAATAGAAAATATACATATTTCAGAAGCAATCAAATGTTAATCGCTGAAAGTAAAAATGTAATTCTACAGACTGTACCACACACAATGGCACATGTATGTAAACTGGCTCAAATGAGTACTTGCCTTAATTTTTCAGATGCGGGAACATGCACACGTAGTACAGCCACTTTTCATAGGTTTCCAAAATATCATAACATGTCAGAAAAACAAGGATCTGCAGAACAGTTGACAGTATGCAAACATTTTAATTATGAAGTTTAGGATTCATTATGATTTTATAAAATGCTGCAGCTTTGAAAATGAGAAATGATGCTGTTCTCAAAAGCTCAGCTAGATAGATCCATTTTCTGGCAAAATTATTTTTTGTAAGAGCAGGAGCAATTTGATGGAAATGTGGATGAAAATGTTCTGTCACATTAAATTACTTCCAGAAGGCTGCATGAGAAGTCATGCAAGAGAAACCTTTAATTCTAAATGCAGCTGAAAACGAACAGTCGGTTGTGTCAACTTTAATAGACAGAAATTGGTTTAAAAGTACTGGAGCTAGAGGATGGATCCCTTCTGTGAATCCAAAAGTTAAAAATAAAGCTGTGGAAAAGGATTTAAAGATTGAACATTATCCTTTTTCATTCGTTTTGACGTGGGGAATTATTGCATATGCAGTACAGCCATATTTATTCCGAGCTGGCAAATACAGCACTGGAATGTCTTCAGTGGTTTAGTGGTTTATTTAGAATAGTTGTCAAGAGAAATAACAAATATGGGAGAATATATTGCCAATGAATAACCAATTTGAGTAACTTGCTTGCAGTCTGCAGGGATGCTTTAAAAAAATATCCTTATCCTGATTTCAAACCATTGTTACTCATATGTACCTGTTTGTGAGTGGCCAAAAGAATGTATGTTAGCTGACCTGGAATAAATTAGCTCCCCTCTGTCGTGTTATTTTCTAATTTCTATGCTTAGCTTAGTATATATCACCTTTGGCAAACAAGCTACTGCCAGCTTGAATGAGGGGAAAAAAAGGTCTACATTTGTCAAAACAGCAAGGATGATGCATTTTATGATACACATTTGTAAATCCAGTTTGAAAAGCTTACAAAAGAATATAATTTACAACATCACTGCAGACTCACATTACATCCTTAGATTTTCTTCAAGAAGTCAAATTCCACTGAGGTCAGCAACAGCAGGATTGATCTATAGCAGTGATAGCGAACCTCCTTTTCCTTGGGAGCCAAAAGTGCACGTCCATGTGCTATCGCATGCACGTGGGTGCCCACACCCATAATTCAATATCCCCACTTCCCACCACACACACTCTGCATGTAACCCACAGACACTACCCCACCCCCACCCCAATATGACACCCTCTGTTCCCGTTTCCCGACAACCATTGGGCCCAGTTGGCCTGTTTTCCACCCTCCCCAGGCAACAGAGGCTTTCTTGGAACCTGGGGAGGGAGAAAATGGCCTCCTTTCCCCCCCCCTCTCCTGGAGGTCTTCCAGAGGCCAAAAATGCTGTTGCAGAGCTTCAGTGCAAGCCAAAAATCAGCTGGAACTGAACTAGGGCAACGGCTCGCATGCCAGCAGATATGGCTCTGCTTGCCACAGGTTCACCATCAGAGATCTAAAGTTAAGACACCAAGCTAGAAACCAGCAAACTGGAAGTTCTAGGTTCACCTTAGTGGGCATGAAAGCTGGCTGGGTAACTTTCTTTCTCAGCCCAACCAACCTCAGAGAGTGGTGGTTGTGGGGAAAATGGGAGGAGGGAAGGGTATTGTATGTGTTTGTTTATAAAAATAATAAAGGCAGCATATAAATAAATAAAAATAGATAAAACTTAAGATCAATCTTGGGAGTTAATCTCAAAATAACCAAATATAGAAGTAGATTATTATGCAAAGCTAGATGACATATATCTTGGTCACTAACTGCTTCTCGCTAATTTATCTAGATGCATTTACCTTAACAATTCTTAACAATTGACTTCTTCTGATCGTCTTTTCTTCTGCTAACGTGGTCGTGCTGCTGTGGCCGTGTCACCAGCGGTCTGAGACACGGTTTTTCCTTCCCCAAAGCTGCGGGGCGATCCCTTCCCTCCGGAGCAGTAGCGATTTGCCCCTTGGGATCAGGGAGACCCTCTGTTCTCAATCAGGCCGTCCAAGCATGGTCAGATTGCAAAAAACGACTTTTGGGGGGAAAAGGGAGCATCGGGGACAAAGTCCTGTCCCGGACCTCCCACTGCAGCTCCGTTCCCAACCAGAAGTCAGTTTTTGTTATTCTTAAACTCACCTGTTACAACTGGAATGCCATGGTTTTTGTATCTGTTATTCTATATATTAATTCCTAGTTGGTTTATGAGATCTATAAAAATGGATATATTAAAAGTAGGTATTATAAATATGGGAGAAGAACTGGTGTTTTGCCTTCATTGTTTAACAGAACCGTAATTTTTCCTATAAATTTCAGGCCCAACAGTTTTGGTTGGTGCTGACTGCAACATTGATTTAGAAACTATAACTTCAAGAACTACCATAGTTCTTGCCTGATACAGCTAGCCATGGCCTTTAGTCCAATACAGTCGAAATTTATTATAACACATTTTTAAATAAAGTTTTTAAACAAATCCTTTTAAACGGGCTTTAAGGAATCCTAAAAGATGATGATTTTAAAGACTGTTAAAAAATTGTGTTGAATGAGCAACTGAAACCAGTATTATAACAGAGCTAAGAATTATGCTCCTATATTCAGATTTCTGGCAGATCATAAGAGTGTCTTCAATTGTGTCTTGAGTGTTAACTTTGGATAAATTTATTTGAAAAAATCCATTCCTTTGCTTTCTTGGCTATGCATTGCATTCTGAAGAATCTTCTCCAACACCCAAGGTCAAAAATATCAATACATTTTCTATTCTGTTTCTTCGAAGTTGAACTTTGGCTTCCATAGGGTATCATTCTTTTTTAGGAACTGAAGCACAAAATACACTATCTGAAGTTAGTTTGTGTTGATCTCTTAGGGAATCTTTTTGTTTTGATTCCTGAAAAACAATGCAGAAGGTTCTACAAAGAGCTGTGATCCATCACCTTTATAAGTAGTCCTTGACTTGCAATCAAAATTGGGATTGGAATTTCTGCCGCTAGGTGGTCATTAAATGACTCAAACATGCTTTTTGAGGTGGCAACTGGAGTTTCTTGTTTTTTTCTTTTGAAGACGTTTTGCTTCTCATCCAAGAACCTTCTTCAGTTCTGACAGCATAGTGGGGAATGGAAGTTTTCAAAAGAGAAAAACAAAGTCCAGTTGCCTCCTGAAAAAGCACGTTTGGGACCACCATGACCTGGATGACTGAGAACCTCTACAGACGATCATTAAATGAATCACACTCAATTTTAAGACTTTTTTTTGCTGCGGTCATTAAGCAAATCACACAGCTGTTAGAGAAACCCAATTTTCCCATTGGCTTTGCTTGTTGGAAGCCTCCCCAGAATGTCGTAAATAATGACCATATGATCCCAGAACATCCTCCGTTTGCCAACCACCTGAATTTTGACCATGTGATCACAGACCCACTATGATGGTTGCAATTGTGAGTACCAGTTATAGGTCACCATTTTCAGCGCCATGATAATTTCAAAAGGGCACAAATCAAGGACTATATAATATAATTAGGATTATGACACTCGAGATTGGAAGACTAGTGCCTGAGAAACAGCCAGAGGACTATCTATTTATTTATTTATTTATTTATTTATTTATTTATTTATTTATTTATTTTTGATTTGATTTGATTTGATTTGATTTTATTTGATTTTATTTGATTTGATTTGATTTGTATGCCGCCCCTCTCCGTGGACTCGGAGTGATAAAACCAGAATGTAAAAATCCAATACTAAAAACAGCTAAAACCCCTTGTTATAAAACCAATCGTACATACAAACATACCATGCATAAATTGTAGAAGCCTAGGGGGAAAGATTATCTTAGTTCCCCCATGCCTGATGGCAGAGGTGGGTTTTGAGGAGTTTACGAAAGGCAAGGAGGGTGGGGGCTATTCTAATCTCTGGGGGGAGTTGGTTCCAGAGGGCCGGGGCTGCCACAGAGAAGGCTCTTCCGTTGGGCCCCGCCAACTGACATTGTTTAGTTCACGGGACCCAGAGAAGGCCCACTCTGTGGGACCTAACTGGTCGCTGGGATTCGTGCGGCAGAAGGCGGTCCCTGAGATAATCTGGCCCGGTGCCATGAAGGGCTTTATAGGTCATAACCAACACTTTGAATTGTAACCGGAAATTGATTGGCAACCAATGCAGACTGCGGAGTGTTGGTGTGACATGGGCATATTTAGGGAAGCCCATGATTGCTCTCGCAGCTGCATTCTGCACGATCTGAAGTTTCCGAACACTTTTCAAAGGTAGCCCCATGTGGAGAGCGTTACAGTAGTCGAGCCTCGAGGTGATGAGGGCATGAATGACTGTGAGCAGTGACTCCTGGTCCAAATAGGGCCGCAACTGGTGCACCAGGCGAACCTTTTCCCCATAGTTATATAGAATAGGGATACATGCATATATTTAGAATTTTCTTCAAAAAGGAAGAGGAAAAAAAATAGACAAACAGAACAGAACACAATAGTCTTAATTGGTATTCTCTTCACTAAACATGTATTCAGACTGCTGTATTACAAGTTCATCTTCAGCCCATAACCTCAGTTGGTTTCAGCTTACTTAGTACAACAATTGTTCATGTTTGATTGCCTTCAGCAAACCATGCAAAGGTGTTTTATTACTTTGTTCAGTGTTGTGTGCTCATTTCTTCCAGCATTAAACTCCTGCTTGGATTAAAAATTAGTCACAGCTGGGTTTTTCCGTTTTGAGTTTAATAACCCTCCAGATCCATAAAGATTTCTCTGATTTGAAATAGTGAGAGCCTTTGGACTGGCAGAGTTATATTGGTTTCTTTCAATCAAGATGATTTTCTAATTAGATTTTGAAAGCTTCAGCTTGCCATATTTTAAAATGTCACCCAAATAAGAAAAGGAACAGTCTTCATGCACATTTTAAACGATCGCTTAGGAGTTTTTCCCAACTACAGCTCCTCATTTGTAGCTGGCAAGCTGTACTCCCATGTGTTGTGAGGCTAATGGCAAGCAGGAATGAGTTTTGTTTTTCTTTAAATTCTCTGTTGCTGATGCACATTCATACTATCTTTGCTCAGTTTTGAAATGGATGGAGTTCAGTAAATGAGTGAACATAAACCACTCCCTGACCTTTAATTCAGCGCTAATTCCCAGTGTAGATCTGTTGTTGTGAGCACATCTTGTATTGACATAACTTTGTGCCAGATTGGACATGCTTTACGCTGTTCTTCATTTGGTGAAGTACCATTTTATCTCAATCAGCAACAATGACAAATTAGTTCTAATTGTTTGTGCTGGAGTCTCCAATGTGGGGGGGGCGGGGGAATGTTCCTTTAGCAGAATCTTATTAAGATGAAAAAAATATACTTCTTTGTGAGCAGAAACCAATTAAGGAACAGGGAGGTATGAAGGCACACATTTTGTGCAACTTCTCATGTCTCATCATAGTGAACAATATTTAGAAGAACTAACTATTCTATCCAATGTATTCTGTCAAGTTCATCTTATTTTGATTTGGAGTGATGAGAACGGGTTTTAACTCAGTCCCCAATTTAAGAATGCATTTCATTCTCAAGGGCTGTCCTTAAGTCAAATGTGTATGTAAGCTGGCACATTGTATAAATATTGTATAGATAAAACTGTGTAATGAATTCGAATCATTGGGTATTTAACTTGATTATTTTTTTAATTCAACACAACTTTTTCTACAAATCAGGATGTATACTTAACTTTGTGTCATTCTTTAACTGGAGACTGTTATAGAAAATCAAGGGGGAGAGGATACCAATTATTTTTTAAATAGGTTATTTTCTAGTTGAGATTCAGAGTTCAAGTCCATTTTTACATTACTAAAGGCTAGAGCCAGAGGTGGTATTCAGCTGGTTCATACCGGTTTGGGCAAATTGGTTGAAGCATTGAAGTATTGCCCACAAGATCATATGCTGCAACATCCTGCCTGTCAATTACTACTTCAGCTTCAACCACAACAACACAAGAGCATGCAACAGATTCAAACTTAATGTTAACCGCTCCAAACTTGACTGTAAAAAATATGACTTTAACAATCAAGCTGTCAAAGCATGGAACTCATTACAGGACTCAGTAGTGTCAACACCTAACCCCCAACATTTTTCCCTTAGACTATCCACGATTGACCTCTCCAGGTTTCTAAGAGGCCAGTAAGGGGCGTACATAAGTGCACCAGTGTGCCTTTCATCCCCTGTCCAATTATCCCTCCCTTATCTCATATATCTTTTCTTCCTTTCATATATCTTCTCCTCTATTTTTATATCTTTTCTTCTATCCTTTTCTTTATATATACAGTGTTCCCTCGATTTTCGCGGGTTCGAACTTCGCGAATAGCCTATACCACGGTTTTTCAAAAAATATTAATTAAAAAATACTTCGTGGTTTTTTTCCTATACCACAGTTTTTCCCACCCAATGACATCATATGTCATCGGCAAACTAATAATTTTTGCAAATAAATAACAAAAAAAAATAACTATTGTTAATAAATAATTATGTTTATAAATATCAGGATCACTAAGTATCTTATTCCATGGTGAGTACCAGTAATAATGGTGAGTAAATGGTTGTTAAGGGAATGGGAAATGTTAATTTAGGGGTTTAAAGTGTTAAGGGAAGGCTTGTGATACTGTCCCTAGCCAAAAATGTGTATTTACTTCCGCATCTCTACTTCACAGATATTCAACTTTCGCGGGCGGTCTCGGAACGCATCCCCCGCGGAAATCGAGGGAACACTGTATTACTACATGTCTATTCTCTTCAATATGTATTGTGTATTGGACAAATAAATAAATACAATAAAAATAAACCTGCAGGTGGGCCCACCCCGGCACTATTTCGTCCTATTTAGGCACATTTTGAAGCCACGCACATGCATACAAGCTGCGCATGAAAGAGAAGCGCATGCAGGGAAGACTGTGTGCATGCATGGTGCTGACATTTGTGCTCACATTTTCGGTGCTGGGCAAACTAGTAGATAAATTTTATAAATCAAACCTCTGGTTAGAGCAGAGCACAGTGAAAACTAAAATGTCACCCCACTTATGGAACTAACGGTATTGGATACAGTAAGGTTAAAAGGGATAGCTGTAATCCCCAATACTTGATCCCTATCATGATTCTATATATGATGAGTTAGCACCTCTCTCATTCTCCTGGATAAGAAGATAAATCATTAATATGAAGTTTGTATGACCCCAAGACTTCTGTTACTTCCATCAATAGTTTTGTGGAATCATTACTGACTTCCTTATGCTAATCTAATAATTTTCTGAGTTGCAGCCTAAAAAATATAAGACTTCTGCATAAGCAAATTTAGCATGAGTGACAGATGCTGCATTTTTTCTTCTCCTTCTGATCCTGTTGGCTAGAAGAAGATGGCAGTTTATGTCTAAGTCGTATCCCATGTTTGTGTATCTCTATTCAGGGAAGACAGAGCATTGATTTTTAGTATTGTTATACCTGCAAGAGCTTCACAAAGGAACGTATTGTTCGGGGTGGACAGAGAAAGAAATCTGACCTCTGAGATTAGAATTGCTGAGGGAGCAAAAAGAAGTGTAGCAGGGAATTCAACTGAGGACAGGGAAGAGGCAGAAGTGCCTAGGAGACAAAAGGCTACAATTTCTACATTGTGCTGTTGTTTGCTGCAAATTGCCTATTATACGATGTGAGTGAGGTATCTTCAGGGAGCCTATAAGGAAGCCAGTTCCCCATAGAGTAAACTCACAGAGCTGTCAAATAGGACTTCAGCAGAAAAGGTCAAGCAGGAGGGATACTGTTCATTGTTGTTCATCCAAGGAACACAAAGATGAGAGGGCTATTCTTGTGACCTGCAGGGGATGTGCCGTGTTTGTTTTCCTCTGTGCAGATGACAGTAGTCCAATTAAGAGTGGACTTCTGGGGGAGGTTTTGGTAAAATGTCTCCTTGAGAACAGAGCCAGTAACTACAGCAAAGATTAAGGAACCAATAGTAGTAGTAGTAGTAGTAGTAGTAGTAGTAGTAGTAATAATAATAATAATAATAATAATAATAATAATAATAATAATTGTTGTTGTTGTTGTTATTGTTGTTGTTCTTTGAGGTTGTTGTTGTTGTTACTATTGGCTCCTTACTATTATTTTATTGATTGATTTTTTGATTTGATTTGATTTGTATGCCGCCCTTCTCTGAAGACTCAGGGCGGCTCACAACAACAATAACAATACAATATAATACAAATCTAATATTAAAAAGAACAAGTTAAAACCCATTATTACTAAAACCAATCAATGCTACACAATCACACCAAACTAAAATGCTACAAGTCAGAAGGGGGGGATTAGCGCCCCCCCCCCATGCCTGGCGACATAAATGGGTCTTCAACATCTTGTGGAAGGCAAGGAGGGTGGGGGCAGTTCGAATCTCCGGGGGGAGTTGATTCCAGAGGGCCGGGACCGCCACAGAGAAGGCTCTTCCCCTGGGTCCCACCAGATGATATTGTTTAGTCGATGGGACCCAGAGAAGGCCAACTCTGTGGGACCTAATTGGCCGCTGGAATTCGTGCAGAAGAAGATGGTCCCGTAGGTATTCTGGTCTGATGCCATGAAGGGCTTTATAGGTCATTACCAACATGGAAACTAATCAGCAGCCAGTGCAAGCCACGGAGTGTTGACGAGACATGGGCGTATCTAGGAAGGCCCATGATTGCTCGTGCGGCCACATTCTGCACAATTTGAAGTTTCTGAACACTCTTCAGAGGTAGTCCCATGTAGAGAGTGTTGCAGTAGTCGAACCTCGAGGTGATGAGGGCATGAGTGACTGTGAGTAGTGACTCCCTGTCCATATAGGGCCGCAACAGGTGCACCAGGCAAATCTGGGCACCTCACCCCATGCCCTTGGATGATCTCATCCAGTGGTTTCATGTAGACGTTAAATAATAGGGGGGAGAGGACCGACCCCTGAGGCACCCTGCAAGAGAGAACCCTCGAGGTCAACTTCTGACCTCCATTTACACCGACTGTGATCGGCCAGAGAGGTAGGAGGAGAACCACTGCAAAACAGTGCCCCACCATTCCCAATCCCTCCAGCCGTCGCAAAAAGATACCATAGAAAGCCGCTGAGAGGTCAAGAAGCACCAGGACAGAGGATAAACCTCTGTCCCCTGTAAGTTGGTTTCTTGCAATGCATTCTGATAAGGAGAGGATGAGAAATGACTCACATGTGCTAGAAAACTGCAGAACAGTAGCTTTCTGCAGTCTGAACACTAGGAAATAATGGGATTAGCCATTTTCTCACAACCAGAATAGAACCTTTAAGTTTAAGGCCACTAAACTTGCAAGCCACCCTTTCTAATCTCCTTCAGAAATTGCCTATTACTCACCATTAGTGTTGGGCGAACCGAACTTGCATAGTTCAGGTCCGTGCCCGTGCAGAACTTTGCTGTGTTCAGCATACCGAACCTGAACCCAGACTTTTAAAAAAATCCGTGTTGAGGTTCAACGTTTGCTCGAACACCGCGGTGGGGGAAGGTGGAGGTAGGGAGGGCTCTGACTCAGCGAAGCTGGCTGAGGAACTCTAGGAGTTGAAGTCTACAAAGTCTTAAAGTGAGGTTGACTGGCTGAGGAACTCTGGGAGTTGAAGTCCACAAAGTCTTAAAGTGAGGTTGTCTGACTGAGGAACTCTGGGAGTTGAAGTCCACCCCGGCGCTCTTTGGAAAGGGGGGTGGCAGGCAGAGGGGAATCCCCCCCACTCTCCCAGCCTCCGCATCCCTGCCCGGCTGTCATCTTCTGAGAGGAGGGGGAGCTAGGCACCAGGGGGAGTGGAGGAAGGCGAATGCCCGGGAGCTGTTGGCCAGTCGGGAGGCTGGGAGGGGGACGGGAGGGGGAGGGGGAGGGCTTTAAAAGGGCGGAGGAAATCTGGACCATTGGAGCGCAAAGAGGGAGGGGAGGTGTGGATTTCCCACAGATGGGGGGGAGGTTCCAGCTGGTGGCTTTCAAAGGGGGGGGGTGTGAGAGAGAGTGAGTGTGTTGTGTAAATATGTGTGTGAAAGTGTGTGTGTGTGAGAGAGAGAGAGAGATAAAGTTGTGTGTGAGAGGGTGCATGTGTGTTTGTGTATAGGTGTGTGTGTGGGAGAGAGACCACGCAGGGAAGGAAGGCTGGCAGGCGACGGGCATCGTCCTCCCCTCTTTTTTCACCTTTTGCGTGCCTTCCACCATTGCTCCTCGCCGGGGAAAGGGGGAGGAGAAAGGCGAGCAGGAACCAAAGCCGGAGCAGCACCTCCTCCTCCTCCTCCTCCTCCCAATGGAATCGGCCACGTTGCCAAGCAAGCTGTTCGCCTTCCTCCGCCCCCACCGGCGCCCGGCTCCTCCTCCTCTTCTCAGAAGATGACAGCTGGGCAGCGGCGCGGAGGCTGGGAGAGTGGGGGGGATTCCCCTCTGCCTGCTGCCACCGCCTCCCCTTTCCAAAGAGTGCTGGGGTGAGCTAAGGCTGCCCTCGGCAATGGGTGCAACAGGGGTGGAGAGTCGGGCGGCCTCTGAGCCCAAAATTTCCCCGCCTCAGGAATGGCGCTGCAAGCAAAAGGAGGCGGGGAATCCCATTTGCTTGCCGCCCAGGCTGGGATTCCGTGGGTGGGGCTTTGACGTCACTGAGACTCTTTCCTTACCCGTGGCTTTATTTCTTCAACTCCCCTGTTTTGCCCCGGCCAGGAAGTAGTCTCCGTGACATCAAAGCCCCGCCAATGGAATCCCATCCTGGGTGGCAAGCAAATGGGATTCCCCGCCTCCTTTTGCTTGCAACGCCATTCCCAAAGCAGGGAAATTTTGGGCTCGGAGGTGGCGCGGCTCTCCCCCCCCTGTTGCGCCCATTGCCCAGGGCAGCCCGCGGCCGCCTGTCTCCTTTTATTTCTTACAGAAAAGGTATGGCTTCAGTGTCCGAACCTTTTCCGTAAGACAGGCGGCCACGGGCTGCTTTGGCGGAAGACGGGAGGGCGGGGCCAGAAGTGTTGGGGTTCGGGTTCAGCGAACTTACCCAAACTCCGCCGCCAAGTTCCGCCAAACCCGCCAAACCCGGACTTTGATGGGTTTGCCCAACACTACTCATCATAAAACTCTTAGAGATATTCAGAGTGAAAAGTTTGAAAAGTCATTGGGTGAGTTTATATTGAGTTCTGAACAAAAGAAAAGGTAGTTATCACCTTAAAAAATTAGAAATAAACAGGAAAAAAGCTAAATAAGATTTTGATCTAAGAATGTTATAATTAGATTAAGGGTCCGGATAAATTTGGAATGTTGTTGACTTTTGCTAATAAGACTTCAGAATTAATCATAAAAATAAATAGCTTCTTGTAGGAAACAGACTTATTTTGGCTATCCTGGCTATTATAAATCACATCAGAGATAAATTACTTTATTTTTAGAAACTGGACACCGGAGGGGACTAAAGATTATAATCAGAAGAAAGAAAATAAATGTAAGCCTATTCTTGATGTCAGTATTTTATGGGACTGGGACTTACAAAATGACAAAAATGTTACCAGAAACATTAAAAGATACTTTTAACAGGAGAGCCAGAAATTAATATCTAAAATATCACTGCTGTCAATAATGATGTACGGTATGTTTCTAGGGACAGAGTGTGTTCAAGAGATGTTAATAAAGGAGTTATTGATGTGTAACACATTTTATCTGACAGGATAAAATACTAACAGTGAAACTACAAATGACAGCCCAAGAGAATTATTTGGAAAAGGACACTAGATAAGCAAAATAAACTGGCTGAGACTTTAAAAATTAAAAGGGAAATGCAAATGACAAACCTAAACAATGACCTAGAAAATGTTAAAAGAGTTACTAACTTTGTTTATATTTGTTGTGATGAAGATCACTCCTTTCTTTTCTTTTTATTCTCTTTTATTTTTTCCCTCTAAGTTTAGTTTGTTTAGTTTTACTAATGTAATCAAAATTCTTAATAAAAATTATATTTAAAAAATTGTTCAGTCAAGAGCGTTTGCGTGGGAATTCAAGGAAGTGGTGACTTCAGCGATGATCTTCTCTTGAACCAGGTAGCCAAATTTCAGGAAGAAGAAACATATTAATGATGGGAAGTAACCTGACCAAGAACAGAAGTTCCCCCAAATTCTTTAGTGATCCTGCTGTTTCATTTTCCAAAAGGATGAGGAAGAGACATAGGGATCTGTTCTCCTAGACTGGGACCTAACCAATAGAAAAGAAATGTTTTAAGAGGTAAAAAAAAACGTATGCAAATTTATTGCTCACCATAAACTCACCCTAATATGAAGTTTCAAATAAATTTGACCATAACCCCAAGAAAACCTGATCCAAACCTCACCCATATGCCAATATCAGTATTTACCTTAGCCACTACACCAGCACAAAAATAACTAATATGCAACTACTAACCGGAAAAATACACTTATGCTATCCCTCAAACTTAGCTATAACATACACCATTTTGTATTTTGACCCTAAGCATAGCTTCACTATACTGTACCACAATAACTAATAAATGCTCAATCAGAAAATACATGTGCAATTGCCACAAACCATAAAAATTCATTTAATAATACCATCATCATAACTGTTGGCATAAATCTCAAGGAATACTGTACTTAAAATAATTCTAACTTCACCCTAATGCCAATAAAAATATTTATACTAACTCTTGTTCCAGAAATGGAATCCAACAAAATTCAGATATTTGGCTATTGACTCATATTCATAACAGTTGCAATGTCCTGGGGTCATATGATCACAAGCAAAGTCAATGGGGAAGCTAGATTCATTTAACCAAGTTACTAATGTAACAGTTGCAGAGATTCACTAAAAACTGTGGCAAAAAAAGTGGGGCAAAACTCAACAATGTCTCACTGGCTTGTTTGACTCTGACTTCCAGTTCTGCATGCTTTTCTATAAAAACTGCCACTGGCATTGAAATATCTAATGGCAACACTTCATAGAGACAGAGCTTGATGGTTCCAGCCATCCTTGTCAAGCTCTAGTGCTTGACTTTTAACTTTCACACATTGAAACAAAACCTTAGTTTCTTGCTTGCTATTTAATCACATCAGTAACTAAGTTGCTTACAGACAAGATGGAAAAATTCATAGGCTAGGGTCCTCTTGCATTTAAACACATTGAGCATTTTCACAGGGGACAAGAATGGTGGAAGGTCTTAAGCATAAAATGTATCAGGAAAGACTTAATGAACTCAATCTGTATAGTCTGGAGAACAGAAGGAAAAGGGGGGACATGATTAAAACATTTAAATATGTTAAAGGGTTAGATAAGGTTCAGGAGGGAAGTGTTTTTAATAGGAAAGTGAACACAAGAACAAGGGGACACAATCTGAAGTTAGTTGGGGGAAAGATCAAAAGCAACACGAGAAAGAGTAGTAGATCTTTGGAACAAACTTCCAGCAGACGTGGTTGGTAAATCCACAGTAACTCAATTTAAACATTCCTGCGATAAACATATATCCATCCTAAGATAAAATACAGGAAATAGTGTAAGGGCAGACTAGATGGACCATGAGGTCTTTTTCTGCCGTCAAACTTCTATGTTTCTATGGGCAAATAATGATAATGACATAATTGTGCAACAGCTTGTGACTTAACATGATTATCTCATCCCATGGATTTTAGAATCACCACTTGTTGCTGGGTATATTGGCAAGTTGCTCTTTACAATATATTTTTGCTGAGGAAGTTTCCTGGAAAACACTTGTATTAGCAAGCTGTCCAATGAAATCAAACTTTCTCCCTACAGAAATTCAATCAAGGCTGAAATAGATTTTGGTGGGATTTCTTTTCAAAATGATATTAGGCCAGAGATCTATTATAAATTAGTTGGTGCACTTGAACATAAGAACATAATAAGAGCCATGCTGAATCAAGCCAAAGTCCATCGAGTCCAGCATTCTGTGTCACACAGTGGCCCACCAATTGTCCATGGGGATCTTGAGCAGAAAGAGAAGGCAAGACCCTCCCTTTCCCTTGACCCCCAACAAATGGTACTCAAGGGAATCCTGCCTGCCTCAACCAACATAGAGGCGGCACTTGAACATCTGTTTTAATAACCATCGATACACTTGGCATCCATGAATCTGTCTAATCCTGCGTTGAAGCTATCAAGGTTGACTTGCAATGCTTCAGTGTTACATAGTTTAGAAACAACCTCCCTACCTGTTGAGTCCTAGGACAGAAGTGCGTGGAAGCAGTGAAGTAACTTAGAACAGATCTTTATTCAGTAAAAAGTGACTAGCATGAAACAAGCCCAGCAAAAGCTCCCTTTAAATACAGGGTTGCTGCCTAGGCTGACCAATTAGCAATCATCATCCCCCCACTCTGCAAATGCAGCCAGATGTAGCAATTAGCCAACTCAAACTCTAATACAAAACAAACCATAACACATAACATTACCAAAGCTTTCAGAGCCTCTTTTGTAGTAGAAAGGAGCTCTGAAAAGCTTAACTAAAAGCTTAATCAAGGGGAAAAACTTTATTTTCCATCAACAAGTATTGTATAGATTGCCACTTGTCTAGTCTGTGCTTTACAAAATGAATAGCAAGCTCACAAGAAGTCAAGGTCTCTGTTGTACACATCAGACAAAGCATGTAAACCCACGAAATCTGTGTGAAAAACAATTTACTGACTTTTGAATAAAATTCACATTTAGCAGAGGAGGAAATTAGACAGTAGAGATCCATGATAGTGAACTTGCACACGTGCCAGAAGTGGCACGCAGAGCCATCTCTCTGGGCACGAAAGTTGTCACCTGTTGTTCTTCCAGGTTCTGGTGCTCTGGCCAGTTAGTCTTTGTCAAGATTTTTCCTGCCTGCAAGGGACAATCATTATATAAAGCTCAGTAAACTAATCTGGATGTGGTATAATCTGAGCATGTGCAAGAATGAAGGGCAGAGTTTAGCTTGATTTCTCTCCCATTGCTCTTGATGTTTCTGATGGAGAAAGATGTCGGTTGAAAGTGTTCTTGTAAATATGGTACTTTAATCTTTATATGTGCATCTATAAAGTTTGTTCTGACTCTCAGCCACATGCAGTAACTTGTTTAACAAGCTTCCGAATTTAATGCACTCTCTGACAGTCTTCATACATGCAGGAGTGCCAGAAACCGGGCATGCGCGGAAGCAACCTTGCTGGAACATGGGCACACCTGTGTCTCCGTGCACGATTTTGCTACTTGCATGGGCACAGAAGCATAATTCTCACGGAACTCACGGTACCTCCAGAGCCGCGGAGGCGAGTCCAATGTGGCATCCCTGCTAGTAGCCCACCACTAAAAGTGTCTTACTTGGGCTAAAGAAAGACAGACCTGGTCTGTTGCTCACTCGTCCAAAGTCCCCTTTTCTGATGAGAGCAACTTTTGCATAATTTGGAAACCAAGGACCCAGAGGATGAAGGAAAATGGAGAGACACACACTGCAAGATGCTTAAAGTCCACTGTAATGTTTCCCCAGTCTGTGTTGATTTGGGGAGCCATGTCATTTGCAGGTGTTGGTCCACTGTGCTTCATTAAGTCCAGGGTCAATGCAGCTGTCTGTCATTGATGCTTCCTTCTGCAGATAAGCTTTATGGGGATAATGACTGCATTTTCCAGCAGGACTTGACAGTTGCCCACGCTGCCAAAAGCACCAAAATTTGGTTCATTGACTCTGGGATTACTGTCCTTGATTAGCCAGCAAACTCACCTGACCTGAACCCCATAGAGAATCTATGGGGCTTTGCCAAGAGAAATATGAGAGACTTGAGACCGGACAATGCAGAAGAGCTGAAGGCCACTATTGAAGCATCCTGGTCTTCAATAACACCTCAGCGGTGCTACAGGCTGACAGCTTCCATGCCACGCCGCATTGAGGCAGTAATTGCTGCAGAAGGGGCCCAAGCCAAGTACTGAGTACATATGCATGCTTATACCTTTCAGAGGTCCGATATTGTTCTATGTACAATCCTTGTTTTATTGATTGTATATAATATTCTAATTTTCTAATTTTCTGAGATAGTGGATTTGGGGTTTTCATTTGCTGTACCCCATAATCATCACAATTATGACAAATCATGGCTTGAACTATCTTGCTTTGCATGTAATGAGTCTCTCTCGTGTATTAGTTTTACCTTTTAAGTTAAATTACTGAAATTAATCAACTTTTGCACAATATTTTAATTTTTCACAATTTTTCACATGTAACATTTTAACCTCAAGAAATTAAGCCAGGGTGTTGGCATGATCAAGCACTTACAACTTACTACTGGAACCTTTCTACCCGTGAGATCTCTGTTTCGGCTCCTTGTTGCAAAGGCTTGGTTGCCTACATTTTCTGAGTGAAGAAGCAAACAAGAAGTCCAGTAGTGAGTTGCTGCCGGTTCAAGACAGTTCTTTAGAACTGGTAGCACTGACTCCAAGCCGAGAGAGAACCAGTTCTATGTGTCTGTGAAAATGGGCCCGCCTGCCCTCCCGTCCCTGGGTTATAACTGACCTTTATCTCTGCTTCCGAAGCCCAGCTGATCAGGGGCTACAGATTGAATTGACGCATCTCAGCTGTTTTCTGTGTTCCATGCTGTTGTGTTTGTTTAAAGAAATAACAGAAGATCACTGATTGGTTAAGATGCGGCTAGTTTTAGGTTGCCGCCAAAAATAAACGGTTCTCAGTAGAAAAGCAGTAGAAAGTAGAAAAAGGTATAAATAGGGCAACGGATTAGCCGTTGCCCTTGTTAGGAGTTACTATTGAGAGGAACAGTTAGTTGTAATGTTGTGGAAATAAATATGCTTTGAACAAGAGAGAAGTCTCCAGTGCAGTGATTTAACAGTGGCGACGAGGAGGTCGAACTCCCGCTAAAGCAACCATGAGCTCGGTCATGGCTCCACCACCGCCTTTCTTCAATCCGGACGCAGAATCCTGGACATCTTACATGTCCAAATTTTGGATTTTCTTTCAAGCAAGTAACCTGCAGGACACTGATTACGATTCCCTTTAACTGCACACGTGCAATGAAGTGCACACTCAGCGAAGAGGCAGCGACAAAAAGCGGAACCACCCCTGAAGCAGTCGGGACAGGGGTGGGCTGCTAGCCAGAACCCTAAATTGGGCTCACCGCTGCAGCTTGTGAGTGCTAGCGAAGCCAGCACGATTTTGCTTCTGCACTTGTGAAGGTAGCAAAATCGCGCACGAAGCTGCAAGTGTGCCCGTGTATCGGCATGCATGGAAGCCAAAAAACCTCACCGAAACATGGGTGCAACTGCAGCGCCGTGCGGGATTTTGCTACCTTCACAGGTGCAGAACGAAAATCACGCTGTCCCCACTAGCACTCACGAGCTATGGCAGCGAGCCCAATTTAGCGTTCTGGCAAGCAGCCCACCCCTGAGTCAGGACCAGAAACATTTCCTTCTGCATTGGATCCAAAGTAAGGTGGCAAAAATGAACAATTGCAACAGGTGTGAAATCAAGGGAGGAGACTCTCTGACAAACATGCAAATCAGGGACCTGTTCTCTTTGAAAGTGATGGGGGCTTTCAGAATTGGATCTAATGTTTTTACCATACATTTACAACCAATGGTATAGAAAGATAGCTCCCATCATAACCGGGTGAGAGCACATTATTTGTAGTGATGGGCGAACCCAACAGTGTTCGGGTTTGGCAAGTCCGGACGAACTTTACGCAAAATTTGGCCGAACCTGAACCGAACTCGAACCCGAACGGGGAATCCCTCCCATGAAGAGATTCCGGGGGCGGAGCTTTGACATCACTGGCAGGTTGCTAAGGACGCCAAGGTGATCACTTCCTGGATTCCATCACCTTGGCATCCTTAGCAACCTGCCGGTGACGTCAAAGCTCCACCCCCAGAATCTCTTCATGGGAGGGATTCCCCAGCTCCTTCAAAGGGAGGTCTTCACTTAAAAATAAACATTGTTATTTTTACGAAAAAGGACGCCACAGCGGTGCTGCAAGCAAAGGGCGGTCCTTTCACGTAAAAATAAACACGACCCCGAACTTTGCCCGAAGTTTGAAAAAAAATTGGGTTCATGTTCAGCATACCAAACATCGCAAAATTCGGTACGGACCCGAATTGTGCGGGTTCAGTTCACCCATCACTAATTATTTGTAGGAAGTAAGGATCAATGTGTTGATGTAAAGACTTTTTATCTTCGGCCTTTTAAGTTTTCATACTGATTATTTCTTCTTTTGGAGTGTAGCAAAATATTGTTTGTCTTGAAACGAAATAGTTTGATGTGTATATAAACATGTCTGAATGTGAAAAGTTGTGGCATTGAGAGTAATTCAATCTGTTTTGTGTCTCCTCCCCCTTGACATAGGTCTGCCTTATGGGTGGGAAAAGGCGTATACAGCAGATGGAATCAAATACTTCATCAAGTAAGTATATCACTTTCAGAAGGCAGTTATAAAATAGATAAATGAAATAAAGGTTTATAATTGTGGATGCATATGGCCACTAAAGAATATGATCACTATGCTAGTAAAAGCGTAGAAATACGCTCTAGTTGGCACAAGAGGAGATGAGGCTATATCCATCCTAAGATAAAATACAGGAAATAGTATAAGGGCAGACTAGATGGACCATGAGGTCTTTTTCTGCCGTCAATCTTCTATGTTTCTATGAGGAGATTCTTCTTGTTCAGGGTTAGACCAAGCCATCTTGCTCCCTCAAAGTGATACACAAATTAAGATTCCCATAAAAAAGAGATGTAAACATGTAACCTTGTTCGGAAATGGTTTCCACCCCTTTATAAATAGTCACGTGGCTGCTGCTAATCCATTAATCATTCATTTTTATTCTAGCATAGACTCTCACAGCCCACCCATGCACCGAAGCAGATCACTTCACTTTACTACATGACTGAAGCAATCTGATTAAAAAAAGGGAGCAAGACTCAAAAAATAATGAGCTTTTTTATTATTAAGTTAAAAACTCTGCTCAGAATGCAGTTCAGAGGCTGGTCAGTAAAGGCTACTCTGCTTCTTAGCACTTTGTTTCTATAAATATATAAGAACTATTTCTTCTTTCTGTCCTACACCTCCTTCGTAATGTGTGTGTGTGTGGTGTTGGAGCAGGGCGGAGGGTGGAGGAGCTGAGTTTGGTGCCAGATGAGTTGTGTGTTGTTCTTTGTATGAATCAATGTCATGTCATCCCTCAAAAGGTGTTTATTCATTTATCAACAGCAAACCTTTTATCATTTGAAACAAAATGAATGTGTGAAATTTCATCTCATTCAATTCAAACAAATGACTTTTAAAGATTTCCTCCAAAACTGAGTGATACTGAGATATATATTTTTGCAGGTCTAAAATAGGTTACTAATCCTCAGGAAGGATGGTGATCTCTCCAGTCCTGTCTCCTCTCCCCTCCTCTCCTTAAAAGTTAATATTAATCTATTTTCTCATTTGTCATTTAAATCTCTGATAATTAACAGATTCTCTTAATAAGCTTCCTTTGGAATAGACCAGTCCTGAAAGAATTTTGCAGACAGAAGCATTATGATGTAGAAGAGCTAGAACATTGAGACCATATGGCACATATAGCTTGGAGCTCCTCATAATATTGCCCTTTTGGTGTTATTTGCTTCACCTATAGCTTGGTTGTTCCTGGGATATGGGTAGAAGTAGTTTGTTTATATTTTAGCAGAACTGTCCACTGCTAAATAAAAGAGGCTTTAACTCTCCTAGTACTGAACAATACCAAAATAAACAATAATCAGAACTTCTAATAAGATGACTAGAAAAAAAGGAGTTGGCACTTCATTAGATGTCATTCATTAGGTAATTTTAAGATTGTTCTGCATGGTTGCTTCTACATACCTGAACATTTTTTAGGTTGAGAGAGAAAGATTTAACTAAAACTCAACCCAGACAAGACGGAGTGGCTGTGGGTCTTGCCTCCCAAGGACAATTCCATCTGTCCATCCATTACCCTGGGGGGGGGGGGGAACTACTGACTCCCTCAGAGAGGGTTCGCAACTTGGGCATCCTCCTCAATCCACAGCTGACATTGGAACATAATGTTTCGGCTGTGGCGAGGAGGGCGTTTGCCCAGGTTCGCCTGGTGCACCAGTTGCGGCCCTATTTGGACAGGGAGTCATTGCTCACAGTCACTCATGCCCTCATCACCTCGAGGTTCGATTACTGCAATGCTCTCTACATGGGGCTACCTCTAAAAAGTGTTCGGAAACTTCAGATCGTGCAGAACGCACCCGCGAGAGCCATCGTGGGGCTTCCAAGATTCTCCCACGTTTCTTCAACACTCCGTGGCTCGCATTGGCTGCCGATCAGTTTCCGGTCACAATTCAAAGTGTTGGTCATGACCTTTAAAGCCCTACATGGCAATGGACCAGATTACCTCCGGAACCGCCTGCTACCGCACGAATCCCAGCGACCGATAAGGTCCCACAGAGTTGGCCTTCTCCGGGTCCAGTCGACTAAACAATGTCGTTTGGCGGGCCCCAGGGGAAGAGCCTTCTCTGTGGCGGCCCCAGCCCTCTGGAACCAACTCCCCCGGAGATTAGAACTGCCCCCACCCTCCCTGTCTTTTGTAAACTACTCAAGACTCATTTATACCGCCAGGCATGGGGGAGTTGAGATAGCTCTTCCCCCTAGGTCATTACAAGTTGTGCATGGTATGTTTGTGTGTATGTTTGGTTTTATAATAGGGGTTTTTACTTGTTTTTTTTTTTATTGGATTGTACATGTTGTGTTTATTATTGTTGTTAGCCGCCCCGAGTCTGCGGAGAGGGGCGGCATATAAATCCAATAAATTATTATTATTATTATTATTATTATTATTATTATTATTATTATTATTATTAAATGAGAAGAGTGATCCTCAGTAAACAAATTGGATCTCAGTAGATATCCAGACTTCAGAGATTTCTCCTTCACATATACTTGAACAGGGGTACCCAAATTTGGCAACTTTAAGATTTGTGGACTTCAACTCCCAGAATTCTCAGAATAGCTGGCTAGAGAATTCTGGGAGTTGAAGTCCACAAGTCTTAAAAGTTGCCAAGTTTGAAGACCTCTGCTTGGGAAGACTTCTGCCAAATATGGTAGCAGGAGAAACACTATTTTTAAGCCAGAACATTTTAGACTGGCTTCTGCCTGCCTCAGCAAAGAGTTAATGACAAGATGAAAGTGCCTTTGTGAGAACATGTCCTCCACCAACTGTTAATTGGTGTCGTGAAGCTGTGGCAAACAGGATGTTTGGAAGGATCCATATATAGGCATGATCAGCAGTCACTTTTCAGGGGCAGTCAGTTATCCAGACCACAACCCAAAATTACAAAAAGATACAGCATGCTGTCCTTAGAAAAGAAAGGTCTCAAAAGTATTTTTAATCAAATGGTCCCATTCAAGCTTCAGTTTAACCTGTGTATTATATAAAGAAAAATTAGTGGAAGAAGTAAATTTCAGTATCTTCCCTCACTCTGGTATTTGAAATAGCTGCAGTTATGAGGGTCTTAAAATTATTTCCTACTGTTCTGTTTCCAGTGTACAAAATTAGGAACATGTCTTGGTTGTCATGGTAATTATAATTCCCCATATATCATTCTAACTTTTAATCTACTGTGCCTGAATCCTTCAGTTTATAGCTCGGGGCTATTCTCTCAATTGTATTTCAACTTAAGGTGATGGATTAAATTAGATTTCATTGTTGTAAGGAAAGAGACTAGCAAATGTAAGCTATTATTAACTCAGCAGATAACTTGAATCCGTATATTTGAATAATGATGAATGCAATAAATGCTTTACAGAAATGGCATTGACTATTTTTAAACTGGAATAGTAAAATCAACTCTTCTTCAAATTTGAAATTGACTCACTTCAAACCACAGAGGGACAGCCATATAATTTTCTTGATAGTGTTGTTAAGACACCTTCTGGAATGTTCTTTCAGTTTCACCAAACAAACCTACACTTCTGGAATATGTTGGTGGTCTCTTATAATGGGCTGGCTTATGTCTGTGTTGAAAAATAACATGTTTCTGTCTATTAATATGGAAATAAGTTCTAAAAGTACACAGCATAAACTATTAGGTGTTTTATGAAATATAATGTCCTAAGAGTGAGTTACTTAATATGAGATGTCAAACTTTTGTATAGATTGCCCAATCTCTCTGTTAATGTTCTGTTAGCATGTTAATTGCCATTATTTGCTAAGACTAGCATATAAAATAATATATGATCCTATAGTTCACTGTGAGCTTTCTTGCACAGGATCTCTTAGAATGAATGGATACTACAAAGCAAAATAATGATTTGTACAGATTTTATTCCGTAAGACAATTTTAAAAAAAATACTCATCCTTATAGGTTTTCCCTTTGGAGTTTCCCACTAGGCCTATGCAGTATCAGTATGGGCTAACATGGCCTGTTCTTCCTCCCATATAATGAAACTGGGATGGACAGGTGTACCAAAGTATTGACACTCCTTCACTTTTCCCCAAAGAATTCCAATTTGCCTTGAAATAAGGTTGAAACTCACACAAGTAAATGGTATCTACCTTCTAGAATTCATGCGCAGCACACACATTGTTTATGATGAACAATTTAACATGGTCTTGTCAATAATAAAACAAACATAAGTATAAAAGATTGGATTTCAGAGAAAGGTCAGTTAGATATGTATGTATGTATGTATGTATGTATGTATGTATGTATATGTGTGTGTGTGTGTGTGTGTGGTCAATCAGAAAATATATTATCTGTCTGATATTTTGAAAAGGCTTGGTTAATATTAAAAGCTTTTTGTTTTTAAATATTTACAAAACCACTTGGGATATGATTGTAATTATCGGGTCTTTTATGCAGTATTTTCTAAGGTTTTATTTAGGTTACAGTAAATTATTATTTTACCATATATTATTTTTTGCATGTCTGTCTGAAAATGGATTAGTAAACATATTTGAAGAAGCCTTGACATAGTCGAAAGGTTAAACTAGCATGCTCTGCCCCAGTTAAGAACGTAGCAAGACATACAGTTTGTTCAAACTTATTTTTAATCAATTACTGACATATCACCAAGTCTGTCCCCTCTCGAACGGGATCCGCTATCAGATGCACAGGTTGCTGGCAGGCCACAATGTAGCATGCCTGGGAATCCCTGCGGTGTTTGTCGTGGTCTGATCTACCTCAAATGGTGTAAAAGCATGTCTACGTTTCCATATATCCCCTCTTACACTAATAAAATCAACGTCAGGTTATTCTCAGTTTCTTCCGCTTGCTTTGAGTCTGAGCCATCCAATTGCTTATGCAAATCCATCATTAACGGTTCTTTTATACCAAGTTCATTTCTGAATTTGCAAAGGGGTAGAGGTGGAGAGGGAAAGAGAGTGGAGTAACAGAGTGGCTACGTGGGAGAGAATTTACAAGCATGATGGCATATAGCGCATTAGAGGAAGAGGAACCGAAAGTTGTTTGAGCCCTTTATAGTGCTGCTATAAAAGTTAGAGCAAAGCAGACATCTGGGTTTGTTCCCATTGTCTGCCAGCAATGCACCTTTGGATTCTGTGTCAGGCAGTTTAGAATTTGCACAAAAGAATTAATGGTCACAAGTCGGATATCAGTACTCAACAAGCATAAAGTAATAATGGAGCATTTTAACTTCTCGGGACATTCCAATAGAAACCACAGAGAAGCAATTTTGGAACAAATAAACTTTGGGGCATAAGTGAGGGTAAGAGGTTTTAGGTTATTTCAGAATGGATACAAAACACAATGGATTTAACACATTACAATTTTTATTTTATTTTATTTATTTTATTTATTTATTTTGTCCAATACCCAATAATACACAACGAAGAAATACAAGATATAGGAGAGACTATAGGACAGAGGACGGAAGGCACTCTAGTGCACTTATGTACGCCCCTTACTGGCCTCTTAGGAATCTGGAGAGGTCAACCATGAATAGTCTACGGGTAAAGTGTTGGGGGTTAGGGGATGATGCTACGGAGTCTGGTAATGAGCTCCACACTTCAACAACTTGATTACTAAAGTCGTATTTTTTACAGTCAAGTTTGGAGCGGTTAATATTAAGCTTGAATCTGTTGTGTGCTCTTGTTTTGTTGTGGTTGAAGCTGAAGTAGTCTTTGACAGGCAGGGCATTGCAGCATATGATCTTGTGGGCAATACTTAGATCATATTTAAGGTGTCGTAGTTCTAAGCTTTCTAGACCCAGGATTGTAAGTCTAGTTTTATAGAGTATTCTTTTTCGGGTAGAGGAGTGAGGGGCTCTTCTGGTGAAGTATCTTTGGACATTTTCGAGGGTGTTAATGTCAGAAATGCGGTATGGGTTCCAAACAGATGAGCTGTATTCTAGGATGGGTCTGGCGAAAGTTTTTTAAGTTCTGGTAAGTAGTGTGAGATTTCCAGAGCAGAAGCTACGAAGGATTAGAAGCCTTCTTGGCAATGTTGTTGCAGTGGGCTTTGGCTCTTAGATCTTTAATTATTAGTACTCCGAGGTCCTTGACCAAGTGGGGATTATCTGTGATAATTTGTTTATTAAGTTTGTATTTGGAGTTCTGATTCTTTCTGATTCTTTAGGACAGAGCATTTGCTGGTTGCGAATTGGAGTTGCCATGTGTTACACCAGTCTGAAACCAAGTCTAGGTCTTTTTGGAGAGTAGTTGTGTTATCGGTGGTGTTGAAGAGTTTTACATCACCTGCAAAAAGAATACAGTTGCTTGTGATGAGATCGCAAAGGTCATTGATGTAGAGAATGAAGAGCGTTGGTCCCAGAACACTACTTTGAGGGACACCGCTTTTAACAGGGAGCTTCCTATTTTGACCACTAGTTGTCTGTTTGACAGGAATGCTGTAATCCAGCTGTGGAGGGATCCTGAGATGCCATAGGATTTGAGTTTCAGAAGTAGTTTGTCGTGAACCACTGAATCAAAGGCTTTGCAGAAGTCAATATAAATTGCATCTATAGATTTTCCTTGATCAAGATGAGTTGATCAAGACAGAGCCAAAGAATGAGTTGAAAAGGCTAGCTTTGGATGAATCATCGTGTTATTCTTTGTTGTTGGATCCTTTGAGAGGTGGGATAAAATAGTTTTGAACAGGTGCCACCAGGTTTGGTCCCCCTAAATTTTGATTAGGATAAAAACCTGCTGGGCCTGAATTAAGAGGTACAGATTCTGACTTGGCCTCATGCTTCTCAGTAAATGGACTGTTTCTGATGATTACCTTTCCTGAGGTATAAATAATGATTTCGTTCCCAGCTGTGTTCTTCAAAACATCTGCTTGGAGGAGCTTGACTGGCAAGTTGAGTATTCTTGCTAATGAAAAAATGAGCATAACGACATGAAAATGGACTGCAGCAATTTAATACAAAGGAAACATTAGCACAATACTGGCTTTTATGCAATTTCCTACATAGTGAAACACAGTCAGAAATAAATTGATTCAGCTTCTAGACAGATGATGAGGTCCATCTAGAAAATAGGTCTGAAGCTGGTGCAAAACTGAAATTTTCAGTAATTTGGGACACTTCAAAAATCCTTGTTTTTTCTCATCCACCTAGTTAAGCCACCAATAATCTAAGCAAAACTCCAAAATGCTTCCTCCCTTTTTTTCTTTTTTCTTTCTTTCTTTCTTTCTTTCTCTTTCCTTCTTTCTTTCTTTTTCTTTCTTTCTTTCTTCCTTCTTTCCTTCCTTCCTTCCTCCCTCCCACATTTCCTCCCTCTCTTCCATTCTTCTTTGCTTCCTTTCTTTCTTTCCTCTCTCCTTACTCCCCCTCCCTTTCTCTCTCCCTCTTTCCTCCCATCTTTCCCTCTCTTCCTCACTGTGCGTTCCTTTTCCTTATTCAGTTCTTTCCTCCTTCCCTATAATTTTCTATCTTCCTTCCTTTCCTTCTTTCCCTAGAATTATTATTATTATTATTATTATTTATTTATTGGATTTGTATGCCGCCCCTCTCCACAGACTCGGGGCGGCTAACAACAGCAGTAAAACAGTACAACAAAATCCAATACTAAAAAACAGTTAAAAACCCATTATATAAAAACCAGTCAGACATACAAACATACCATGCATAAAATTTTAAAGGCCTAGGGGGAAAGTGTATCTTAGTTCCCCCATGCCTGGCGGCAGAGGTGGGTTTTAAGCAGCTTACGAAAGGCAAGGAGGGTGGGGGCAATTCTAATCTCTGGGGGGAGTTGGTTCCAGAGGGTCGGGGCTGCCACAGAGAAGGCTCTTCCTCTGGGTCCCGCCAAGCGACATTGTTTGGTTGACAGGACCCGGAGAAGGCCAACTCTGTGGGACCTAACTGGTCGCTGGGATTCGTGCAGCAGAAGGCGGTCCCTGAGAATTCCTTCCTGATCCCCCATTTTGTTTGTGGGAAGCTTGCAGGGAGAAAGTCAGTGGGGAAGCCTGTAGGAAGTTGCAAGTCCAAGGTCAGCAGGCAGGTAAGTGACTGCTTCTGGATGGTGGGGGGGTGGAGATCAAGGTTTTGCAGATTAGGAATGGTAGACAGGAATGCATGAGCAATGCCTTACGGATTGGGAAGAGGGTGTGGGTGTGCACTAGAGATGGCATGTGATTTGGGCAAGAAGCACAGGTTGGGAGAGGTACCTCAGGATGCACAAGAAGTGCTGTGTGGATTGGGGAGGACACATGAGGTGCCGGGCAGGTCAAGAAGGGTTCGTGAAGGTGAGAGGTACCATGCAGATCAACTAGGGCACCAACACAAGTTAAGAAGGATGTATGGGGGTAGGAAGAGTGTGAGAGGTCCCATGCCAGTTAGGAATGACAAACTGGTTTGGGGGGAGAGGAAGGTTGAATGGACTCTAGTGAAGAGAAGGGATTGAGGAAAACTTGCGAAGAAAGAATTAAAGTAAACTTCAGAAAAGGGATTCCCTCCCAGATGAGAAGATGCAGGGTTTAGAGTAGAATATCTGAAGAAACAGAGGATAAAGGAAACAAACAATGTTCAGTGCCTTAAGAAGTAACCCTTTTTATTATTTCAGGGGTTTGTGGATTGCTTCCAGTTTAAGATGGATTTACTCACTAATGGAAGGCTGAAAGGATGATAAGAATAGGCAATATTGTATGAAAGGATGAGAAGCAGAGAGGAAAAATTGGCCGAAAGGAAAGCAACCACAGCGTCTTAGTCAGTTCTATACAATAAAAGACAAGACCAGCTGTAGTTATGAAAAAAGAAAATGTTTACATGCACAGTTGCAGGAACAGAAAGGAGACAAAATGGAAGACTTGCCTGGCTTTAAGCCAATTAAAAAACCCAAAGTTTTATTCTATTCTTAATGTAACCAGATATCTAACAAAATTTCGAAACAATACAAAACAAACAATAGCCAAAAGCAAGGGCAAGCATGCTTTTCCAAGCAAAGAAACTAGGAACCAATCCATCTGGACTAAAGTATCCTCTTAAAATCGAGACTTGGGGAAATAGCCAGTTCTTAAGAGCTTTGCCAACTTAATCCTGGGTTGAGCCATAATAGAAAAGGCACTAAATTGAAATATTTCTCTGTTCTAACTCAGTCTTCTATCTTTGATGTGACAGAAACTAACCTCTGATAAAAAGATAATGCAGGAAACATGGTACTGGTGGCTAATAGGCAGTTCTTTTCTTTTTTTTCATGTCTCTTAAAATCAGAATATATTATATCTATAATATTGCTTGGGGATTTTATAAGTAGGTTTTACTGCAAACTCTGCCTAGAATTTGACAAATGTTAATCGAGGAAGAGCTCACCCAAAGATCCTACATAAGGTGGATCCTGAAATGACAGGTTTGCTATTTGGCTTTTTTGGTACCCATATTGCCACGTTTCCACAATGATAGAGTTTTTGTTTAATCTTCTTTGACCTTGCAACACCAGCCTCTTCTGCAGCACAGGCTACCTTTCCTCCACAATAGCAAAATCAAAACTCCTATAGCCTGTGGAGTAATGGTCACTGAAGCTTAAATATATCTGGAAAGGCACTGTTGAATGTTCAGAATGTTAATAATTAAGCAAGTGATATGCTGTACTGATGACTAAAGTAAAAGAGTATTTGAGAATATGTACACTAGAAGGAACTAAATAGCTCTAATTATTCTGAACTAAAAATATCTAAATTAAATTCTGCTGTAGCAAAAACAAGAATAGAATAGAATAGAATAGAATAGACTTTTTACTGGCCAAGTGTGATTTGGACATATAAGGGATTTGTCTTAGAAACACAGAAACATAGAAGAGAAGGGGTAGTGATTTCTGACAGTCTCAAAATGGGTGAGCAGTGTGGTCGGGCAGTAGGAAAAGCAAGTAGGATGCTTGGCTGCATAGCTAGACGTATAACAAGCAGGAAGAGGGAGATTGTGATCCCCTTATATAGAGCGCTGGTGAGACCACATTTGGAATACTGTGTTCAGTTCTGGAGACCTCACCTACAAAAAGATATTGACAAAATAGAACGGGTCCAAAGACGGGCTACAAGAATGGTGGAAGGTCTTAAGCATAAAACGTATCAGGAAACACTTCATGAACTCAATCTGTATAGTCTGGAGGACAGAAGGAAAAGGGGGGGATCGAAACATTTAAATATGTTAAAGGGTTAAATAAGGTTCAGGAGGGAAGTATTTTTAATAGGAAAGTGAACACAAGAAAAAAAGGGGACACAATCTGAAGTTAGTTGGGGAAAAGATCAAAAGCAACGTGAGAAAATATTATTTCACTGAAAGAGTGGTAGATCCTTGGAACAAACTTCCAGCAGATGTGGTTGGTAAATCCACAGTAACTGAATTTAAACCTGCCTGGGATAAACATATATCCATTGTAAGATGAAATACAGGAAATAGTATAAGGGCAGACTAGATGGACCATGAGGTCTTTTTCTGCCATCAGTCTTCTATGTTTCTATGTCTTGGTGCACATGCAGTCAGTGTACTTAAAATAAAAGATAAATTTGTCAAGAATCATAAGTACAACACTTAATGCTTGTCATAGGGTGCAAATAAGCAATCAAATCATATTAGGAACTTGTCAATATAAATTGTAAGAATAAAAGCAACAAAGTTACAGTCAGTCATTTGTGGGAGGAGATGGGTAATGGAAGCAATGAGAAGATTAATTGTAGTCTTAGTAAATAATTTGACAGTGTTGAGGGAATTATTTTTTAAGCAGAATGATGACGTTCAGGGAAAAACTGTTCTTGTGTCTAGTTGTTGAGGGTAGGAGTTGAAACAGTTTGAGGTGTCTGTAAATATTTTCACAGCCCTCTTTTTGACTCGTGCAGTATACTGGTCTTCAATGGAAGGCCGGTCGGTAGCAATTGTGTTTTCTGCAGTTCTAATTATCCTCTGAAGTCTGTATCTGACTAAGTAGATGTTGCAGAAAACAGAATTTTCTTTGATCTCATTCTGCAATTACCTTTGAAATTTTGAAATCATTGTTCTCCTTGTTGGAGTTTTTAAAAATTTATCACATTGTACAAATCTATTGACTTTTTTCTTGCCAGATTTGGCTCCATTTACAGGTAACATTCAACTGGAAAATGAGCATTCCATGTCACTGGACCCATTTTTACAACATTTTTGTGGCAGTCGTTAAGTGAATCCATTCTTCTTAATGGTTGTATTTTGCCTGCAAAATATAGATCACATGACTATGTGATACTGCAGCCGGTCATAAATCTGAATTAATTATCAAGTGCCCAATGTGCAATCACATGACTGCAGGAAGCACAACATTTTATAACAGCTGGAAGCACATTTTGTACATAGTTTCTTGAGTGATAGATGGTAAATACCGTATATACTCGAGTATAAGCCGAGTTTTTCAGCCCCAAAAATGGGCTGAAAAACCCGACCTCGGCTTATACTCGGGTCACCACATGAGGGCGCCGGGTCACCACAAGAGGGCGCACCGCGGGAGCCCGGGAGACAGCTGCCTTCCCTTCCCCGGGTCCAGCAAAGTTGCCAGCCAACTGCTCCGACGGCGTGCGAGAGAGGAACAGATGATGCAAAGCTGGTGAGGTCGGGGGGGGACTCATGAAGCAGGAATCCCCCCCCCCCGACTTCCCATCGTCTTTTCCCCTCTCGCACACCATAGGAGCAGTTGGCTGGCAACTTTGCTGGACCCGGGGAAGGCAGCTGCCCTACCCTTCCCACAGCCGCGTCACTCGGAGCCCCCTTTTACTTCCCTCTTGGAGCTCCTGTCGGCATCTTGCAGCTGCCTTCCCTTCCCCGGGTCCAGCAAAGTTGCCAGCCAACTGCTCCGACGGCGTGCAAGAGAGGAACAGACGATGCGAAGCTGGTGAGGTCGGGGGGGGGGGACTCATGAAGCAGGAATCCCCCCCCCCGACTTCCCATCGTCTTTTCCTCTCTCGCACGCCATCGGAGCAGTTGGCTGGCAACTTTGCTGGACCCGGGGAAGGCAGCTGCCCTACCTTCCCACAGCCGCATCACTCGGAGCCTCCTTTTACTTCCCTCTTGGAGCTCCTGTCGGCATCTTGCAGCTGCCTTCCCTTCCCCGGGTCCAGCAAAGTTGCCAGCCAACTGCTCCGACGGCGTGCAAGAGAGGAACAGACGACGCGAAGCTGGTGAGGTCGGGGGGGGGACTCATGAAGCAGGAATCCCCCCCCCCGACTTCCCATCGTCTTTTCCCCTCTCGCACGCCGTCGGAGCAGTTGGCTGGCAACTTTTCTGGACCTGGGGAAGGGAAGGCAGCTGCAAGACGACGACAGGAGCAAGAGGGAAGTAAAAGGGCGCTCCGGCTTCCCCTCGCCTTTTTCCCCTCGCACGCCATTGGGGCAGTCGCGGGGAAGAAGAGAGAGAGGGTGCCTGCGTGCACCCTTTCTCTCTCCCCCCCTCCACCTCACCGTCTGGTGCCTTTGCTTGAGCCTGCGAGAGGAGGCAGTGGGAGGGGTGGGGCAGTTGCCACCTCTCCCCAGCTCAAGCAAAGGCGCCTCCAAAGGCAGCGCACACAGTGAGAGAGAATGAGTGCGAGCCTGAATGAGAAGCGGCTGGCTACCTTCTTGTGTCCCCTTTTGGTTGCGTTTAAAACCCAGAGCTTGAAGTTCTCCCTGAGTTGGGAGGAGAGGAAAACGTACCATTTGTCAGCTGATTGATTCGCACTTGCACGGGCTGGGTGAGGAGAACGCCTACACAGCCTTAGGCGGCTGGGAAAGTGAGGGGGAGCCAAGGGAACAAAAAAAGGGGCGAGGATCAGCTTTGGAGGGTGTGTGTGTGTGTGTGTGTGAGCGCCTGTCCACCCTGCAAAGAATGCCAGCTACTTCTTTGAAACCGGGAGGGGTTTTTTTCTCCTCGCTCACTCTGTGTGTGTATTTGTCAACAAATAAACCCTATCTGAGTCGGCAGGAAGCCGGAGGAAGCCCTAGAGCAGCGTGGGGGGTGGGCTTGTGAATGAAAGGGAAGCCAAGGCAACAAAGAAAAAGGGGAAGGATGAATTTTGGAGGGCGAGTGTGTGTGTGTTTGTGTGCGTGCCCGCCCCCTCCCCCCCTGACAAATGCCAGTTACCTCTTTGAAGGAGGTGTAGCCAAAGTGCCTCCTTTCCCCCTGGCTGAAACCAGCAGGTTTTTTTTTTTTTACTCCTCACTCCCTTAATGTGTGTATTTGTCAACAGGTTTTAACTATTCCTTGCCCTCTCTGAGTTGCCCTTAGTTGGATTAAAAAGACCTCCTGCTGTCCGATTCTCCTCCCCCTCTTTTGAAAAGATTTAAACTGTTTAAAAATGGTATCTTGTGGTAGTTGCTGTCCTTGCTTGGATAGGATTTAATAATATGTAATGAGGCAAGAGCTAGACAGGAATTTCTTAAGTGTGTTTGTGGATCTTTAAAAGTTGCCTTTTATAAAGTGGGTTTGAGAGCATATCTATCTATCTATCTATCTATCTATCTATCTATTTTTCTATGTACTGTATCTCTCTATCTTTCTATGTATGTATGTATCTATCTATCTATTTATCTATCTATCTATTTATCTATCATTCTGTCTATCTATCTATCTATCATTCTATTTATCTATCTATCATTCTATCTATCTATCCTATCTATCTATCATTCTATCTATCTATCCTATCTATCTATCATTCTATCTATCTTTCTATCTATCTATCTATCTATCTATCTATCTATCTATCATTCTTTCTATCTATCTATCTATCTATCTATCTATCTATCTATCTATCTATCTATCTATCTATCTATCTATCTATCTGGTTTTCTATGCTGATAACCTCACAGCAGCTAATGCTGAAGCTGTTTGGACATACAGATTTATTTATTTATTTATTTAATTGGATTTGTATGCCGCCCCTCTCCAAGGACTCAGGGCGGCTCACAGCATATATAAAAACAGAACAATAATGTAAATCCAATTAATGATGAGAAGGAATCCAGTTTTGAAGGATTTTAACTCTTAGGTTTTAGCTTTGTTGCTGATCGAGCTACTTTTTTTACTTTTTAATTTATTGTTAATATTGTTAATTTGTTTACCCTCTTTTAAATTTACAGAGCTAGTTTACTGGTTTTCTTTAAAATAAATATTCTAAAACATATCTCAATTAATGTAATTTTATTGGTTTCCATTTTTATAAGTTACCAGTAGCCACTGCATTTTCTAACCTCGGCTTATACTTGGGTCAATAGGTTTTCCCAGTTTTTGTGGCAAAAATTGGTGCCTCGGCTTATACTCGGGTCGGCTTATACTCGAGTATATACGGTAGTTTTAAATCTGGTTTGTTTGTTTGTTCGATTTATAGGTCACCCTTCTCCTCGCAGACTCAGGGCGACTATATTGGTTATATTTAGAACAAATATTGTGTTTGTAGACATGAATAATATGCATGTGAACAATGCCACTTGGACATCTAAGAATGCTAATGATCTACACATAAATTATGTAATGCAACAAAAAGTGCAGATCTCAAAATGTAGGTATCGAAGGTCAAGATGGATTATTGATTTATAAGAAAAATAGATGAACCATTACAATTTATAATGAAGTAGATTAAATTCTCTATCCCTTTCTGAAGAAATGGAAACATTTTAAGATGTGCAAATGTTGGTAATATTCTAGGAATGAACGTTAAAATGAGTGAAACTATAAAAGAACATACTTTCTTTATTATTGTATTGATGTGAGAGTTGACACATAAGAAATATGGAAGTTGGATTCAGTAGAAATGGAATACTTAATGAAGCAATTTGGTTAAAAACAAGAAGACTTAGCATCAGGAAAGAATCAGTGCTCAATAAAAATGGAGTGAATGTAAAAATAAGTGGCCAATACATTTGGGTTTGATCATAGAGAAAATTTATGAGCACCTAATTGCATAAGTGAATGAATAAATTAAGAGGAAGAACAAAAAGGTCATAGCTGGATGGAGCCGATACATTCAAAATTGAAGAGGTTTAAAGAGGCTACCCAATTCTTAGATGTGATGAAAGAAATAATGGTTTGAAAAGATATAAAGATATGGAAAAGAACAATACTGAATGGGGTTAGTATAAATTAGATTTAGTTTCCCTTTTCTGATCTTCTGCTTAAATTGATCAAATTTAGACAGAAAATCAGAGAACATCTCAAGGAAGGTATAAATTAATTCATACATATGGGACTTGCCAAAAAAGATTACAGCATGGCATTCTCTTTTTCAGAATGCCAGACAGACAGCAATGACATTTGTGCATATGTGTTTTGTGTGGTTGGTGCCAATTGGCTACATAAGGATTTATAAATAATGAATTCATTATTAGTTATTCAATATTCTTCTTATAGCTGGGAAGAGCAGATGGGAATTAACCATGTTAGTGCCTGTGTTCACCAGCAGGTAGATTGTGGCCTAAATCTAATCCTACGTAGCTTCTGCTCTGGAAATCTCACACTACTTAGCAGAGCTTACAGAACTTTTGCCAGACCCATCCTAGAATACAGCTCATCTGTTTGGAACCCATATCGCATCTCAGACGTTAACACCCTTGAAAATGTTCAAAGATACTTCACAAGAAGAGCCCTTCATTCCTCCACACGAAATAGAATTCCCTACGAAACTAGACTTACAATCCTGGGTCTTGAAAGCTTAGAACTACTATACCTTAAACATGATCTAAGTATTGCCCACAAGATCATATGTCCTGCCTGTCAAAGACTATTTCAGTTTCAACCACAACAACACAAGAGCACACAACAGATTCAAGCTTAATATTAACCACTCCAAACTTGACTAAAAAATATGACTTTAGTAATCGGGTTGTCGAAGCATGGAACTCATTACCGGACTCTAGTATCCTAACCCCCAACATTTTACCCTTAGACTATCCATGGTTGACCTCTCCAGATTCCTAGGAGGTCAGTAAGGGGCGTACATAAGTGCACTAGAGTGCCTTCTGTCCCCTGTCCTATAGTCTCTCCTATATCTCGTATTTCTTCTCTACTATATCATCTATAACCTTCATTGTGTATTATTGTGTATTGGACAAAATAAATAAATAAATAAAAATCTAACTTAAAAACATGGGTAGGAGAAATATTTTAGACAATACTAAGAGAGAGCTATCATACTAGTTTATATATTAGAGGAGCAAAATAAGTTTTATTTCTATTTATTGGAGTAAAATATAAAATTTAAAACATTCAAATCACCATTCATACAAATAAATTGACATATATGAATAAAGATGCTTCTATGATATCTGGTCTTTTTTAAACTAAACTATTCAAATATCTTTTTGTCTAAATATCTGCATGGTTATTCCTCTTCTATAAATGATTTTGCTTTTTAAAACAAAACCTGAATTGTATATTTCTCAGTATTGAAATACATATTCCTCTTCATCTCTTAATTGGCAAAGCAATTGAATTTACTCAGTAAATCTTATCTCCTTGTATCAAGGAACTTCACTGGTAGGTTTTCACACCTTTAGGCAAGCTCTTTTTCAAAACATCTGGCATACTTTATTGATGGGTAAGGTTTGAAACTGATCTCTCAGAATAATTGTTGTTGGTTTGTTTTCTAGCCATGTGACACAAACAACATCCTGGATCCATCCTGTCACTAATGTACTTGCCCTGTCATGCTTGGAAGGGAACGAGGATGATGGTTTCAGAGAACTTCCGGATCCCCAAACCTGAGATCATAGATGAAAGACAACCTGTTCCCAACAGTTTATTCATCAACAGAGATAAATTAAAGCTTAGTTATCGTTTCTGTAAAACAGTTTTTCAGGATAAACAAATGCCCTCACAAGATCAGTATTATACCGAAGAACCAGTTTCATATTCCAAGAGATTAATTTCAATATTGTTTAGGTCCTTTCCATTACAAATTCATATTCTTTGCAAAGCAACCATGAATATCTTCTTCCTGATAATTATTGCTGGTAATAGATGATGCCTGACACAAGAGCTGAGTTGTTTCCTATTGCGCGTTATTCAATAGTGCTGAGTCCCCCAAGCTAGTCCTACCATGAGGTAAATTTAAAAGACCAGGGACAGAAAGTTTGGGGGTGTAGAAAGGCAACAAAACAGTTGTTGATTTTGGGGCTTTTTTTGTGTGTCTTTGACACAACGTTGATTATGATAACACTTTGGACAAGTCTCTGAAGGGTGTTTGTTTGGGTTTTTTTGCAAGATTTTGGAAGTGGTTCTCTCTTGCCTTCTTCCTAGGGCCAAGAGAGACTGGGCCAAAGTCACCCCACTAGCTTTGGACCTAAGACAAGACTAAAATTCACAGTCTAGATTTCTAGCCTTGTGCCTTCAATCACTTCATTAGTTTGGCTCTCCAGTTATTTACCTACCATATTTTTCAGAGTTATAAGACATACCTTTTTACCCTTCAACAGGTAAACACTTGGGTGCACCTTATACACTAAATGTAGCCCCACCCATCCACCACCACTCTTTGGTCTCTGCCTGCCAGCAATTTACCTCCTCTCAGCAAACAGCAACAGAGCCTGTTTAGCACAAGCCACTGATTATCTGCCTCCCAACACCCAGCTGATTGGTTGAAGTTGCCACAAGCCCACATGCTAGTTGCCTGGAGGCAAATTGCTGTGCTAAAACTGGCTAAGACTTATTTTTTAAAGACTGCTTTATTATTAACTTAACAAAATGAAGAAGCTTTTTAAAACAAATGCTTAATCTGAAGAGGCCCAGTGCTATTGTATCTTCTTTTAAATAGCAGAGAATACTTCCAGAAAGCCACATCAATTTTAACAGGATCTGTAAATGTGTAATGTGAAATGTTAACAGTATCCTGTTTTAGTATTAAGATAAGGCAGCTAATTTAAACCCTGACTTAGACATGTTTGGAGTAGATCTATTTAAATAATTGGGAGGAATTAGTGTGATTACATTTAAGAAAACTTTCTAGGATTAATATACTGCCATAATGTACATTTCTCCAATTCTCTGCTATTTCTATGGGTCAGGCACATATGCATAGAAATACACAGTAAACAGTGTATATCATCTGTGCTGTTTGCTGTTTGGCAAATTGCTGGGAGACAGAGGCCTTTTTTCCTTGTTTTCCTCCCCCAAAACTAAGGTGCATCTTATATTCAAAAAAATACGGTAGCAATTGCATTTTTACTGGAAGAGAGGGTGGAGGGTGTTGTTTAAAAATATACTTCCTGGGATATCTTTGAGGAATTTCCACTGGAGTAGGGTAACTAGTCAACACTATTTGTTTTCCTACGGTAGATCTGGAAATATCAGCCTAGCCATTCTTTATACCTAATAGAGTAAGCTTTAGCTCACCAAAGCTTATGGCGTTTAATAAGTTATTACTCAGAAAGGGTGCTATCAGACTCTTTCTGACACTTTGCCACCATAGTCTCTACCAAATTAATGATGTTTCTGTTGTGCAACTCTATAATTCCATATGTTCCATCTTATCCTCAGCCATAGTAATATTTCAGCAATCTGGAGATGTTTGGTTTTTTAAAAAACCTATTAATTAATACCTCTTCAGAAATAGATCGCTATGTCCGGTGCATTTCTTTATCCTAGCATCATATTGCTGGTCAGATAAGTTCCAGTCGCTTCACATTTTTTTTACTGACATGAAAGCAGATTATTTTCTGTTTCAAAGCAAAATATTTTCCAGCCTTAACTTTTTTATATATAAGTTACAACATGTATTCCATTATGCAAGCAAAGGCAAATGGAATATGTAGTCTTAAGATATAATGCCTTAGCTGTTTGTAAGTATTAGTAATGTTCTTAATAATTTTTATAACAAAATCAGCCTAAAGTTTAACTTTTTTTTATTTCCCATATTATAAGCCTTCCCAATTTTTTACCTTTTCTCTTTGCACATAATTATAATAGGCTAATGAGAGACATTGTACTATCATTGCATTCAATCTTAATAGATGAATAAATGATATTTCTTTCAAGATTTTAAAGTTTGAAGTATTTAGTCTTCTCAAGCGGTGATTAGGAATTATAAGAGCTAGATTTTTTTATTATAGCAGATTATAGTAACTTGCTAGCTGTGGACTAAGGGACATATTCCATCACACATGTTTAACAAGCCAAAATCAACCAAAAGTTATTTATAAATTGGGGGTTGTATCTATTTCCAAAGTGAACAGTACTTGCCTTCCCTTTGTCCTGTATATAGCCATCCCAGCTAAGTACAGCTCCTACAAGCTGTGAAAGGCATCTCTGTATGATCATCCTAATGTGTGCCTTTGCAACAGCTGAGTTCTCTTCCTTGGCATCTCTCTTTGATTACAATTATTGGCAGGAAACTGTTGCCAGAGATTGTTGGACTCTTAAACTCTACCAGTCAAAATCATCTGTTTTGTGGTCAAAGTGTTGGGAGTTGTAGTACAACACTAATCTAGGAGACTACAATTTCCCTCTCAATGTTTGGGGTGAGAGGGAAATTGTAGTTAATGTTTATTTCTATTGTCATCTTACATGTGTCATGCACATTGCAGGCCATAGCTTCATAAAACAGCTCTTTCTTCTGTCATCTATATAGAGATGTGTTTTGTGCTGTGGTACTTACATAATTGATATGACATTTCAGTAATTACTGGGAGGGGGGAACACTTAATTTGTAACCCATTCGTAATAACAAGAATGATGAAATTGGCATATAAATAATCCAAAAGGAATTGCCAGAAGCTCCCAACTTAGTGTTCTGACATTTGACTAGCAACATTGGCTCTGAAAGCCAAAAACAAACTCCCATGGAAACTGCCAGTGAATATAATGTCTTTATTTTTATTTAAAGAACCCTCTTCAACATGATTCATGAAGAATCCCCATTTCAGTTTCTCTACTATTTGTTCTGATTTATGATTGCCCTTGACAGATGAAGGTGGATTTTAAAATGCTTACAGAGCATTTAAAACTTACCTCTCTCTAGAAACTCAGTTCCATTAGTCAGTTGCTCTTATGTTCGAAAGCTTTTCCTGATTTTTCAACTGAAACCTTCCTTTATTCTATGCCCTAGACTCTGTGATAAGTGTAACTTTTCTCCATGGGACAGACAACTCTTCAAACTGACAGAGCACACTTACCCATTCAGATCTTCTTAGCAGTGATTCTGGCAGCACACAATCACATTGAGTCAAGGCTGTCTCAGAGTGGTTTCCAGTTTTTTTCACTGCTGGTTCATTCAGTGATGTGCGGTGAGCGCATTGTGCACTAAAAATAGCTGCTCATGCTCAGAAGCAAAAAAGATGGCAGTGATTATAGTGCCACCGAGAGAGCTGGTTCAGGGGCATGGTAGGCCTGGGTCGCTGCCTGTTCTAATGACCCAGGCTGCTAAGTTATTACTGGCTCTTTAGAACCAGTCCGAACCCACCTCTGGGCTGTATGTTGGGACTACCGTCCTTAGCCACAAGCCATGATATACCATAAGCCCTTCAAGTAGGTGGCAAGAGGGATAACTAGGCATGGTTTGGGCACTGTAGCCAGTCTGTGCTTGAAATTGTGTATTTGTTTTGCCAAGCATCAGTAGTGAAGTGTATAACAAAGAGGTTTTCTTTTTTTATCCATTTTTTTTCTCTAATACTTTTTCTTACAGAACTAAACTGGGGAAAAATAGGACAACTATGTTTTGGGGTTTCCCATGATTAAGTACAACTTGCAGGTTTATCACTATGGAAGACAGTCTATTTACAGATAAGTTAATTATCTTCAGGTTAGTTGAATGAGTCAACTAATTCCTTTGTTGGTATCCCATAAGATACATCTCCTCTCCCAATTGTCATTGTGTTATGAGATCAGTGCAAATTGGTATCAAGTTTCCCCCAGCATTGTCTTCAGAAAGCATTTTTCACCCCATCCCACATAACATTTAGTTTCAATACCATCATTGAGGAAGATGGAGTGGTCTAGAAACACAAGATATAAATAAATAAATAAAATTATCTTTACTTCTGGGGTTTTTTTTCCTCACCGGAGGAAAAACTTCAGTTGTTGTCTTAAAGGAAATCCCAATGATGGCTTTTCCTTTCCAAAGGAAAAGCCTCAGAATCAGAAATCTGAAATATTCTATGGTCCCTCTGTGAGCAGAGAAGTTTCAACAGCAAAAACATTGACGAAGTGGGCTTTCCAGATATGTAGTAATTAATATTAAAAGGCCAGGAAGCAATTATGGAAAGTAATGCTTCTTTCTAATATTCTTGGGGAGAAAAAACAAGTGTTTTTGTCCCCAGATTTCATTATTGCTTATATTTCATCAAGTCAGTATCAACTCTTATCGGCTAAATCATCTCCAGGATTTGCATACGACCAGTCAGCCCTTGAAATCATTGGATTGGCAACAACTGATAAGTTGTTTTGTTCATTTCTCTTTCCTGGACTATTTTATCCAATTACCTTTTTCTTTCTGCTATTCTCAACTTTGACTTTCCATCTTCAACCATACAGTGGTCCTATTGGTCCATGTGTTCTTCACTTGGTTCTCCCAGTACCATAGACTGCCACAAGACTTCATTATAGTTAAGTCCTAAAAGATCCAATTGTTTTTTTTATTGGAGACGACTATTGCTACAGACTTCATCATCACTGATTATTTTAATTATCGTTACCCTTCCATAAGAAGGAAAGATCAGTTGATTAAATAGAGGTCAGTTGCCATCTATTGCAGAATACAGGTAGTGCCTTAGTTGCTAGGCGTGATCCAGATCTGAGTTCACAGTGGAAAGGATTGCTACAGAGCCACTGGGTCCTCTTTCACCGAGGGGGAGTAATTCAAATTTGTCATGCAATCTCCATTAGGAATTGCATATGGGAGTATATAGGACAGTGATGGTGAACCTATGGCTCATGTGCCACAGGTGGCACGCGGAGCTTTATCTGCTGGCATGGGAGCTGTTGCCCTAGCTCAGCTTCAATGTACATGTGTGTGCTGGCCCACTGATTTTTGGCTTGCAAAGAAGTTCTGGAGGGCATTTTTGGCTTCCAGAGAGCATCCAGGAGGATGGGGAAGGGCATTTTTACCCTCCCACCAGCTCCAGGGAAGCATTTGGAGCCTGGGGAGGGTGAAACGTGAGACTACTAGGCCCACCAGAAGTTAGGAAACAGGCTGTTTCCAGCCTCTGGAGGGTCTCTGCAGGGGCGGGGAAAACTGTTTTTGCCCTCCCCAAGCATTGAATTATGAGTGTGGGCACTCGGGTATGCGCGATAGCGCACACCCACATTCTTTCGGCACCCGAGGGGGAAAAAGGTTCGCCATCACTAATATAGGATGTAATCCAAGTTCAAAAGTGTCAATATTAATAGTCATCTAACTTCCTCTTTTATAATTTAGTGTTTCCACCCTATGTCCACATCGGAAGAAAGAAAATCCATTAGGGCCATGATGGTGAACAAGTGACACACAGAGCTCTCTTGCAGGCACACGAGCCGCTGACCAGCTCAGCTCCACTGTAGATATGCATGTGTCTTCCACCAACCCGCTGGTTTTCAGCTCAGAGACACGCATACTTTCTCCTCATTTTTGTGGCCCATGCCTTAAAAGATCTCTGGGGATTCCACCCCAGTGCTATTTGAGCATGCAAGGTCTTTCTCCCTCTCCCAGCTCCATTTGCAGAAAGGATGCTTCCCCGCTGCCCAGCTTTGATTGAGGATGGGAGGCTTTCCCCCTTTCCACTGCAGTTTGGGATGTGAAGTCCAAATGGGAGGTCACATGCACATGTTCAGGGGGTGGGGCATGCTGGAGGGGCATTGCATTATGGGCGTGGGCACCCGTGCATGAGTGACAGTGCGCATGCACACACTTTTGGAGCCCAAGGGAAAAAAGGTTTGCCATCACTGCACTAGGAAATTTACCTGCAAAAATCCTACTCCATCTTTTGGTATTTTCTTCAGTTATTGGCCCTCACATCAGGAAGAAGAAGGCAGAAGAATTCCAAAACCTGACAGACCGGTAGAACAGGAGAACCAAAAGGTGAGATGTCAAAAGCACAAGTACATCCCAAAGCCATAATTGCTGTGGTTGGGAGGGACTGTCCTGTGAGAGGAAATGAGTCAAACAGCCACTGTCGTGCATGTGTCACAATGCAAGTTCAGCCAAGCTTTGTCACAAGTCTGTTTCCCCTTTTCAGCTTGTCTCCTTCCACCTCAGATGGTGCAAAGGTCTAGTGACAACCAAACAGGTAAAGCAAACTCTTCTTGCTTTTTGCATCCCTTAAGATAAACACCATGAATGATTAGAAAATCTCAGCCAGCACACACAAACTGATATGAAAAGGATGTGCTGCCCACACATTTATATTATCATCTGTTCTATGGGGTGTCACCAGGCAGAGGTTGCTGTACCTGGTGCACTGCAGGTTCAGCTTCATATCTCTGGCGTGCTTGCGTGCGTGTGGGCACGACTGAGCGAGATTTTGCTTCTGCGCATGCTCAGGAAGGACCCCCTCAGAGAGGGTCCGCAACTTGGGCATCTTCCTCGATCCACAGCTCACATTAGAGAAGCATCTTTCTGCTGTGGCGAGGGGGGCGTTTGCCCAGGTTCGCCTGGTGCACCAGTTGCGGCCCTATCTGGATCAGGAGTCACTGCTCACAGTCACTCATGCCCTCATCACCTCGAGGCTCGACTACTGTAATGCTCTCTACGTGGGGCTACCTTTGAAAAGTGTTCGGAAACTTCAGGTCGTGCAGAATGCAGCTTTGAGAGCAATCATGGGCTTTCCTAAATATGCCCATTTCACACCAACACTCTGCAGTCTGCATTGGTTGCCGATCAGTTTCTGGTCACAATTCAAAGTGTCGGTTATGACCTATAAAGCCCTTCATGGCACCGGACCAGATTATTTCAGGGACCGCCTTCTGCCGCACGAATCCCAGCGACCAGTTAGGTCCCACAGAGTGGGCCTTTTCCGGGTCCCGTCGACTAAACAATGCCATTTGGCGGGACCCAGGGGAAGAGCCTTCTCTGTGGCGGCCCCAGCCCTTTGGAACCAACTCCCCCCAGAGATTAGAATAGCCCCCACCCTCCTTGCCTTTCGTAAGCTCCTTAAAACCCACCTCTGCCGTCAGGAATGGGGGAACAGATATTCTTTCCCCCTAGGCTTCTACAATTTATGCATGGTATGTTTGTATGTATGTATGCATGGTATGTTTGTATGTATGGTTTTATAACAAGGGTTTTTAGCTGTTTTTAGTATTGGATTGTCACATGCTGTTTTTACCACTGTTGTTAGCCGCCCTGAGTTCACGGAGAGGGGCGGCATACAAATCCAATAAATAAGGAAATAAAGAAATAAAATCTTGTGAGGGGACTTGCAGATGCAAAAAATCATCGAAATCTCACACGTGCAGAAGCAAAATCTCTCTTGGGCACATGCACACCAGGGACATGAAGCTGAACACGCAGATCTATTTTTGCTAGCGGCGTCCTCATCCATACTCATAGCAACCCGCTACTGGATGTCACTAAGGAAAACAAACTTTGTATTGATGTTCGGGTGGTCATTATAAATTAATGTTGAAATACACAATGCAAAGTGAAACAACTTTGAGTAACAAAGATTAGGCATTCCATTCTTTTAAGGCTGAGCTATTGGGAGGGTTCAGAAGTAATTTCATGAACTTCATAACTTCGTAAACACGTAAATCCGTGCTTTCTCCTGGTACCAATACAGAAATAACAGGCTGTTGCCATTTTCTGTTCTTCCCCCTACCAATTTATCAATCTAATTCATAGCAGAGTTCCTAGAAATCCCATAGCTCAAAAAAAGAGGGGGATCATCCTCCCCACCTCTTTATTTTCATGGAGAAGATAATCTGGAGAAAAAAGCACTCCTTTCTGAGGGCAGGCAGCCTCTACTCCAAGGAACATAGGCAGTCCTTCGCCTTGCCTCAGAAGTCCTATGCTACAAATCAGATCTCTGGCAAGAGAAATCTTGTTCTGTTCCAGGGACTTGCTGGATGGAAAGAAGATGGAGAAAAGGATAGGGATAGTAGGAAGAGAGAACAAATTCTACCTATCTTTTGATTACCAAGGCAGCATCAAATACATTTCTACTAAAGTCTTATAGCCCACTACAGATATAAATTGCCTGTCTTATCCCACTAATTTTTACGGTAAGAAAATTGGCACCCCACAGAAAAAGTCATCATAGCAAAATCCTCCAGAGGCTGACATACCCCGATTCTCATTTATTTTTTAAAAAGATTTGTATATATCCACAAAAGAGGGTTAGAAAGATTGTAGTTTTTCCCACTAGCTCCTTTGTGCAATCAAATGGAATCTATCCTTACTATAGACTCAAGTGTTACAAAACTAGATGTCTCAGCAAGGGAGATAATTCAGATATTCTATAAAAATACACAAGCATTGGAACATACTGTGCAGAAGTGACAGATGATGTGAAACAGATCTTGTGATACTGGGATTTCCGCCATTCATTGCAAAGACCAGCTTTTAAAGATACTTTTTTTCTAGGTCAAACTACATTTGGATAATGTTAGTTTTATTGGGATTTGTGCCAGTAGTTGTTTGTTTATTTCGTTCTTGGATAAACCTTTTGATTTTTCTTGTTAAAGAAAACCTTTGTAAGCCTGGCTATTTTAATTTGTTGTGAAAATATGTTTATTGCAAAAATACAGCTCCCGCCTTTTTTTTTTTTTTTTGCAGGGGAAGGGTGTCTCTTTGTTTAGGCACCTTAGAATTCAGCCCTGACATTTGCTAAATAAAAAAGGGAAGAAATCCATTAGAAGGTCTTCTCTCAAATTCACCCCAAGGGCTCGACTATTCTAGATAGCATAATGCAATGTCTGGCATATTTCCAAAGAATCATAAGGCTTCACTGAAACTAGAAGATATAGTAGCCACATTCAGTTATTATTTTGTTGGGGGGGGGACAAGTAATTTTTCAGGTGAATATTCTCACCCTTGTGAAGTCCATTGAAAGGCTTCATCCTGCTTGACACTAAGAATCCCCTCAAATTCTCACTGACATGCCTTTAATATCACCAGCAGCTGTCAAAATCATATCTTTAAAACCTCCCTCAAACAAATGTTATAGCTGTTAACACAAAGGTGTTTCCACAAACCTCAAAAGGCAATTTCCATCATACACTGAACTTTTGCAGACAAAAAAAAGGGGGGAGACACATGGAACTGAGTTGGGTTGCAGCCAGTAAAGCACTTGAGGTTGTGAAAGCCACCAAGACACTTCAGTATTTCATTAGGTAAGAAAGACTGAAATTAAACTCCAACAGAGCTGTTTACAAATGCATCCTTGGCAGGTTCCCACTGCAATCTGAAACTGTCACACCAGAAGGTTTTTATCAGTAGGAGCATTCAAAAACCGCAAGAGGTAATGAATCTTTTTTTACATATATCACTTTTGCGTGAATGGTATTTGCTAAATTCAATTAATTATATCCCACTCTGAATTCAATTTGCAATTCTAATAGAATTGCACATATAACATACATAAACCTTTACCTTCCCGCTCCGTCTCTTTATATAGCTTTCAGAGAGAGATAAATTCAACACCAACCAGAGAGGAAGAACTCTAATAATTCCTAATGTTCTTGGCTTTGCCATCCACCGATCAACAATATTGACAAAGAGATGTTTTGCACAAGCACCTAGTACATGTGCCATGTTGGTTTAAAGGCTTATTATCCAAAAGCTGCTTTCACAGATGTGCCAACCCTGCTAAAGCAAGATACACAGAGACATTCTCCATCAAACATGACACAACTATTTACTTGCTGTTTCATTTAAGAGTTCACGGTGGTTAATACATTGTTTCCTCATATGTTCCCCCATAACCAGTCAGTCTTTGAATTTGGTTGATGTGCAAAGCAGCGCCTGGTCCATTTAATGGCTCAGAATGGACTAGTTGTTAGATTTCCCTGGTGTCTATCCAACACTTTAACGATTTCACCACACTAGATCGACACGACATTGTATGACATTATTAGCTAATTGGTTAAGGAAGTGCCCAGAGGCTTAAAACATACACAAATTAAAATAAAAGTAGAAATAAAGCAGGTTAGCCAAGCATTGACTATTTGGCGCTTCCAACATTAGATTGAAGAGACCAGAAACGTAGGATATTATAGTCTGTGGTCAATTACCACAGAGCCATAATTTCATCATCCAAATGGCTAGTTGGGCTGCGGGCTTAATCACATTGGTAGCCAAAACTGGCACATGCTTATGATTCATTAATCATTTAACCATACAAAGATAAAATTTATTCAGCCAACTTAGGACAACTTTCTTCAAGTTAAATCCATTGAGACATCTTATAGGACTTAATAAAAAGGATTGACTTATCCAGCTTTTAAATTACTCTTGCATACAATAACCACCACAGCTCTGTAGAAAATAATGCAAGAAAACACCTTTTGCACAGGGACATCTACATGGTAGGCCAAAATGTTAAATATACAGTTTAACAGTTAAATACAGTTTCCTCTATCATATTAGAGCCACTGTCCTCCAATCTCCCAGAGATTCTTTCACTGGGAAGAAGATTTAGACTGCAGGCCAAAATAGATACTGAAAACAAAACCGTCTAGTTTCAAAACAGAGCAGTGAGAGGGACTGTGACTCTACAACCCTCCATAACTTCCCATTATCTTAAGTGGAAGCCTTGGAGCATTTGTTGGAAACCGATGATCCTGCAGTACTGCTAACTGGAATTCTCAGCATCTTTCTCTGCCGAGGCAAGGGGCCAACGGTGATGAGGTGGGCAGGAGCTGGGAAAAAAGGCGGGAAAAGCTGGCAGGAGAAAAGCTCTCCCGGCCTTAAAATGCCCCCGAGGCGTCCCTGCGGTGCCAAGCCACCACAGCTTCTGCCTGGGCGGCGGCATCCCTTCCAAGCCTCCCCAGTCTAGCCTGCCCAGTCCGGCTCAGGAGCCCCAGGGGTTACCCAGAGAAGATCCTCCAAAACACCTCAGACGCTCCCCTCCTGCTCTCCCCCCAGCCGCGTGCCGTCCTGCTCTTCCATTAAAAAATTGGGACATTTTGGAAAGCGGGGGGCACACGGGACAAATCATTCAAAAGTGGGACCTCTGGTCACCTTACTTTTATATACAGACTAGGTCAACTATTTCCTAGAGCTGTACTGACTAGAATTTATTTCATAGACTCATTTTCTGAACTTTTTACCATAAGGATATTCCTGTCTGCTTCTTGAACCTTCTGACTCGGGCGTCTAAATAGGGGCTCCTGGACTTCCATATCCCCATCCTACCCTGTCTCAGACATTACCATCATTGGGGTTTCTATAGTCTCTGAAGGTTCCTCAGGTTCCATCCAACTCTCTCTCACTCTCACTCTCTGATTCAGACAACAAGATCATGGGCCTACGGTACCAAGACGGGCCTGGTTGATCCTCCTCAGAATAGTCACTAACTGACCTGGTCGTAGACCGCTCATAGCAAAAGCTACAGGGTATTTTGTGAATATTGTACCTTCAGGCCTAGCCTCAGCCCTGCCACCATCTATCGCTATTCAGGGTAGCCTAGTTGAGGGAGATGGAAAGATAGAAAATTGTTTTATCTTTTTGGGGGGTCAAGTTAAATATCAAAAGAATAAAGTTAGGCTTTGTTTAAAAAAAACTTCTTTTTTTTGACACACAGAGCCCCAAATTTAGATCCAGGCTGATGGCAGAGCAGCTCCAGGAAATACCTGTTCGAAACCTTAGGGGTATTTTGGCAAAGCCCATAGTCAATTGCAAAAAACAAGGGTGAAATATTAACCAGCACAGCAACACACAAGTTCCCTTTGGCCACTGCATCAAGTTGGAATTTGGGCCCCCAAGAATGGCTCTGTATTGAATGCCTATTTGCAGGAGATGCTGATAGTAGCAATGCTTTCAGTCACCAGCAGAGTGGGTTGAGAAGCCACATCAGTTCCTGGAGTGTTTATGGGGCTTAGCTGCATTAAGCAAGGACATTCATGCCGTCATGACTATAAATAACCTCCTGCATTGAGGATATATGGGAACACAGCTCAGTGTTCAACCACCAGGCAAAAATATTCACTCCTAGGTTTTCTCAGTGGCTCCTTTCCAAATGCTTCTTGTTGTTGTTTTAAATTGCAGATTGTGCGGAGCGGATCTCAGACAATTTTTTTATCTCCCACGAAATAGTCACATTTCACTTGTAAAAAAAATCAGTATTCCATAGGAAATGTTCTTTATATGGTAAACTGCAGCTTTTTTTATGAGTACTGAAAATGTTATTAATTTTAACAATTGACACTTGAACAACGTTTTATAGCCTGGCCAACCAAAGCACTGGCTTGAATACCTTTCACAACTGAATCTATCCAAGCAAGAGGAGAGCAAATTATGGGTCCTTTGCAAGTTGCATTTCTTCTTACAAAGTGCTCATCCTGGCTCCAAGACAGCCAATTTATTACATCCTCACAACGGAGCCCCCCTCTTTGCTGAAGAGATGTAGGAACTAAGATTTGGGGTGTAGAATCTTTAAGAAGAAAACTTCAGTGATTATATTCCTCATCAGTCAGGCTACAGGACTACTGTTCTGTAGGAGCTCACAGAGAAAAAATATATGTTGAGGGTTTTTTTGAAGAAGATATATAGATCTGGATAGCAACCGCAAGCCAATCACCACTAGTGTTCTGTTTCAGACACAAACACAGTTGCTAAGGAGTTACTAAGGAGTCAGGAGTGTTGGTTTTAACCTATAAAGCCCTTCATCGCATCGGACCAGAATATCTCCAGGACCGCGTTCTGCCGCACGAATCCCAGCAACCGGTTAGGTCCCACAGAGTTGGCCTTCTCCGGGTCCCGTCGACTAAACAATGTCGTCTGGCGGGACCCAGGGGAAGAGCCTTCTCTGTGGCGGCCCTGACCCTCTTGAAACCAGGTCCCCCCAGAGATCAGAATTGCCCCCACCCTCCTCGCCTTTCGTAAGCTCCTTAAAACCCACCTCTGTCGTCAGGCATGGGGGAATTGAGATATTCCTTCCCTCCAGGCCTATACAATTTATGCATGGTATGTTTGTGTGTATGTTTGGTTTTTAATAAGGGTTTTTAGCTATTTTAAATATTAGATTTGTCATACGCTGTTTTATTATTGTTGTTAGCCGCCCCGAGTCTACGGAGAGGGGCGGCATACAAATCAATCAAATAGATAGATAGATAGATAGATAGATAGATAGATAGATAGATAGATAGATAGATAGATAGATAGATAGATGATAAATAAATAAATAAATAAGCAGACAAAATTGAAAACCAAGGTGTCTGTGCAAAGAGTTCTTGCCTGAATAACTCTGTTCAAGCAGCAATAGAGTGGTCCAAATTCATTCCAAGAGTCAGAGTGCCAAGTCATGAAATCAGCTAGTCTAATAATCAAAAGTTCCAGAACAAGAGTCACAAACTCAAAATGGTTATTTCCCACAAGTACTGAAAGCAAAGCAGCTATATAAATCTCTGTCTCCAAGCAGGTGGCTGCAATTAACATATTTTTCAGACTATAAAACACACTGGAGTATAAGACGTACCTTAGTTTTTAGGGAGGAAAATAAGAAAAAAACCTGATTTAGGGGTGGATGACCTCCCTGAATACCCTCAATCAGCTGTTCCCAGAGATGAACTTTCATAACAGGTTTGTTGGTTGTGAGCTATGTGCCTTGCTTTTTCAGTCTGTGAAACCTCCATTTCAGAGGCGTATTTCCAGCCTATGAAACATCTATTTCAGAGGCTTTTTTGCAGCCTGTAAAACCTCCGTTGCAGAGGATTTTTTCCAGCCTGTGAAACCTCCATTTCAGAAGCTTTTTTCCAACCTGTGAAACCTCCATTTCAGAGGCCTTTTTCCAGCCTGTGAAACTTACACTGTAGTCCCACCCAGCCTCTCAGAGGTTTCACAGGCTGTTTTCAAAATGGAGGCTCTGAAACCTCCATTTGAGAGGCGGGGGGGAGGTGTGTCTTATACTCCAAAAAATACAGTACAGTGATACCTTGTCTTACAAACTTAATTGGTTCTGGGACGAGGTTCTTAAGGTGAAAAGTTTGTAAGACAAAACAATGTTTCCCATAGGAATCAATGGAAAAGCGATTAATGCGTGCAAGTCCAAAACTCACCCCTTTTGCCAGCCGAAGTGCCCATTTTTGTGCTGCTGGGATTCCCCTGAGGCTCCCCTCCATGGGAAACCCCACCTCCGGACTTCCATGTTTTTGCGATGCTGCGATTTCACTGAGGCTTTCCTCGCTGGGAAACCCCACCTCCGGACTTCCATTGCCAGCGAAGCACCCATTTTTGCGCTGCTGGAATTCCCCTGCTGGGATTCCCCTGAAGCATCACAAAAACACGGAAGTCCGGAGGTGGGGTTTCCCATGGAGGGGAGCCTCAGGGGAATCCCAGCAGCACAAAAACGGGTTCTTTGCTGGCAACAGAAATCTGGAGGCAGGACATCCCAGTGGCGGCGGTGGGTTTGTAAGGTGAAAATAGTTTGTAAGAAGAGGCAAAAAAATATTAAATCCCGGGTTTGTATCTTGAAAAGTTTGTATGACGAGACGTTTGTAGGACGAGGCATTACTGTATTCCTTTCTTGCCCTTTGTCTGACAAGGAGCCTCATTGAAGAGCATTGCTCTGTTCACCGCTGCATGTGCCTAGAACCAATGTTCAGGGGGTCATGGCTCATTGATGCACCAGCTGAACAGGAAATGCCTATGGCTGATGAACTATGAATGAATAATGATTTAATGATTCTTGAGGTTAACAATCCTGAAGCTGACAATCCACAGGTTCAGCTTGGGCAAAAGGTCAGAATCAGATACTTAATGGTGGCTCATGATACCTGGTACAGGTAGTCCTCGACTTATAATAATTTAAGTTTAATTTAATTGATTTGACTTCTATGCCATTTGGTAATCACTTGAAGTTACAACAGCACTGAAAAAGGGACTTATTTTGACCATTTTTCACACTTATGACTTTTGCAGGATCCCTGTAACAACAAGATCAAAATTCAGATGCTTAACAACCGACTCATGTTTATGAGGGCTGAAGGGCCTTTGGTCTTTTGACAAGCAAAGTCAATGGGGAAATCTGTGATCCCCATTGTGATCTTTTGACAAGCAAAGTCAATGGGGAAACCAGATTCACTTAACAACCGTGTTACTAACTTAGCAGCTACAGTGATAAATGGGGCAAAACTCACTTAACACATTTTTCACTTAGTAACACTTCACTTAGTGACAGAAATTTTGAGGTCAATCGTGGTTGTACCTGTATTGAAATGGCTGCCCCTATTTGTCTCTTCACTCAATGAAAGATGCCAGGTTTTAAAATCCTAAATAGCCAAAGGTCAGATTGTCCAAAAGAAAATCAGTTCGATCTTTTTTAATGAATGCATCAAATCATGAATACTCAAGCTTTCCAAATTCTGAATATATATTAATCCCCTTACTTCTTTGGAGGGAAAATTTGACTGTAGCCAGTCACAAAACCATTTACCAGGAAACAAATGGATTAAGCTTACGGATGAAATCCTTTAAAGTCTGCTAGTTCACTTTGTGCGTGTTTTGCACACGCATGTGTGCTACAGGCACTACTGTGCGGTGTTGAAAAAGGAGCATTTTCAGGCCATCAGAGTCTGCAAAGGTAAGTAGAACAGCGAGGGTGGGGAAATCAGCTGTGCCGCACAATTTAGATTAGCTAGAAAGCAGGAAATATTGTTTTCTAGCTAATCTAGATTATGCGACACAGCTGATTGTCTGATATAGCATTTTTTACTACTGGTTCAAGCAAAACGGGCTGAACCTGTAGCATTTCACCTCTGGTTAAGCTGTTCTCCATTGCATCCAGGGGTGGGCTGCTAGCTGGAAGGCTAAATTGGGCTCACCGCCTGGGCTCATGAGTGCTAGCGGGGCCAGTACAATTTTGCTTCTGCACCTGTGGAGGTACGCACGGAGCCACAGGTGCGCCTGTGATTCAGTGAGTTTTTTGCTTCTGCGCATGCCGAAATATGGGCGCACCTGCGGCTTCGTGCGCAATTTTGCTACCTCCACCGGTGCAGAAGCAAAATCGCACTGGCCCCGCTAGCACTCATGAGCCACAGTGGCAAGCCCAATTTAGCGTTCCAGCTGGCAGCCCACCCTTGATTGCATCCCTGGGGCATTCTTTATCACTTTAGGCTTACCTTTATCTAATTTTGGGGGGTCCCCAGAAACATTTTTGGCAACTAAAGTTGATGCCAGAGGCTGTCACTTTAAGATGTGACATCCAAGCTTTAAAAAAAAAGTTTTAAAATGAAGTGAAGAATATGCCCAGGGAGGTGTAAGCAAACATACTGAGATCATCCTCATGATCCAAGGCTTTTTATGTATTTCCTCTGAAGCAGAAGTGAGATTACTAGTGAAAATACTAATTTTCCCATAGCAACAGAAATTCAAAAGACCGGGTGTTGAGAAAGTCTCTTTCAGCTGGCTTGACCAGAAAATGCAGGCTGGAAACAAGGCAGAAGTACTTACCTATGTTTGTAATGGACATGTGAACACTGATTTAATTTGCATTAGGAATGTTTCTCTGTAGACAGTCATGATCAGAATAAATCTACAGCAAAGCATTTAAGGGAGAATAAAATGAAAACTGGAGGCAGGCTGACATTTTACTCTTGCGGTATAAAACAGACTAACCAGAAAGCAGAGGAAAAAATAGCAGCCAATTAGACAAAACCTGTAGCCCAAGATGTTACATTGCTTTCACATGGCATGTTGTGATGTTTTCCCCCTTTGCGGAGCTGGGGTGGGCATGGCCTGTGTGTGGCGCATCTGGCCCATAGGCCACCAGTCTGCCCTAGTCTATCCAATCTATTATTTTAACATATACTGCTCAAAAAAATAAATAGAACACATCCTAGATCTGAATGAATGAAATATTCTCATTGAATATTTTGTTCTGTACAAAGTTGAATGTGCACAACAGCATGCGGAATTGATTGTCAATCAGTGTTGCATCCTAAGTGGACAGTTTGATTTCACAGAAGTTTGATTTACATGGAGTTATATTGTGTTGTTTAAGTGTTCCCTTTATTTTTTTTGGAGCAGTGTATATAAGTAAAGGTTCTCCTTGCACATATGCGCTAGTTAATCCTGACTCTAGGGGGCACTGCTCATCTCCATTTCTAAGCCGAACAGCTCAGTGCTCTCTGATGACAATTCTATGGTCATGTGACCAGCATGACTAAATGCCGAAGGCGCACGGAATGCTCTTACCTTCCCACCAAAGGTGGTCTTTATTTGTCTACTTGCATTTTTACATGCTTTCGAACTGCTAGATTGGCAGAAGCTGGGACAAGTAACGGGAGCTCACCCCGTTATGCGACACTAGGGATTCGAACTGCTGGCCTTTCTGATCGACAAGCTCAACATCTTAGCCACTGAACCCCCGCGTCCCCCTTCATCATATATATGAGGTTACAAAACTGCAGGCACTTTATAAATGAATTATAAGAGCGCAGGGAACAATAATAAAGCTGAAATGTGTCCCACAGGCAGTCTAGCTCTCCACTTTCTATATGAACATCTGGAATGAATTATCTAAATTCCACTCCCTCCATTTGGTAAAGAGGAGAGTGGACTTAAACATCTCTAATACAAATCAACTAAAGAGCCCTATACAAAGCAAGCCAAATTATTCTGGCTTGGCCTGCCCTCTTCATTGTTTCCCTTTATAAGTGTTGCGGATGAAGTTATTTACACATTTAAAGAAACTGATATATCATTGGAAGTTGGACATTGAACAGAAGCCTGCCACTGAAGTTCTAAAGTAGTTGCCAAAATCCATTACACTTATACTTTTAAGTGGGTGGAACCTGCCATTTCAAAGGCCCTTTAATGTCCTGGAAGAATGTTACGATAGGCATTCTGGAACATTGTGGCAAATTCCCATGCTCAGCCAACACTTCAAAATGTCCCAGAAAAGCAGTGGAGGGGTAGGGAGAGAATCAGGTTGCATTTTGTCAAGGGCATCTTCAGCATTGAAGCCTGTCTAAGTTCTGTTTTGATTTCACTGATACAAACAAGTGTTTTGAATATGGTCCAGGTGTGCTAAATGCCACAGTGGTAACACATCAGGTAGCCTATCACAAATAAATAAATACACCTGACATGCTATATATAAAAATCTTTCTATAAAAATGGTTGCTGATTAGAATGGTAAAATTTTAGAAGAAGATTTATGGAGTTTAATATGATAAAGAAAACAGTACAGTAGAATACGGCGGAGTTTCATGTAAGGAACATGGTGTCATCCAACCAAGCTGGAGTTATAAATATGGACTTCTCCGGTACAGTCAGGTATGCAGATCTGGTAGGGAAAAAATCATATTTTTTTTCTTTTCCCCTCTTCTGGACTCTGGGTATGTTTTTCCTATCACAGTAAATGAGGTTGAATGTGTGTAAGTTTAGAAGAGCTGTGCATGTGTGTGTGTGTATGTGTACATACACATACAGTTTCTATAGTAGATAATGTATATTTTTGTGTGCCTGTGTGTAATATGTATGTACAGTACACATATGGCATATATACATGGAATTAAATAGTATATTTTGGATGTTCAGTAATAGTAAGTAGAAATTGTATCTCTTTGAGGCGAGGAGTGGCCAGGCACCCTAACCCTAACCCAAACTCTTGACATGAGTGATGTCAAATTGGCCACTTTTAAGCCAGTCACGTGACCTTTAAGCCATCCTCTGGTCACATGATCATCAAGCCATTCCCACCTGGTCACATGGCCAGCAAGCCACACCCACAAAATAAACCATGCCCACAGTGTGGTAGTAAAAAAATTTTTGCAGTCCTTCATTGAATATATATTCGGTAAGAAACTTAAATCAGTCCCATCTTTTGGTTTGGAATGTCAAAAATTCAGAAAATGTCTACCTTGACTCTGCTGGCATGTCACCCCATTCCTATTCTGGACAAATGGGGTTTCTCTAGACTCTCCTCTCCTGGCTTTTTGGAACTTGCACAGGAAGGCCCTATTCTCAGAGGGTTTCTGAAAATTGCCTGAGAATGCTCGTCTGATTTTCAGAAAGCTCAGAGGTTGTGTGAGGTTGTGTGGCTTCTAGAATAGGGGGGTCAAATTCAATTTCACCGAGAGCCCCATTAGAGTTGTGTTTGACCTTGGGGGGTGAGCGGTGGTCAAGGTGGGCATGGCCAACTCAATGTCACTTGTGTCGGGGTCTCTATGATAGCCCAAGCGCTCCATCCTCCTGAGCTCTGTTTTCACTGGCAGAGGCACCACAAACCATTCATTTGCTGTTTCCAGGGCAGCCCCATGAGCCACATCTAAGCATCCCATGGGCCGGATTCCGCCCACGGGTCTTAAGTTTGATACCACTGTTCTAGAAGATCCAGATGGTGTATCGCCTTTGGTACAAGTGTCATATCATTGCTCTCACAGTGGTTCTCAACCTGGGCATTGGGACTCTTTTGAGGGTCACATGACCTTTAAGAACTAAAGCTTCTATTCTGGCGCCTTGGAACATATTTTTACAATCTGACCAATCAGGCATTTATAGTGGAGGTGTCCCTCTGAACTTTCTGCCAATTAGCTTAAAGCACTGTTGGGAGAATTGGCACTAGACTTATAGTTGGGGGGTCACTACAACATGAGGAACCGTATTAAGAGGTCGTGGCATTAGAAAAGTTGAGAACCACTACACTTAACTAAAAGTCTTTTACTAGGCTTTTAATTAACATTATAGTATTGCAGGCATTGTTGCCTGAAAGCTGCGCGAGTGCGCGCGCGCGCGCCCGCCCCCAAGTACCCCCCGTGCACCCTTTTTCACGGCTGCGCGCTCCCCATCTCCCTGCCAGCCCTCAGGGGGGCGGGGGTGGGAAGGCGCCGGCAGCAGAAGGGAAGGGAGCCGCGGCTGCCCCTGTCTCCCCACGGTGCCTCCGGCCCCCTCGGCCTTTCGGCGCTGCCCCCCACCTGCCCGATCCACCCCCTCTGCTCCTCCGCCGCCTCCTTCCTTTGGCCGTGGCTCCTCCCGCACCCGGAATGCACGCCCTGCCCGTCTCACAGTCCCTTTGCCAATAGCACTTTCATCCCGGGCTCTCAGCAAGGGGATTGCAGGTGAGGCGGGGCAGGCGTTCTCTCAGCGGAGGCCGGCGAAGGTGATATTCAATGTCGGGGGTGCGCACACGGTTGTGTGCGCTCCCTATCTCCATACCAGCCCACTCGGAACATTCAAAATAAGAAAAACCTTCGCCGGCGAAGGCTTTTCTTATTTTGAATGTTCCAAGTGGGCTGGTATGGAGATAGGGAACACGTGCAACCGCCCGCCTTCGCCAGCCTCCGCTGAGAAGAACGGAGAGAGAACGAGTAAGAGCAACAGACAGCAAGATAGAGAGAAAGTGAGAAAAAGAGAGAGAGAGAAAGGGGAGAGAGAAAGAGATAGCAAGAGAGAGAGAACAAGAGAGAGAAAGTGTGAGAAAGAAAACAAGAGAGAAAGAGTGAGAGAGAGAGAGAAAGCAAGAGAGAGAAAGAAAACAAGAGAGAGAAAGTGAGAAAAAGAGAGAGCAAGAGGGGGAGAGAGAGAGAAAGAAAGAGATGAGAGAGGAGGGAAGAGAGTGAGAGAGAGGAAGAAAGCAAGAGAGAGAGAGACAGAGAAAGCAAGAGAGAGAGAGAAGAGTGGAAGGAAGAGATAGAGAGAAATGATAGAAAAAAGGGGAGAAAAGAGAAATGAGAAAATGATTGAGGCAGAGAATGACAGGAAAGAGAGAGAAACAGAAAGTGACTCTTGATTTAAAGCATATGGTAAAAGCACCTAAATAATAACAGAGAAAAAAAACCCCAGCCCTCACCTGTTTTTATTAATAGTTATGTTTTTGGTTTTGCTGGTTGATTTAGTTTTAATAGTAATGGATTTTGGTTTTTTTAAAATTATTAATTTCTTTTAATAAAAAAGAAGGGATTTTTTCTTATTTATTTATTTATTTATTTATTTATTTATTCTATGCCGCCCAGTCCCAAAGGGACTGTCGCTCAGACACTATACATTTCCGCCCACACCAGAAAAAAATTAGAGGGTACATTGATTGCAGGTAGTCCTTAACTTACAACAGTCCATTTAGTGACTGTTTGAAGTTACAATGTACTGAAATAGTGACTTATGACCATTTTTCACTTACGACCATTAAAGCATCCCTACAGCGATGGACTCATATTTATGACAGTTACATTATTTCAGAGTCATGCGATCTCCTTTTGCTTCTGTCTGACTAGCAAAGTCAATGGGAAAGCCTGATTCACTTAACAATCACGTTGCTAACTTAACTACAATTATTCACTTAAAAACTGTGGCCAGAAAGGTCATAAAATGGGGCAAAATTCACTTAACTGTCTCCTTTAGCAACATAAAGTTTGGACTCAAATGTCGTCATTAAGTCGAGGACTACCTGTATAGCATTGGTGGCACTAAACAGAATATGCAATAGAGCAGTTAGTGGATTCCATAGTAAAAAATGAATGCAATTTCATCCTCGCTACTTTTGTTTTTTTAGCCTTGTAAAGCCATTAAAATGTCTGAATAAACAACCATCTCTAAGGAAAACAGCTGGAGTTCATGCATCACCAAGGATGAATATACTCAATTTCCAAATGCTTGGCAGATTTTCCCTGCCAGAGTCAAAACAAGGGATTTTGAAGCCTAAGGACCTGACTCCAAATAAGGGGGTGCTCCTATAAAAGACTGGCGGGATCCCAGATTTTCTGCAGAAGGTCCTTCGTGACTAAGTGGCCAGTTTGACAATCTAAATCATTCTTTTTCTTTTCTCATTCAGGTGTGAAGCTTTCTTACATCTTTCCCCAAAGTTTTGCTTCCAGGGTAGGAAAAAACTGATCAGACAGATGAATAGTTGCTTAAAATAATCCAAACACTTTCCCATCAACCAGCAGGGCCAACATTGTGGCACCTCAGCCTACTCAAAATTTCATTGAGCGGCTTCATGACAACATTGGCAGCCTGTCTATTTTTTTAGGAACCCGAAACTTTTTTATGCATAAAAAGAAGGCCTGGGTGGGTGGAGGACACGCTCCCCCTTACATAATCATGAAGTTGATTGTGTTCCGTGTTTCTGCTAACCAGGACTGTCTGGGTTTACAAATTCCACTCCGCCATCATTTGGTGTGCTCGGTTTTGATTTAATACTGTGTAGTATGTGAACTCAACCTTTAGGGGCTTCTAAATCTTCTGTACAATTAGTCCTATGGCTCAGCCAGGTCATAAGATATAGATTACAACACACTGGGGCACAAGGTAAGGTGTACAGCAAATCAGTCTAGTTTATTGAAGTGATAAACATATACACTGTATAGTGTCTCTCCCAAATGGAGCAGAATACCAAATATTAAGCTATGCCAACATACAAGTGTCATTAAAGCCGTGCTTCTTTCTGCTTAATTTAGCCTTTTGCCCTTGATATGGACAGGAACTTTGGTTTAAAACCGGAGCTGCACAGCCGGAGCATAGGTCCACACCCAACATTTCATTATTATTAGGCAGGCAAATTGAAGAATCTGAGAAGGCAGAGTGGGGTAGTAATAAAAAGCACTGGGCTACAAACCAGGAGACTGTGAGTTCTAATTCTGTCTTAGGCACAAAGCCACTTGGGTGACCTTGAGCTACTCAGTCTCTTATCTGAGCCCGAGAAGCAGTAGGAAAGATCTCTCTCCCCCTTCCTTCCTCTCCTTCTACCCCACCATCCATCCACCCATCCATCCAGATCGTGCAGAATGCAGCTGCGAGAGCAATCATGGGCTTCCCAATGTATGCCCATGTTACACCCACACTCCGCAGTCTGCATTGGTTGCCGATCAATTTCCAGTCACAATTCAAAGTGTTGGTTATGACCTATAAAGCCCTTCATGGCATCGGACCAGAATATCTCCGGGACCGCCTTCTGCCGCATGAATCCCAGCAACCGGTTAGGTCCCACAGAGTTGGCCTTCTCTGGGTCCCATCGACTAAACAATGTTGTTTGGCGGGACCCAGGAGAAGAGCCTTCTCTGTGGTGGCCCTGACCCTCCCCCCGGAGATCAGAACCCGCTCCCCCCGGAGATCAGAACTGCCCCCACCCTCCTTGCCTTTCGTAAAGTTCTTAAGACCCATCTCTGCCATCAGGCATGGGGGAACTGAGACATCTCCCCCAGGCCTATACAGTTTATACATGGTATGTTTGTGTGTATGCTTGCTTTTAATAATGGGGTTTTTAGTGTTTTTTAAATTATTAGATTTGTTCTTACATTGTCTTTGTTATTGTTGTGAGCCGCCCCAAGTCTACAGAGAGGGGCAGCATACAAATCTAATAAAATAATAATAATAATAATAATAATAATAATAATAATAATCCAATTTAGGTAGCATCCATCTCATTCACAGAGTGTCTCCAAATGTCTTACCAAAAAAAAATTGCAGGGCAGGTAAGATTCAGGCAGTCAATTCGAGTCGAGATTGAGTCCAAGGCTCAAATACATACACTCTAGCACCCAATTAAAGAAATTCATCAAGAGGTACCATCCGTGAATCAATCTGGCATAGAGTTCAGTTCAGTATATTTGCAGATCACTCCAGCCAGACTTGGAAACAACAACGCTACTGATTTTTTTTTTCACTGTACATTGCATGACACCAATTGTCCTGCCAGTTCTAAACATGGACAGGAAAATGTTGAGGATTGTGAGATCAAGTTTACTAATGACCGCCCCAACTCCAATCAATACGGCACTGGAGGTCCATTAACAGGCCTCATAAGCTTTGTAAGCGTATAACTTGTAGTGGACATAAGATCTCTACCAACCCAATGTCAGAATCTAGTGAGTCCATATATTCTATTGCTCCTGTCCCCAATCAAATGCTCTCGAGAAACCCACCAGCATAACATTTTGAAAATTTGCAGTATCTTTGTTACAACCAGGTTGTGTCATTGCTCTTCCTTTCACGCACGGCCATTAGAGGAGACTGCATCTTCCTTGCAATTTCTCACTCATCAAAGTGACTCATTCGGAAAACAAATTGAATTGAAGATAATTGCTATATCCAGTGTTTAAATTCATTTTTTTTAAAAAAGAATACTATTTTCAGGTGTAAGAGTGAAGGTTGGCTCTGCTTTTGTGGCAAAGAGAAAAAGAAACCTACAATAAAACATTTGTGAAATATTGACATTTAGTACATGTTTTCTTACGTGGAGGCCACTCTACCCACTCTACCAAGTCAAAGCAAGAATGGATGCATATTGCAAAACTCATTTGTTCATTATAAGCAAATTAAATAATCAAGCTGCTGTTTGACATTTCCTCTAGAAAAAGTATATATGTTCTGCATAATTAGAAGGAAATATAGTCATTTTAAATGGCTATAAATGGGTTTTAATGGGTTTTATAGTCATTTTATATTCGCTTTGCATACAGTTCGATGGGCATAAATTAGGTCTCAGCAGTTTTTGTTTTTTTAAAAATCTAATTAAAATCCTGATCACTAAAACTGGCAAGCGGCCACCTATAAAACCTTTTTGAGCACCTGATACAGTTTGGAAGCAGCAATCATGAATAGCAGAGGAGAGGAAGGGACAACAGAGTTTGAATTTTCTACGCTTACCAAAAGGAGGTTTAGAAAATTCTGGTCAGGGTTGCTGATTTGGTTTTAGTGTTGTTTTTAATACTGAACATCTCTGACTGTGATACCTGATTCACAGGCACAATGGGCAGCCTCTCCAAGAGAAGAGCATCTTATGTACATGTTGGCACCAATAACATCTGAATGATTCTTGTCCGTTTGTTTATTTATTAAATTTATTTGCAGCCCATCTCTCAGTGATACAGATAAGGCAGCTAGCTAGGCAAATCAGCCCACCATTACTAAATGTGCAAGAACAGTGACTCAGCCAGAGATCCCTTAGCAATCTCTCTTGAAGGCAGTGATGGACTCCTACGGGAACGGCCAGGAACACAGTTCGAGTAGCCAAATTTGGAGCTCTACCTCAGAGCACCCGATTTGCACTGAAAGATGTTGAAACAAAATGCATAAGCCACACCCACAATGTAGTAGTAAAAATTTTGGTAGCCCATCACTGCTTAAAGGCCACTTTACAGCAAAAGAGTGGACAGTCCTGTTGCACTGAGTGGACAGAAGAAGAAGTAGGCACCTCAGACAAAGTGGAAGAAGCCTTCCTTCGGCGAGGACGGTACACGTTCTTTGGGTGAAGAAAGTCCCAAGTTCACTTCCTTCTATTGCCAACACATCTCACCAAAGTTTGCTTTCGTGCATTAAAAAAACAAATAACAGAGTAGGAAATGAACCTGTACCCAATAGCTTGTCTGCCAGTTCCATCTCCAGATCTTCACAAGATTTGTGCACTACCCTGGTATGTATGTAGGTGTTGAACTTCCAGTGACCAGTATGAGAGAGAGAGAGTAATAACCCCAAATTTAACACACCTGCTCCCTCATCACACATATCACTAATGAATCACATGACATCAGGGAGGGAAAACAGCTACTTGGGCCCTTATCACTTAGGGGTGTACTCATTATTGTTTCTGGCTTAGATATTAATGGCTGTGTGTTGCATTATTTTGAGGGGACATCACATTTACAGTTATACAACTGTATACTTACTACTTTACATTGTAGCCAAGTGTCATTTCTGTAGTATTTTCACATGAAAAGATATACTTAAATATTTACAAAATGTGAGGGGTGGACTGACTTCTGTGACATACTGTGTACTGTATATACATATTTATTGTATAAAAATAACAAGCTCCCCTTTTAAATATTTTTATTATACCCCCATTACTAGCTGGTTTGGACATGCCTGTTTTAAACCATAGTTATTGAAAAAGTCACATTGACCTTACTAAGGAAGTCAGAAATAAGCCAACTCATGATGTGCAATTTAGCAATTATATAGAGAGAGATCCAGGCCACAGGCTTTCACACATGTTCTCCTACTGAATCTTGATTTCAGCATTAATCAGTCTCCCATATCTCCACTCCAAATCCTCTCATATAGCAGGAGTTGGCACACAGCATAGGGCACCTTGACTATTTTGGATTAAATCCAAGGACTCCTCCATGGGATGACCTCTGCCAGTTCAAATCAGGTCAGTCATCCTTAGAAGTATGTGAAAGTATTCTGCTTTTTAAATTATTATATGCAAGCTCACATTTGCGAACCGGTGTGGGAAGGTAAGTGAATACCACTTCTGCCTGTGAGCTAGGGAAGATTGCATAAGGCTGGCCCAGCATCTTTGCCAATGGTAATTCAAGCAGTGTGCAATGAAAGGGGTAATCCAAGACACTGCAAAATACACACATTAATGGATACATACAATTCCCAAACACAGCAAAATAAACACCTTTCAAATTACAAAGCCAGCTGGAATGAAACTAGTAGAAAGTGTACACTTAAGTTTAAAAAGCTGGGTAGTGTTTTTTCAATTTTATCCATCTGTTTGTTTACCTGGAAGTAAATCTCACTGAACTCAAGTTGACTTGCTTCTAAAATATACATGCCTAAGAATGCATGGTAAGAAAACAATGAAATCTTCCAGAGGCAGTTCTCAAAAGGAAGACTGATCCATCAACAGAGTATTGCTACTGAGCAAGTGCAGGCATGAACCTTCTCCAAATTTGTCCCAAGATAATGTGAAGCCTCTTGCAGATCTATGGCGCAAGAACCACCTATCCTTTCTGTAACAAAATCCAGCTGGTCCTTAATGTTGTTTTATACTATTTGCAGCAGGTGTAAAAATTGGCAGGATGGCAAACACTCTATTTACCTTTTAACCCATGCTCTTTTGCAGAAGCCTTGAATGGCAGTATCAAGTAACAGACTGGACCAGATAAAAACAGATGTTAGAAGAATGTTTAGTGATTTGTTGTCCTTTCTTCTATTTTATTTTAAAACGGGTCCTCAAACTTTTTAAAAAGGGGGCCAATTCACAATCCCTCAGACTGTTGGTGGGGGCAGATCAGCTGGATGTGCGTGGCTAGGTCATGTGACTAGGTTAACCAGACATCCTGATTTCTGTGGGACAATCCCGCTTTTTGCCAATTTGTCCCACGTCCCACTGGGGTTTTAAAAAGTCAGTTTTTTGACATACCAGCCAGCGGCTTGAATGCCGGCTACGGATTGCGTTGGAGCTGCTTGCCGTGCAATCGAGTAGCTTGAAGGGATCAGCCAGCAAGCAACTCAGCTTTCCCCCTGGGAGGCTGGGGTGGGTGTGGGAGACATTGACGCTGTTAAAGAGGTGCTGATGCCACTGTTCCTCAGCCTGCCTGACCAGCCACGTCCCCTCACACCGCGTCCCCTCACAGGGAGAGAGAGAGACAGGATGCGCGGGGCAGCTGGCGAGTCCCAGGTGGCTTGCCATAGAAGCTGAAGCAGCAGATTAACCGTCCTTGCCCTCTTCTTCATCAGGCGCTCCTGCTGCTCGGGGATTCATTGGTGGTGCGCGGGGCGCTCTGTTGATGGTCCCGTCTAGCAGCTGCGTGGAGAAGCGTGCCTACCAGGTCCAAGCATCGTGAAAGAGAGAGAATGAGAGAGAGAGTGGGGGGAGGGAAGGAGGGAGAGAAAGAAAGAAAAATAGGGAGAAAGAAAGAGAGAGAGAGAGAAAAGATAAAAAGGAAAGAAGAGAAAGAGGGAGAGAGAGAGAAAGGGAGGGACGAAAAGAGAGAAAGAGAGAAAAAGATAGAGAGAAAAAGATAGAAAGGAAGGAAGAGAGAGAAAGAAAGGGGGAGAGAGAGAGAAAAGGAGGGAGGAAGAGAGAGAAAGAGTGAAAAGGGGAGGGAGGGAAGGAGAGAGAAAGAGAAAGGGAGAAAGAGAAAGAGAAAAAGAGAGAGAGGAAGAAAGGAAAAGAGGGAGAAAGAGGAAGAGTGAGAGGAGGAAGAGTGAGAGAAAAAGAAAAAAGCTCTTTTTTTGCTCCATATACACCAAATTTTTAATCAAGACGCCTCCCCCCCCCCCCCCAGCGGTCCATGATGTCCCTCTTTAGCAATGTTAAAATCTGGACACCTTAGACTAGGTGGGTGTGGCCAATTTAATAGTCCATTAAACAATGCACACAAATTAGTCTTTGTTTTGCTCCTGGGCGTGTTTTATTTGCTTTTGTTTACATGTTTCTCTTTTGATTGACTTTTCTTTTTACAAAATCATTTTTTTCAATTGTTTAGGAGTCTAGCGATCCACTTCAGAAAACTCAGTTTTGCAAAAATTCTTCTCAGCCCCAAGGAGCTTGAGAAATCTGTCTCTCTTCTCTCTCTTTCTGCCCCTCCCTCTTTTTCTCCCTCTTTCTTTCTCTTTCTCTCCCTCTGTATCTCTCTGTGTGCCTATCTCTCTCTATCAATCTTCTGGAGGTGGGGAAGCAGTTTTTGCCCATTTTTTGGTTTCCTGGGGCATCTGTGCTTTTCACCTCCCCTGCCTCATCTTTCAATTCCAGCCTGTGAGGCTTGCAAAGTTAAGTTCTGCACTCAGCCAAAGGGTAGGTGGAATGATGTGGGCGGGCCACATGCGGCCCATGGGCCATGGTTTGAGGAGCCATGTTTTAAAAGTATAGCAATGATACTTGTCAACAACAACTTGCTTTCGGCATCTCTCAGATCGTGATGGAAGTTCGAGTCATCATGAGGTGTAGCAATGTTACCAAATAGACATTATTCTTTTGCTCATACTAATGCATAATCTGTCTTGTTTCTGTTTGAGCATGCTGAATATGACCAGCCATTCTGATCTATAAACCATGATCTATGGTTTAATAGGTTTGAACTAAGAACAGTTTCTTCAATTAACCAAGATTAAACTATCGCTAGAATGCGAGAATTCGTATTCTATCATGAATTTCTCCCATTCTGTAAAGGCAGAATGGGAAAAACCCCCCATAAAATTCAGCTTGAATTATTTGAAGAAAAATATTATAAATATAATGCTTTTATAAACACCTCTGAAGCCAAGTTTAATTGCACACTTCCTTCCTTGCCTGGATGAATAAATTTCACATTAAAATATCAAAATTCTACCAACTGTCCCACATTGCAGAAGAAGTGCCAGCTTCACAGTAGGTGATGTTTACGGAAAAACGTTCAAAGGCAGCTGTCTCCATTTGTTTTCTTCTACAACCCTTACTTGAGATTTACATTTTTATTTTCCATCTCAAATCTTATACACATCTTGGTCTCCTCCTTTACTTTCCCAACAAATGCTGGGAGATCATAATAGTTTTCTATTAATGTATCTCTCTTCAGACCTCTTTGTTTGATCCAAATCCTTCTATTAAACTTTACAAGAGCCAGTTTCGTGGAATGGTTAGAGACCCAGGGCTAGAAATTGATTAGACTGTAAATTCTAATCCTGCCTTAAGCATGAAAGCAGCTGATGACTTTAGGCCTCCCAGCCCTAGGACATACTGGCAAACCAAAATGTTATGAAAACAATAGGGGCTTGTCCATGCAGTCATCAAAAGTAAAGACTGACTCAAAGGCACAATAAATAAATACTATGTTCCTTCCTTGTATCTAGAAAAGTCTTTTGTTCTGCCTTTCCCACTTTTCAGAAACATCTCCAAGACTTCAAATATTCAATCTTTTTTTTTTAAAAAAAAACATCTTTAAAAGTCTTTCTTGTAGAAAGTGGATACAGTACAAAGGAAAGTTTGTGTTTGTAAAATCAAGCAGCAAAAAGTACATCATTCTCTTAGTGGAAGAACTGGAAGCTAATTTTAACATCAGCTGAAAAGTTTCCCTGGTTCATTCCCAGCTGGGAAACGATCACCAATGGTGAGAAAAAAATAGACATGGAAGCAGCCACCAGAAAAAGGGATCCTTTAATTCAGGAAGGCAAGAGAAGTAGTGACACAACTTCCTGGGTTGGAAGCAAACTTGGAAGTGTGACTGAGCCTTTTATGCTTAATGCCCCCTTGAAGCTCCTGCAACTTGATGGATTTTGATGGGTTTCTGATTGTCCTGGGTTTTATTTTCCTGGGTTAATCTTGATCCCAGGTCTTGTTTTTCCTGCCCTAGGAGTTAATCCTGTCAGGAAAGTAGGAAAAAAGGAGCTTCAGATGAGTTATTTTTAGCCTGATTCCCCTTATCATAATGGCTCTACTTAAGTATTTCTATTGTCAGCTCTGTTAGCAAGGCTTTGTATTTTTTTTTTCAGCAGGTGCTATGGTTTTCTTAAAGGGGGAAGGGCTGGCTTGAGTCTCTTGGCATTGTTTTCTGAGGCTTTTGGTGCTATGAGGTCCCTGGCACTGTGGTGCACTTCTCACAATCACAATAAATTTTCCTATTCCTTCTCCTACTACTTTCAGTGGAACTGATGAGTTGAGGTTTAATCAGAGTTCTCTTTCTGTGGCCAATTTACACAGACAAAAACTATTAAATATCTGTGGCATACATATGCACAGAGCAAACCAGTGGTGTGGAGATAGGAAAGGTTACCTCTACTTCGGAGGCTGGCAACTGAAAAAAGAACTACATTCCCCCAACAAATTTTCTTCTGCTCTGTCCAAATAAGATACCTCATATGCAGAGTCCTTGTCCCTATGCAAGTTTCTCAAAAGATTTCTCCCAGCACCAACCTTCTCACCTATTCAGGTCATCAAGCTAGTGTAATAGTTTTCCCCACAGCTGGCTAGGAGAACCACAAAGGATCTCACCAGATTCCTGTGTATCATTCCTCTTCCTCCCCCCACAACTCCCCTTGCGAGAAGACACAAGAACAGTGCATTGATATATATATATATATTTAATATGGATTTGTAAAGCAACTAAATGGATACTCCTGTGATGGATACTTAAATGGGATATTATGATTTATGTATGGTCTATTTTGGTTGTATGATTGTTTTTTATTATAATGGTTTAAAATACTGTTTTTAATATTGGATTTGTACTTTGTATATTGCTTGTGAGCCGCTCTGAGTCTTCGGAAAGGGGCGGCATACAAATCTAATATAAATAATAATAAATTAATAAATTAAATAATAATAATAAATTAATAATAATAATAATAATAATAATAATAATAAAAAATGGCTTTAAGGAGTGTCAAAAAAGTTCAGTCAAAAACTCATGATGGAGCAACTGAATCTCTTGCCTATTTTTTTGATACCAATGTGGCCACCTTGACTCTTTTGTGTCCCATCCTGTCTGCATTTCAAGTCCCCAGATTTCAGGTATCCAAGTCTCTCTCCCCCACCCCGATCCCTACCGGCTTTTACTATCCCAAATGTACAGGAATCCTTTCAAAAATTCGATCCCAGATCTTCAGGATTCCCTTCAAAAACGTCATACTTGCTCCCACTCCCCAAGCAAGTCTTCAGTTGTTGCTACTCCGGTCTAAAAATAAATGAACATTGCCGCCTGCTTTGAAAGGGAGCATCTTTGGCGAGCCAGTGAGGGCTACCTTCTTTTTTTAAATATACAAATATTCGGTACACCTTTCGGGTACCATTTCGAAACTCCCGTAGGACTAGCAGGTGCCTAATGGAATTGAAGGTTCGTAAAGAAACGCATAATAGAGTCTTCTGAAAATAATATAGGATGATATAGAACTGTTCATTTCACATTTCTTTCTCTGGTGAAATCTCTACTCGGCCACTTGCCATCCCGCCAGACCCATCCTGTGCCCGAGCGCGTGGAAATAAACCCTGGCTGAACCGACGGGATTTGACTACAAGCAACCACAGCCTGGATGTCTATTAGCGTTGCTTGCTTTGTATGACAAGCGAACTTCCAAATGCACCGCTGTCCCTTTAAGAATCTGCCAGGGCATCCCAACCACCTCTCAACCCGTACTTTTCCTCCTCCCCTTTGTTTCCCCAGCTCACTCAGTGGACCCACCCATTCTGCTTTTCCTCCAATCCCTTCCTGGCATTCCCGATGAAAACTCCTCCCACAGAGCCCCTCAAAGTTGTCTCCCTAAAGCTCCGCCCATTGTTCTGAACTCAGAGCCTTAATCTCACCCAGGGAGGCCCGGCGGCAGGAAGGGGGGGGGAGCTCGCGCAGATAGTCTCTTTGCGGGTCGGCTCGCGATTGGCTCAAAGTAGGTCAACCCTCCCCCCCGTTTATCACGTGATTCCGGCTGTCAGCGCCTCCGCCTGAGTAAGCATGGGGGGAAGGGTCGTTTCAACGTGGGAGCACAGCTGAGCGGGCGGGGTTTAAAACCAAGGCGGACCGCAATTCTCAGGTTCATTGTGTGATCCGCTGCTAAAATATGATGCGGTCGGGCAGGCAATGCTTTCATCTTTACACTATTGGCCGGGAATGAGACGCATCTTTCTCCCGTCAACTGCGGGATGTGGAGGCGCAGAAATCCATTTTGGTAGACATGTTGCAGTTGTGGTGACTTCGATGAAGTTTTACCGCCGTTTTATTTATTTATTTATTTTTCTCAGGCTCTGTCGTGAAGCATTTTTCATAGAAAGAAAAGTTGGGCGAGTTTATCCTGTCTGGGGCCATTATTTAGCCCAGGCTACACTATAAAGAGTTAAAAGAGTTTTCTTCGTGTCAAACTGATTTTCAAACAGATTTCATTTTTTAAAAAATAGTGGTTCACTGTCCAATTACATTTTTTGTTATGTCTTCTGAAAAAACATTGTTGGGAAATCGGGTTGTCTGAAGAGAAGCGTGGCTAGCAGGGTTTGGAGGGTTTTTTTGTCTCCTTGCAACCAATTTCAGAAAAGTTTCTTCTCCTCTGGGGTAGATAAATCCACAGTAACTGAATTTAAACATGCCTGGGATAAACATATATCCATCCTAAGATAAAATACAGGAAATAGTGTAAGGGCAGACTAGATGGACCATGAGGTCTTTTTCTGCCGTCAGACTTCTATGTTTCTATGAAACTTGGCACATGCCAATCATGTCCCAAGGTATTTTTCACAGGGTGACAAATGAGGTATTTCTATGTGTTTTTATAATGGGTGGCTCCATTCAAATCATAAGCCAGGGCGATTTTAGTTTAAATAGCTACGGAAAATGGATTTAGCCCTATTTTCTGAAATGCCTCTTTCAATTACCTAAAAAGAAATATCACAGGGTTTGGAGAAGTGACTGACTGGCAACTCTAATTTTATGCAAAGCAAAACAAAATCTTTCAGTGCCTGGAATTTTCTGCATCCCTTTACCCCACTCAGTGAAGGAAAGGACGAAACAAATACTGCAAAATAAATAAATAGCCATTATTTATTTATTTTTTGGAAAAAAACTAAGAATTACATGATAGCCAACTGTGACTGGAAAAAAAATATTACAAATTTTTAAATCCTGCAGTTTTAAATAACAGAATTAGATGCATGTCAACTTTTGAATTGCACTTTAAGCTGTTTGCTTTATTGGTCATACTGGAAGAATTCTATTATTTGCATGCTTCTTAGGGGCACTATTTTCCCATCCCATTTTTGGGGAAAAGATGGAAGTGGTGGCAGTGGGGAGAGCATCTCTTACTTTTCCCTCCATGGAATGTCCTGCAAGGAACAAGTTATCCTTGTTGCATAGCAACTGTGTTCAGATGACCATGAAAGAAGGATTGACTGCCAGCCTATGGAGGAGCATTCTAATGTTCCTACCTTGATCTGCTTCAGCTGTAATATTTCAGCCACATCTCTTCCATGCAGTCTTAATATTGAAAAGTGGCAGCTTTCAAAGTTTGATTTATAAATCCTTCAACAAGTCGCTTTCTTCTCTTGGTGACAAATGGATCCTCAAAGGCGAACTGAAAAAGCAAAAGCATATTAGCAAAATTGAAGGCAAACTGTATTTATCTGTGCATTCACAATGACAAGTTTTGCAGGGGTCTTCAGAAACAGTTCATGATGTTTTCCAGTGTTATTCAGAATTGCTGTGTGCTGTAGGCTGCAGCTATTATCCTCTTCATATTCCAAATGGAAGGAACTTGATAGAAACTGAAGAAGAAGAAGCACCACTGGATATTAAGTGTTATCAAACTTGAGACCACTTTCCTTCCCAGCAAAACCTATGGAGGAAGTACTGATTGCAATTCCCAATGTCCCCAGTAAGCAACTCCTCTTGCTTGCTGGGGATAATGAGTTCTGCAATTCACACATGGAAATGATAGCCCATCCAAGAAGCATGTGTTTTTTTAAACAATGAGCATATTAAATAGTGGGATTAAAGATTTCCAATTACTAGGCTTGAAGGTGGGACTTCAGCAGAAAAATAACATCCCAGAGAAAGGCAATGAGCACAGTGGTGGGTTTCAATTTTTTTTTACTCTGGTTCTGTGGGTGTGGCTTGCTGGGCATGGCAGGGGAAGGATACTGCAAAATCTGTGGGACCGCCTCCTGCTGCATGAGTCCCAGTGACTGGTCAGATCTCACAGAGTTGGCCTTCTCCAGGTCCTATCAACTAGACCAGTGATGGTGAATCTTTTTTCCCTCAGGTGCCGAAAAAGCACGTGTGTGTGCTATCGCACATGTGTGAGTGCTGACACCCATAATTCAGTGCCTGGGAAGGGCAAAAACACCTTCCCCCACCCCTAAGAGGCCCTCTGAAGGCTGAAAATGGCCTGTTTCCCAACTTCTGGTGGGCCCAGTAGGCTCGTGTTTCACCATCCCCAGGCTCCAGAGGCTTCCCTGGAGCTGGGGAAGGGTAAAAATGCCCCATCCCCCAGGAGGCTCTCTGGAAGCCAAAAACACCCAGAGCCTCTGTGAGGCAAAAATCAGCTGGCTGGCACACACATGCACATTGGAGCTGAGCTAGGGCAACGGCTCACATGCCAGCAGATATGGCTCTGCATGCCACCTGTGGCACCCGTGCCATAGGTTCGCCATCACTGAACTAGACAATGTCCTTTGGCGAGACCTTGGGGAAGAGCCTTCTCTGTGGGGGCTCCGGCCCTCTACAATCAGCTCCCCTTAGAGATTCTTACTGCCCCACCTTCCTCGCCTTCCGTAAGAACTTAAAAACCCATCTATGTTGCCAGGCTTGGGGTCACCAGACCCTAGTTTCCAGCCGACGAATGTGATGTATGCTTGTTGTTTGAATGTGAATGAATGGTTTTTTTTAATGTTCCAGGATTTTTAAAGTAGCTAGTGATATTAATTGGATTTTAGGTTTTGATATTGTATACTGTTTTTATTATTTATTTATTTATTCATTGAATTTTTATGCCGCCCTCCTCCTTAGACTCAGGGTGGCTTACAACATGTTAACAACAGTGCTTCTTAACAGAGCCAGCCTAGTGCCCCCACAATCTGGGTCCTCATTTTACCCACCTCGGAATTATGGAATTATGCTGTGAGCCGCCATGAGTCCTCGTAGAGGGGTGGCATACAAATCCAATAAATGATTAAATAAACAAATAATAAAATCCCCATTCCCTTCCCACTCCAGGGGAAAGTAACTGCAAAATCCCTATTTCCTCACCATCAGCTGGAGCTTGGGATGCAGAGAATAGCTGGGGGTGTGGGGCCAGCCAGGGGTGGTATTTACCAGTTCTCCGGACTACTCAAAATTTCTGCTACCGGTTCTCCAGAACTGTTCCAAACCTGCTTAAACCCACATCTGAATGGGCACTGTTTCCATACCATGCCAAGAGAGCTGCATGGGTACAGGATTGAACTTGAATGTGAGAATCTGAACTTTTTGGACCCTGCTGAAGTGATAGTTTTAAATATAGCCTCATTTTTATCATTTTGGTGCAGAGATTTGTTTTTGATCACAGTACTGTATTACAATTAGCTGAAAGCCTGGCACACCCACAGAAACTGGTGTGGCATTCCAGCATGCTTGATTTCCATGCTTCTGGGCCCTCTGTGTCTGCTGCTGAATGTCCATGACCTTTTTTTACAGCTTCTCTTTAATTGGAGCCGCTGCCTTCATTAGTTCAGTACTGTTATTTGGCTGCATTGGCCAAAGCTAGCAATAAAGAACTTGTGTCATCAGTCTTTATCATATGAAAAGCACATCGCACTGCAGCATGCTAGAGAAATAATGTGCTGAAATCATGTTGTAAGCAGACGACACACAGCTTGGCTAAACTTTACAGGAGGGGGCTCAAGACCTTCTATATCGCAGTCACTTTTGAAGGTTTTACCCACCCTCCAAATATAATTTTGCAATAATGCCGATATTCTGTAAGCCTGCGACCATAAAAGCCATTTTCTTCAGTTTTAAAGCAAAGTCTGAAATGCCTTTGATGCTGCCCTGAATTCTCTGATTCAGGCTTTTAAGAAGCCTCCTCAAAATAGCACGTTTGGAGATCAAACGGGTGGCTGCTGCAGTCTTATGACTTAGCTGTGAAGCTCAGTTTTTCGAGAGAAGCAAGTTGCAATTTCTGTGTCCTGATTGTGACCAATTCCCCTGAAAGCACAAAAAAAAAAAGTGGTGGGGGAGGGCAAAGAGAGCTCTGATCTCTTTCTCTTCTGGATTGGTGTCTGGTTGAGGCTCTTCTCAGTTCTCCCAGATGCTCAGCAGTTTATAGGAGATAAAATAGCAATTTGAATAAATGATACCTATTATAAAAATAATATACAATAATGAAAATATAAATGGATGGATGGATGGATGTGCCTCACTGTTCTACAGTGAGTTTCCAAATATTTTATTGGAAAAGACAAGTTTTTATTACCCATGGAAAGCCCATGACTCAGGTAGGAGCTTCTCTATAGGTGAAACTTGAAAAATTAGAATATCGTGCAAAAGTTCATTTTTTCGGCAATGCAACTTAAAAGGTAAAACCAATATATGAGAGAGACTCCCTACATGCAGAGCAAGACAGTTCAAGCTGTGATTTGTCATAATTATGATGATTATGGGGTACAGCTCATGAAAAATCCCAATCCACCATCTCAGAAAATTAGAAAATTGTGAAAATGTGCAATATTCTAAGCTCAAAAGTGTCCCACTGTAATCAGCTAGTTAAGCCATAACACCTGCAAATGGTCCGTGAGCCTCTAAATGGTCTCTCAGTCTGGTTCAGTAGGAATCACAATCATGAGAAAGACTGCTGACCTGAAAGTTGTGCAGAAAACCATCATTTACACCCTCCACAAGGAGGGAAAACCTCAAAAGTGCAGTATCAATGCACATTAATAGAAAGTTATATGGAAGGGAAAAGTGTGGAAGAAAAAGGTGCACAAGCAGCAGGGATGACCGCAGCCTGGAGAGAACTGTCAGGAAAAGACCATTCATTGGGGACTTTCACAAGGAGTGGGTTGAGGCTGGAGTCAATGCATCAAGAGCCACCACGTACAGACAAATCCTGGACATGGGCTTCAAATTTCGTATTCCTCTTGTCAGGCCACTCCTGAACAACAAACAACGTCAGAACCCTCCTACCTGGCCTAAAGAAAAACAGACCTGGTCTGTTGCTCAGTGGTCCAAAGTCCTCTTTTCTGATGAGAGCAACTTTTGCATCTCATTTGGAAACCAAGGACCCAGAGTGTGGAGGAAGGATGGAGAGGCACACACTGCAGGATGCTTGAAGTCCAGTGTGAAGTTTTCACTGTCAGTGTTGATTTGGGGAGCCATGTCATTTGCTGGTGTTGGTCCACCGTGCTTCATTAAGTCCAGGGTCAATGCAGCCATCTACCAGGAGATTTTGGAGCACTTCATGTATGAGCTTTATGGGGATGAGCTTTATGGGGATGCTGACTTCATTTTCCAGCAGGACTTGGAAACTGGCCACACTGCCAAAAGCATCAAAACCTGGTTCAGTGACCGTGGGATTACTGTCCTTGATTGGCCAGCAAACGTGCCTGACCTGAACCCCATAGAGAATCTATGGGGCTTTGCCAAGAGAAAGATGAGAGACATGAGACGAAACAATGCAGAAGAGCTATTGAAGCATCCTGGTCTTCCATAACACCTCAGCATTGCCAAAGGCTGATAGCTTCCATGCCATGTCACATTGAGGCAGTAATTGCTGCAAAAGGGGCCAAGCCAAATACTCGGTACATATGCATGCTTATACTTTTTAGAAGTCCGATATTGTTTTATGTACAATCCTTGTTTTATTTATTGCATATAACATTCTAATTTTCTGAGGTTTTGGATTTTGGACTTTCATGAGCTGTGCCCCATAATCATCACAATTATGACAAATCACCGCTTGAACTATCTAGCTTTGCATGTAACCTTTTAAGTTGCATTACTGAAATAAATGAACTTTTGCAATGATATTCTAATTTTTCAAGTTTAACTTGTGAATGGATGGATGGATGTGCCTGTATTTCTACAGTGGGTTTCCAAAGGTTTTATTGGAAAAGGCAAGCTTTTATTACCCATGGAAAGATAAAGGATAGGGGCTCCTTTATCTCAGAAAGAAGTCATTCCAGAAACGTCTTGGCATGATTTCCATTCTTCAGTCTCTGTTGGGAGGGGGAATCCTAGGCTGATGGATTCATCCCTCTGCCATCCATTGGCTCATTCATAAGCTCTGTGTGGTTCATCACAATAAGACTATTTAGCACTTTTACACCTTGATTTACTTTGATAGCATGGCTTCCAGCTTATCACCCCCCTTTTCTTCTTCCAGCATTGAGAAGTACATTTAATCTTAGGTATCCACTTTATTCATTTATGAAAGAGTGCCTCAGGTCCTCTTGTTCAGGAGCAGTTGTGGGTTTCACTTACCTCTGCTACCGGTTCAGAACTGTGAATGCACACATGTGCTTGCTTTGCTCATGTGCTGCACTTTTGCGCATGTGCAGAACCTTCCTATGCGCATACCATCTTTGATGATGTCCAGGTGGGTGGCCGGAGCCTCCTACCACCACTACCGATTTCCCAAAACCGGGGCAAACTGATAGGAACCCACAATTGCTCAGGAGCCTTCTGGTACAAACCTGTATAGAAATCAATTCACTTAATGTAACTTCCTTCTCTGTGTTATGCGGGCCCTTAACACTTAGCCCCCCAGTGAGTTTGGAATGCAATTCAAACAAACACACTGTCATAGAGGAAATGAAAGTAAGTTTATCCAAACAGTTTTGTGAGCACACACTTTAAAAAGAGCCAAATTTCTCGCACCCAGAAAAAATCCTTGAATGCGTCAAAAAACAAAACAAAGAGCAGATAAGGCAGCTGTAAATCTTCATAGCCACCCACGCCAATGAGCACAAGAGTTAATTAACTATGAAGTGCCCAAAGTTCAGTAGAAGTTCTGAAATAATACGAACACTAGCAATAGTCTTTCTCCAATGGATAAACACCCACATGCGCACTCCCCAATGCCTGTAATTTATCAACAAACACATTAACATAATTACCTCTTGAACAGGTGTTCTCCCTCATCTTTGGAGACACCTGTGCAGCTGCTCCCTTCTTGTCATAAGCCTGCGCACACGGGCATCCACAAGTGGTTCCTCCTCTGATTCTGATGACTCACTAATTGGAGCATTGACAGGTGGGCTGGCTGCACCCATCTCTCCGTCTGACTCATCTCCCCCACCGTCTGTCCCTTGCTGTGAATCAATTTCACTGTCTGATTCTGCTGACAATAACATAGGTCTCTGATAACCCAAAAATTCCCCTAAACCAACATCCCAATTCCCCGCTGCAGGAGCTGCCCCAGAGCCAACCACAACACTGTGTAGATTAGAAAGCCATAACAGTCTGGGGTTCTCACCTTTAATAGTCTTTCATCTTTTTGTATGGCTTACAAAATTCTATCCTACTCTATTCTATTCTACTCTACTCTACTCTACACTACACTACACTGCACTACACTACACTACACTACACTACACTACACCACTCCATTCTATTTTATTCTATTATCATAGGGTCAACTGCTGCATTGCAAGCTTCAAGATATCTGGACCATACATGGAGATCAGTTTACAAATTTGTACTGTGATTTTCCTGCATGGATCACTGCTTTTGTGAAGGACCTTCTACTGGACGTTTTGGAAGACTGTTGATATAATGATGGTCATTACAATTATTGTTATGTGCTTATTTTATAGCTTCATTTTGTGGCATGTATTTTATTGTTATGATCTACCCAAATCCCATGACTGTAGGGTAGCATACAAATGATGCAGGTAAATGGGCTTGCTAGGGATACTGTTTTTGCTTTCTCTATGATAAGTGTGACAAATCATCAGCCCATACAAGTAGCATTTTACATTTCAAAAAATGTGTTTTATAGTCCAGCAGGAGCTCTGGTAAAAGAGGGACAGAGAGTAACATTGCCTAGGTTGATTGCATAGGAAGACAGAAGTGTTCTATTGATCTTCTGGATGGCTATTTTCTCACCTATACAAGTTGCCCGGACATCCAAGGCTTCTACTCATTCTTCAATCAGGCTTTCCCATCTCACACAATCTAACACAAAACATAAGTGTGTTGTAACTGCAGCTCTTATGATTTCCAACCAATAGATATGCCAACCGGAGATCTAAAATTTGGCAGGGTTGACCTGTGGAGAGGGCATCAAGTTGGCTTGAGTACAAGATTCGCTTGTTTGCTTGCTCGTGTAGAGAAAATTGCATTTGGTATTATTATTAAAACAAGATCCTGCTGCCCTTTCAAAAGGCCTTGAAGAACTAGTTTTATTATCAAGTCCAGAATCGTAGGAGTGTGATAATGTATCTCCCATGATTATGTTGAGCTGGTGGTGGTTATTTCTGAAACTTCAGTTGAGATATATACATTATTTTTTTATTTGTTACAATCTTTTTATTCATTTTTTGTTAGGCACCCAGACTCATGTATTGAGAGGCAGCTTCTAAATTGAATGAATGATTAAAGAAATAAATGTAGACTTTATCTTGACTATTAAGCAGCTCAATTATATTGTCCTGGATTGTGATATTGTCTGCAGGCATCCTGTTTGCAGAAAATCTCTATATATTTATCACAATGAACAGTCTTTCCCTTTACATACATGCCACCAACCACAATAACATTTCTATGCCTAATAATAAAACATGACACTTTGCTTGAACTCTTTGCACAGCCTGGCTTTCTCTGAAGAAAGCAGCCATATTCAAAGGAACACCAACACCTGCTGAGTTAATATTGACTTAAGATACTAAGTAAATATTTTTCCATTTAATTGTTTGGCAAAAAGCCTCCTGATTTCATATTACCAACTCATAAACATATACACAGATCCCCACCTCAATAATTTTAAAAAAAATCCATCCTATGGATGCTGAACAGCTACTATATACAGTATCTCCTTACTACTGTATTTTAATGCAGCAAATGGCTTTTCCTGTAGTAGATTCTGTGTAGATGCTACTAGTTGGTGTAGGAATATTGAAATACGTCTCCCAGCCAATTGAGTCATTTATTTTCATGGTGCTGTGACTGTGACCGTAATATCTTTTCTGGCTGTTCCCCTGGTTCATGTAGAGTTCGCCAAATCTTTTTAATTGAAATGATGATTTTGTCTATTTGAATACTTGTAAATAAATTACTCCTATTAGACATAATCTATATATCTTATATGTGTATCCTGGAGGTGTCTTATTTATTCACTTACTTACTTACTTACTTACTTACTTACTTACTTACTTACTTACTTACTTACTTACTTACTTACTTACTTACTGGATTTATATGCCGCCCCTCTCCGAGGACTCGGGGCGGCTTACAATATATAAAAAGAAACAATAAAATACAATGGCTTAGTCCAATCAATTAAAACTAGATGAACTAATCTAAAATCCCCAATTATACTAAAAATCAATCGTACCCATTCAGACATCGACATATTACAAGATATATTACACAAAACATTGGAAAATTAGGATATAACTTTAACCTTTAAGGGAGGATGGGCATGTTGTAATGTTAACTGCCTTTTTATTGGACGAATGAAATGTAAAGACAGGTACTAAAATAAAAAGATTGAAAGAGGTAAATAAACCAAGAAGTAAAACATGGGTAGGTAGAAATGTCATTAAAGCACAGACCGTGGAAATATAACTGATATAAAAGCCAGTCCGAATTAGCAGCTAGAAGGGTGTGCCACCTTCAGTTTAGAGCTGATGTCAACAGTTCATGCTAGAGTCTTGTCATGGCCGTGGTATTTGGCATGGGGCCTTTTAATGACTGCCGCTTTACATAGCTTCAGAGGAAAATTGAATAAGGATCATGTGAGTACAAAGCATTTGCTCTCCGTCAAGGCTAAGAAGCTGCTTCTGTTATCTTACCACGTTGCTTCCTGTATGTCTGTGAAACGAAACAGAAGCGCTGTCTCTTCGTCTTGTCAACCTGAAGGAAGTTTACCTCATATTCCTGGTTACAGGTGCAGCATTACAACAGGAGTGAGGTGGAGTGGCAATTGTAGTTGTGGCATAATGCTGAACTACAATTTCCAAAGACAACTCCCTGTTCTCTCAACTGAACATGCTGGCTTGGGCTGCTGGGAAATGTGGTTCAGTGACATTCAAGAAGGCCTCAGTTATTCTGTCTCTGCCTTCTCGTGTCACGTTACCCTGGTGTGTTTTTTCAGGTACTGTATATGTAGCGAATTTCACAGTTGTCCTTTGAGTATATTTGTGCTGCCCCCTAATAATCCCATATAGACTTTCCCCAGGATGACCTCGTTCCAAGTTGGCCCATCAGGTCTTGCAATTGTATACCAATTGCTTCAATTATTATTATTTACTATTATTTGTTGCATTTATATGCCTCTCACTCCAAAACGGACTCTGAGCGGCTAACAATGGATTATAAATACAAGTAAAAACAGTAAAAAAACATGACTAAAAATCACATATATCATTAAAAAAAACATACATCCTAACATTCATTCTTAATTCCAGGCCTGCCGGAAAAGCCAGGTTTTAGCAGCTTTCTCGAAAACCGGTAAGGAGATGATACGAATCTGGGGGCAGTTGGTTCCATAGGGTTGGAGCCACCACATTGAAGGCTCTTCCCTGAGGTTCCGCCAAACAACATTGTTTGGTGGAGGGGACCTGGAGAAGGCCGACTCTGTGAGCCCTTACTGGCTACAGTGAGGTATGAGGGAGGAGGCGGTCCCGTAAATAGTCTGGCCCTGAACTATTTAGGGCTTTAAAGGTAATAACCAACATCTTGAATTGCGCTCGGAGACTGACTGGCAACAAATGCAGTGCGCGTAGAGATGGAGTAATACAGGCGTACCTAGGTACATCCGTAATTGCATGCGCCACTGCATTTTGCACCCGCTGAAGTCTCCAAACACTCTTCAAGGGTAGCCCCATGTAGAGCGCGTTGCAATAGTCAAGACGAGAGGTGATGAGGGCATGAGTGACTGTGCGGAGCGCCTCCTAGTCAAGATAGGGCCGCAGCTGGTTAACAAGACGAACACGCACAAAAGCCCCGCTAGCCACAGCTGAGAGATATTATTCGAGCCTCAGCTGTGGATCTAGGAGGAAATCAAATGCATCTTGCTGCCATTTTTCCTTTTCTCTTTCCTTCCTTCTTCCTTAGCAATACAGTCTTTCCAAGGGAGTTGGATCTTTGCGTAATGTGTCCGAATTAATAATAACTTGATCCTACACCATCTGAAACTGAGGTACCTTTCATCATTGTCCTTGGAGGCATTAACAATGGTTTCAGTTCATCCAGTGACTAAGCCATGGGTGTCTACAGGGTGAGGCAAGGTGAACTAGGTTATGATGTATGCATGGTAGTGTCATCACGCAACTGACGTTTCTCACAGCAATGTCATTTAGTATAGGTATTGCTCTACTAAATGTGGTTTATTTATAACTTACCACATTGCGTGCATTCAGACAATGTAATTTACAAAGCATGGTTTATAATTACACTTGTGAACATAAGCAGTTGATTAATTTCATAAGCCACGGTTAGCCAAACCATGACTTGTGTGGGCGTGTGTACACTACATACTACTTTAGGACTATCAACATAATGACATGAAATATGGACACATTGGTCAACTCCAAATAAATAGAGTCCTGGATGGTATAAAAATAATATAATAAAGGAATGCAATGATTTTTAGCTATGTCATTAGATTAGTCTTTGGCAGCAAAGCACAGTCTTCCCTTTTTAAGGCAGTAACATAGTTCATACCATTTTTCAAGAAATTGATAGTCTCGTGTTTTACAACTAAACCACAGCTGCAAAATAATCCTAAAACGATGTCATGGTACTTAAATCAACCAACCCGTATTGATTGCTAAATACATCTTGTCTGGAATCATAAATTGATGGCAAATTGGGATTAAGAGGCTGCTACCCAGAGCTTCCAAGTGGAGACAAATCACTCTCTTGGGTCCCCATGGAAGGCTATTAAAGGAGCTGAAAGCATTAAAGATGCTTATCTTCCACATATTGTGCAAAAGTGTTAGATAGAAAAATGCTCGGGCTTTTACTTTCACTAGTTTGCACACATTTTTTTTGAATTTTTTAAAAGTACTTTTAACTTCCTAAAGTTCTAAGAAATGGTGCAATGTTTCATGAGATTAAGTTAGCTATATTAGTTTGAAAGTTTGTCCTTGAATATATTTCCATGATTTGGGTCAGTTAATTCCTACTCCTAGGTAACTGTTAGGAGAAAGACCTGGAGGGAAAAAAGAAGAAAAAGAAATGAAGGATCAAGTAGTTCATTAATTATGGGGGTGGGTGGGTGTTGTTGTTGTTATTTTTTACTGATTTTCTACTTCACTATTTAATTTACAATGAAGCAAACTCCTCTGCATTTTTACTGAGAAATCGTTATGTGAGGTTTATTCCTGGATAATCTTGGATGGAATTGCAGCGATAGTTACACTAGCTTTGGCAAACATCAGCCAACATGCAAATTTTAAAACCATGCCTTGAAGTCATAGGTAAAAATATAACATGTATTTCAAAGCTTAGATTATTGTACCAGTGGGAAATCTTTTATCGTGGCTCATTTTGATGCTGGAATATTTGTTATTTCGACTTGCCTTGTCCCCCAACCTGGTCCCAATCAAAAGTTGGTTTCACAGTCAATCAAGGACAAAAGTCTGCCTCCTTTTCCTGTTTAGCAAAATATCGTGTTACACATATTAATATTCTGCTATGTACTTTGCTTTTGTGCTGGAAAGTGTACTGAAGAAAGTACAGTCGTCCTGCCCTTCCTTCCTTCTCAAGGTTTTCTTTTTCTAATCCTAATCACAGATTAATATTATTTATCAGCATTTCTCAGATTTTCTATTCATCCCAGAGATTATGTTTCTATTTATTTTCTTTCGCTCTTAGCCTTAATTCTCATTAAGATTTCTTCCCATATTTATTTAAGCGCAAATCAAACAGAAATGCATTATACATCACCTGATCCCCACTCTACCCATGCCAGATATTACCCTCACCCCTGTCAATGATCTCCCTGGGTTTATGTAACCCGGTGTCTAATAACTAGCAATTTGGATTGGGTTTTTTTTATATGCCATGGATTGTGTACAAGTAGTTGTTCTTTCCTCTCCACTTAAAAAAATATTTATTGTCATGGTTATTTCTTGGGCAGGTGATTTGGAACTCACTGTGCCCTTGTTATGCCCAACTTTTCCAATTAATCCATCAAGTACTTCTGCTCAAGGGTCAAGGGAGATATTATTTTGCATAGGGTCTATTAAGATACCTGTTTTCTATGAAGTAGATTATTTTCCTCTCTTTATAGCAGAGATGGGTTGCTCCCGATTTGGCCCAGTTCTAAGAATTGCTAGCGGTGGCAGCGGGGAGAGATCCTGTCCACCTGCCTGGGATGCTTCTGCATATCTGGGTGAGATCATCCAAGGGCATGGGGTGAGGTATCATCAGTATGCTGATGATACCCAGCTTTACATCTCCACCCCATGTCCAGTCAACGAAGCAGTGGAAGTGATGTGCTGGTGTCTGGAGGCTGTTGGGGCCTGGATGGGTGTCAACAGACTCAAACTCAACCCGGATAAGACGGAGTGGCTGTGGGTTTTGCCTCACAAGGACAATTCCATCTGTCCTTCCATTACCCTGGGGGGGGAATTATTGACCCCCTCGGAGAGGGTCCGCAACTTGGGCGTCCTCCTCGATCCACAGCTCACATTAGAGAACCATCTTTCACCTGTGGCGAGGGGGGCGTTTGCCCAGGTTCGCCTGGTGCACCAGTTGCGGCCCTATCTGGACCGGGACTCACTGCTCACAGTCACTCATGCCCTCATCACCTCGAGGTTTGACTACTGTAATGTTCTCTACATGGGGCTACCTTTGAAAAGTGTTCGGAAACTCCAGATCGTGCAGAATGCAGCTGCGAGAGCAGCCATGGGCTTACCTAGGTATGCCCATGTTTCACCAACACTCTGCAGTCTGCATTGGTTGCCAATCAATTTCCGGTCACAATTCAAAGTGTTGGTTATGACCTTTAAAGCCCTTCATGGCATTGGACCAGATTATCTCCGAGACCGCCTTCTGCCGCACGAATCCCAGCGACCGATTAGGTCCCACAGAGTGGGCCTTCTCTGGGTCCCGTCAACTAAAAAATGTCGGTTGGCGGGCCCCAGGGGAAGAGTCTTCTCTGTGGCGACCCCGGCCCTCTGGAACCAACTCTCCCCAGAGATTAGAACTGCCCCTACTCTCCTTGCCTTTCGTAAGCTCCTTAAAACCCACCTTTGTCGTCAGGCATGGGGGAACTGAGACATCTCCCCCGGGCATATACAATTTATGAATGGTATGTTTGTATGTATGTTTGTTTAGTAAATGGGGTTTTTAAATATTTTAAACTACAATTTAGATTTGTTATGAATTGTTTTTATTCTGTTGTGAGCCGCCCCGAGTCTGTGGAGAGGGGCGGCATACAAATCTAAATAATAAATAAAATAATAAAATAAATTGCACGTGTGCGCAAAACAAAATCAAAGGGTTTAAGACCCCACTCCTCTTCCATTGCTTAGGGTTTTTTTTTTGGGGGGGGGGGTAGGTTTCCAAGAGCTCAAACATTCAGTGAAATCTAATTTACTCATTTTCTTCAAGAGAGACAAAGTGCTATTGATTTCATGCCTATGAAGGACAAGATTTTTAAAACATCTTAAAAGCACACACGTAAAGATAGATGAGCTGCGGTGTCAGGCTGCCGTAAAAGAAGGGAAAGGATAAAAACTGTCAGTCACTTTAGAGATGAGCAAGTTGAACCCATGATCCCGCTGCATAGATAGATAAGCCAGATTTGACACTAGGATAATACAAATGTGATACTAATGCCTAGAATCTCAGGAGAAGCTGCTAGAGCTCTATTGAAGCTACAGCGCTAACCTAGCAACCGTGCAAATCTTTCCCCAGCACTCTTGAAAACTGTTATCTGTCAGCATTATCTGTGAAATGGAAGCACCAAGAAAAATTATGCAGTGGCTGGGACATCACATTAGGCCCTAACCCTAGAACAATTTCTGCCACTCTGCCAATGGCTAGGACAGCAATGACAAACCTTTTGGGCTCAACAACATGTCAAAAATTTGGAACATGCCTGACTAGATTCTGCTGAGCCAAACATAAACAAAACAATCCAATTGTAAATACAATCAAATTGTATAGTGCTATATACAGTACCATATTATATAAAGAAGCATTAAAACATGAACAGCAGATAAAACAAATTTTTAGAGGTCTTGTAGGCTGAGTGTAGGCCTCCCCATCCTTCAAAATATCATACAAGAATGGGGCATGCTTTTGCAAATAGTTGTTGGATATTGTGAATGCTGGCATGTCATTTTTGACATGCATATACAGTGTTCCCTCGATTTTCGCGGGGGATGCGTTCCGAGACCGCACGCGAAAGTTGAATTTCCACGAAGTAGAGGTGCGGAAGTAAATACACTATTTTTGGCTATGAACAGTATCACAAGCCATCCCTTAACACTTTAAACCCCTAAATTGCAATTTCCCATTCCCTTAGCAACCATTTAGATTATTACTCGCCATGTTTCTTTATTAAAGTTTATTTTAAAAAATATTTATTACAGGTGGACAAAAGTTTGGTGATGATATATGACGTCATTGGGCAGGAAAAACCGTGGTATAGGGGGGGAAACCGCAAAGTATTTTTTAATTAATATTTTTGAAAAAACGTGGTATAGACTTTTCGCGAAGTTCGAACCCGCGAAAATCGAGGGAACACTGTATATGCCATCACGGGGCTAGGATTACATATTATACTAAACTTGGGTTGTTGTTGTTTTCAAACATTAGTAACATCTGGAGTCTCCTTCACACTTAAGGATGATGGGTGCTTTAAAACAAATGCAAACAAACCACACTATGGTCAACCCTAAGCTATGGAGGTGAAAACCCAGAAGTATGTACACGGGAAACGGGTGGGCTCCTGCCCGGATGGGTGGGAATGCAGTGGGGTAGGGAAAATGGAGCTCCACCCCAGAGCACCCAAATTGCACTGAAAGATGTTGAAAGAAAATGCAGGGCATCCTGCATAAGCCACGCCCACAGTGTGGTAGTAAAAATTTTGTTAGCTGACTGGAACCCTGTGAAGGCCATTGCATACAGTGAACACAACAGAGGCTGTCAGAGTGCTCCACAGCTATGAAGGAGCCAATTAGAGAGCACTACACAGCCCATTTGCTGTATTCAAATATTTGTACTGCCTTAGGATCAGTTGTTGTTTGGTTATATTCTCTTTATCTCAGTCTGTCTGTGGTAATTCATTATGAGAACTGTTTGAATGTGATTTAATATATTGCGGAACTGATCATAGGTATCTGGTATAACCTCACGGGGCACAAAATGGGCTTTCATGAGACAAGGGACCGTTGGCCGCCTTCAGGCTGGCGGCGTTTGCGGTGGTGGTGGTAGCACGGAGGATGCTGGTGGGAGTTGTTTCCTGTGGAGAGGGATGTGGACGCACAGGCGCAATGCACGGCACCCTCCCCAGCATGCTCCGTGCTCGGTGCGGTGCATGACATATGTCTGGGAGGTGAGCGGCGATCCCCAGTATAAAAGGGGATGGAGCGCCGCTCGCCTCCTTTCTTTTAGCGATGCCACTGGCCTGTCTTGCAGGATGGCGAGGATGACGGCAGAGCCCATGTGGCTGGGCTCCACGGCTTGAATTGCCAGCCTGGCTTTCAGGCCAGCGGGGGAGAGAGCGGAGCTCACACAGCTGGGTTCTGCAGCACAAACTTGGAAGATGGCGGATCCCATGTGCTTACTCCGCGTCCACTGCAAAAACCTACCATTCATACCTATATCCTAATAATGTAGTAGTTGCATTTGCATCATCACCTTACAATGCATGACTTGTCATTTGCTTCCCTTTGCCCTCTCCTATGGATGCTGTCTGAGGAATTCTGGGGGTTGAAGCCCACACATCTTCACATTGCCAAGTGTCATGCCCTTGTTGGAGTCTGACTTTGCGATTCTGATAGCAAGTGTGAGGGCAGCTCTGTTGGCCTTGGAAGAAACAGGGGAAGGGAAGAATCAGTCCAGGCCACACTGTTCGGATTTAGCAAGGCCTGCAGGAACAGAGCTCAGCCAAAGAGCATGAACCACCCCCTTCTGATGCAAGGGCTTGGAGAGTGCAGAGTAGGTGGGATCAGTTCAGACGGAGAGGCAACTCACAAGGAGAGTGCCCCACCCAGCTTCACCAGGCATACCTGGGGAATGAGACTTAAGGAGATGTTGTGGGGAGGGGCATTTGTCGGGAAGAAGTGTTGAGTTCCTGGAGTGTTGTGTGCCAAGGTTTGAACTTGCCAAGAATTCTTGCATGCTTGTGTGGTGTTCTGAGTTGACTATCTGTATTTTTTTGCTCCCAGAACTCCTTGCTTTGTTTTTGTTTTGCTAGATAAATTTGGGATTTATTGCCCTGCAGCCTTGTTGCAGTCTGCAGACAGCACTGGGTTGGCCTAATTGTGAACAGAGGCTGTTTGAGGTTTGTTTGGGGGAGATTTGGAGCACTAAAACGGCTGGTTTGAACTGCCAACTGTTTGTGTTATTTCTATGCCGTGCCCTGGGTCATCACATCAACTTTGAAAATGCCCTGTATGTAGTAAAGCAAAAGCTAGACAGGTGCTTGTTAAGAATTTTAATTTGGATCCCGAGCAACAGATTGTTCTCATTGACCACTCCCAGTGGAAGCCATAAAACATTGTAACGTCACTGCAAGGAGCGATGCAAAATATGTAATATGCATTAGTCATATTATGATGCAAATTACATACAATGCATAATATTATTTAGGAGGTGATATCTTGATACATATCATCACTGCATTCCCATATGCCCCAAACCCAGATTTCAGACAGGGTCTGAAATAAGGGGGAGCCATTATTGTGGTTTATTCCATAATCCATGGTGAACCCAAAGTATATATGAATTGTAAATCTGAGCCATGAGAGAAGGTAGCTATTGTGGATTGCTGTACAGTTCCAAGGATCTATAGGAGCAGTGGTGAAATTCAAATGTTTTTACTACAGGTTCCGTGGTCTTGGTTTGGTGGATGTAGCTGGAGAAGGATACTATAAAATCTCTATTCCCTCCACATTCCAAGGAAGGTTACTGCAAAATCTGGATTTCCTCTCAATCAGCTGGGACTTGGGAGGCCAAAGATAGATGGGGACAGGGCCAGTCAGAGGTGGTATTTACTGGTTTTCTGAACTACTCAAAGTTTCCACTACTAGTTCTCCAGAACTGGTCAGAACCTGCTGAAACCCACTTCAGTGTTGGTCCAGGTGGATTATTGATTCCAACCAGAGTGGCTCCCTACCATAAAATAAAACCATATCCCATAATCCACAATACGTTTACTGGAATTCTAGTCCATGTTCAGAATTTTTGTTTTTTGAAGCCTGAAAAGCTCGAACAAAGGCCATGGATTTGGGGGGGATGTACTCCTCGCCCATTTTGAAAGTTAGAAAATGTTTTGTAAGCATAGTTGACAATTGGACAGTTGATGTTTTCTTCAGAGATGGAACCAGGATAGAATGTTGAAGATTGCAATGGAATTTGAATAGAACGAAGGAGATTTGGGGAAGCTGCAAAGTGAATCTGATAGTAGGACCTGACAAAACCTACCACATTGCTTTTCTTTATTTTCTGACTTGCTTAGTTTGTTGTTTTATCTTGCTTCCAAATAAGAACAAACAGCCATGATTTGAAGAAGCCATAATTGCCTGTTCAAATGGACTTCATGGAAAAACAGGGATGAAGTGAGTTGAAAAAGCATTCCTAATGGCCAAGTTTTCACTAGGAGAACTGGAGCTTAACTTTCCAGAATCCTGAATAATTTTCCCCTCCTTTCTCTACTCAAGATCATGCAAAATTTTAGGTCACAGAACCAAGTATTCTTCAAGGCTTAGCATGTTCCTAAAGTAAACATCTTCATCTTGTCCAACTCCACCTATACCGGACAGCAAGAGATTAAGTAGAGAGGCTGTTTCAAATATGTACCAGGCCCAAATTATCCTGCTTTGGACACATTGTGTGAAGAATTAACTCTCTGGAGATGGCTATATTATTCAGAAAGGTGTAAAGAAAGAGAAGAACAGGGCAATTAGCAACAATTTGGAGGGACTCATTTTCAATCTGAAATTGGTTGCACCATTAGAACAGTGTTGTTCAAGCAGTGTTCTGCGAGACATGGTCGGCTGTGCCGCGAAGCTCAGCTTCCGAGACCGGAAGCTGAGCTTCATTCTTTGCACCTCCTTTTTCGTGCCTTCCTTCTTCGTGGCAGATGAGCTTTGGGGCCCAGCGGGAGAGTGCTGGCAGCAGCGGCTTCAGACAACAGCTGGGGGCGTCGGCTGTGAGCGGGAGCTCCAGGTCCAAGGCACCGGCACCACCCCGCCCAGCTGGAGCTTCCCTGGCGGGGGCGGCGACAAATGTCCTTTGAAAGAGAGATATAGCAAGAGAGACAGAGAGAGAGAGAGAGAGAGAGAGAGAGAGAAAGAGATAGTAAGAGAGACAGAGAAAGAGAGAGAGAAAGAAAGCAAGAGAGACAGAGAGAGAGCAAGAGAGGGGGGAGGGAGAGAGAAAGACATAGAGGGGAAGGAGGGAGAGAGAAAGAGAGCAAAAGAGAGAGGAAGGGAGAGAGAAAGAAAGAGGGATGGAGAGAGAGAGGAAGGGAGGAAGGAAGAGAGAGAAAGAGGGAGGGAGGGAGAAATAGAGCGAAAGGGAGGAAGAGATATTTTTTTTGTCCAAACCTTTTTTTAGCCCCTGCCTCCTCCTCCTCCTCAATGTTCCCCAGGATTTTGAAAATGTGAATAATGTGCCGTGGCTCAAAAAGGTTGGGAAACACTGCATTAGAAGACCAGGAGAACCAGTTAGGTATAGATTATCACAGAGAAAATCTATAAGATGGCTAAGAGTTGAAAATGACTTGATTGTAGGAGATCCAAATCCATCCCACCTTGAATGCCTTTGACTCTTATCTACCCCAAATTTGCTTTGGCTGTTAGTAGTTCAGATTCTTGTACAGAGCTTAGCTTAGCTTGCAATAAATTTTTATAACTCCCCTCCAAAAAAACCCCTTGCCACATCATAAATGGAGTATGGCAAAAGATGAGTGTTCACTAGCTTTTGGGGTACTTTTTCTCTGAATGGGGTGCCACTGAATGGTTCAACCCATACACCGACTTCTTGAATTCTGCCCTGCTTAGTTTTTGTAAGTTGAGAAAACACCTGACCAAGGAATGGAGGGGTGAGAATTTTGGCAGGGAAATCTGTGGAACGTAATTCTGATGGAAGATTAGGCAGGAGAGAGATTCAGCAAGTGGCTCTCAGCAAAAGAAAATACCAAGCTCCCCTCTTGCTATGAAGTTTATTTAAGCAAGCATTTGATACCAGTCCTGAAGCGCAAAAATACCACGTGAGCAGGTATAAAAATTAATGGCTGCAAAGTCTTTCTCAAGAGTCGGGAAAAAATTTCCAGGCACTGTGTCTGCCTCCAGAAATGTTCAGCCCTAAAGGAAGCACCATTGCACCACTTTTCTTCTTTTTAAAAAAGTTGCCTTCTAGGTTAGCTTGCTGCAATATATTTTTTAAAAAATTATTTATTTGTTCTGTTGGTGGTATACAGAGATATAACAATATTTATATACATGATACTAGTAAGAGAGAAACATTAGGACAGGGGACGGAAGGCATGCTGGTGCACTTATGCATGCCCCTTACTGACCTCTTAGGAATTGGGAGAGGTCAACAGTGGATAGTCTAAGGGTAAAGTTTTGCCTGTTACAGAGTTACAGAGTTTGGTACTGAGTTCCATGCATCAACTACTCAGTTACTAAAGTCATATTTTCTGCATTCAAGTTTAGAGCAGTTTACTTTAAGTTTGTATCTGTTGTATGCATGTGTGTTGTTGTGGCTGAAACTGAAGTAGTTGTTGACAGGAAAGACATAGCAGATGATTTTATGGGCTATGCTTAGGTCGTGTTTAAGGCAACATAGTTCTAAGCTTTCTAAACCTAGTATTGTAAGTCTAGTTGCATAGAGTATTCTGTTGCAAGTGGAGGACACACCTATGTGGGGGGGAAAAGTTTCTCAGAATGAAGAACAGATGTTACTTCTTGCATGTAAAATAAGGTATTCCTTTCTTGAGGTTTTAGAAGCCTCCATTAATAATGACAACCATGTCATCACTTGCTAACTCTTTGGCTCTTCACACATGTGGCACCAATTTAGAGAGTCTGGTTTTGTTTGTTTATTTATTTAATTGGATTTGTATGCCACCCCTCTCTGAGGACTTGGGGCGGCTCACAGCATGTACAAAAACATGCTGTTTCAGGTCCAAAGTTTTTAGGAAGAAAATAGCTAAAATCATGTCTTCTGGCACTCTTAAGGGTTTTCTCTGGCTGAGGATGTTAACCTATAGTTAATAGAATCATAGCTTACTCAGTTAACTTGGGTTGCATTCCTCAGGAAAGAGCAATTAACCACAATGGTTGGATTTGTACAAGATAAAATCAAGCCTCTGAGCTGAGTTCAATCCTTGGTAACCAAGCAGATACATCTATATAGTTTCCTTGGCAGGATATAGAAGTAGTTTGCATTTGCCTTCTTTCAATTCAATTCATTAGACTTGTATGCTGCCCCTCTCTGAGTACCCGGAGCAGCTCACAACATGAAATACAAACAATACGTATACAAATGTAATAGTTAAAAAAAGAGTAACTAAAATCCCATTATATAAAAAACAGTCAGTCTACTCAATCACATCCATACATAACATTTAACGTCAGAGAAGAAGGGGGCGTGATGTAGCTGCCCCATGCCTGGCGACATAGATGGGTCTTAACTGTCTTGCGGAAGGCGAGGAGGGTGGGGGCAGTACCAATCTCCACAGGGAGCTGATTCCAGAGGGCTGGAGCCACCACAGAGAAGGCTCTTCCCCTAGGTCCTGCCAGACGACATTGTTTGGTCGATGGGACCTGGAGAAGGCCAACTCTGTGGGACCTTAACAGCCACTGGGATTTTTTTCAAGATGTTTCCACCCCCCTCAACCTACCCCAAAGTCCACTAAATAGATGTTGCAGGCAGGTGCTTTGGATGCAAATCCCTGCTTTCTGTTTAGAGATCTAAACAGAAGCCTTGCCCAGCTGTATTAACCAGGCCAGTGGCCTTGTTTGGCTCTTCTACAGCAGCCAAGCACTGCATCCTAGTGTGACCTTGAATGAACCTAAGAGAAATAGGCAAATGAACCACATTTCCACTGAGGACGGCCTCTGTATTAGGAGCAGAACAGTGTGTCCTCCCCTAGAGAATTGGCTGGCTCTGCTATCCTTTGAGTGGTCAGCAAATTCATTTTTTAAAAAATAACATTTATCCTGGCTTTTGAATAGGAGTATGTGATGGAATCAAATTTGGCTTTCTAAGATTTTTGGCTGCAGCCTTTTCAATTTTGTTGTGTTTCCCCTAAATGGGTTCCACCCCTGAAGTCGGAGCAATGCGTAGCAAAACATTTTAAATGATTTTTTTTAAAATAATAAGGCATATGATTGTATGTAATGGGGTTTTAATTTTTTTTTCATTGTCTTTTTATTGTTCTAAGCCGCCCAGTCCTTCAGAAGTGGGCAGCATACAAATAGATAGACAGACAGACAGTCAGTCAGTCAGTCGGTCAGTGAATCAGACAGACAGACAAACAAATTTAAAAAACCCCGTTGGTTTTAAAAGTTATCACAGACTTTATTTTCATTTTATTTTTTGTTCATAGGTTTAAAAATAACCCCCCTCCCCGCACCCCCATCGAAAGGCGAAGGCCTTTCCTGAAGGGAGGTCCTTCTCCTCAGCAGAAACCCTTTTTTATAGTTCGGCCTCCCAACACCAGCGAGCAAAAGCAATGGAATGAAAAGCGGCGGCGGCGGCGGCAACCCGAAGATTAATGCTGAGGGCCTAGCGAACTCCTCCCTCGCCCGCCTACCTGGGAGCTGGGCTAACTCTGACGTCATTTCGATCCCTGTCCGCACATGGGTATGCAAATGTTCTGAGAGCGGCGCAGGTGGCCCCAGCCAGCTCTCAGGACGGGGAGGAGCGAGAGAGCTTAGAAAGCGCCGCTTGGCTTATTCTGGCCGGTAGGGTTGCCTCTTGTTTTTTGTTTTTTTTGCCCCTTCCCTTTCTTCTCTCTCTCTCCTTTTTTAAAAAAATACACCTCCTCGGTCTAATTTGCAAAAAAAGAGATCCGGGGACGCCCTGATTCTCTGGGAGCGAGGTCGTCTGCAAACCAACTCTCCCTTCGCACCCGTACGATAAAACCGCTGCAGAACAAGAAGAGCGCTTTTTTCCGAACGGAACATCGATTGGGGATTTCTTCTCCTCCTCCTCCTCCTCTTTTTCTTTTCCACCCCCTCCACTTCTTTTTCTTCTTTCTTTTCTTTTTTGCTAGTTTTAACCACATTGGCGGTTTGAAGGAGGGGCGAAAAGAGGGGATGGCTCGACCTCTTCCTTTGAACCCAGCTTTTCTGCCTCCAACTTACGGGGTGCTGAAATCCCTGCTGGAAAACCCGCTCAAGCTACCGCTGCATCACGAAGATGGTGAGAGAGAGAGAGACATTGCGTGTGAGTGTGTGTGTTTGTGTGTGTGCACGCGCGCGCGTGTAACAGCGGGGGAGGAGGAGTGTGGCGGTGAGGTTTCCCTTATTGCCCCCACCTCCGCCCCGCTTTATGGTCCTGCGGGTTGTTTGTAAGGTTTATAAAGCCGTGCGCAAGTTTTCACTGACGAGCGGCGAGCAAACAGGCGTCCGTTTTAGCCACGCGTTTGCTCGTGGGAATAGGGCTCTTTTTTTACGAGTCTAAACGGGACCCTGAGTACTCCGCGCAATCCTGAAGCGCGCGGCTTTTTGTTTTGTTTTGTTTCGGCTCGCTCGCAGGAGGCTGCAGCTGCAATCTTTAAAAAAAGATCCTTGGGGATCGCTTCTGCTGAATCGAGCGGGGTCGATTTCCCTGTAAACACGCCTAGGGTTATTAACCGAGAAGTAACAAAACGGTTCCTTCTAATCCTGGCCTCTTTTTGCCTCTCTCTGGATGTTAGTCGGAGTTAAGGCCAACTCAGTACACGGGGCTTAGTTTACCCTCATGTAAGTATGCCTTATTAAAAAACGACTGCAGAGCTTGCTGCTCTTTGCTCTAAAAAAAAATTAACGCGTGTGGTTGTGTTTATAGCCTAGAGTGAAAAATGACCCTATTTTTTCTGCGCTGGGTGGTTTTATTTTTGGTTGGCGGGTTCTGTGGTAAATTAGAGCTTGATCTTTTGGGTAAGGTGCTCTTCTCTCAGGTAAATTTGGAATTTTGCTGGATAGTTTTTTACAGAATCTAGTAACTCTTTGCCCTTGTTTGATTTAAAAGTCAGGGCATTTTATTTCTGTAGAGGTGATTTTTGAAGAAGGTGTGCCTTGAACCATAGGCCCTCCCTGTACTTTTCCCCCCTGCATTACACGGGGCATACATTTATCCATCAATGTGTACACACTGCTCCCCCCAATACACATGGACTACTTAAAGCCTATAGCAGATTTTTTTAAAAATTAGAGTGACTTGTTTCATACCCGAATCAGAAATTTTACTGCATCTTTCAAATCAAAACTTTGCAACCTAAAGGTACTAGTAAAACCTAATTCAACCTCTGATTGAAGGTTCAGAGGAATAAAATCTAAACCTTGAATTATTTCTAATAAAGTTGGAATTCCCTAACCATTAAACTCCATTGCAGTTAAAAGTCAGTAATAGCTAACCATTGTACAGCATTCAACAATTTTCAATGATTTTTGAGGTAATATTTTTGTCACCTATACTTTTATACTTGTGTAGTTTAGAGCCATCTCATTCCTGTTGACTATGAACCAATATGCATATTTTTCCATTAAAAAATCCCAAACAAAAGAATAGGATATCCAGATTAATTATGTTGATGTAATGTGTCATTTGGAAAAGGAAGTTTTTGGGGTAGTTCTTTTAGATTGTGATAACAACTTCAAATATTTCCAGTGCTGAAAAATCGGATTTAAGAATGGTGAATGTTCAAATAAAATATATTTGAAGAGGGTGATCAGTTGCTGAGAAATGCATTAAGGGTTACACAAATTTGGGAAGTGGCTGCCAATAATTATTTGTCAGCATAATAAGACTAAATCCAACGAATACCAAAGAACAAACTATAAGTTGCACTAAGATCTGTAATTACCATTTTATTGCTACTTTGCTCTAAGAAAAATCCACCAAGAAGGAGGTCGGGATTACAATTAATTTTGCAATTTCCTACACAGTGTACAAAAAGTTCTGATTCTTGGCTTCAAAACAAGTGTGCATTTCAAAACAATCCCAGGCATAGGAGTAGAAGAAAGGGAAGATACAAATCTGGAAATGGTTGTAGGACGAAGCTGAAAAGGGGCTTAATAGTTCCAGCCTGTCTGTTGCAGCTGCAAGTTTATTTTTAACCAATCTTGTGAAATGCAGTTGTGACTCCTCTGGGTAATGTTTGGCTTGTTTTATAGCTTCTCATTATGAATTTCTAGTTTCTAAGCAGCAAATGATGAAGATAGGGCTAAGTTAGGCTATTTTACTAAGATAGCATTTCCAGAATTCCTAACTAGCATGAATGTTATCCCTAGATAATTGGTTTTTTTAAAAAAAAAATAACACATTTAAATAAATCAGGTGTGGTGATCTTCTGGTTATTAATTTATATTTAAAATGCGGTATGTTGTCATTCAAAATTTATTTGAAGCAAATTAGCACTGCCTTACAAACACAATGGGTATTCTGTTCTTCTTAAACCTATTTGAAGTAGTAAGTGGTTACATACATTGCAGAATCCATAATCTTGCTTTTATTATTTGGATTCTGTGTAATATATAGAAACCCAGCCACTGTATTTAATAGACTCTGGCTGACTGTTGTGCAATACCAGTTAGTGGTGGCTTAAATGAAACCATGTTTATTATATTAAACCATGGGTTTTTACAGATATATAAACCCTACCATTATGAGTAATTTCAGTTCTGCAGGATTTGATCAGGCAAATCCAATATTCCATATTCCACTATAACCATTTGAGCAATTTTTCCAATTCTCCATTCTGATGAAATCTTGGGGTGGGGTGTTGCTTGAAGCTTGCAATTTGCTTGAAGCCAAGAATACAGATGAATTTGCAAGTTAAAAGCAGAGATGGAAAACATACATGGCCTTAGTGAGCTGAAAAATGTATCCCGAGACTGTAATTGTGTTCCAAAATGCAAAACAGAGAATAAGTACAAATGGATTCTCTTTGTTTTCTCCTTAGCAAGAAACAAGCTAAAATAGTCTTCACATTTCCTTGCCTTCCCCTTCGCTTTCTAGCATTTTATAAAGAAAAAGACAAAGACAAAAAACTGGATGACGACAGTACTAGTACCACTGTCCCACAGTCTGCTTTTCTGGGGCCTACATTATGGGACAAGACACTTCCCTATGATGGTGACACTTTCCAGTTGGAATACATGGACCTGGAAGAATTTCTCTCAGAGAATGGCATCCCACCCAGTCCAGCCCAGCACGACCACAGCCCTCATCCGCCAGCTCTTCAGCAACCTACCTCAGCCTCACCATCTGTCATGGACCTCAGCCACAGAACATCCACATTGGTCCACCCGACTATGGTTTCCCAAAACTGCATGCAAAATACACCCAGGCCAGGTAAAGTAAGAAGTCCTTGGATTATTATTATTTTTTGGCCCCATTGGTGAGGAGTCCCATATATGTGTCACAGGGAGCCTTTTCCATTCAGGTTGTGAATATGTGTGTAGTACTGGAGAGAAACCTGATTCAATTCAAGGAATGGGAGATTAGACCCTGCTACTTGCTCTTCCAGGGCCTCACCCTTATTTCATTCAATATGAGAGTTTTGACTCATGTTCACTGGTGTTGAATGTTGTCTAAACTCACTCTCAGTATTTCTCCTTGTTTTGCCTGCATACACCTGCAGTAAGCAGCTGCAGTATCACAGTGTTTGAAAATAGCCCATGATGTATAGATTACAATGCAATTGTTAGAGCCCTGGTGATGCGGTGGTTAGAATGCAGTATTGCAGGCGAACTCTGCCCACTGCCAGGATTTTGATCCTGACTGGCTGAAGGTTGACTCAGCCTTCCATCCTTCCAAAGTTAGTAAAATGAGGACCCAGATTTTTGGGGTTGATGTGCTGACTTTGTACACAGCTTAGAGTGGGCTATACAAGCACTATGAAATGATACATAAGTTTAAGTGCTAGTGCTAAAATTAAACAATATACTTATTTCTTGTCCTGCCAGAATCTGAATGAAATAATTAGTTCTACATATGGAGACTGCCATGTATATTCATCTATTATTTTGAGGAAGGGTTGCAATACACAGAATTTGCTAACTCCTGCAGGGAGATTCTCATTCAGAAACATACAATTAGTATCCTTTTAGAACTGATTCAATACAGCAAGCCTGGTAAGATGAAGAAGGGGAGCAATGAAAGAGAGCCAGTACCAGTTCAAGTCTTCTGTTCTGGTACTGTATTCTGTCTGGACATATTTATATAAATATGCTAGGTTAATATGAAGCCTTACACCAAAGTCTTCCCATAATATGTTATTTGGAGGAAGGACAGACATCCTCAAACTAAGACAACTCCCCATGTTATTTGGCGAATGCCCCCCCCCCCCAAGAACCACATACCTAGAGCCACTTGCTATCAGTTGTAGTTTTCTACATGCAGGGAGCCAACCAGTACTTGCATGTAAAGGAACCATGTTGTGGTTATACCCATACAATTCCTTATCTAAATGCTGCCATATTGGTGTGGGAAAATGGGTCTCCACATTTCAATGAATTACATGAAAGCTAGCATCTCACATTTCGAATTAATGTTATTTCTGAATGGGTGTTTTGAAAGGTTCATGAGATGTGCTGGAATTACCTACAATCCAGGTTGCACATCTGTTTGCATTGGTTTAGAAACCTGTAGATATCCAGATGTTGGTGAAGTACAGTTCTTTGCATCCCTCACTATCAGCCAGGGTGTTGTAGTTAATTGATATCTGGAGGTAAGGTCACCAGCTAGAGGCAGACAATATGCTAATAGCAGACACTAGCCTGTGCTTGAAGGAATAATGGAGAAACACTAGAATTCAAAATGAGTTTGAATAGTTCATTCTTCATTGAAAGAAGTTTTGTATAAAAGTAACTACTGTCAGATTTTTTTTTAAGTCTTTCTGTGGGAGAATTTTACAAGTGGTGAAGTTATTAATTTTGTTAGAATTCAGATTTACTTTAATGAAGTGTTGTTACAACAATATCGGCAGTCTTCTAATTTCCAAACAGTATGTGATTAATATGTCCCATCAGACAGATACTTACATATCAAGGATGGGTACTAACTTTGCTCACCTCCAATTTGCTTTCTCCCGCACCACGTGGGCGCATGCACATTGCACGCCACAGGAGCACACGTTCATGCACAGCGCCAAAAACCAAGCTTCTACGCGTGCGCAGGAGCAAAAAACAAGATGGTGGTGCCTATGGCACCACCATTAGAGCCAGTTGGAGGGATATGGCCAACCGGCAATTGCTCCTGGTTCAGCAAGTGGGGGGAAATTCCCACTACACGTTCTAAAGAACCAGTGCGAACCAGGAGCAACCCACCTCTGTTATACATCCAGGAAATATCAGCCATCCCTTTGTTGGAGTCCCCAGAAGACTACTTGAAGAATCTTGTAGGGAACTGAGAACATTCTCTTGAAAATGTCCCTACAGTTATTCTGAAATCATCATAACACTGCTTTAAACATTTCTTGATAAACAGAGAAGCAATTTGGAAACATTTTAAAACTCAGCCTGCAGTCCTAATTATATTTATTAAGACTAATCTCCGTAAAAATTGTGGGATATCTAGGACAGTTCTATTTACGTTTACAAGTTTGTCTGTTAAACAAGCAGTTAGGAAAAGGAGAAATATATGGTGGGTGGATGAGTACTTGGAATTAATTCTACATAGAATTTGGGAAATCGGCACGAAGTGCAATTTGGCCCTGCATTTAATTTTCACTTGGGTTATTTATTGCTTATCTGACTTCTGTTGGAACGGAACTCATTCTCAACAGCAGGAAACCATGTTATTTGCTCTCTTGTCCTGGGATGGTGAACAAGAGATTATTGTCAAAGACATATAAATCAAAATAAATCCAGCAGCTAGCGCTGAGAGTGGAAAAGAATGGTATAGAAAATCAAAGCCACAAACTCTGTGATTATCAAAAACGGAGGGGGGACGGGACGGGGGGGACTAGTGATCTAGCTGAATTTCTCTAAAAATCAGAGCCAGAATCCTCATTGACATGCACTTCAGTTGATGATTTTTTGAATGAATGTTTATTTCAACTGGCATTGAAACAAGGGGAAGAATTTCAGACGGAGCCAGTACATACATTTCTCAGAAAAGCTATAAAATGCTGAGTAGTATATGATGGGAATTGTTTCCAACCAATTAATTTCTTTGCATGTAAGTGCGTGCAGTTCCCAAGTGCAGTTCTCCAGATAAAGAAAGCGCTGAGTTGAAAATGTGTTTGGTGTGCACCGCACAACACCACAGTGGCTCCGGCTTCCTAGGCCGTGTGGTCTCAGAATTGGGTGTACGATAGAAACTTGGTTGCATTTTTGTGTGTTTTGCTTTTGAGGTGTGATGATGGCAAGTTCCATGTGCTGCTTTTAAAGAGATGTAACTTTTGAAACCGCACCGAAAAGAAACGTGATGGAGAGAGTCCCAAAGGTGCTTTTTCAAGAAGCAACCAGACTTTCTGGGTTTTCCTTTGATGATGTTCCACTTCTCATCCAAGAAAGAGAGGGAGTAATTTTTTTAAGGAGAGAATTATAGGTTTTGGAAGCAGCATTGGCTGCAGGAGAAATGTGGGTTATATTGAGAGGAGACAAAAGGCAGAAAGCCTACATAGGCTCTGATCTTGAAGGTGCATGGGCAAGCATCATTTCTCTTTCTCCTTTGTGGATTCTTCCTGACATCTCAAACCTGATCATTTATGCTTTCTATGCTTAAGAGGTCAAGGAGGGGTTGTAGTTTTTTTTCAAACTAAAAGAAAACCTGCATGGGTTTTAGCATTATGGAAGCAATTTGAGACACCCCATAGTGGCATCACATGGCTTCCCCACACATGACATTTGCAAAAAAGACAAAGATTACACAAGCATCACCTTTGGTGTGCAAATCTTTTCACCGGCAGGGAAGAGTTGATGTAGTAACCCTTCCAAGACAACTGTCACATGTGTTCTCAGATGCTACACCATCCTCAGGATTGTGTCAGGTTCCCTCTATATCAGTGATGGAGAACCTTTTTTTCCTCGGGTGCCGAAAGAGGGTGGTTGCACACAATCGCGCATGTGCAAGTGCCCACACCCATAATTCAATGCCCGCAGAGGGCGAAAATGGCTTCCCCTGCTCCCCAGAGCTCCCCTGGAGGCTGGAAACAACTCTTTCCCAACTTCTGGTAGCCCCAGTAGGCTTGTGTTTCACCCTCCCCAGGCTCCAAAGGCTTCCCTGGAGCTGGGGGAGGTAAAAATGCTTGTGTTTCACCCTCCCCAGGTTCCAAAGGCTTCCCTGGAGCTGGGGGAGATAAAAATGGCTTCCCCCATCCCCCTGGAGGCCTTCTGGAAGCCAAAAACACCCTCCCAGAACCTCTATGCAAGCCAAAAATCAGATGGCCGGCACACAAATGCATATTGGAGCTGAGCTAGGGCAACGACTCTGCGTGCCACCTGCGGCACCCGTGCCATTGGTTCGCCATCACTGCTGTATATCTTTGAAATGACTCTATGATATGCCTCAATGTCCAAGCACAGGGTGGAGGGTAGAGAGAATTATTAGAATGAGAATCCTTTCCTTCACCGTGTTGTTTGAGGGGAGCAGGAAAAGCAGCCAATCTTTACATGGTTCATCTGTCAAAGTTCATTTGCAACCTCTTTTACAAGTCAAGCCTCGCTAGAATTTATGCTCTTGGTTGATTTTAAAAAACACCCCCACTCTCCCCCTGCACTGGTGGCGGAGGAATTTCAAAACACACTTCTAAACTGTCCTACTGCCAAAAGTTATTTTAATTTCAGATTTTGTTGTTAGCATTCACAAATGCCCCTCCCATTTAAAACATCATGCCCAAAGTTTCCTTAGAATCTCCAGGCTGTAAGCCAAGAATTTATTTTCAGTCTAGCTCTGCAACATGAACAATACAATAAAAGCAATGGAGACTTTGCCATAAGCAAGAGTTTCTTTCCCTCACCTCAAGTGACCCAGCAAGCACATATACATTTGGAGCTGCAGGGACCAAGGTTAAAATGGGTTGATGTTTGCCTGTCGTCATTCACATTAGAAATGACTTTAAGTAACGAAGCTCATGCTTTCTAGACTCAAGGATAATTTGCCACACTCAATGGGCCATGGGCCAACTCACTGCGGAACAAGAATCATGCTAATTTTAAAGAAATGGTAAAATAGAATTGTTAAAGAAATGATGCAAAAGAATGGATAAAGTATAATTTAAATGACAAACATTAAAATATTTTAAAATTTATTTTAAATACCTAAGTTAAATTGTTGAATTTTCCTATGGCGGGTTGTCCTGTAGCCGCCAGTTGTCCTGTAGTGAATTGGCTGTGATGAATTGACCATGGCAAGTTGTCCCATTCTGTGCTTTCTATTCAAAAGAAGAGAACTTCTTTTCCCCACTGTTTGAGATCATGTAATGAACTGGAGTCACAATTTGAGGGGCAGATTGTGTGATCCATTCCCCTTAGATTTTCCTCATCAAGCTGACTAGGAAGTGGATGATGGGCAAGTAGCAACAGGAGTTGGTACCTTTTAGTGTCCTGGCACTGATAATAAGATAATAAAAACAGAGGGCAAAATAATTCATTTAAATTTCCTACAATGCTCCTGTCTCTTTGGGAAATGGTCATTGCAGTGGATTTTTATGTGTTGGTGAGCCAAACTCTGAAATGTGTACATGATGTTTCCCGAAAGTTTAGAAAGAAAGAATGTGAATGGACACAGATTCATATATGTTTGATAACTTCCTTCTGTTTATGGCAATTTGGCCATAAAAATACCAAAGAAAGTTATTTTGAATTCTGATTGCAATATTGAATTGATTAACAAAACACAAATCTTGAAATGGCAGATAATTGAAAAGAAGAGTAATTTTGGAGAAGTGACTCCTCTACATGATATACCTATTTGTTGCTTGAATTCAGCTACTGAAAGAAAAAATAAGCTGTCAAAGTACAAGAATTGAACATAGTCTCCAACCTTTATGGGGAAGAAGTATGCATACATTTCTCTGGTGGATAGAAATGAACAACAATGCAAAAAACTTTACGGTTTATTTTACTTCCTTATTGCAAATATTTGTACCCTGTTTTCCATTATATATCAAGAAGCTGTTTTCATTAAAGTAAAATGAAATTCAGTTTTATGATCTGGCATTTTTATATTTTTAGTGTTCCGTGAAATAAGATTGGGGAAGACATATTTCTCTACATTGTGTTCTTGATTGCATTCTGATGATGATTTGATAATTGCTGAACCTTTTGAATTATATAGTGAGCATATATTGTCTTGTATCATCTGAGGGGATTCTGTGTTTTTCTTGATCTCCCCAAGTTGGTACTCCTTCAGAAGTGTTGGGATTGCAACTTGCAGAATTCCCAGTGGGTATCTTTTGGCAATTTGGTACTACCTGCTGGTAGTGTTCTGGAGACTTTACCCTAAACTATTTGGTGTAGACAGTGACAGGAAGAACAAAGCAAAACAAGAATTTGGAGAAAAGAAGCAGAAACACTCATGGAAAGATGTGAATAATTCAAGAACAGTGATGAAATGGAATGTTCATTTAAAAAATGAGGAAAAAATGGACAACCCCCCCTTTATTTTTGCAGGATATGGGTAGTTTCATATCTTGGGAAGAGAAACAGCAGGCTGGGAGAGGCCAATATATACAATGAAATACTACCTCTGTCTGTCTTCATATCAAAAGCTTACTAAAAATTAGAGTATGAAGCTAACTTACCTTGTCAGAATGAACATAGCTTGTTTTCCTGGAGCTCAATCTTGGCACCTCTATAACACCAGGCCTCTACCCTGGAAGACAAAATAAAAATAAATAGAACTTTCCAAAATGTTCCTAGAAAACGTGCCAAATGTTATGAAACACAGGTAGCATGAATGTTGGACAGAACGGAAAATAAAAATGCCAGATGTTGTTCTTGAGGGCTAGAAAACCCAGGGCCATTGGTGATTCCTGTAGCTTTGTGTTAGAATTGAGGAAGTTTCTCCTTTTTTAAAAGAAAAAAAAAATGATGGGAAGATATTATGCTGGCATCTGAAAATTGACAAACTTAATGAAAAGAATCTTCTCTTTTTTTTCTCCAATTTCTTGTCATGAAGTGCCAAGGTTTGTAGAAATCTATTGGAAAGCCACTTCGTTACTATGGAACCCACATCAACAATGACATACAGTGTATAGTCAGGATAAAAATATTCACTGTGTTCTTGGATACATGCCCATTGAGGTCCAAGTGGGGCCTGGCTGTCATACATGTAACTCATACACACCCAGCATCTGTGCATTGGGTTTCTGCCCGCTATTGAGGGATTCTTTGTGAAAGAGATCAATAAAGAAAGTATTCCTTGGAGATGGCACATATGAAATGTGCTGTGCTGTTTCCTAGAACTCATAAAAAGTGCCAACATGGTGTATCAAGAGACAGATATTAGGTATAGATCAGGTGCAGAATATACCAGGTTTAGTCCTGATATAAAATATCAGGTTGAGAGGAATACCTAGAATCAGAGAATCCTAAGAATTGGTGTCAGAGAATGAGGATACTTGAGCTGGTTGGATCAAAGTCAGTTTCTTCCAGTGATTAAGACATCTGGTTAGAAGCCAGGTTGTGAATTCTAAGAATCATCTTTAAGCATGGAAACTGGCAGGGTGACTTTGGGCCAGTCCCACTTTCTTAACTGAAATCCCTCACAGAGGGTGGTTGTTGTGGGGAAGATAGGAGGGAGAAGGACTATTATGTGTGTTCACCACCTTGAGTTATTTATCAAACTAATAAAGGCGGAGTAAAAGTAAATGAAACAAACTTGCAATACTATTTCAGCCTTCTCAAAGAGGTTCCTGCATTATGCTTTCTGTATATATAGACTATAGACTCCGTCATTCTTAAGTCAACATGTTCATGGCCAGGGCTAGGAAGAGATGGTGGAATGAGTCTAAGCCAGGGCTCTCCAACTTTAGTAACTTGGTGGACTTCAACTTGAAGTCCACAAGTCTTAAAGTTGCCAAGGTTGGAGACCTTTAGTCTAGGCAATCTATGAGGATGTGGGCTAGTGAAGTTAGCAAAATTTTATGACATTTCTTTCTTTAGTTCATAACATGTGTAGTAACACAACATAAGCCAACTATTTCTTGCATACTTCCTACCAAATTATTACCAATATGACAATGCTCATGGCAAAATTATACTTCAGTAGACTTTGTCCTGTGACATTTTACTGTAGAATTCTCATTTTCCTATGCTAGCTACTCTTGACACCATGAAGTCATGTGAGGTTATCACCTAATTCTCCAAAAAATAAAATAAAATATTAACAGCAGACTAGAAATAGCTCAACTCAGTCACTTATGTACTTAGGTTTTTGTGTTCTTTCTCCTTGTTAGAGACAAAATCTTTCTTTACTTTCTTCCTTCCAATAGCTGAAATAGTCTCTTAGGCCAAATCTTATTCCATTTCAAAGTTCCTCTGAACAAATTTTCAATTTTTGTTGCCACTTCAGACATTTTCATCTAACAGATTTATTATTTCTGATTAACCATTCAGGCAAAATGTTGGCCATTTCTAATCACAGTTTCTACTATTGCCCCAAATGGTGTCTGTCTCCATGACTCCTACTCCCCACATTTTGCTCTGCAAAAGGCCAACATTCAATTTTTTTAAAATTAAAATGATGTTTTTATAACAAGATTAAGTTAGATGAGCAGGAAATTTGACCAGCATCAAGGGAGGAATTGGCAAGCACAAGTATTTCCTGTTTCTGAAATAAAGGTACAACAGAGCTACATACAGCAGACTCGTCCCAATGTCTCCGATCAAATGCTTATTCCACATCGGGTCGAGGTCAAGGGGGCAGCCAGGAATATTGCCCATATTTTCCAGTTTCTCTGGTATGGGTTAGATATTGTCCAAAAGTTCTGGTAAATTTCAAAAATCTTTCCATCAGTGGGAAACAAGCTGAATCATAGATACAAATTGGCAATTTTGCTTATTAGATAAATGACGTTGTGAATTATTTCAGAAGGATATATTTTAGGACAAAGGCCACCTCTTGTTTTAATCTGTAGAATAAGACAGGAGAAAATAGTTTTCAAAATATCCTCTAAATATGAATAGTTGATTATTTGAGTGGACTGAACAAAGATAAGTTCTGCTTCAGCCTCAATTCTCATTAACTTTGTCCGTGCTTAGGACAACATTCCCACAGTGAGAAACATCCCAGTTACTAATGTTTTGTTTTGTGACTCCCTTTTGACCCCTGTTTAAGGGACAAACATGTCTTCTGGTTGAGGGTTGGGGGCAAATAAAGAAAAAAGAATTCAGAAACCAGGTCTCTCTTTCTTCAGGGAGGAAAAGAGCTATAAGCTGCCTCTGATCTTGAAAATGTCTTGTATGTGCACATACTTCTATTTATTTTATTTATTATCTATTTATTTATTGGATTTGTATGCCGCTCCTCTCCAAAGACTCGGGGCGGCTAACAACAATAATAAGACAGCATATAATAATAATCCAATACTAAAAACAATTAAAAAACCCATTATAATAAAAACCAAGCAGACATAGAGACATACCATGCATAAAATTGTAACGGCCTAGGGGGAAAGAGTATCTCAGTGGCAGAGGTGGGTTTTAAGTAGCTTACGAAAGGCAAGGAGGGTGGGGGCTATTCTAATCTCTGGGGGGAGTTGGTTCCAGAGGCCCGGGGCCGCCACAGAGAAGGCTCTTCCCCTGGGTCCCGCCAAGCGGCATTGTTTAGTTGACGGGACCCGGAGAAGACCCACTCTGTGGGACCTAACTGGTCGCTGGGATTCGTGCAGCAGAAAGCGGTCCTGGAGATAATCTGGTCCGGTGCCATGAAGGGCTTTACTTCTCCTGAATTGTTATGTCTGAGTCAGTGAAGGGCTACCAAACTTTTTACTACCACGCTGTGGGTGTGGCTTATGCAAGACACCGTGCATTTTCTTTCAACATCTTTCAGTGCAAATTGGGTGCTCTAGGGTGGAGTTCCATTTTCGCTACCCCATTGCGTTCCCCCCCTAGTCCGGGCAGTCTTAAAGATGCCAAGGTTGGAGACCCCTGGCCTAAACAGTCCCCTTTATGGTGCAGTTCACCCAATTCTCAATCCTGGTTTGTTTTGATTTTGCTGCCTGCCTTTATGCCCCCCCCCCCATGTATGTCATTTTTCGTATAATCCAGCTTAATATTAGTTATTTCTGAGGCATTGATGTTGCCCGATGATTGCAAATAAACAGGGTGCTGCTGTTTTAAAGGTTTCCTGTTCCTTGGACACTCTACATGGGTTGCATCAAAGCAGAGGGAACTAACCCATCAGTCAGGCCTTTTCCATTGGTAGGTCTTTTCACATTGACTCATGCAGAAGGGTTGAGGGTGGTGATGGAGGGGAAACAACTAAATGTTTTATTTACTCGATGTGTGGAAAGTGAGTATTTCTTTGAAGTAGGAAGGCAGATGCATCCCTTTATTGGTACCTCTCGTTTCCAGATCTAGAGAGAACCTTAAAGCAAAATGGAAAAGTTTGGCAGTACTAAATGTTCTGTACAGTGACGATAGAGAGTGGGGAGGAAAGTCATATTACCCACTCCTCCCTTCCTTTCTCTCTAGTTTGCCAGAGACTGCGGTTTAGATCAAAAAGAGATGTGGAATACATGTAGGCAAATTTAAAAATAGATCCTCCTGGGGGTGAGGGAAGAAAATTGCTGAATTCACAAGCTGGAGAGGAAAAAGTCAGTGTCCTTTTTGTGATCTAGAGGAGAGAATTGTAACGTTACCAATAAAATTTTAATCAATCATTTTACTCTTAAGTGAAGTGTTTGCAAAACATGGATATGGTAAAGTTTATCAGGATTGGGGGGGGGGATGGTTAAATCGGAAAATCAGTAGTTTTTAGGGCAGCTGAGAACAACCTTTCAATATAGCTGAATGGAAATTTGCTTGGACAATTCTGTTGCGTTGTGTGGGAGATACATAGATACTGTACATATTCTATAGAAAGTACTCTCCTTATGACCACAGTGGAACCTAAAATGTATTTGTTAAGTGAAATAATTGTTAAGTGATTCTTGCTTCATTTTATGACCATTCTTGTTAAATTTAAGTGAGTCACTGCAGTTTTTAAGTTAGTAACGCCATTGTTAAGTGAATTTGGCTTCCCTGTTGACTTTGCTTGTAAAAAGTTTGCAAATGGTGTTCGCTTGACCCCAGGACATTGCAACCACCATAAATATGAGTAAGTTGCCAATCACCTGAATTTTGATCATGTGACCATGGAGATGCTGCAATGGTTGTGTCAAAAGTGGTCATAAGGCACTTTTTTCCGTGCTGTTGTAACTCCAGATGTTCATTAAACAAATTGTTGTAAGTTGAGGACCTGTACTTTCTGTTCACTATCCTGGGACTAACCCAGGCAGACTTTACTACGATGTGGTGGTGAAAAGCTTGAGCAAAACTAGAGAAGATACAAGTTCACAATCCCAGTCACTTACAAAGTTCACTTAGAAACTGACTAGAACAAGTCGGAGACTAATTTCAAGTGTTTCACTAAGATAGAAACCAGACTTATACAACTTACGGTTCTTGGACAGAGTTATCCAAAGTGGTCAGTATTGACTCGTATGAGTAGATGGGACACACCAAGGTGGGTCAGTGTTGTTGCTGTTAATTATTAGCTAAATAATATTCATTTAATTATTTTCATGTAATAAACGCTTGGGGGTTAATGAACAGTCTGCAACCTCAAGAAGGAATTGATGAGTGGAAGAGTTTGGGGATCTCTGCTATAGGGCCATTGCTCTTTATCACCCTACCTGAGTACCTCCAAAAGTCTCCACCAAATTTTAATTTGTTAGAAGAGAAAAATTATTGAATATGCTAGTTATAATTTTTGTTGTTATTGCTAGTTGAGAACTTGTGTCCCACCCATTGTGACCCCATGGACAATGTTCCTCCAGGCCTTCCTGTCCTCTACCATCCCCTGGAGTCAGGGGTGGGCTGCTGCCCGGATGGGAGGGAACGCAGTGGGGTAGCGAAAATGGAGCTCCACCCCAGAGTACCCAATTTGCACTGAAATATGTTGAAAGAAAATGCAGGGCGTCCTGCATAAGCCACGCCCACAGTGTGGTAGTAAAAATTTTGGTAGCCCTTCACTGTCTGGAGTCCATTTAAGCTCACGTCTACTACTTCAGTGACTCCATCCAGCCACTTCATTCTCCGTACTGAAAGAGCGGGTCCAGCAGTCACATGGGTTGCTCGCTGTCCAATCCGTGGAGAACCGAGCCTAGTCTTTAAAAAGCCTCTCAGAATTGGCAGCCCTTTCCATTCGGCAGGATCTATGCCAGTTCCATACAGACAAAGTAGTCCTGCGCCTGGACCCCACCTTTCTACCCAAGGTCAGTTCCATGTTCCACAGATCCCAAGACATCGTGTTGCCTTCATTTTGCTCCATCATCTTGCGGTCAGATGGCACACCTTAGATCTCACCAGAGCGCTGAGAATCTATATCCAACGGACAAGACCCATTCAGAGGTCTGAAGCTCTATTCGTGGCCTACCATCCCAGATCCCTGGGATCCAAGGTATCCTCAACCGTAATAGGTCGTTGGATCCGAGGGACCATCTCAAAGGCCTATGAGTCAGCTTCCTTCAGCATACCTAGAGGTATTACGGCACACTCCGCAAGAAGTGCAGCCACATCTGCCGCATGGGCAACTCAAGCTCCATTGGAAGAAATCTGCAAAGCAGCCACTTGGGCCTCTCCAATCTCTTTCATAAGGCATTACAAAATTGACTCTTACGCTTCAGCGGATGCTGCCTTCGGCAGAAGAGTCCTCCAATCCGTTATCTCTCACGATAGCGAACTAATCCCTCCCTAGGGACTCATCTATTGGGTATGTCCCACGTGACTGCTGGACCCACTCTTTCAGTACGGAGAATAGGCGTTGATTGCTTACCTGAACGCCTCTTCTCGTATGCTGAGCGGGTACAGCAGTCACTTCCCTTCCTATTCCCTTTCTAACTTTGGTTATTCCTTTAATTTGTCTCTTTTCCTATCATGAGAGTTGAACACTATTGAGCCACCACATTTGAGCCTAAGTCTACGGATTCGTGAATTCTGGGAAAGGGGCAGATCCAGCAGGCTTTTTAAAGACTAGGCTTGGTCCTCCACGGATTGGACAGCGAGCAACCCATGTGACTGCTGTACCCGCTCAGTGTACCAGAAGAGGCGTTCAGGTAAGCAATCAACGCCTATTCTCTGTCATTATAATTATGTCCTCTATATTTGTTTATTTTAAGGTTAGCTGCATTTGAATGTAAGTTCTTTTCAATCTAAATTTTTTTTTTTTCTGGCCTCACATAATTATTTTCAAAATATAGCCTCTGATGTAGCCTTCATAGAGATCTGGTGCAACTCATATATTTTACAAACCGCAAGATTCATATGTCATGCCGCAATCAGACAGTACCTTTATTCTATATTATTACTAAGCAATGTAGAGATGGAGAAAGAAATCAGGTGCACTTTCCTGATAGGAAAAAAATGATAAAATAAAAATATAAAGGGGGGGGGGGACAAGTTGGTAATATGTTCTTTGATGTGGTTAAATTTAGTTTTAGTGTGGAAATTAAGTGAACGGACATGTGATAAATCAGTGGTCAGATAATCCTCGGCTCTTGTTTTTTTTCCACCCAGCCTGTTACTTTTCATTAGGCACAGAACTTAGAATTATTCATGCAACTATTTGTGCAGAAAGCAAGTGAATTCTGTGATGGAAATCACTCTGCAGACAGACATGTGAAATAAGGCTGGTGTGTGTGGATATTTGATTTTTAACAGCAGGGATATGCACAATCTGTACGCGAAGCTTTTCACAGCAGGGAAGGAGTATATTCACCTGCTAATTGCATCATATATGGATGCTACTAAAGGTACAGCTACCAACATTTCACAAATTTCGTTGATTTATTTAAGTCCATGTAGAGACTGGTTGACCTTAACAATTCCAATAGCTTAAAGAGAGATAGAATCAGAGCAACCGCCAGCCCACCCGTCAATGGAAGATTAAGTCAAGCAACGACATCCAACTTTTAAATAGTTATGAAGTTGGGGTCAACATAGATCTGAAGAAGGATATCATGGCAGAGGGTAGATCTACTGAAAAGGCTCATCTCCTGGGTCTCATAAGGTGACATTGAGTAATCAACAAAGCCAGAAATGTGCCGGCTCTGCCTAATCTCTCAGGTGACTTAGCTTGAAGACGCTGGGATGTCATCTAATGGGTATTGATGCATTAGTCATTATGGGTTTGACAATAAAGAATCTGTCCAAAGACTTATGTGGAGGAGAAGGGGTGAAACTCTGAATGTCCCACTTTCAATATTTATTTATTTATTTTATTTATTTATTGGATTTGTATGCCGCCCCTCTCCGGAGACTCGGGGCGGCTAACAGCAATAATAAGACAGCATATAACAATAATCCAATACTAAAAACAATTAAAACCCATTATAATAAATAAATAAATACAGACAGACAGACAGACATACCATGCATAAAATTGTAAAGGCCTAGGGGGAAAGGGTATCTCAAATCCCCCATGCCTGGCGGCAGAGGTGGGTTTTAAGTAGCTTATGAAAGGCAAGGAGGGTGGGGGCAATTCTAATCTCTGGGGGGAGTTGGTTCCAGAGGGCCGGGGCCGCTACAGAGAAGGCTCTTCCCCTGGGTCCCGCCAAGCGGCATTGTTTAGTTGATAATTCTACACAAGACCAAACAATCGTCTTATTTCATGCACAGGGATTTGTATATTTCTTAGTGAGTGGGAATGTCAAAATCAGACCTCTCCAACTTGTCTCCCCTCTGAAGTATTACACCGTAATTTTCAGACAGCATGTATTAGTTACAAAAAAAATCATGTGCTTCTCCAAATTTGGCAACTTTAAGACTCGTTGGACTTCAACTTTCAACCATGCTGGTTGAAGAATTCTGGAAATTGAAGCCCATGGCTCTTAAAGTTGCCACGTTTGGAGCCCCTGTGATAGATCTAGAGGTGCCTGAATAGAGAACAGGGAGACCCCTGCAATAGGTGCCCTCATATTCCTCTTTCACTACAATAATCTCTTTTCTTTCCAACATGTCAGTCAAATTCAGTCTTTTCTACACCCATTTATCTTAAATAGATCTCCCACATTGCAACACATGTTCTAGAATCTAGATCACTACAAATAGCAGGATAGTGAGAAGTGAGAATACAGCAGAGATTGTAAAAAATATTCTGTAAATATAGCTGTGAACATTCTGGAAATAAAACTACATTTTCACGGCATGAGGCAATTTCTAATTAATGATTTAAATTCTCACAGCGCTTAGAATGTAGTACCTACATGTGTGTTTATTTAACTGAAGCAAATTTTGCCTTCTTTGGCTGACAAGGACTCCCCAAAATCAATAATATGATAGCCCCCGCAGGCATGAAATCTATTAGCTGGAACATCAAAAAGAAAGGGATTTGGAAGACGCAAGTACAAACACTAAGTTGTTTGGTAGGTTGCAACCAGTTGGTATAGAAACAGTCAGGCACAGAGGAAAGATGCCAAAAGTTGCGGGTCTAATAGCATGATTCTTCCTTGTTTCTCTCCCTTTCCTCAGTGTCTATCTGTTGCCTAGTGCTGTCAGAAAACAATATTTATAATTGAAATCTAAAAATGTCTCTGATGGAGAGAAATCCATACTTTTAAGCATGACCACTGGAATCTCTGCAGTATGAAATTGTGAAATGAACACAACAGGAGTTGAGGTGGGGAGAGACTTGTAGTCCTCCAGATGTTAAATGACCCACAATTCCCAGAAGTCTTTAGCTGTATGGCCAAAGGTTTTTTTTGAAAAAAAGTATGCTAGCAATTGTAGCTCAACAACACCTGCAGGATCAAAAGATTCTCTTATTGTTGTATATTTACAGTGCATATAAATACTGTAATTGGCCAGAACAGGGTGAATTATTGTTGTTTGGACACTTCCAAGCCTGTGAGTCAATGTACAAGATTTTAGGAGCATTGTCGGTAGTTCCTTTCTTGCAAGACTGTTTTTGGTTCCTACCACATTGTTTTCTGCTGGCCTCTTTTTTAATTGCCTTTGGTTTCTTCAGGCATTGGGATCTTTTCCAGTGACCTCTGTCTTTGCATCATGTGTCCAAAATATTTAAGCTTTAGCTTTGTTATTACTGTTGTTGGAAGATTAAAAGGAGTCTGACCATGGTGTGCCAAGTTCTAGAATTGTTAAACTTTTCTATTAGGGTAGAAAAAGACCAATCTTTTTAATAGTTAAAACAAGACGTCCATGTAACCCTAAAGACAATATCTCAAAATTATTTTCGTTACTGTAAAATAAGATTATTTCTCTGCAGTTCTCTGCTTAGATTTTTATTTTGTTTTATTGCTGCCCAAGGCCCCTTCTTTGAATTTTCTCAGTCCTCTTCCTTTTCTTTTCTTCCTTTGATCTGCTTGCCAACATCAAACATGGTAATTCTCAACTTCTCCAGGTTCAAATTAAGGAGCCTCAGTAAAAAAAATTGGATTTTGGAAGCACGTCCTTTTATTTTCCCCTAGACTTCAGGAAAAACGTGCAGTGGCTGTACTGATTGTTTTGATGGATGGGAATACCTTGTGTGTTTTAGGTCTTTCGTTACAGTTTTTATATTGTTTTTGCCTTGGTGTTTTTTTGTTTACATTATTATAGCATTGTTTTCTTGTTGTTTATACAGTATTCGTTTTAATTATTTGTCAGCTGCCCAGAGTCCTATACATGAGATGGATGACTATATAAATTTAATTAATAAATACCTCAATTCATAGTGAGTGGAAGAAAGCTGATGTGCACCCATGAATGCTCATCACCATAGTGTTATCAGTTGTCACTACGACTTGTTGATGTCCCCTGCCTGGGTTAAACTCAGTCTGCTCCTGTTGGACAGGGGAGGAGAGAATAAATAAATAATTCACACAAGCCCAATAGGACCTTGGATAACCCTGTTAGAACTGCAGGGCTTGATAGCTGGCAGGACAGCAAGCTAATAATTAGAGAAGGAAAACTTGCCAGGTGCCTCCAAATCAATGTGTTCTTTCGATTAGCTTGTGCACTTGTCACTGGCAGATGTCAGAAGCAAGCTACAGCGACAAATGAGTTGTGACAAAATGTCCTCCTCTGATGTGTAGCTGTATAAATAGAATGCTGCATGCATGGATTTTTGGCAGAAGATCTCTCATTGACGATGCTGAAAGGGCTGTAGCAAACTTTTTACCCAATTATCCTTCAGGAGCCTAGCCAGCAAAGCCTTCTCGTCTCTGGAACATGATTGGGGACAATAGGTCAGAGATTAAGCGCTCAGTGTTTTCTTTTCTTTTTTTAATAAAAAAAGAAAAGGCAGCAGCTTGGTGCTACTTAATTTAAGGGCTACACAGTTGAATGCAGCTTGCGAACCAATAGCAGAAAACAAAATTAAATACATTGCTTTGCTTTGCATGGCAAGGATACTGAAGCATTTCTTCCTACCAACCCACATCGAGCTGTGGTCTATGTGTTCAATTAGAAACGATGGGTTTTAAAAAGGTAGTCCAGTAATCCTGGAATAGAACAAAACTTATTGTTGGGGGATACCACCCTTGACTGTTGAAGGGCAGGTCAAGGATTGAAATGTCAACAGTAGATGGAATCAGGATCAGAACAAAATGGACTAGGGCTAGTTCAGGTAATCTGACTGGATTTCCTCCCTAGTTATTTAATTGTATGGTTCTCCCTCATGGTGGATACTGTTTCTACGACATTACAAAATTAATTTATATCCATCAGTGGAGGCAGCATTCGGCCGGAGGGTTCTTCAACAAGTAGTGAAAGATTGAGACCTCGCCAAATTACAGAGCCCTCCCATTGTGAACATTAACTTTAGGTATGTCCCATGCATAGCTGCTGTATCTACCATGAGGGAGAAGGGGCGTTGGTCCTATCATGGCACCGGACCAGATTATCTCAGGGACCGCCTTCTGCTGCACGAATCCCAGCGACCAGTTAGGTCCCACAGAGTGGGTCTTCTCCAGGTCCCGTCAACTAAACAATGCCGCTTGGCGGGACCCAGGGGAAGAGCCTTCTCTGTGGCGGCCCTGGCCCTCTGGAACCAACTCCCCCCAGAGATTAGAATTGCCCCCACCCTCCTTGCCTTTCGTAAGCTACTTAAAACCCACATCTGCCGTCAGGCATGGGGGAACTGAGATCCTCTTTCCCCCTAGGCCTTTACAATTTTATGCATGGTATGTCTGTCTGTATGTTTGCTTTTTATATTAATGGGTTTTTAATTGTTTTTAGTATTGGATTATTATTGTATACTGTTTTATTATTGCTGTTAGCCGGCCCGAGTCTCCGGAGAGGGGCAGCATACAAATCCAATAAATAATAATAATAATAATATCTGATTTACCTCTTCTATGATGGTGGATATGGCAGCCAGCCCCTCCCTTATATGGGCGTGTAAGTTGGCTTCCGTTGAGATTGTATAGTGTAATGGCTGTAGCACAATGGAGTCTTCCTTTTCTCTTCTTCGTTTCGAATTGGAGCCAGGAAGTACGTCAGCAACCTAAATGGAAGCTTGGGCAGGCCCAGTCCAATCACCGAGCAGACAGGATTAACCCATGCATGGCTGCTATATCGACCATCGTAGAAGAGGCGTATTGGGTAGGACCAACGCCCCTTCTCCATGTAATTTATAATATCCCTTTTTTCTTACTTAGAATTGCAACTTGGCGATTGTCTCTGGGAGACCATGGATTTTGTTTCTCCATCAGAAACTAAATACTGGTAGTGCAAAGTTCTTCTGGTAATAATAAATAAACATTTCCTTACAGCAGAAAGAATGATTTAATCAAAGTTTTCTCAGCAAGCCAGAATGTTGGCTTTGCCTAAAAATTGCTAAAGAAAATGATATAGGATTTTTTTCAGTACATTTTTTAAAAAAATGTCTTTTTTCTCTCTTCATGCTGTAATATTGTATTTAATTACAAAAATGAGGATTGAAAAAAAAAGGTTGTGTTTATTAATTCTGTCCATTGTTTTCAATCTGGTCATTGTATAGCAGAATAGTGTCAACTTGCTACGAGATAATATAGGATTTGGGCAGACCTCATTGGACCAGTAGCCTGGTCCAATGAGGTCAAGAAGAAATATGTTCACAACTTCATTTCTAAAAACCACTATCTTAGCTTGTGTGATGAAGACCTTGTATTTCAGCATTCCTCCTGTGTAGTCAGGTGGTTTTAGTGTGTGTGTGTGTGTGAGAGAGAGAGAGAGAGAGAGAAAACATGGGAGAGAACACAAAAGAGAACACGAGAAAAGAAAACATGAGAAAGAAAGAGAGAACACGAGAGAAAGAAAGAACATGAGAGAAGAGAACGAGAGAGAGAGAGAGAATACAAGAGAGAGAACCTATATGCCCACAATTAAATATCACATACATAAGCAGAATTTATGAGGCAGCAGATAGACCTCTTGTGGGCTCGGGAGCTGGGTTCTGACAGAAATGATGGATCCATTTGTGTGCTAGAGAAAGCACTACCTGTCAATCACTGCCTTTCCACTCCTTGAGAGATATAAAAGCCCATCCAGTGGCAATTAAAATCAGTCTGTTCAGTTTGGCTGTCTATTTCCTCCCAGAAAGAGATGCATAATTTTCAAGCACCAAGCAGTCCTAGAACAATACGCGTTCATAGCTATGCATGTCACCGTGGGCTCTGCTGACAATTTTTTTCCAACTGCTTTTTATAGTCCACTCATGCAAAATAGGGTGCTGTTAACAAGCAATAGTAGTTTCTTCCTGGCCTGATCTTTAGAATGAACTACTGTCGCCTCTAAGGAAGGATTATTATTGACATTGTTGATTATTCTTACCTCCAGAGTAGTAGTGGAATATATACCCCCAGGTCTGCTATATTAAATAACATCGTTTTTGCTGTTATTAATCACAGAGGTATTGATGTGTCTTTTATTTTATTTATGATCTCCCATCTAACTTAACATAACTCTGGGTGGCTCACAACAACATACAAAACAAACAAACACACACACACACACACACACACACACACACACACATGCACACAAATTAAATGATTCCATGCAACCCAGGGATCATATAATTCTTATTTCAAATATAGATGCTCAACTCTCAAACTGACCCAATGTATTATGAAGTAGTAAGCTTTCCTTTCATCTAAACTCCGATTGTAGCAGGTAATGGCTCCAGATAAGTTGGTGGCTAACCCAACAGAGCACTCTTGTTGTGTATTTAGATAAGAAAGCATCAGGCACTTGCAACAACAAGAAATACATCCAGCTTTTCATGCAAAACAAATATTGATTCCCTGCTTGGTAAAATTTACTTCGATTACAAATTCAAGCCTGGGTCATAGAAAAACTAATTATCTTTTATTTGGGAGAACGACAAGTTGTTTCAGGGGTAGGAGGCAGTAAGTAGTAATATTGCAGAGAATTCTGAAATTAGGAAATTAATATGATGGACTCTTTATTATCAGCAACTTCAGCATTAAAGATATATCAAGTAAAACTGGAACAAGGGCTGAAGGAGGAAGACGTGCATGGTCCTTGCAATTAAGGGATGCTTGAAAGAGGCACATGCATGGATGTAAATGGGATAGTGTCTTAATAAATAAATAAAAAGTGTGGAGTCTCCTTCCTAATTATGCTTCCTTGAAATAACAATTCAGTGAGCTTTGCAGAGTTTAAATTTGGATCTTTTGCCTTACTAAAGTGTTCCTGCGTGTCACAAGCGAGGAATATGCCCATCTTTCATGCTCACTAGCATTCCCCAGACTCTGCACTTCTTTTCTAATAATCCATTTGGGAAATAGAGAAGGAATTAAGAACAACCATGCTTGTTGTTATTGTTTTGGAAGTGAGATGCAAGCACTCAGCAGGGGGGGAAAATGAGGCCACTGTGCTGGTTGGGAAGGGAACTGAGAGAAAAAGTTGGAAGGAGAGGGAAAGGAAGGGTTTGGTTTCCCTCCAGTTGTATAGAAGTTGTGCAATTTAAGAATCGGATTAACCTGGTATGACTTGGTTTTTCAGCCAAAGTAGATAGGTTAAGTTTCTTGGCACAGGGCACAGTACAGTACATTATGTGCTGTAAATAAGGGTGTGTCAGCCTCGGGTATTAATGCCACAGAAGTCTTAGAGGCTAATATTCTGCAGCTGCGAAGTGCAAAACAGACTTCCTTCAGCTTTTGCCAGGAGAACTGCATTGTTTGGGTGCGCTGTGGTTCCTTCTTTCCGGCAGCAAACAAACCCTCCCAAGAAGCTTGCAAATGCAGCAGCCTGACGTGAAAACCAAGGGGTCATTTGCATAGAAGCTTTTCCCATTCACAATTTATGGAGGCAAGCTGTTCCATGGATTAGCTGTTAGGAAATTTCTCTTTAGTTCTAAGTTGCTTCTCTCCTTGATTAGTTTCCACCCATTGCTTCTTGTTCTACCCTCAGGTGCTTTGGAAAATAGTTTGACTCCCTCTTCTTTGTGGCCACCCCTGAGATATTGGAACAGTGCTATCATGTCATATGATACCATATCATAGAAATAATGTCTGTTTCCCAATCCACAGTTTTAAATATTAGATCTTAAAAAATACCAGATTAGCCCAAATGGCCAGTTCACAGGGCCTTAAAACTGGATGCAGTTTAGGAGTTGAAGAGTTTACACATCTTAAAGCTGCCAAGATTGCAATATGTTGGACTAGACTAGAGCATCTCCAGTAAGGAAAGGAAATGCTTTTAGAGTGGCAGCTGCTAACCTGAGCCTCACTATTGTGGAAGTATCATATGGACAGCACATATACAATTTCTTGAAAATGAAGAAGTATTCATGTACTTACAGATAAAATGCCTCATTCAAGATCTTTTTTTTGCCATGGCTTTTTAAAGAAAATAATTATTATACATGAACATTGGGACATAACATCTTTGGAAAATTAATATTTATTGGTGATATTTTTAAGATGCTTTGTATGATTATGGTCACAAAGGTGTTTATGTCCAGGAGACTTTGCGCTGTTTTTATGGTTTGTTATCTTGGCAATTTTCCAGATTGGCTCAAATTCCAGGAAAATTCCAGTAAAGCATTGCACTTTCTCCATTCCCTTTATAGATATGTAGCCTAGGATAAAGGGCAAAAATTGCCATTATAGCAATACTATTTGTTATAAATCAGGTATTTTTATTCTTTTGTTGAAAAGATTGACAATGTGACTTTTATCTGATTGCTTTTCCTTCTCCTTGAATATATATTCAACAAAGATTTAGAGCATCACTTAGCCCCATCCATTCATTCTCTCTCTATTTATCTCAGTTTGATTTTGATTTGATTTATTTTATTTTATTACATTTATATGCCGCCCATCTCCTCGCAGACTTAGGGCAGCGAACAACAATAAAATACAGTACAATACAGAAAGTTAAAAGACATTTATCTCACAATCATACAACAGTCAGGCTGGAGCAAGATATCGGTGCTCAATGGTCTTCCCAGGCCTGCCGGCAAAGCCTTTAAGAAGGCCAGGAGAGTGAGGGCAGTTTGAATCTCCAGGGGAAGCTGGTTCCAGAGTGCTGGAGCCACCACAGAGAAGGCCCTCCCCCGTGGTCCCACCAGCCGGCATTGTTTGGCTGAGCAGGACACGTAGGAGGTTGGCTCTGTGGGTTCTGATTGGTCACTGGGATGTGTGAGTTGCATTGTACATGATTTGCTTAACATTCTATTGGCCCTACATTGTTTCCACTTCAGTTGCTTACATATTGGTCAGTATTACTATTTATCAATCAGATACTGGATTTACTAACTCTGTGGTATGGTATCTCAAACCTCTTCCATAGTTGCAATGTCTTGCTTGTAGTATCTCCTTATATTATAAATACATAGGTAACCTTTGACTTATGATCACCACTGCACCTGGAATTTCGGTCATAAGTCATTGCAGTTATAAGATGAGGCACCATGTGACCAGACCGTTTTTCTGACGGTCATAAATTGAGCCACATAATTGTTAAGTGAATCACATAGTTGTTAAGCACATCTATTCTTCCAAATGAATGAGGGGGGGGGGGGGACTTGCCAGTCACAAACTGCTCATTAATGTGAGTCGGTTGCCAAGTGTACCCACAATGCAATCACGAGATTTCAAGGTAGCAGTTGTAACAATTGATGAAGGGTTGTGAGTAGTTTTTTAAAAGTCCATTGGAACTTTGAACAATCATTACAGAACTGGCTGTAAGCCAAGGACTACCTGTAAAAGAGTACCATCTTTCAAACTTCCCCACTTCTCTGACAACTTTAATATTAGTTACTGGTGTATGACACTTGATCGCATAACTTCAGGAGATGCTGCCTTGTATTTATTCACACGTGTCTAAAAGGGCAAACAGAAACATCATAGACAATGTACCAGAGAAAGGAAATGTGTTTGGTTTTAACTATAACCCAGTGAATTGTATTGTGCTTCTCCAATTTTTTCCCCCTGTGTAACCTGCTCTGCTAATATAATTACATTCGGTCTCATGATACTCATAGAAAGTGGATAATGCGAAATACTGACTTAGATAAAGCCATTTAAGCAATGGTTTAATTAAATAGCCCCTCATGTCTATCTGTCATTTTCTGCAGCATGCATCAGCAATTAGAAAAATCTACATTTTTGCTTACCATTTTTTTCCCTTATGTATTGATGTATACAGGATTTGCCCAAACAAACCTGCTTTTTTCACAGCACAGAGTAGACTCCAATTAATGAACAAACAACAATATATGTATTAAGCTGGCAACAGATCCATTGCTATTAATGTTGCTTTGATGCAGGTCCACAAGGAAAGAAGCAATTCTAACGCTGCAAAGATTTCTCACCTTGGAGGCCTCATTCACACAATCGGTCTGCTGCCCGCATGAGTGTTGTTGAGTATTGCCAGGTACAGAAGCAACAAGAGCGTAGGTGATAATAGATCCTGTGAACTATTCTACACTTACAGCCTGGTAGGTTTATGCAGATGAGCATTAAGGTAGCAAAGCAACGATTTTAATTCAGTTTCACATTGTATTTGTGCAGGTTGTGTACGTATCAAAAAAGGTAATATTTGACTGAATCCCAAGTGAAAAACTTGAGTGAAAGTTATTTATTAATGAGAAGATAATCTATGTCAGCCATTTTCAACCAAGTGACTGTCATTTATTCTGAGGTTAAAAATCCCATAATACCCAGCCAGGATGACAAAGCAGCTGTAGGACATCAAACTGATTAAAAGTTATCCAGAAATTTCGGATCCTGTAGAGCAGGGTCGTGAAACTCGCATTATCATGGTAGTGTCACATAACATATCATCACTTTTTCTCCCTTCACAAACTGGGCGCGGGCATAGTCCCATGGGCCATGAGTTTGACAGCCCTGCTGTAGACAAAACGTACTTTGCCTATCAAAACAAACTCTTTTGCCCCAGACATTTTTGATGACAGTCATCTTGCATTAGCCGATCCATTGTTTATATTGTATTTCATTCTCCCTTGAGTTACAGTATAATTCTGATCTCTTCATACGTAGGAATTGCCCTGTTCTTTGTTCTGTTTTGTTTTGCAGTGAAGCTACTATTTATAGAGACTATGTCTTAGGTTGTAATGAAGTTGATTTGCATTAAATCAGATCTGCAGATAGCTGAATATTGTAGAAGAGTTATAATCACCAGGCAAGATGCTCTTGATTACAACATTGGGCAGAGATTGACGCTTTCCCAAGCATCATTCTGCCTCTCACCACCATCAGTTCTGGAGGAATATTTGAGTTCAGGTGATCAGGAAATGCCATCTCATCAGGTTGCAGGCTCACGAGTGAAGCCCAGAATGAGATGGTTAAACAGTATCCTTGAGGGAAGACAAGGGAATGGTAGGGGTTACAATGATGCAAGCAGCATTGTAGCATTGTAATGCCAGTACCATTCCTTTACCCATATTACATTACAATCTTGCACATATGCCCCCAAAAGACAACTTTGTTTGCGGCATCACACTGCTGAAGAAAACAAAGGCTTTGTAATGTTTTAGTGTCAGAGGAGGAATGCGGAAGTTGCCATAACAAATGCCATTTCTGTTACTATGATTATAAGCAAGTTTAGAATCTTCTCTGCTATTGTTTGCATTAGCCATATCACAGAATGCAAGGGGACAATAGTTCTGTGGTATATATAAATAGTGGATTATTAGGGGGAGTTGGGGGTTTTTTTGTTTTGTTTTGTTGTTTTGTGCCTTTAAGTCAGTGTTGAGTCCTGGCAACTGCCTAGGATAGATAGATTTTGGAAGTTAATAATAATAATGATAATAATTTATTAGATTTGTATGCCGCCCCTCTCCGAAGACTCGGGGCAGCTCACAACAATAATAAAACAGTGTGACAATGTAAACAATGTTTAAAAATTAAAAATTAAAATATTAAATAACATCTAAAAAACCCATCATTTAAAAACCATGCAACACACGCGTACCATACATAAAACCTATTTGCAATTGTCTTTTCCCGGGCCTGAGAGATAATTTTGGGCCCAAACTCATTCAGCTTTTTGGTGCCCAAAATGAGACTAGAACTTGTGGTTTCTTAATTATAAGCCTGATGCCTGAATTACTACACCAAACTTGTTTTCAAATGGTGGTATAAATTACAGAAAAAATGTTTTAAAAAGGAAAAAAACCCCAACCTTCTAACAATATGATGAAATGCTCTTTTTGTTCAGGTAATAGTAGATTTTCTTCCATCACAGTACAGTAATCATGTAGAGATTTGAGATTAACTGACATATAATTATTATTTTGAGTTATGTTTTATGTTGTGGTCAGAGCTAAAACAATAAATAAAACTGTTAATGCTTTTTTGTGGAAACCATAATTTGGGAAGATGACAGTATTTATTTGACAGTAGATACATAGCTCATTTTTTTTTAATATGCTCATCATGTCTGCATTAACACATAACCAGTTTCATTGTGTAGGGAATATGCTTTGTTCATTGTTGTTATCATTGAGCAAAATATTAATAGTTCCAGAAGATAAATTAATGAATATGGATGAAGGCCAATTTATAATGCTTACTAGCCTAATTGCATGTCCAGGCCTGGGACCCTGAGTGTGTTAAGGGCCATTTCCTGGCTGTATTGTCACCCATGGCAATTATTAAAACTTAATACTTATATTTATTTATTTTGCACTGTTTTAATTATTTTTAATTTGTTTTTATATTTTAGGTACCTAACCTTGACTTATAATTATTAGTTTAGTGACCATGTGAAATCACTAAAAAAAATGGTGTATGACTATTTTTCACACTTAGGACAGTTGCAACATCCTTGTGGTCATGTGATCAAAACTTGGGTGCTTGGCAACTGGCATGTATTTATGACAATTGCATTGCCTGGGGTCATGTGATCACCATTGTAACCTTCCCAGCTAGCTTCTGACTAGCAAAGTCAAGGAAGCCAGATTCACTTAACAACCACACGATTCACTTAATAACTGCAGTTAGTCGCTTAACAACTGTGGCAAAACAGTCATAAAATGGGGCACAGATCACCTAATTGTCTTGCTTACAATGGAAATTTTAGGCTCCATTGTAGTTTTAAATTAAGGATTATTTGTACTCTGCAGTAGTAGGTTCTACGTACCTTTACTACCGGTTCGGAAATGGGAGTATGCTGGCATGCGCAGAACATTTTTTGATGACATCTGGACAGGTGGGCGGAGCCTCTATCACTTCCGCTACCAGTTTGCCGTACCATGTCGAACCGGTAGCAAATCACCCCTGGTACGCTGCCCAGAGTCTGGTCCAGTTTCTTCACACCTTTTTTTTGCTGAGATGATAAGAGATAGACATGTTATTTCAACTATGGTAAATGCATACAATTGAGGGATTCTATTGCACTCGTGACAATTTTCCATTCCTTTCCTAACCCAGCATGGGATTTCTTTTCACGGGAGTCACACCTGCCAATGTTTTTCTTCTTCCAAAATCTCTTTTCTTATTTTGCTTTCTCATGGATTGATGCCTTGCTATTTTCCCAGTTCATGTGATCCATTTCAGTTCTAAGTGATCTCAAATGATTGCAACCCATCAATTAGTCTCTGGACAAGAGGCTATCCTAGGATTTCTCAACCTTGGCAACATTACTATCTTTGGACTTCAATACTCAGAATTTCCCAGTTATTCTGCTGGGGAATTCTGGGAGTTGGTCCATGTATCTTAAAGTTGGAGTAAATTGAGCTTGATTGTTCATTTTATATTTGTACCAGTCTGCCAGTACTCAGAAAATAGCTTTTGCTCTGAGCTCCTCTTCCCTCTGTCTCACATTTATCTGGAACTGCTGATGTATGTGTACAGTGTGAAGTCAACTCTTTGCCATCACAAGGAAAGCAGCTTGGGGTGAGTGGCTCTTTCCTCTCATGGATCAAAGTGTGTTTCCCCTGTTCTGCCTGATTGGGACTGCTGGAGCAAAATACAGTGAAAACTACCATACATAGCCAAGTTTTTATTCCAGTGTTGCTATTTGGCAAGATGTTCATGCCAGGATTTGTTGACAATAGGTAGTCGTCGCGATCACAATTGACTTATGACCACAATTGAGCCCAAAATTTCTATTGTTAAGTGAAATATTTGTTAAGTGAATTTGCCCATTTTATGACTCCTCCCCCACAGTTGTTAAGTGAATCCCTGTGGTTGTTAAGTTAGTAATCCAATGGTTAAGTGAATCTGGCTTCCCCATTGACTTTGCTTGTCAGAAGACTGAAAAAGTGATCACATGACCTTGGGACACAGCAACAATCTGTGCCAGGCATCTGAATTTTGATCACGTGATCATGGGGAATCCTACAAAGATCGTAACTGTGAAAAACGGACATAAGTCACTTTTCTCAGTGCTCTTGTAACTTTTAACGGTCATTAAATGAACTGCTGTAAATCAAAGATTATCTGTAGTAGTGGTGTCCCTCCCTCCCTCCTTCTCTTCCTTCCCTCCCTCCCTCTCTCTCTCCCTTCCTTCCCTCCCTTGCTATGAAAACTAATTTGTTATCTTATAGAATATAGTAAACAGTTTGAAACATAGGTTGAAATGAAAAATAAAATAAATGTTATATCCAATGACAGAAGAGGTTTGCAGTGGAAAGATTCCCTCAAAGAGAATTAATACATTCTACTGACGCATTAAATTATATTATTAGGCAACTAGCAGTCACTGCCATTTTTCCAATGTAGGCATCATATACTCCTTATAAATTTTATATCTACTAGTATTATATTACAATACACCTATTGTTGCCACATTTTATACCAACTAGTTTCTGGATGCTTGTCAAAGATATTGTTTTGAAGAAATTTAGACCGGAAGTCAAAAACTGTTGGAACATAGCCTTCCTTACTTCCCTTACTTTTTAAAATCTATATTTTAGATCAGAACCCAACATCAACATTACATATAAAAGATTTTGCTTTAGTGTCCAAAATAGTCAGTCAATACTATCATTCTTCCCTTTGCTGCTGATTGTGGTTGGTTGACTTTTTAAAGTAATGTGTTTCTTTTTGCTCTGAGGCTAAATAGTACTAGATTGCTTGTAGGAATATTGTACTAGACATAAAACAAAGATTTGCTGTCAGAACAAAGATTTATTATTGGGAAAAAATTTTTTTCATTCTAATCTACTTAGTTTCACCCCCAGAGCTGTTTGCATCCAACCTAGTTCATGTAAACATATTGGAGGATCTGATTTTAGAAACGTAGAAAATGTTGAGTTTGAGCAGAAGATGGAAGATTTATTTATTTAACAATGCAGACAGACTCTGATGATAGCATGCAATGAAATATGATTCAGATGTCACCAAATTGTGTTGTTAATTCTCTCACTCAGAGAATTCTCTTTTTGCTTCTAATCTCAATTATCACTCAGCATTCTGTGCCTTCTACTCAGTATTTTCAATCCACATTGGTCTATTTGGGAGATGTTTTTAAAAATCCATGTTTATACATTTGCATCTGCTTGTTCTACATAGTGGATGGAGATAACATCCAGGAATGGGTTAACTCCGTCTAGGATCTCATTGGACTGAGTTTGCAACTTTAAAGTAATGCCTCCACTATCAACTTCCCCAGTTTGGAGCACTCCCAACTTATGTAGGCTTGTCATTCCATACTAATATAGTATTCTATACAATATAAATAATCTATTTATATTGTATAAAATGATATTAAGTATCTCAACAATTTGGGGAACACTGTCAGTCAGAACGTTTGCAGCTCTTATTCAAGAAATGAGAAAGTAAAATTGACACTTCATCTGAAATTGTAAGCCTGATAAGACCTATGTCACATCATGATGTTTAAAAAAAATAAGGGGTTTTTAACTTCGGAGCCCAATCGAAGAAGGATGCAGACTTAATAAGAAAAGTCTGATAGATGAAATCTGAATGAAGACCATGAAGTTTGAGTAGAAGGACCAAAGAAACAGGAAGCTGAGGCAAACATAATAAGGATGAAGGAGCGTCAGAAAAATGTAATATTTTGGAAAGATCAACTAATATGAAACAGGTTAGCCAAGAACATGTAAGGTCAAAGTGATGAGAACATGTAAGGTCAAAGTGATGAGTTCACAACTGAGTCGGAAGAAAACCAGGCAGGAGGGAAAAACGGTAGAGCTGGCAACAAATTGAGGCAATAGCTCAAGTAAATTGGAGGAACAGAGATGCCTGCATATTACTTCACACCATAAGCAAAATAAGCAAAAAAGACAAGGGTGATTTAGAGGGGTAGAGACAGTAAGCCATTAATTTTGGGACATTGCAAGTAATGCCTGATTGGTTAAAGCAGGAAATGTATCTTAGTGGGTATAATCTGTTGTTATCCATAGAAAAATATTCTGTATTTGTTGTATTATTTGATATAATTTTATATGGTTGTGGGAACAACATTTCAACAAGGTTTAATTATAGAAGAAAAAAACTGTGAATTTTAGGACACTGTTGTCGTTAGTTGTAAATGATATATTTTAAACATTATGTTGGGACAGGTGTCCCAACATTTTTGGGAAGCACTAAGAAAAAACGGGTGTGGGCACATCAGGAATTTGGATGGAGTTTGAGGGAAATCTTTGTTTGAAAAGCCTATTTCAAGCCTTGCAGTTCATTTTTTATGTATTTTGTATTTCAAAAGGGCAAGCAAATGTGCAGTCATGTTTTCAGCATATTGGAGTGGCGAGGTACACCCGTCTTTATGCTATTGTATTTAGTATTAGCACCGATACCAACATCTAGCATGATCATCCTAGTATTTACCATTGAAGTATAGTATTTAAAAGAGAACACTCTAGAGAGGAAGTTGCACAGTGTCAAAAGTTATTTCTGTATTTCTACTTCAGCCTAACAGTGCAATAGTAATTGAAGGCATAGCCATAGGGCATTTCCCTCGGAAGGAAAACATATCTAAATAACAAGTACTGTAAATTGTTGCCTGCTTCTTAATCCATCCTTCCTTCCTTCCTTCCTTCCTTCCTTCCCTCCCTCCCTGCCCGTCTGCCCGTCCGCTTGCCCTCCCTCCGTCCCCTAATCAAGAAATACCTTCAAACTATGCTGCAGATTTTGTTCCTCTAAGATAAAATTCTTGTCTCAGATAGCAATCTTATTCTCTTGTCCTTAAATACCAGACACCTTGACTGGTGAGAGTTGCCTTGTGAACAAAGTATCTTGGTGTCTAATTAATAAGCTCATAAAAGACTTTGTAAAGTTTTCCTTTCCTGAAAAAAAATCGACATCAAGAAAGAGTAGTATTGTGAGGGCTCCCGGAGAGTCTAAATTTGTGATGGCGAGCCTATGGCATACAGGCCACAGATGGTACACAGAGCCCTCTCTGCGGGCAGGGAGGGAGGGAGGGAGCCGTCACTTAGCCCAGTGCCACTGCACATGTGCATATGCCTCCCACAACCAGCTGATTTTCCCTCTGGAGGCCAGAAAAGGGCCTGTTCCTGGACTTCCAGAACTTCCGGGAGGCCCATTTTTCACCCTCCCCAGTCTCCGGAGCCTTTCATTGAACTTCCAGTAGGGCGAAACGGCCTCCCCTGGGCTCCAGAAGCCCTCTGGAAGGGGCAGGAGGAGCACAGGGGGTCATGCGCATATGCAGGAGATGTTGCACATGCATTTCATTATGGCATGCAACGAGAAAAAGATTAGCCATCATTAGTCTAGATGGTTGGCTTTCATTAGTTGCTCTCCACTCTTAGAAGTTGTAGGGATTTTATTTTATCTTTAAAGGAGGAATCTTTCAGAGTCTTCAATGAAATTCAGGCATAGGGAGGTTTAGCAAAATGGAACTGTTGCTTTTTAATCTAACACATAATGCCATTCATTGCTGAAATCATAGTCTGTAATTTGAGCAGGCCAGATCCATTACATACATTATATACATTATACACATTGCATACATTATACACACACACACATAGGTGTATGTATGTGTGTGTGTGTGTATACAGATACATATATACATTATATATATGTACACACACACAGACACACATTTATACACATATGTATGTATGTGCACACATTTGCGTGATATATTTATATATAATACATATATATATCTTGGTGGATGCAATAATATATGTATGTATGGATGTGTGTGTTTATACATACATACCGATGTATGTATGTATATATTTACACACACACACACACACACACACGGGTCTATCTATATCTACACACACACACACACACACACACACACACAGGTGTGTGTGTGTGCATGTGTATGTATGTGTGTTGTGTGTGTGTGTTGTGTGTGTGTGTGTAACATATTTTTGCTGATAATAAAAAGGAGACTAGTATACTGTAGATCTATTTCAAGCTATTTTGCTCTCATCAGATAGCCATACCCTTATAGGAATTTGAAAAATGCAAAAATTTGAAACCCCACCTCCAGACTTCTGTGTTTTTCCGATGGTGCAATTTTGCTGAGGCTTCCCTCGCTGGGAAACCCCACCTCTGGACTTCCATTGCCAGCAGAGCGCCCGTTTTTGCGATCCTGGGATTCCTGTGAGGCTCCCCTCCATGGGAAACCCTACCTCCTGACTTCCGCATTTTTGCGATGCTGTAGGGAAATCCCAGGAGGGGAGTCGCAGGATTGCAAAAACGGGTGCCCCGCTGGCAATGGAAGTCTGGAGGTGGAGTTTCCCAGCGAGGGAAGCCTCAGCGAAATCACACCATCGCAAAACACAGAAGTCCGGAGGTGGGGTTTCGAGGACTTCTGTGTCTTCTCTCACTGGGAAACTCCACCTCCAGACTTCTGTTGCCAGCGGAGTGCCCGTTTTTGCAATCCTAGGATTCCCCTCCTGGGATTTCCCTACAACATCGCAAAAACGCGGAAGTCAGGAGGTGGGGTTTCCCATGGAGGGGAGCCTCAGGGGAATCCCAGGATCGCAAAAACGGGCACTTTGCTTGCAATGGAAGTTTGGAGGCGGGATATCCCAGCGGCAGCAGCGGGTTTGTAAGGTGAAAAAAGTTCGTAAGAAGGGGAAGGTATTTCATAATCAACCACTCCATATTTTCTCCATTATTGTCCTCAGATGATCTGTTCTAGCTGCTAAAACTCATCAGACAAGTTTCTATTAAGCAATTAACTAGCTAAGCAGAAAGTGAAATAGTGCTTCTCCCAGAAATTAATCTACTCCTATTTTTAAAAAGAGTCTAATTCCTTTCTTTCTTTCTTTCTTTCTTTCTTTCTTTCTTTCTTTCTTTCTTTCTTTCTTTTCAGTTTGTTAATAGCCCTGCGGTCATCAAATTCCAAATACAAATTTCATTCAATGAAAAGATTGAAGGAAATACAGAAAGGCTGATTAATAGAACAAAATAGATTGCTTACCCACTGAACAGATCTGTAACAATTCCATATAAATAACTCATAATACAGATATTGCCACTGATTCAATTACATAAGATTGTTTACATCCATTACCATATGTCATCCTTCTTAAAAGGACGCAAAGGAATAATAAATCCAATTTTTTCATCTCTATAAAACCCAGACAATTATAATAACAGGTGGCACCATTTCACTGAACCTTTACTAGCAGCCACTATTGGCATGTGGAATACCAATCTTCCTTCCAAGCAGAGATGTTTTGTCCTGTTCTGTTTTTGCTGCGTTTTATTTGAAAGAGAAAAATAGAGTGGAGAATGCTATAGAGACCAGATAAAGGATTTAAAGTGAAATCTGTGATGATCCATGTTTCTTCCACTCAGAGGAAAGAAGGTGAATGACAGACACATTGAATTCAGGGGAATTCAAGGGGAAGGATTATTTAGCCTAATTACCATGTGTGGAGTTAGGAACTATTAGGACTTTGGTTTCCCATGCAGATAATGAGATGTAATATATGGTTAAGCAAATGTGTAGTTCTAATGGGTTCTCTAAGACAGTGTTTCCCAACTTTTTTTGAGCCGCGGCACATTATTCGTATTTTCAAAATCCTGGGGAACACTGAAAGGGGGGGGGGGGCGGGCTAAAGAAAAGTTTGGACAAAAAACCCCTCTCTCTTCCTCCCTTTCGCTCTATTTCTCCCTCTTTCTCTCTTTTCCTTCCTTCCCTTCATTCTCTCTCTCCATCCCTCTTTCTTTCTTCCTCTCTTTTTTCTCTCTTTCTCTCTCCCTCCTTCCCTTCCTCTATGTCTTTCTCTCTCCCTTGCTCTCTCTCTCTGTCTCTCTTGCTATCTCTTTCTTGCTTTTTTCTCTCTCTCTTGCTCTCTCTCTCTCTCTTTCACTGTCTTGCTATATGTCTTTCTTTCTCTTTGCCTCTCTTGCTATCTCTCTTTCTCTCTCTGTCTCTCTTGCTATGTCTCTCTTTCTTTCTCTTTCTCTCTCTCTCTGTGCCTCTCTTGCTAAGTCTCTCCTTTTCTCTTGCTATGTCTCTCTTTCTTTTTCTCTCTCTCTGCCTCTCTTGCTATGTCTCTCTTTCTCTCTCTCTTTCTCTCTCTCTCTTTCTCTGCCTCTCTTGCTGTCTCTCTTTCTTGCTCTGTCTCTCTTTCTCTGCCTCTCTTGCTATGTCTCTCTTTCTCTCTCTCTCTGCCTCTTATATGTCTCTCTTTCTCTCTCTCAGCTGACTGCAAGCGGGAGCCCTGACGGCGGCAGCTGGACGTGGTGCTGGACACCGTATATGCCAGGCACGCAGCGCCAGCATGTACGACGTCCAGCAGCACGTCCAACCGCCACCGTCAGGGCTCCCACTTGCAGTCAGCTGAGAGAGAGCGAGCGAGCGATCCCTCTCGCCGCCGCCATCTCCCCCGACTGCCTGCGGCCGCTGCGGCCACCCCCCCCCCCGCTCCCATCGGACACTTGCCGTCGAGAGAGAGAGAGAGCGATCCCTCTCGCCGCCGCCATCTCCCCCGACTGCCTGCGGCCGCTGCGCCCCCCCCCACTCCCATCGGACACTTGCCGTCGAGGCCAGAGGAGCTCCAGCTGGGTGGGGCGCTGCCGGTACTTCCGTCCTGGGGCTCCCGCTCGCAGCTGTCCCCCGCCTCCTGCTCGATGCCGCGGTTTTCGGCGCTCTCCTGCTGGGCCTCAAAGAAAGAAGGCGGGAAAAAGGTGCGAAGAACGGAGCTCTCCTTCTTCCTGCCTTCCTTCTTTGGGGCCCAGCAGGAGAGCGCCGAAAACCGCGGCATCGAGCAGGAGGCGGGGGACAGCTGCGAGCGGGAGCCCCAGGACGGAAGTACCGGCAGCGCCCCGCCCAGCTGAAGCTTGGCGGCACACCTGGCCATGTCTCGCGGCACACCAGTGTGCCGCGGCACACCGGTTGGGAAACGCTGCTCTAAGACAATACAGGTAGTCCTCGACTTACAATACAATACAATAGTTTGCCTAGAGCAGTGTTTCCCAACCTTGGCACCTTGAAGATATTTGGACTTCAACTCCCAGAATTCCCCAGCCAGCAAATGCTGGCTGGGGAATTCTGGGAGTTGAAGTCCACATATCTTCAAGGTGCCAAGGTTGGGAAACACTGACCTAGAGAACGTTCAAAGTTACAGTGGCACTGAAAAAAGTGACTTTTGACTGTTTTTCACACGTAGGACCATTGCGGCATCTCATGAACAAAATTCAGATATTTGGCAACTGGCTTGTATTTATGACAGTTGCAATGTCCTGGTGGTCATGTGATCCTCCTTTGCAACCTTCTGACAAGCAAAGTCAATGGGAAAGCCAGGTCCACTTAAAAATTGTGTTACTAACTTAACTACTGCAAAGATTCACTTAACAACTGGGGCAAGAAGGGTCGTAAAATGGGACAAAACTCACTTAACAAATATTTCATGTAACAACAGAAATAGCGAACAATTGTGGCCGTAAGTGCAGGACTACCTGAAGTAGTGGTGAGGGTTTTTTTTTTTTTTTAAATGGCTGCTCTCATGGAGATAGACTAGAAAAACATATCCCTTTAACAAAAGCATATTGATGAAGTTACTGTTTGACAGGGCTCTAATCTCCCAGGAGCTCCCTTCTGTCAGTCCTATTTTGGAACAGATGAGCATCCTTTTGACAAAGCACTGAGTGTAGACTCATCTTTATTTTATATTATAGAAAGGTTTGTTGGGCCTAAGTAGAATCCAGTTGCTTTTTAGTTTTCTATTAATCTATCTGCCTCCATTTTTGTTCCCCTTTCTAAAAGTCAACTGGAGCAGAGACCTTGGTTAATTCCAAGGAGGGAAGTGTGGAAGGTCACGCATTATCTGTCCATAAACTGATTTACCTTGCCTTATGTTCTGGTTTCTGGTAGAACTTTAGTTATATTGAAAGTAACGCTTACTGAATGCAGGATTTCATAAACAAAGAAACTCCATTTTTATTCTCTTCTCTTCCGTATTCAAAATACAATACAGACTGTCACATTCCTCTCTCTTGTTATCTCTAGCAATTAGAGCCCACACACATTCCTCCATGCCTCCTCCCGTATCTTAAGATTTATGTCTTTTCAGCATAGTTCAAAAGCCGCAGGAATGACTGCGAAATAACAAAGAATACGTTTACTCACTCCGGAGCCAAAATGACACACGTTTCATTATGGATCTACAACATTGAAACTCCACCCTTCTTCCCCACTGGCCCCCTGACCTAACAAATACATCACTCCAGTAATTAACCCATTCCTCTCCTTAATATCTTTTTCCTAACACTTGCTCCCTGCGCTTTTGAACCCTTCTGAAGTGAGGATTTAACCAGCGATTGTCTGTCTCTTCTTCGCTAGATTCTGTATTCATAGCAACATCCTGTGGCTGGCCTCCCACCTGTTCTAATACCTGTAACCCAGGGCCTACCACTAATTCATAAACACTATCTGTATCAGAGTCATCAAGCTCTTCATCATCCTCCAACTGACCAGGAGTATGTACAACACCTTATAACAGTGGTTTTCAACCTGGGGGTTGGGACCCTTTTGGGGGTCAAACAACCATTTCACAGGAGTTGCCTAAGACCATGGGAAAAGACAAAATTCCCATGGTGTTAGGAACTAAAGCTGCTATTCTGGCACCTTAGAACATATTTTTACAATCTGACCAATCGGACGTTTATACTGGGGGTGTCCGTCTGACCTTCCTGCCAATCAGTTTAAAACTTGGCTGGGAGAATTGGCACTAGACTTATGGTTGGGTGTCACCACAACATGAGGAACTGTATTATGGGGTCATGGCATTAGAAAGGTTGAGAACCACTGCTTTATAAGAATGACATTAAGAGCAGTTTGCCACTGAAAAGATTGGGCGTGAATCAGTACTTAGGGCATAATTGCATCTTGTGAGATCCTGAACCCCCATGAGAAGCGGAGATGGAAGAAGAAGCAAAGAAAGGAAGTAAAAGAGATAAGATACCTGTCACAGCCTAATATTTACCTGGTATGACAGATATTGTCTTGGTCTCGCTGACATAGATCATGAAGAAGGAATGAAGTAAGGCTCAGTCACATGCACTGATACGGCAGGTGTCATTTGGAAGTTTCTCAGTCTTTTAAGTGGCAGCACACAGTGGACTGCATTAAATTTCAAAATCACCACTGTCCACAGAGTTGCCTTGTTTTTCAAAGAGGTCAGATGACAACTGCTACCTGTAGGTGGTTGTGAAGGTATGGGTGTAGGAATTAGGGGGTAATTAAACAAGATTTATATGGAATAATTGCTCCATTATTCTTGGAATTAGCACATAGGGCACTTTCCACGCATCTCCATGTATGGAATGGAATTTTTTATTGGCCAAGTGGTGCATGAAAGTATACATAAAAGAAAAGATACGTTCGTCAAGAATCTTAAGGTACAAAACTAAATGATCGACCGTGTACATAGAAGCAATCAAATCATATTAGGAACCAGTCATTATAAATTGTAAGGATATAAGCAACAAATGTAGACATAGTTGGTAAATCCACAGTAAATGAATTTAAACATGCCTGGGATAAACATATATCCATCCTAAGATAGAATACAGGAAATACTATAAGGGAAGACTAGATGGACCATGAGGTCTTTTTCTGCCCTCAATCTCCTATGTTTCTAAATCAGTGTCATACAGTCATTTGTGGGAGGAGTTGGGTGATGGGAACGATGAGAAGAATGTTAGTGCTGCAGAGTTAATAAATAGTTTGACAGTGTTGAGGGATGGTGTTCAGGAAAAATCTGTTATTTTGTCTAGTTGTTCTGATAGCATCATTTGAGGGTAGGAGTTGAAGCAGTTTGTGTCCAGGATGCGAGGGGTCAGTAAATATTTTCACAGCCCTCTTTTTGATTTATGCAGTACAGTGTTCCCTCGATTTTCATGGGGTATGCGTTCCGAGACCGCCCGTGAAAGTCGAATTTCCGCGAAGTAGAGATGCGGAAGTAAATACACTATTTTTGGCTATGAACAGTGTCACAAGCCTTCGCTTAACATTTTAAACCTCTAAACTGCAATTTCTCATTCCCTTAGCAACCATTTAGATTATTACTCACCATTTTTATTTATTAAAGTTTATTAAAAAAAATATTTATTAAAGGCGGACAAAAGTTTGGCGATGATGTATGATGTCATCGGGTGGGAAAAACCGTGGTATAGGGAAAAAAACAGCAAAGTATTTTTTAATTAATATTTTTGAAAAACCGTGGTATAGCCGTTTAGCGAAGTTCGAACCCGCGAAAATCGAGGGACCACTGTATACAGGTCCTCAATGGAAGGCTGGTTGGTAACAATTGTTTTTTCCTTGGCTGCAGAAAGGAACAAGCTGAGCATTTGTTCTTGGCATATACTCCAAGGCTAAGATAAAGGTAGTCTTTGACTTACAACCACAATTGAGCCCAAAATTTCTGTTGTCAAGCAAGACCGTTGTTAAAAGTGAATTTTATCTCATTTTACAAACTTTCTTGCCACAGTTACTAAAGCTGAGGCTAGCTTTGCTTGTCTGAAGGTTGCAAAATGTGATTGCGTGACCTTGGGACATTGCAAACCTTCATAAATATGAGTTAGTTGCCAAGAATCCAAATTTTGATTGCATTACTATGGGGATGTTGCAACGGTCGTTAAGTGTGAAGAACAGTCATAAATCACATTTTCAGTGCCATTGTAACTTTGAACAGTCACTAAATGAATGGTTGTAAGTCGAGGACTACCTATATCTGAAGAATCAGTGGAAAGAAGGAAGAAACATCAGCTCCATGCATTGCATTCCCTGTTCATTACTGCTATAAAGATCCGAAATGCTTAAAATTGCCGATCTGGTTGCCACAATCATTCAAACAAACGGTAAGTGGGCAGCTTTCTTATGCGCATATTTTACAGCACAATGTCTCCCTTTAGATGTGGAGAGGTTGTAGCCAGCCTTTGCCAGAGGCTCATTCACTTAAAAGTGGGATTTAAGAAGCTCAGATGACAGGGTTCCCCCCTTTGGCCTGGATCTGGAAGCACTTCAGAGGAAAGAGATATAAATATATTTGGCACAAGCCGATCCACATGCCAGATTTCAAACGCATAAACTTGAGCCTGGTCTAGTGATGCCTCGGCTGTGAGATCACTCTTGGCTAAAGCCGCTCCCCTCCTGCCAATCCTTGACACAGCCTGGGATGGCTGGATATATTAATCACAGGGTTTGGATGAGAATTAATCAGGAGGTGTAGCATTATACCGTAGATATATTAGTAATCAGAACTGCTCTTTCCCTCCTCTCTCACCCTTCTGTTGCTATAATTGCATGAGTTAATAAATGATTCCGCTAATGTTTATTCGGAGCTAAGCTGAAGTGAGTTTGCATGCAAGCAAGTGCAACAACCAGGAATGGCGGCATCACACAGCAAGGCAAAAATTCTGTATTTTCCCCCCCCTACTACCTTTAAACATAAAGCATCTCAGACTGATTTTCACATAAAGCGGAATAAAGTGTTAGAACAGCAAGATGGTGTTATGGGGTCATGCCAGGCCAGAAAGAGGGGCACCTTAAATAATCTTCCAAATATATTTTCAGAGAACTGGGCTGCAAAAAAGCAAAAGCAAAAAACCCCCAAACCTTGCATTTTATTATCAAGAAACGGCATGTTAATGGATGCCCATGGATGTCTGTGAATCAGTCCTGGTTTGCTGCACTGTTAAATCAAAAGGCAAAAAGGAGTAGGTGGGGCAGAGCGGATGTGGGCTTCGTTGTCTCCTAACTTCTTCCTCTCCTAATATTGTACTGTAGGTATAATTTGGCTTTTGAGTGGGACCCATAAGGCATTTTCAAAATCATCAATGGGTAGAAAAGAGATGCAGACCCTGTATGGATAGGGCATCATTAGTAGACAATGTGAAGAAGAGAGAGGGAGCTAAATACAGTATATTTAGCCTTGGGGAGATAAGATGGCAGGAAATGTGATAGCCTCCAAGTACTTAAAGTATCCGACAGAAGAAGGCCATGACCCCTTGTCTGTCATTGCAGAGGGGAGGTCAGGGAGTGATATGTCCTTGTCCTCCACTTTGCAGGGGGTTTGCATTGAATGAACTCAATGGCCTCTTCTAAGATTCTGTGGATAAGATACCCCTGTTCTAGAAAGAAAGGAGAAATTTACGGACAATTAATCAGTGGGACGACTTGCCTCCCGAAATTGTAGGTCTTCCAACATTGGAGGTTTTTAAGAAGAGGTTGGACAACCATTTGCCTGAAATGGTATAGTTCAGTGATGGTGAACCTATGGCACACGTGGCACGCGGAGCCATATCTGCTAGCATGCGAGCTGTTGCCCTTGCTCAGCTCCAGTATACATGTGCGTGCCGGGCAGCTGATTTTTGACTCACACAGAGGCTCAGGAAGAGCCTTTTTGGTTTCCAGAGAGCTTCTGGGGGGAATGGGGGAGGGCATTTTTACCCTCCACCCCCAGCTCCAGGGATGCCTTTGGAGTCTGGGGAGGGCGAAACACAGGCCTCTTAGGCCCACCAGAAGTTGGGAAACAGTCCGTTTCCGGCTCTAGAGGGCCTTTGGGGGGGGGGGAAAGCTGTTTTCACTCTCCCCAGGCATTGAATTATGGGTGTGGGTATTCACGCATGCATGATACCGCACGTTTGCGCTCTCTCGGCACCTGAGGAAAAAATGGTTCACACTCACTGGTATAGTGTTTCCTGCCTGAGCAGAGGGTTGGACTAGACCTCCAAGGTCTCTTCCAACTCCGTTATTCTGTGACTAAAGAAAACCGCCTTTATCACTGCAGTTCCGTTCCAGTTTTCTGAGTAGTCTAGGATGATAACAGGGTTCCTTTGTGACGAGTCTGTCCTCTCCATTCCAGTATTGGAAGCTGAAAGAAGGGGAATTTTAATTTTATTTATTTATTTTTGCACAATCAAACCAGCGATCTTGTTTGTAATCGATCCTTCAGTTTCCCTCAGTCTGAGATCTGCCAGAGTTTAGTTATATTAAGGGTGCAAAAAAAAAAGCCTATTTTTTCCTCCTATGTGTTTAAAGTAAGAGATCATAGTAAAAAGAGACGCTTGGGGGAAGGGTAGCCCTGAGGCAAGATTCCACTACATTTGGCCTCCCTTTCATTTTCAGTCAGGTGGAAAGAGTTTTGTTCTGGGGAGGTGGGGGGGGGAGAGAAGGGGACACAAGACACAAAAGGAAAAGGAAGTTGGTCAGCCTTCCCCTCCCATCACCTTTAAAATAAGATCCACCCTCCCATCCCGCTTGTCAATGTGAAGAAGACTGACACCCCTTTGATAGTACAGTTGCAATGAGAAACTGGGTTCAGGGACTTGCTTCAATTAAAAACAGTGTATGTGGGGAAGTACTTTTTGGTAGCCATGTGCAACGAAACAGCATCTTTTGTTCCGTGCAGGAGTGAAAGTACGTCCAAATAACGAATAAAAATCTTAACGGTTGCCAAATTCCTTCTTTCCTCTCTCCCTCCCTTGAACTGAACCAATAATTTTTCTTACTGTTTCCTGGCCAACATGAATATTTAGAGTTCGTTTTCTTGAGAGAACAGGAACATACAATCCAGGCACAAACCATCTTCCTATAAATGCTGACTTTACAGTTTCCTAAGCAACACAGAAGAGGGAAAAACATACAGAGGAAGATAACTGTGTGTGTGTGTGTGTGTGTGTTTGTGTCAACATTTACATTAGCTCAGCCTTTCTAAATCTTGCCGCCCTTGAGGTGGAATGGAACCACCAGAGTCCCTAGACATCATGTTGTATTAAAAAGACATCAGGTTGGGGCAAGTTATTCCTTAAATCGTTTTTTTAAATCCTGGGATTTTTAAAAATACCAATAGTAAGTAGATATCTTTTTTAAAAAAAATTTTTTTACCTGAGATTGGTTGATCTCTAACTCTTTCTGTGAAAGACAAGCCGAAGTGATGTTATATGACAGTTGCTATGGCAACACGCCTACATCATGAAAGTAGGACATAGATTGAGTTTCAAAACAGCAGATCTTGCAGATTTCCTGAGCCCATCTTATTGTACATTGCCAGAAGAACTTTAAAATGGACACTCAGACATATGACCATGTGTGCAGAGCAAACGTCTTTGATTTAAACTGTACTTAAGCTGTGTGTTTTTTCCTGACATGTCTAACTGTAGAAACATTCTTTATCATTGCTATACAGCAGAATATCCCATTAGTCGCTAAGTTACAGTATCTCATGCCATCCAGTGAGATATCTGGTCTTAGGTTTTCTGCAACAAATATGATGCTCTTCATAAAGTGTCATACTACCGTGTTTCCCCAAAAATGCCCATTTTAGTATTTTTCTTAGATAGTCTGAATTCTTGGTTTAATTATTCACAAGAAATTACTGTCTTTCTTCAGTCTGAATCTCCATTCATTTAGCTTCATTGGGTGATCTCAAATTCCACAAATTGCCTTCTTAGCTGCTGGGGCAATATTTTACAATATTGTATCATTTATCTCTTTTAAACTTAAAAAGTCCCAATTCTTATTCCTCTGAGGACAATTTCCTCCATTTTCAAGTTGCCTTGGTTGGGATTTTCTTTTTCCATCTTTCTCAGCTCTGGGACACCAGTTTTAGAACCTAGTTCTGTTCAATGTATTTGGTACTGGTATTCATACTGCACTATGTCGTACTTTCATAACGTGTGCTTGCTTTTGGTAGCAAAGAAGATTTGTTCAGAGAATCTAACCACCATGGTGATTGAGCTCTGGTGGCGCAGTGGTTAGAATGCAGTATTGCAGGCTAGTTTTGCTCACATTGCCAGGAGTTCGATTCCTTTGTTCCTGACCGGCTCAAGATTGACTCAGCCTTCCATTATTCTGAGGATGGTGAAATGAGGACCCAGATTGGTATGGGTGTGTGTGGGGGGGGGGGGGGGGCAATATGCTGATTCTGTAAACTGCTTAGAGAAGGCTGTAGAACACTGTGAAGCGATATATAAGTCTAAGTGCTATTATTATTGTAAACCATGACTCATATTTTAGCGAGTCTTCGAAGAGGGGCGGCATACAAATCTAATAAATAGATAAATGCTATGCGAAACCAGACACTTGTGACTGATTTCAACTAATAATTGTTAGTCCAAGTCTGCCAAAGAATGCCATTACAATATATTTACTCTTACAATGGGTTCTTTGGATCCGAAAGGCAAATTGGTAGGAGGAACAAGAGGCCTCTTGTGTCTTTGTGGCTTAGGGCAGTGCTGGTCAAAGGGGGGTTTGGACATTCCAGTCGGTCAGAGTCTTGACTAAAGAAGCAGGTGAGTGCTCCTTCAGTATGCAGCTTACTGATATATTTTTCACACTCCCAAACCTGAAATACACTTGACAGAACTAAGATTGGAACAGAAGCCGCAGTGAAAACAAACAGAGCAAAACAAAAACACTTCCTGAACTTTTCGAGATACGAACCTGGCGTTCAGGATTTTTTTGCCTCTTCTCACAAACCATTTTTGTCTTACGAACCCTCGCTTCTCTCCCGGCTGCTACTGCTGTGAGCAGCGGCCAAAACAAGCGCTTTTAAGTTTGCAGGCTCTGATGATCGAAAGGGAACTAGAGCCAGGCTTTTCCATGCGGGGTCTTCCCCTTCCCCCCATCCCATCTGCTAGAAAACAGCACGTACAAGGAGCTCTTTGCAGCCACCCCGGGATGGCGGGTGGATAAAACAAGGCTAACGAGTGCTTGGAGAGGCAGGAAAAGGGTGCATGTGGAGGAAAAAATGACAGCGGGGTGCCTGGAAACATAAGGAAAGGTGGGTAGGGAGTAAGAAATGCGAGTTGGGTGTCCTGGAAACGTAACAAAAGGGGGCTGTTTCTTCCACGCCAGCACTTTCCCTACCCTCCTCTCGGCTCTACTCTGTACATTTCCCTCACAGTTGATCCAAGCGCTGGCGTGGAAGAAACAGCAGTAGCTTGGCCAGGCAGAGCTGCCCTGCTGCAGCACGCACAAGTTTTTGGGATCAACTCCTCTTCCTTCGCGCGGCCGGAGAAGGCTCATTTTTCTTGTTTGCTCGCTCTCCTGCCTGCTACAAGGACACTGCAGGGAGAAAGTCCTGATGCCGTGCCTCCCTGTCCTTGTAGCCGGCAGGTGAGCAAGTGAGCAAGCGAGAGACGAGCCTTCTGTCCTTTTAGCGGGCAGGAGAGCGAGCGAAAGAGAAACGAGCCTTCTCCAGCCGCACATTGGGAGCTCCGGGGGGAAGGAGCAGTAGCCTGGCTGGGCAGAGCTGCCCTGCTGCAATGCGCACGAGATTTTGGGACCAACTCCTCTTCCTCGGGAGGACACGGGGACCGCAGGGAGACATGGCCGCCAGGAGGGCTGGGTGCTGGACAAGACAAGCTTCCCAGCCAGCAGAGATGTCCTTGTCCTTCTGAGGTGCTGGACAAGACAAGCTTCCCAGCCAGCAGAGATGTCCTTGTCCTTCTGAGGCGCGGCCAGAGAAGGTTCGTCTCTCTCCTGCCTGTTACAAGGATAGGGAGGCGCGGTGTGAGGAGTTTCTCCCCATTGGAGGACTTGGGCACTGCAGGGAGAAAGTCCTGATGCTGCGCCTCTCTATCCTTGTCACCGGCAGGAGATCAAGTGAGCGAGCAAAAGAGATGAGCCTTCTCTGGCCGTGCCTCGGGAGGACACGGATACCACAGGGAGAAATGGCCGCCAGGAGGGTTGGGTGCTGGACAAGACAAGCTTCTCAGCTGGTGGAGGTGTCCTTGTCCTCCTGAGGCGCGGCCGGAGAAGGCTCATCTCTCTCGCTTGCTTGCTCTCCTGCCGGCTACTAGGACAGAAGGCTCGTCTCTCCCGCTTGCTCTCCTGCAGGCTACAAGGACAGGGAGGCATCAGGAGTTTCTCCCCACGGTGCCCTTGTAGTGGGCAGGAGAGCGAGCGAGTGAGTGAGTGAGAGAAACGAGCTTTCTTCGGCCATGCGTTGGGAGCTTCAGGGGGAGGAGCAGTAGCCCGGCGGCGTGCATGAGCCTCCTCCTTTCCCTGCTGTCATCCCAAGTGGATCTCTTTAGCAAATCTGCTTCCCCGAACAACGCATGGGGCGATAAAGGGAGGAGGAGGGAGGATCAGGGGTGGGAGGGAGAGCCAGCCAGCTAAAAGGGGGGGGGGCAACCGGCATGAACACTTACTTTCCAGGCTTTAAAAGCCCCCAGACAGAGAGAGCGAGAAAAAAAGTCAGCAGGAGAAAGAGGGGAGAAGCTGGACATAGGTGGGGAGGGGGGGGTGAAGCACCCCAGAAAGTAGGAGGAAGGGAGGAAAGAGAAAAGGGGAAAAAAAGAAGGGGTTTAATAATAAATAGCAAGGGCAATGTGTATGTGTATCTTGAGCTCTCTGTTGCACTGGGCTTTGACGTGCATTTGAAAGTAGGAATCGCGGGGGTGGGGAAAGTGGCTGGGTTGGAAAAGCGGGGGAGGACAGTGAGCACAAAAAGGAAGGGAGTGGACACATTAAAAAGTGAATAACCTTCTCCCTCTTTTGCAGCAAAAGAGGAGAGTGAAATCGAGCACAGGAAAGAAGATGCCGATTTGGGGGAAGGAAGGGAGGAAGAGAGGGTGTGTGTGAGAGAGAGCGAACGTGCAAGTGCACGGAGGATATGTGTGACTGGGGAACGTGCGAGCATGGTTCTTGTTTGTTTCCTTTCAACCCCCACACCCACACCCACCCACCCCATCTCCCTCTTGCTCCCTCTCTCCCGCCTCCTCCTCCTCCTCTCGAGTTCCCCCACCCTGCTGTTTCTCCTTCACTTTCAGTCCAGCTGAAACCCGCCACTTCCTCGGCTCACCTCTGTCCCCACTCCGTTCGCCTCCACTTAGTCCGCCCGCCACTTTTTTCTTCTTTAAGCCTTAATGTTTTGGATTTTCCTAATGGGTTTGCATGCATTATTTGCTTTTACATTGATTCCTCTGGGAAAGATTACTTCTTCTTACGAACTTTTCTACTTACGAACCTGGTCACGGAACGAATTAAGTTCGTAAGTAGAGGTACCACTGTATATTGCTGGAAAAAAGTTCACTTTGCTTCCTTGCTCCTTCGCAAACCGACAGAGCTTGCAGCTGTGTATACATTTCTTCTGGACATTGGTGTATTTGCTAAGGAAAACAACACATGAAACCAAGGAACAGATAGTTGCAAATTTCCGTTCACATCTGCTCTTAATCACTTGCTCTGCCATGACTCATCTGCGCAATAACAAAACTGAAGGGATTACGTATGATTCTATGGATCACATTTATATTTCATTCTCCTTCCTAGAAGCTGGGTATGCTTTAGTTCTTACAAGACATACGACACTAATAAAAAGTGTCGTAGGAAACCACTGGGTTTCTTGACTGAGCACTGATTTGAATTTTACTCAAAATAAAAACAATAATAACCTCCCAGAACTTTAAGCTGCATGCAAGGTTAGCTATCATAGTTGCTTTCTTTTGCATCGTAAGTAAGTAAGAAGGGTAGAAGGCAGCCCTGACAGTCTTCTGAAATTAGGCCACAGGGGTGTGGTACAGAAACACCAAAGAGATTTGGCAAATACTGATCCGTAGGGAACAGAAAAAGCACCCAAGCAATGACGCATGCCCATTTAAAAAAAAAGTTTCTAAAAAGTTTCCAAATCTGAACAAAGTCTCAATGCCACCTTTCTCCCAAAATAAGACATCCTTGAAAATAAGCCCTCCCAAAAAATAAACCCTCTCCCAAAAATAAGCCCTCCCCCAAAATATGTCCTCCCCGAAAATATTTAAATGCATGCACAGTTGGTCCCCACCATTTTCTCTGGTTAGGTCTAGGGAGATAGAGCTGGAAACCAGGTAAGACGGCAAGGGGAGCCCTATCTTGCTCCATGTGCTCCAAAACAAGACCTCCCTGAAAATAAGGCCAAGCGCTTATTTTGGGGTTCAAAAAAATATAAGACAGAGTCTTATTTTCAGGAAAACATAGTAGATTGTGGCTGTGCCACGAAACAATGGAGCAGTAGGGTTTGTTTCTTCTAACTGGGCCAGTTAACACTCAAAATGCTAGAAGCAAACTTTTCCCCCCAGTGTTAAGCATTCAACATTTTTAAAAAGAAGTTTATTTGAGGTAGAGATTCTAGGTTTATGTTAACTTGTCTTCTGAACATTTTCCTTCTCTATTAAATCACTGAATGAACCCAAACCAGCTAGAGATAGTTCTGCAACTTAGAGGTAGGGCTTTCTCTTAGTGGCTCCTTCCATTTGGAAGAATATTCTTTTGGAAATAGGTTAGCCTTCTAGCTACTTTTCCAAGAAGGCCTCTAAAGACATGGTTCTGTCAGTGGACCTGGGGACCCCAGGTGGATTTGGAACCAGATCAAACAGCATAACTGGTCATGTTTGTCACCACCACAGATTGTGTTTGTGTATGTGTGTCCCTGGGGTTTTTATATTATTGATTTTTAATGTATGCCATCCGGAATCATCCTGGGTGAATTGGATGGCTATATAAATCTTAAATTCTGACTATTTTAGTTGGATAAGAAAGCATATGGTTAGCTGTCTCTTAGCACCAGAAATGGAATCAGCAGCGCGATCAGATGGCTCAGTTTAAATGGAATAGAAAACTATGTCTTCATATCCCCAACCTCCGCTTATGCCTTCTCCTTTCCACTCCCACTTAATACACTGCAATTCTTTCTCATTCACAGAAGCCATAGTTCATAGAAGCCATAAATTGATATTTAAACACAGAAAACATAGTTCATAGAAGCCATAAATTGATATTTAAACACAGAAAAATATGGGTTTTGTAAAGTGTATTTGCAGAGGTTGGCTATAATGGTGTACTAATCTAAACAATCTAAAAGCCCAAAAGAGGTTGTGAAAAAAAGAGCATATAAAAAAACAAGTCTGCAGTTTAAATGGCCAAACCAGGTTTGTCATTATAGGTGATGATGCCCCATAAATATTGAGTCAGAAGCAAATCCCACTGAGCTCAAAAGTGAACTCACAGTCACTTTTGGATGAATTATAGCCAATACTAAATATTATTTTCCAACATTTTAAAACAACAATTTCTGCTTGGGTTGATGGATATTTTTGTTACCTTGCTTTTCACTGTTTTATATGTGTATGTGAATGGCTGGTTAAATGTGTGCATGTATATGAGCCTGTGTATGTATACCGGGGTGGGTTCTAACTTATCTCGCTGCCAATTTGCTTCTACCCGCGCCATGCGAGTGGCCGCGTGGGCATATGCAGTGCTGAAAAATCCAATTTCATTTTATAAAAAGCCAAAAACAAGATGGTGACCACATGCACAGTGCCGGAAACTTGGCTTCTGCACATGCTCAGGAAAAAAAAATTAGTTTAAAAAAAAATTTTTTTTTTAAGATGACGACGACCATGGACCGGCACCGACCAAACCGAGTCTGTGATGTCATTGTGATGTCACCAGCAGGCCGCTACCAGTTCAAGGGAACTGGTCCAAGCTGGGAGAAACTAGTACTCCATGCAAACAAATTGCATTTGCAAAAGTGCCACAAATTATTATTTTTTATTCAATGTTTATAGCCGCTCATCTCAGTCAAGTGATTCTCACCAGCTTAATATTCTAAAATACAGGATAAATACAATCTGATTGCTGTCAACCCAACATAATTGAATGCTTGGGGATTGGCTTACTTGCAGAGTTGACTTCATTATTTTTCAAAATTTCTCACTATTATCACAAAGATTTAATGTAAAAATCATGTCTGGAATTTAAGAACACTGAATATCTTCCAGTGCAAAAATTTCATTCCTGGTTACGTCAATCTTCCTTCAGTTCTGCAATATAATTTAAAGTAGGAAAGAGGAGCCACTCCTACATTGCACATATGGACTTCACAACTCAATCAAGGTAAATCAATAGATGCAATTTATATAGACTTTTATAAAGCCTTTGATTCAGTAGTACATGACAAACTACTTTGGAAACTAAAATCTTATGGCATCTCTGGTGCCCTTCATGATTACTGCATTCTTGTCAAACAGGCAACAAATGGTTAAAATAGGGAGCGCCCTATCAAATCCTGCACCTGTCAACAATGGTATCCCTCAAGGCAGCGTTCTAGGACCAACACTATTCATTCTTTACATAAACAACCTTTGTGATCATATTATAAGTAACTGCATTCTCTTTGCTGACAATGTTAAGCTATTCAACGCCACCAACAATACTTCTACCTTCAAAAAGACCTAGACCATGTATCACAATGGTCTGATAACTGGCAACTTCAAACCAGTAAATGCTCTGTCTTACACATTGACAAAAAAAGAATCAGAACATGCACAAAATAGATTCAAACTCAATGTAAATCGACTGCAGAAAATACGACTTCAGCAATGGAGTGATCAATGCAGGGAAAGCACTACCTGACTCTGGTTTCTTCCCCAAACCCCAAAAATGTTAACCTTAGGTTGTCTACAGTCGACTTTACCCCAGTCCTAAGAAGTCTGTAAGGAGCGTGCATAAGCACACCATCGTGCCTACCCTCCCTGTCTTATTGTCCAAATTTATATATACCTACTTTACTTTTGTTTATGTTTATACCATAGCTATTATCTTGTGCATGTTTTGACAAATGAAATAAACAGTCTGTTGTTAAATATTTGCGAGTCAGAAATCTTTCCTAATTTGCTGTACTGCAAAGATTGGCTAATTAATCCCAAGGTGCCTTCTTTTTACCTATCTGTAAAATCTCCTTGCCTTATTTCCTTTAAAAGAGGCTAAATCTTGCCAGGTCAAGGTAACTTGGTAATCCTATCAATGATGGGCCCGTAGGGGAATCAGTTTCCCTCTGTTCAAGAATTGCATGAATATTGATGCAACCATACATTTTACAGTGACTGAAAAAATGAAGGTTTAAGCGAGTAATAAGATTGTATAGTATTACTTATTGCATGGGTGATAGTCCATAGTCCATGCCTGTGAATTCATTTATAAACATCCTGAGACCTCTTTGATTAAATTGGGTGACAAAATGGCCCAGCTTTGATAATGCAATCTTATGGTAGTGGTTGGTTGGTTGGTTGCACAATCAACCAGGTGTTTTGATGGGATTTGGCATTCTTGTCCATCTATTGAGTTCGTTCCAAAGATCTGGGATGAGCACATGTTGTGTGGTGTTATTAAAGGTGTTGTTACTAGGTGTAAGCTGTTCCAAGTAAAGCTGCCTTTTGCAATTGACTGGTAGTGATTTCGTCAATGCTGATGACATTCAAGTGATGGTTCAGATGACTGCGTGCAAGGTGCCTGTTACTATTGGTACTATTTTTGTTTTCTTTTGCCATGGTGATTCTACTTCTATTTACAGGTCTTTGTATTTTCTGATTTTCTCAAGTTCTTTCCCCACTATTCTATTGTCTCCAGGTATTGCCACCTCCACTGTCCAGACGTCATTATCCTCCTCCTCCTCCTCCTTCTTCCTCTTCCTCTCCCTTCCTCTCTCTCCTTCCCACCCTCCCCCCTTCTTCCACCCTCCTCCTCCTCTCAGTCAACTAGATATTTAGACTGGATTTGGCATTTTGTCCACTTATGGAATCCTTCCCAAGGACCTGGGATAGACAGATGTTGTTTTTTGATGGTGTTAAATGTATTGTTATAGGATATTTCGAGAAAAAGCTGCCTTTTACAATTGACTGATGGTGATTTTGTCAATGCCAATGGTATACAAGTGGTGCTCCAGATGTTTTGGGATTGCACTCAAGGCTCCTATTACTATTGGTATTATTAAAGTTTGTTGCATAGTCAGCCAGATGTTTAGACTGGGCTTGCCATTTTTATCCACCTAGCAAGTTGTAATTATTACTATAAGTTTAAGTGTGGCTATAGAAGTTCCAAATTCAACTCCCACCCTTAATCGCTTCGCAAGAACTCATCCCAAAATATTCAGATTTGTGCTGCAGAAACTTGACCATATTACATTGAAAATCAGTGTATACTTTCATTTTGTTTTTACATGGGTGGGTAAAAATGTGAGTGGGTTTTTAAAGGGAGAACTATCTCCTGTTTCTTGCCTCTTTCCGTATATAGTCTTAAGCCTCTGGGGGCTCTTCCCCCAATTCATTCCTGTTCCTTCCAATAACATAATTCTCCATCTTGTTGGGAGCTAGAGTTGAAACCCCTGACTCCTTCGACTAGGGGTGGATTCTGCATCTGCTACTGTCGGTTTGCTCAGTGATGTACCACACACATGCTCAGTACTAAAGCAAAAAACAAGATGGCGGTGAGAGAACCAGTTCAGGGGCGTGGCAGAACTGGTCCGAACCGGTAGGAACCCACTTCTGCCTCCAATGTCTCTTATCCAGGTTTTGTTGTTCTCCAGATGTAAAAGACCTCAATTTCCAGCCACTATGTCATAAAATATTATCCATATGTATTTTAATTTCTCTTGGTTCCACCAGGATCCCTTCAGTGTTTTGCAGTGGGAGGTCTTCTCATGGGATGAAGGAAATCCTAACTTATCCTTGGAAATACAAGGGTCGCCCAGAAAGTAATGCATCACTTTTTTTTTCTCAGCCTACAGTAATGGTACTAATTTTAAACTTTAGATATACATTATTTGAATTGTCAGGAGTGCGTGTGTAAATTTTGCGTTTCTTCAGACAGATAGTGTAGCTGCAGCAGTGCTTTGAAATGGCGTCTGTAAGTGATGTACGTTACAAGCATTGAATTTCTCACTACGGAGAAAGAAACCATTGGGAACATTCACAAAAGTTTGTGTACAGTTTATGGAGAATCTGCAGTTGACAGAAGTATGCTTAGTCGCTGGGCACAGAGGGTGAGGCCATTAGAAGACGGTTCGGCAGAGCTCCAAGATTTGCAGACCAGAACAAGGAGTGGTACCGATAGGGCATACAAGCCCTTGTGTCTCGCTGGAGGAAGGCCATAGAACGGGACGGAGATTACATGGAAAAATAGGGAGTGTAGAAGAAACATCATTCTTTCTTGTGTGTAAGTTTCATTGTGTTCAATAAATAATTGTTGAAGAAAACAATTGTGGGCGACCCTCGTATCTGTACAATGTTACTGTGTAAATGGATCTACTTCTTAGAAGACATGACTGTTTTATTGAGTGGGCATTTAATGGCTAAATAAATTTAAGCTTGTTTTACAGATGTGTGTGTGTGTGTGTCGGGTGGGTTCCTTCCAGTTCTGGTAGCAACCCTCTTGTGATGTCACAACGATGTCACAGACCCATATTATTATGTATTATTTATTTATCATTCATTCATTCATTCATTCATTCATTCATTCATTCATTCTGAGCATGCACGGAAACTGGCTTCCCGGCACTGTGCATTCAATCGCCATCTTGTTTTTGGCTTTTTTAAACAAACATTTTTGCTTATTTCAGCACACATTAGATTTTCTCATAATGCAACAGAATGGGAACTACAACCTTAGATTGGTTACTTTTTTAGAAAAACAACAAGCTAGGATCACAGTTTGAAGTGTGCTAGTTGCTTAGGTATTTCTACCAGCAGTTTCTGGACGTGATGATGATAAACTGAATAATTACTTGAGTTAGATAAATACAGGGCATTTTTAAACTTGTCTCTTCAAGAAATATGAACTATGCAGAAAATTTATTCCAGTTAGTGATAGGAGTTAGTATTAGAGATTAGAGAATGTGTACCCAAGCAAAGCGGCACAGTAGGAAGCAAACCAGTAGCGAGGTAAGTTAGAACCCACCCCTGGTGTGTATGCACATATATACACATACACAGTTTTAGCATTGTACGTATAAACATGACCAATCACTAAAACACGGATACATTTGGGCGTACCTACCCAGGAATTCCTATCAGGTCCGGGCAATGATCATACAGTGACTCTAAATAGTTGGATTCAGGTTTGGATAAAGCCAATAGGATATTGACATGACTGCAGAAGATTGTCTTAATACAGGGGTGCCAAACTCAACACCCACGAGTTGGAGCTGGCTTGCGGGATGCTTAAGTCCGCCCAAGCTCCCTTTTTGCTGGCAGAGGATTGAAGGAAGCCTTTGTCCCCAAAAATGGAGCTTAGGAGCCCCTTTTCTCTGGCAGAGCCCTCGGGCCACCACAGGCTCCCCTGACACGAACGATGTTGAGCTGGCCATGCCCACCCTGGCCACGCCCCTTAGGTCAAACACAACCCTGGTGTGACCCTCAATGAGATCAAGCTTGACACCTCTGGGACTCTAAGAGAAGTAATGAAATTGTGACAGAGCCTCATCTGCTGAGCATCCCATTGATTGTGTATTCATTTTCAGGGGGTGGCCCAGCCTTCTGTGCAGCTGAATTTATCTGCTTAATCAAGACAGAATTAGAATAAAAAGTGAGCATGAATAGCAGCTTCAGAGAACTGTAATGCGGAATCAAATATTTTGCCTTAACTCTAGGAAGAAATCCTGCTGATCCTACCCTGCAGCCTTTATGGTCTGTTGGCCATCTCTTGTATAGTTGGGTGTTGTTGTCACAGCTGCACAGTGTGCTGATGCAGAGTTATTCTGCTGCTCTTTCTGCGAGGCATGTGATCTTTTTTACACTGTCCTCCTTTGACCCGCCTTGAACTGAAGCAACCCAAATTGAGGCACAAGAACAGATCCTACATTTTTGGGCGGTTTATATTGGACCGTGTGGAAATTAATAGATTGGCAAATGAAAATTAAAGATAGGCGATGATGGTGATGATGATGATGATGATGATGATGATGATGATGATTTATTAGACTTGTATGCCGCCCTTCTCCGAAAACTATTATAATGTATGGGGGAGATTTTATGATTGGTTAGAAAATGAATATGCATAGATGTTAAGTAAGTAAGTTAAGAATATGCATAGATGTTAGGAAAGTGAACACAAGAACAAGGGGACACAATCTGAAGTTAGTTGGGGGAAAGATCAAAAGCAACATGAGAAAATATTATTTCACTGAAAGAGTAGTACATCCTTGGAACAAACTTCCAGCAAACGTGGTAGGTAAATCCACAGTAACTGAATTTAAACATGCCTGGGATAAACATATATCCATCCTAAGATAAAATACAGGAAATAGTATAAGGGCAGACTAGATGGACCATGAGGTCTTTTTCTGCCAGCAGACTTCTATGTTTCTATGTAACACTGATTAAAGTGGAAGAAAATAGGATATTAAAGGTGGTTGACCCAGATGACAAAATTATGTAGATAAGGCAGCAGTATTAAGATAGTAGTAGATAAACCTAGGAAAATATATACTATGTATAAATAGAGATATTGAAAAATAATGTAAGTTTAAGAGTTGCACCAATAATTAAATTAGTTAGGGATCTGAATTACCTGTTTGTTAACCATAAGATGAAATATAATTAGACTCACTCAGGGAGGGGATAAGAGGGAGAAATAGGAAACAGAGAAGGAAGGGAAGAAAGAGAGGAAGGAAATAGGGAAGTGGGAGAGAAGGAGAAAGAAGATAGAGGGAAGAGAGGGAGTTAGAGGGAGGGGAGTGATATGAGATAAGTGGGGGAAAACAGACGAGAAACAAAAATATTGAAAGTGCAAAATTAGAAACTTAGTTTATGGTTTATTGAATGGAAATGTATAAATATGCATATCTTGTTATGATATATGGTATAGATGTGGATGTGGAGAATTTTTTTTAAAAAAAAACTATTAAAAAAAGAATAGATCCTATAGAAAGTTTGGTAGGCATGTTTGTATCGTTGTGAACTGGAGAAGGACATAATTTGTCCATGCATGTTTAATGGATTGAGCTGTAGCACCATACAGAGGTTAATTGCTGCGAGGCAGTTTTATTAAAAACTGCCGTGTTCCTGTCCCTGGTAGAGAAATATCACAAAGACAGACAGTATTTAATATAAAGGTCAAAAAATAGATCAAGAGAAATCTCTCTCATTCACAGGTGGAAGGATGAGTCTGCTTATCACTTACACACACGCATGCACCCATACACACACACACACACACACACACACAAGCAAACACAAACCCCATCTACGTATATAAGTGCACTGATGTGCCTATCGTCCCCTGTCCAATTGTCTTTCCTTATCTCATATATCATATATATTCTCTCCTTATCTATATATATATATCATATATATTCTCTCCTTATCTCTTATATCATATATATTCTCTCCTTATCTATATATATACATATCATATATATTCTGTCCTTATCTCTTATATCATATATATTCTCTCCCTCCCATCTACTTCTCTTCTTTTTACTTTCTAACGTTATATATATTACTTAATGTCTATTCTCTTCCATATGTATTGTATATTGGACAAAGAATAAATAAATAAAATAAATAAATAAATACGTAAGTGAGGAATGGCAACTTTCTTAAATCCTGTAGTAATGTACATCAGCATGAGCTGTAGTTCAGTGCGAGTTTACATTTGAATTCACAGGTTTGGTTTTGAAATATATGAAATGGTACAATTGATGCAACCAGTTTGACAGGATGCAAAATGCAAGATGTTCAAAACACCCCACAGTCTTCCTTTTGGTGTCACAACAGTACAAGCAAGAGCATGAAAACAATATAGATTTTGGAGCGTTTGTGCTGTGTTTAAATATGTGTTCAAGGAGCATCTCGGAATATTATATTATAATATTATATTATATTATAATATTATAATATATTCTGCCGCATGAATCCCAGCGACCAATTAGGTCCCACAGAGTTGGCCTTCTCCGGGACCCATCGACTAAACAATGTCATTTGGCGGGGCCCAGGGGAAGAGCCTTCTCTGTGGAGGCCCCGACCCTCTGAAACCAGCTCCCCCCTGAGATTAGAACTGCCTCCTGGCCTTTCGCAAGCTCCTTAAAAGCCACCTTTGCCGTCAGGCATGGGGGAACTGAGATAACTTCCCCAGGCCTATACTGTTTAAGTATGGTATGTTGTGTGTATGTTCGCTTAAATTATGGGTTTTTAGTTTTAATGATTAGATTTGTATTGTACATTGTTTTTCTATTACTGTTGTGAGCCGCCCCCAGTCTACGGAGAGGGGCGGCATACAAATTTAATAAATAAATAAATTACAGCCAAAATTATCCACGTCACTCACACGAGACAAAAGTGCTTCAGTTGCAAGAATACTTCTGTATCTGCTAGTGGATGGTTACAATATATCAGTGATGGCGAACCTATGGCACATGTCCCACAGGTGGCACACGGGGCCATATCTACCGGCACCATAGTTGAGCTTCAGTTGATTTTTGGTTTGTGCTGAGGCACTGGGAGTATGTTTTTGGCTTCAGGAGGCATCATGAATGGGAGTGGGGCAGTGGTGGTGGGGGTCACACACACGTGTGTGGGGGGGGGTTGGGAGTGGGGGGGGCATTGGATTATGCAGGGGGGAATGCACACATGTGTGATAGCGCATGGGTGCACGCTTTCGGCACCCGAGGAAAAAAAGGTTCGCCATCACTGCAATATATAATGCATTTCAAATGTAACTTTATGCAGAATGGTCTGACTGCAAGTAGTCCTTGACTTAGAAAAGTTCGTTTATTGACCATTTGAAGTTACAAGGGACACTGAAAAAAAGGAACATGGACATTTTTTACACTTACAACCGTTTTCAGCATCCCCACAGTCACATCATCAAAATTTAGAAGCTTAGCAGCTGCGTCGTAATTGTGACAGTTGTTGTGTCCCCAGAGGTCACGTGATCCCCTTTCGCAACCTTCTGACAAGCAAAATCAAAGGGAAAACCTGATTCACCTCAACAGCCAGATTTCTAATTTATCAGCTGCAGTGATTCACTTAACAACCATGGAGAGAAAAGCAATAAAATGGAGCATTGCTCATTTATTTGTTTGTTTGTTTGTTTGTTTGTTTGTTTGTTTATTTATTTATCAGATTTGTATGCCGCCCCTCTCCGCAGACTCGGGGCGACTCACAGCAATAATAATATAATGTAAACAAATCTAATATTTAAGTTAATTTAAAACCCCAATTTAGAAGCCAATCATACATACTAGCATACCATGCATAAATTTTATAAGCCTAGGGGGAGGGAAAGTATCAATTCCCCCCTGCCTGATGACAGAGGTGGGTTTTAAGGAGCTTACGAAAGGCTAGGAGGGTGGGGGCAACTCTGATATCTGGGGGAAGTTGGTTCCAAAGGGTCGGGGCCGCCACAGAGAAGGTTCTTCCCCTGGGTCCCGCCAAACAACATTGTTTAGTTGACAGGACCCGGAGAAGGCCAACTGTTTTACTTAGCAACATCAATTTTGGGCTCAATTGTGGTCGCAGGTCGAGGACAACCTGTACAATAAAGCATGCCTGACCATCCATTATTAAGATAATACCCTGGAAGAAAGTCTGAAGGAGGAGGAGGAGGAGAGAGTTGGAGGCTGTGCTTGAACCAAGAATTCTTAGTTTCCTGCTCAGCCACCGCGGAGGGTTTATTTTGGCATCTGCCACCGATGAAATGTGTAAACAAGGCTAAGCCTATCATCAAATGCCACTTTTCAGATTTTATCCTCACTATTATCATCTGCTCAGTTAGCAAAACTAAAACAGCCATATGCCCATTTTTCAGCACCTTGGCACCCAACATCCTGGCCCACAGTGCGAGAAGGAAACTTTCTGTTCTTAGTAGAGGACAGTAGAAATGTGACAAATTAGAGTCTGCAGAGGTTAAAAGGGTTAACTGAGCAATATTATTATTTTATTGTTTCAAAGCATCCTTTTGGTGCCCTTGGTCTCCCTGAGAGACCTTGGTTTTTGTCTTGCAGATAGAGTGATACCTTGTCTTACAAACTTAATTTCTTCCTGGAGGAGGTTCATAAGGTGAAAAGTTCGCAAGACAAAACAATGTTTCCCATAGGAATCAATGGAAAAGCGATTAATGCGTGCAAGCCCAAAACTCACCCCTTTTGCCAGCCGAAGCATCTGTTTTTGTGCTGCTGGGATTGCCCTGAGGCTCCCCTCGCTGGGAGACCCCACCTCCGGACTTCTGTTGCCAGCAAAGCGCCCGTTTTTGTGCTGCTGGGATTCCCCTGCAGCATCGCAAAAACATGGAAGTCCAGAAGTGGGGTTTCCCATGGAGGGGAGCCTCAGGGGAATCCCAGCAGCGCAAAAATGGGTGCTTTGCTGGCAACGGAAGTCCGGAGGTGGGGTTTCCCAGCGAGGGGAGCCTTCGGCCGGCAACGGAAGTCCGGAGGCCGGGCATCCCAGTGGCAGCAGCTTGGGTTCATAAGGTGAAAATAGTTCGGAAGAAGAGGCAAAAAAATCTTAAATCCCGGGTTCGTATCTCGAAAAGTTCGTATGACGGGTTCGTAAGACGAGGTATCACTGTATTTCATTTCCAACCCTTCAGTGCAAGAAGGGATTGGTGTTTGCTCTCTGTTCATATACACCAGCTTGTCCTGTCCACTATATGATATAGTGATGTTGTATCACCCAACTAGGGAACATAATCAATATTGGAAAGGAACAGGGGATTCATTCCTTTCCAACACTGATTATATTACCTAGTTGGATAATGAAATGTCTGCAAGAAAACCATCAAGCTCAGAGAGCACCAAGAATTTTGACATTTTGACCCTGAGCTACAAATATTTTCTTCTATTGATAAAGCTTCTTTTTTTTTTTGTTTCTTCAGGTCAGATCTTGCCTACAAACCGAAGCACGCCAAGTCCCATTGATCCCGACAGCATTCAGGTTCAAGTTGGGTATGAACCAGACCCTGCCGATCTTGCTCTTTCTAGCATTCCTGGTCAGGAAATATTTGACCCTCGCAAGCGCAAGTTCTCTGACGAGGAGCTCAAGCCCCAGCCGATGATTAAGAAAGCTCGCAAAATCTTCATTCCCGAAGATCTGAAGGTAACTTGGGACTGGTGTCTAGGGCTGTGCAGAGGAAAAAGGTACACTGGGGCATGCACAGGTAGATAGATCCCATCCATTGATAACTTCTTAAAGAAATGGTGTCTTTTTCTGGCCTCTCCCATGCTTGTGATATAGACAGGAAGGAGAGCAATTTGATGAGATACAGTTACATTTGGCAGGAATAAACAAATATCATATTTATTTATTTATTTGTTTGTTTGTTTTGTCAGGTACTATTGGTGGTATACAAAGATATAATAATATTTATATACATGATACTAGTAAGAGAGAAACATTAGGACAGGGGATTGAAGGCACTCTGGCCTCTTAGGAATTGGGAGAGATCAACAGTGGATAGTCTAAGAGTAAAGTTTTTGGGGTTAGGTGATGTTACTACAGAGTCTGGTAGTGAGTTCCATGTATCAACTACTCGGTTGCTAAAGTGGTATTTCCTGCAGTCGAGTTTAGAGCGGTTTACTTTAAGTTTGTATCTGTTGTGTGCTCGAGTGTGGTTGAGGTTGAAGCTAATATCCTCTTGTACTTTTTGCCAAAAAGTCTGCACTACTGGGCATTCCCATAGCATATGCATGAACACTCCTTTATCTTGGCACCCATGCCAACAAATACCTTTAACATTCTGCTGAAAATGTGCAAGTTGAACGGGTGTGTAATACCACTTATGTAATATTTTCCTTCTCATTTCCCTAACTCTTGTATTCTTAGTTTTCCTTATATTCTCCGTACTGAAGGAGCGGGTCCAGCAGTCACATGTCACATGGGTTGCTCATGTCCAATCCGGTGGAACTGAGCCTAGTGTTAAAAAAGCTTGCTGGATCCGCCCCTTCCCCAGAATTCGCTCAGTTCTCGCATCCAGCGGAGTATATGTGAAATAGCTCGTTCATTACTAACGCCTTCCCTTCGATTCTATCCTTCCAAACAGTAAGAAATCCTTTCTATTGAATTTCGAGACTTGCTAATTAACGCCAGCCATCGGCGGCTCGGCTTTTCTCTCAGGGGAGAAGTAGCGGTTTAGCCTCCCGCGGCTCCTCTCGCCGCTGGCTATTCCTGCTGCCGTTTTTGGGTTATTTACAATCCTTCGGCCTGGAAGTCATTAGGCAAGTCTATTTATTATCTTTTAAGGGCTTTACCTCCCGCGGTGTGAGACGCTTCCCTCCAGTCTCCTGGACTTAGCCGGCCGTTTCTTTTAAAACTTTTACGGAACGGTTTCGTTTTTGGCGCGAAGGCCTTCGCGCCCTGTAATTTAGTACCTCGTGTTGGCCTCCTGCCGGCCGTTGGTGCTTCAGTCCACCGCCCGGATCTTTGGAGTGGGCTTTGAGATGCTCAGGCTTAATTCTCCACCGGCCAGACCTCCAACCAGGGTGCCTTGGTTACTTAAATTGAAGTTTAGGGAGGCTGGCCACGCTGTATTTGGGAACACGAACTCTGGGTTTGCCCAGATTGCTCTCAAGTCGCAGCAGCTCCGAGGCCTAGGAGCAAGATCCCACTCCTCTTGGGAAAGCTTAGAATTCTTCTCCCCCTTATAAATCAGATTTCTTTTGGCTCTAGCCTTGTCTTCTGTAAATTGTCAGACTATGGCTTCCTTTCCCAAGAGAGGCACCACTCAGGGTCCCAGAGAGGCCAGGCCTACAGGTGATGAGATAACCAGTATCCCCCAGGCCTCGGCCCCCTCTTCTGCCATAGCCCGCCCCTTGACCAGAACCACCAAGGCTAAGAAGAGAAGGGACCAAGCCCTACAAAAAATTCATGATAAATCTGCTAAACGCTTGAAAGTGCAGGCCCAAGTGCTCAGCGCTCTTGACCCCCCAGAGGCTCCTATCTTGCCTCTCTCTGGTGTCACTGTGTTATCTCTGGATGAGCCAAACCTAGACAGACCCCAACCTAATCTATGGGGCTTAGGTCCAGAGGAACCAGATATCGTTGAAGAATCTTCCCAGCCAGGATCCTCTCAGGCCATCAGAGATTCTTCTGTCACTCCTGCTGATATTTCTAGCCTCCCTCCAGAGTTCCAATCCATTTTCTCTGTGTTGTCCAAGGCCATTGATGCCAAGCTCTCTGCCATCAATGTGCCCTCTTTACCTCTTCCTCCTCCTCGTCCCCCCCGTCCCTTGAATTCTCCTTCAACAGTCAGAGCTCCTATTCAGGAAGAATCAGATTCTTCTCAGGATGACTATGATCAGGATATGGAAGAGGATGAGGATCCATGTCAAGGCCTCTCGGACGATGAGGAATCCCAAATCAAGGTTCCTTCTCCAGTTACTATTTTTCCCTCTCAATTGTTCAAATCTCTCCTTCTCAAAGCTAGAGTTTCCACAGGGCTAGCGGCACAAGAGAAGCAGGCCACTACCTCCACTGACCCTCCGGAGGAGAACTTACCCTACTTCACAGAGGAACAAGAGGATAACGAGGTAATCCCTATGCCAAAATTGTTTAAAGATGCTTTGCTTAAACAGTGGGAGTTTCCAGCATCAGGGCTTAACCCCACCACCAAAGACAAAAGATTGTATAAATTATCCCCCTCTTATGAGGATCTCTTATCCTGCCCTAAGCCTGATGAACCGGTAAAAACCCTACACTCTGCGGCTGCAGTTCCAGGCGAAGACGAAGAGGTTCTTCGTCCAGAGGACAAGAGGATTGAACAGATGCTCAAGAGAGGGTTCACCGCAGATTCCTGGGCTATTAAAAGCTCCGCATCTGCCTCCTTTTTTTCTAGAGCCATGCTCCTATGGCTTCGTCAACTTCAACAACATATTCCTCCCGATGACTTAAGAGGTCAACAGGACTTCAACAAGGTATTTGCGGCCGCCCAATACGTGGCTGATGCCACACTGCAATCCACCAGATTTGCAGCCAAGTCCATTGCGGCCTCCACAACGGCCAGAAGACTCCTATGGCTTCGCCCATGGCAGGCAGGAGTGCGTCAGAAGTGGCAGTTAGCCTTAGGTCCATTAAAACGCGACCTCCTATTTGGAGATCTCCTAGACCCACTCCTAACTGAAACCACGGACAAGAAAAAAGTATTGGGCCCGACTACCACAAAGACCACTAAAACGCAGTCCTTTCGTCGTCCGGGGCGCCAACAAGATCAGGCGCCCACTTACCAGAGGAATCCAGGTCAGTACTCCCCTCGTTTTCGTTCCCAAGGTAGGAACCCCAGGGGTAAGGGATACCGCTACCAGAGAGGAGCGTCCTCTAACAGGGCTTCTAAAAAGCCCAGATGGTAATTCCCCTTCGGTCCCCATAGGGGGGCGCCTGGCCTACTTCTCCTCTAGCTGGCGCCAATCTTCCAAGGACCCCTGGGTCATTGATACAGTTCAAAAAGGTCTCCTTTTAGAGTTTACTTCTCCCCCCCCCCCAAACGTTTTATTTCCTGCCCTTCTCCCAGTTCTCCCTCTGCTCATACCCGGATGGAGGAAGCCATCTCCCATTTATTATCCATTAGAGCCATCCAGCCGGTTCCCTCCGGTCAGAGAGGCCGGGGTTTTTACTCCATCCTCTTTATGGTCCCTAAGACCTCCGGAGGTTGGAGAGCTATCTTGGACCTCAAAAGGCTGAATTTATTCATCAAATATAGAAAGTTCAAGATGCATTCCCTTTCATCTATTTTAGCAGCTATTCATCCGGGGGACTTCATGGCTTCCTTAGACCTCACTGAGGCCTACCTCCATATCCCCATTGCCAAATGCCACAGAAAATTCTTACGTTTCTCTTTCCAGGGCAGACATTTCCAGTATAGGGCTATGCCATTTGGTCTCTCTTCGGCCCCTAGAGTCTTCACAAAGCTTTTGGGGTCCTTGGCGGCCTATATCCGGGCCAAGCCCATCCACATTTTATGTTATTTAGATGACATTTTAGTTCATGGAAATTCTCTAGAGGAAGTAAAGGTAAACCTTTCTGTCACCATGTCAGTTTTACAGACCCATGGCTTTTCTATTAACTTTGATAAAAGCCACCTTCAGCCTTCTACTTCCATATTGCATCTGGGATCTATCATTAATTCAGAATTATCCCAAGTTTTCCTCTCTCCTGAAAGGAAACATAATATAGGGGAGTTGATTTCTCACATTTTACCCCTGCAATCAGTCTCCATATTCACCTTGTCCTCCCTTCTGGGTAAAATGGTGTCGTGCATAGGCATCATTCCCTGGGCTCGTCTCCATGCCAGGGAACTACAGTGGCTTCTATTACCCTTTCAGAGATCGGGGCTCAGCAACTCAAGTCGTCGCATTGCCATTCCATCGATGGTTCGCAGATCTCTCAGATGGTGGATGTATCCGGCCATGGACAAAGGATCCCCTTTCAGGTCCCCGGACCAATTCGTCATCACCACAGATGCCAGTCTATCAGGATGGGGCGCCCATGCCCAGGGGATGATAGCCCAGGGCACGTGGTCACCGGAGGAAGCTTCCAGGCCAATCAATTGGCTAGAGTTAAGAGCCGTCTCCCTGGCTCTAAAACAGTTCAAGCCTCGCATCCCCAACCGGCACGTTCTCATACTCACCGACAACATAGCCACAAAAAGCCACATCTGCAGACAGGGGGGCACGAGATCCAAGGCTCTCATGAGGGAGGCCCTCAAGTTAGGCCTTTGGGCAGAAAAACACCTTCAGTCGCTCCTAGCCGATCACATCTCGGGGAGCCTCAACGTCCAGGCGGATTGGCTCTCTCGAGCAACGATAGATCCAGGAGAGTGGAATCTACATCAAGACCTGTTCCATCAAATCAGCCTCAGATTCGGCCTACCAGTGCTGGATCTCTTTGCGACCGAAACGAATGCCCAACTCCCTCGATTCTTCTCCAGGTTCCCATCCCCGGGAGCAGAAGCAACCAATGCCCTCAGGAGCCCCTGGCCCCCAGGACTCCTGTATGCATTCCCTCCAATTCCAATTCTTCCGGACGTGATTCACAAGGTCCTCATCGAGAGGGCCCGAGTAATCCTAATCTCCCCTCATTGGCCCCGCCGGCCCTGGTTCGCGGATCTCCAACAGCTGTCCGTCCAGGACCCCTGGCGACTCCCCGTTTCGGGGGATATGCTACAGCAGGGGGCCTCATTCCATCCAGACCCGGAGTGGTTCCACCTCACCGCCTGGCTGTTATCAGGAGAGACTTAGAACTGCGTGGCCATGACCCCGACACAGTGGAGGTCATCTTAAAGGCCAGAAGAGGTTCGACCAATCGAATCTACGACCATACATGGTCCAAGTTTCACCAGTGGTGTCTACAGGAGGGTCTCTCTCCCCTGTGCATTCCCATACACAGGATCATTTCCTTCCTTATGCAAGGTTTCCATCAAGGCCTTTCCACCAGTACTCTCCGTCGTCATCTGGCGGCCATTTCCTCTGTCCTAGCAGGGCCCCGCAGACAGCCTCTCCGTTCCTTTCCAGAAGTTCAGGAATTCCTCAAGGGTATAGCCAACCTCAGACCTTCTAAGGTCCACAGATATCCATCCTGGGATTTGCCACGGGTTCTCCATTCCCTCACGCAGGCACCTTACGAACCCCTAAAATCTGCGTCCCTCAGGTACCTATCCTTTAAGGTAGCATTCCTGGTGGCAATTACCTCTGCCCGACGCATTTCGGAGTTGGCTGCCCTTTCAATCAGGCAGGACCTCTGCCAATTCCATCAGGACAAGGTAGTCTTACGACTGGACCCCACCTTCTTACCCAAGGTCAGTTCCATGTTCCACAGAACCCAGGATATTGTCTTACCTTCCTTCTGCCTCCAACGGGACCATCCCTTGGCAATTAGATGGCACACCCTGGACCTCATTAGAGCGCTGAGGATCTATATCCAACGCACAGGACCCTTTCGGAGGTCGGAAGCACTTTTTATAGCCTATCACCCCAGAGTCATGGGTGCCAAAGTGTCTTCAACAGTGATAGGCCGTTGGATCAGAGGGACTATCTCTAAGGCCTACGAGTCGGCCTCCCTCTCAGTTCCAAAGAACATCACAGCGCATTCCACCAGGAGCGCAGCCACTTCGGCCGCTTGGGCGACTCAAGCCCCGTTGGAGGAGGTCTGCAAAGCAGCCACTTGGGCCTCGCCAAATTCCTTCATCAGGCACTACAAGATTGACTCTTACGCCTCAGCGGACGCTGCCTTCGGCAGAAGGGTACTCCAATCCGTTATCTCTCACGATAGCAATCTAATCCCACCCTAGGGACCAATCTATTGGGTATGTCCCATGTGACTGCTGGACCCGCTCCTTCAGTACGGAGAATAGGCGTTGATTGCTTACCTGAACGCCTCTTCTCGTACGGTGAGCGGGTACAGCAGTCACTTCCCGCCCTTGTATGTGTCTTCTATACCTTTCTATAACCTTTCTTTCCTCTAACAATGAGAGTTGAAAACTAAAGAGCTTCACATCTGAGCCTAGTCTACGGATTCGCGAATTCTGGGGAAGGGGCGGATCTAGCAAGCTTTTTTAACACTAGGCTCAGTTCCACCGGATTGGACATGAGCAACCCATGTGACATGTGACTGCTGTACCCGCTCACCGTACGAGAAGAGGCGTTCAGGTAAGCAATCAACGCCTATTCTCTACTATATTTCTCATCTCTTGCACCTCTACTTGTATCTCATTTTGCCACCATTTAGTCAATCCTTGGATCACATCCCCGTCTGACTGCACTAACATCTTATATATATTGCTTGCTTGTGCCTTTGTACCCTCACTTTTTTCTCTTATTATTTTCTCTAACTCTATCTCCTCCCTAAATAGTGCTTCTTTATTTTCCCTTTCATTCATATATTTACATATTGCATTTGTTTGTAGCCATCTTCCCTTGCCCAGCCACCATTCTATGGCTGTTGATTCTGTTCAATAGGCATGTCCCAGCCCAGGCAATTGATGGGCCTTTTTTCAGATGACCAGGTCCTATCTGGGTAAGACCTAGAAAGACCCTGTGGGTTGCTGTGAGAAATATTTTCAGCAGAATAGCCCCTGCTCTGTAAAACACCCTCCCTCTGCAGGCCCCACCTTTTAAACCTTCCGGAAAGTTTTAAAATTCTTTCCAGTGAAGTGAAGCTGGAATCTAATGATTGTAGTTGGGGTTATTTTTTCATTCATTGGCAAGTGTTGGATTGGGATGCCAATGGTTGTTTATTTAAATACTGGCTTTATTGTTTTTTTTAATCACTGGTGCTGTAAAGCACCCAGGATTACAGTGCATAAGATGAATAGCCATATAAGTCTCTTAAATACATAAATACATTCTGACCATGCTGGAGTGGCTTTCGGTTGTCAGTTCAACATTTATTCCCAGGATGGCATTTGGAGGAGAAAATGAGCATAAAGAAAACAGAAGTTAGAAAGACTCCCTCCTTCTTATCACTGTTAGAGCAGTAGTGCCCAGGTCCCAGGGAAAAGCTATGAAATGCAGGAGACATTATGCTGGCTCCTGTTGATTCCTAGTTATTTCCATCTGATTTACATATTTATACCCCACTTTATTCATTTTTCCTTCTCATAGGACAGTGACTTTCAACCTTTTTTGAGCCGCAGCACATTTTTTACATTTACAAAACCATGGGGCACATTGAGTTGGGGGGGGGGGGGAGGCGGCTAAAAAAATATTGGACAAAAAAATTATCTCTTCCTCCCTTTCGCTCTATTTCTCTCTCCCTCTTTCTCTCCCTTCCTCTTTTTCTCTCTCTCTCCATCCCTCTTTCTTTCTCTCTTCCTTCTTTCCTCTTTTTTGCTCTCTTTCTCTCTCCCTCCCTCCCTCTATGTCTTTCTCTCTCCCACCTTCCCTCCCTCTCTTTCTCTCTCTCTCTCTCTCTTGCTTTCTTTCTTTCTCTTGCTCTCTCTCTTGTTCTCTTTCTCCCTCTCTTGCTTTCTCTCTCTTGCTTGCTTTCTCTCTTGTTTGCTTTCTCTTTCTCTCTCTTTCTCTCTCTCTCTCTTGTTTTCTTTCTCTGAGCTTCACGGCACACCTGACCATGTCTCGCGGCACACTAGTGTGCCCCGGCACACTGGTTGAAAAACACTGTCATAGGATATCTGTTAACTCGGGTTTTTAGCAATGTACTAGGTCCTCCACCTAGTACTTTGCTAAAAATAGAATAATAATTAGGATAGAAATAGAATGAAATGGAATGGAATAGAATAGAATTTTTATTAGCCAATTGTGATTGGACACACAAGGAATTTGACTTTGGTGCATATGCTCTCAGTGTACATAAAAGAAAAGATACACTTGTAAAGAATCATAAGGTACAACACTTAATGATTGTCATAGGGTACAAATAAGCAATCCAATCATATTAGGAACCAATCAATATAAGTTGTAAGGATAAAACCAACAAAGTTACAGTCATACAGTCATTTGTGAGAGGAGATGGGTGGTGGGAACAGGGAGAAGATTAATAATAGTGCACGCTTAGTAAATAGGTTTACAGTATTGAAGGAATTATTTGTTTAGCAGAGTGATGGTGTTTGGGGAAAAACTGTTCATGATAGGATCCACTGACAGTTAAGTTTATGGAACAGAAATGCGATCCTTTGTACAGTTGCCTAGAAGTGAGCTCCAGTGAATTTATTGACTCTTACGGTGTTTTTGAGTGCTAAGTAAGATTTAAGTTCTGATCTTAAAAGGCACCATGCTTTAACAATTTTAAAAAGCAAGAAATGTCGTTAGCTACCGTAGTTAGTGGAGTTAGCAAAGGAGTTTTACTATTTAAGTTGGAAGAGTAGAACTTTTATTGTTTATATTGCAAGAAAAGAGTTAAGAGTTCCATCAAAGAAACTCAGAAAGTTCCAGCCTGTGCTAAATCCTTTACCTGATTCTCTGATTTTTCCCCCCACCTGGCCTCCTCTTGATGCATTGGCTACCATCACCCTGGTTATCTTGGGATGCTAGGGGTTATCATTCCATTGAATGCCAGGAAGATGCCTCAATTCAGTTGTAAAATGTTATTTATCTATCTCTCACATTTTCAGAGAGGGACTCTGAGCAGTGTATAGTAAAAGTCTAAAGATTTAAAAGTCTCCTTATCTCCTCGGTATTTTGCTAGACCAAGAAGACTCCAGTAATTTACGTAATATCTCACCACATATCATCTTTTTAATCTATCTATCTACCACTATCTGCCTGTCTGTCTATCATTATTAACTTATCTATTTCTATCATTATCCATCCATCTCTATCCATCTCTATCTCTCCATCTATCATTTATTAACTTATCTATTTCTTTCTATTATATATCCATCCATCCCCCATCCATCCATCCATCCATCCCTATCTATCTATCTATCTATCTATCTATCTATCTATCTATCTATCTATCTATCTATCTATCTATCACTTAAAAAGAAACATTAAAATACAAACTGTACAAGTAGATGAGTACTTTGTATCAATTTCTATTTTAGAAGATACCCCAGCCCTGCAGGTGTCATATTGCACTTGCTTTTCAGCACAACAGTGTTTGAGTTGAACATAACAGGATACCTACAACCCTGCTGATGCCTTATGGGCCATTTATTCCTCTACTGAAATCTAACACCGATTTTCTTTCCTTCTGTGATTAATGAGCAGGATGACAAATACTGGGCAAGACGTAGAAAGAACAACATGGCTGCCAAGCGATCCAGAGATGCCCGGAGGCTGAAGGAAAACCAGATTGCTATCCGTGCCTCGTTCCTTGAGAAGGAGAATACGGCTCTGCGCCAGGAAGTGGCTGACCTACGGAAAGAATTGGGCAAATGCAAGAATGTCCTTGCCAAGTATGAAGCTCGGCACGGGCCTCTCTAAATGGCCTCCTACCCAATCCAATCCAACACCATCCCTGTTTCTTTTCTTCCCATCTACTTCTCTCTCTTTTTTTTGGTGGTTTTTGGCATTTAAATAGATGGGACAGTGTATTTCCTGTTCGATAGCACCTTACCCAAACCAACGTTTCAGTCATGGGCACTTTAACAGAAAGCAGAAACAGAACAAGTGTACAGCCTGTGTGTATGCGTGCGCACGTATGCTTGTGCACACCCACACAGGCATACTTGTGAATAAGTGTGCATGTCTGTCTTGGCTCTTGTATTTGTATGAAACCCTCTTTGCAGGGTTAGGTTGGCTGAGACTGGCCATACTAAACTTTTTATGGAATACATACATCTAAATATGTATGTATATATTTTCCAGTGCTGCTTAAACTGTATTTTTGTCTTACTCTATCCCATTCTTTTGATTTAGCATGTGGGGGATTCGGGGGAAGAAAGAATAATGAAATAGAGGTACCCTGGTAATGAGGAAGAATAAGAGAAAGAAAAAAGTTGTTTTTGGTTTGGTATTTCAATAAGGCACATCAGGCAGTGTAAACTTACTGATAATAATGCACAATTGATATTCATACTATTCTGCAGAGATACTAATTTATAGATTTGCCTTTTTGTTTTGTTTCTGTTTTCATTTACTGTATGTTTTTACATTTTGGTAAATAAAATAGGTATTCAGATTCATTATGTATTTTATATCCTCCTTGTAGATAAATAAGGAACAGCTTACTTTCCTTTCATTGCTTTAAAATTATAAATAGATCGCATCCCCTGGGCATAATCAGTAATTCTCTTGTACAAATTAAAATATTTCTCGTGGGCATTGGATGACTTTGGTACCCTAATACTGTAATTTTTTAGTGCTCTTTTTCTGTAAAACATTTAAGATTTCCTGATAGGTTGTTTAATAATGGTCCCTAACCAGAACAAGCAAAAACATATTCATCAGATGTCTGCACAGTATCCATGTATGCTGTATGGATAAGGCCAAAGCATATTCCTGCCTTAGGCGAATTAAAGTTTTGCTTCTACCAACCTTCCTCCCCTTTTTATGTGATGTGCAGGGCGCAACACTAAATAATACAGGTGTGCAAAACACTTCAAGGTAGACAGACTCCAACTCAAAAACATTTGTTTCAATCTTATCAAGAGCTGACCAGGAGACTCTGATTTTCATCTGATTTCTTTTATACTTTGCAACCAGCAAGTGGAAATCTAGAAACTGTCAGTTAAATTTGGGGGGGGGGGGGATTCAGGGTGTCAATTCAGCTAGTGACCTGCTATGCTGCTTCTGCAAATCTTTCTCCAATCTGCTCAGTCCACAGTGGGTCTTTAATTGGGAAAGAGCTTGTCTGCTGTTGGATGGTCAAGCTACTCTTTGTGCAGATCCTAGTCCTTGCCCTTAACCAATCTGTGATTGGCATAACTGGTGGAGTTTGGATCTATACACCATTGGGGACAAAGGTCAAGAGATGCTTGCCTTTGGCCCTTCACCCAATATACAAAGAGTCCAGTGTTGTTCTTGGGGTGTAGAAGTAATGCTGATTACCATGCTAGATCAGGATAAAACTGTATACAAAAATCAAGATAATTCACTGACCAGACAACTGGAAACCATTTTTTTTAAAAAAAGGCCTAAATTACACTATCTTTGGAGTTTGAGCAGACTGCAATTTTTTAAAAAAACATTTCCACTGATGTTCAGTTTCTGAAATTCTTGTCCCAAAGTTGCTTTTTCCAAAGGCAACTGGACTTTCTTTGTTTTCCTTTGAAGACGCTTTAACTTCTCATCCAAGAAGCTTCTCCAGTTGTTCCAAAGTGAACAGAACTGAAGAAGCTTCTTGGATGAGGAGCAAAATGTCTTCAAAGGAAAAACCAGGAAAGTCCAGTTTGCCTTTGGAAAAAGCACCTTTGGGTCAACCATGACCCTGGATGACTGAGATTCTCCGTTAGACAATCTGAAAATCATATTACTTGTGAATTCAGCTTTTTAGTCTACTGTGTGCAATATAATTTCTGCAGATTTCCCACCTGCTGGTTTTTCTTCTTCTTTTTCTCCCAAATTAGTTAGAAAGTCACTTTTGCAGGGTTTGTTTTTGTTTTGCCTTGACAGGCTGCTGTGATTGTACGATAAGCTGATAGTTTTCAAAGATTCTCCTGTTATTTTTTTTTAAGCTATGATTTGTTTCTAAACTTATGCTCTATTATATAAAGTATTTTTGGAGGCTGGGAAGAAAAATGAATGTAAGAGATGCAGAGATATATATATATATACACACACACACTGTATATATATTTGAAAAGTGGTGTTGTTGTCATACTGTGGTAATTCAGTTCTTTTAAATGTTTCCTGAAGACCAAAAGACATTGATTATTATAAAAGGTATAAAATTTATACGGAATCTTTAGAGTGTGCTTTTTTTCTGTACAGTATTTTTCAAGGACAAATGTCGATTCTGTATTTTGGAAAAAAGAAAAAGAGTTATATAATATATATAATATATCATATGCTTAAGCAAAGAGAGGGTTTAAAAAAACTAGATTATTTCACTTTAAAGATGACAATGTATCTGTTTATATATTCATGAATACTGAAGCTTTTAGGGCTTTTAAAAAAAAATGATGACATTGTACGCTTGCCACTGGCACATTACCCTAGTTTTGTTTTTTTTCATTTAGAGAATGATCTATGTCGCTGGGCTCAGTTGCTTGCTTTTAGAAGGATCCCATTGGGTGCAATAGAACACTTTACTACCCTCCTTTTCTTAGTGTACCCCAGGCTTAGGCACATCTTCCTTTCCCTGGAAAGGACTGTAGAGTTCCCACCAGCCTTAGTTCCTGTAAACCTTCCATGCAATAGTGGCTGGGGCCTTATAGAGATGGACGGGGCTCTAAATCTATGTATCTGCTGCAGTCTTTCAAATTACTCTTGAGCAAATACAGCTCAACCGTCCTTTTTTAAAAAATGCAGTTAATTGGATGGACATTTGTCACCAAGCTTCATGGGTGCAAATACACTGGGGATTGGGCAGCATGAATAATAATGCTCACAGAGCTGACACTATATCAATCCTCTTTGAGATTTCTATCCCATGATGAGGTTTTGTATCCATAATGAGAGAGGGGGGTTTTTTTTTGGGGGGGGGGAAGTGCTTACGAGGTTCTTGCAGATTGAAGCAAGTTTCTTTGAAAATATATCAGCTGAGAAGGCTGGAGTGTCTACCCAGACCTCTCCTAAAAGACAGCTTAGCAGAACTAAAACCGAAGGCCTGCTTTCCAACTCAGTGGAGCGGAGAGCAGGTAAGCCTTCTGCTTCAGGTACCACCCAAATACTGGACTTCTAGTTGCATTGGACTGTAGCACCTAATCCCAGCCAGCCACAGCTCTCTTAGGTCAGGAGTAGGCAAAGTTGGCTCCTCTATGACATGTGGACTTCAATGCCCAGAATTCCTGGGATAGCATAATTGCCTCAGGAATTCTGGGAGCTGAAGTCCACAAATCATAGACGAGCCAACTTTGCCTACCCCTATCTTAGGTGATCAACAGGGTAGCTCTGTGTACTTCTCTGGGTTTAGAAAGCATGTTTGATTTTGGGGGAAGCATTTAGAAGCAGTAAGAAATATTTCACATGTTAGAGAAGAGGCCAGGTTAGTTGCTTGGTATTCCTTCTCTACCCTGGTATCCTGTTTGACACATTTGTCCAAACTGAATTCCTCTTTTACCAATTTCAGCCCAGAATTCTCTGTAAGGCAGTCATTTCTGCTTGTAGAATCATATAACTTCTTATTGTTTACTCTTACCCATCTTGGATAATGCTGCTGAACAATAAGTTTAGCAACATCTAGACAGCACAGATTTCCCACCCTGTCTTCAAGCTTACTGCTTTTTCATATCAACTTCGAGCTACAAATATTCTCCTTTATTATTATCGCTTTCCGTCTGGAATCTTCTAGAGGTCCGTTGTTTTAATTTTCTTGCCCAGTCTCATTCTCTCACTGGTTGAATACAAGAATGAGCAAAGCCATGTGACTTATTTGAGCCATATTTGGCTTTCATTTATACTTGAAGAGGTGCTTTTTTGAATTGGGTGAATTACAGGAAAGGTAGAGGGGTATTTTTTTAGCGCATGGAAAATACTGCACATTATAAAATTATGGTGCCACATGTCTTTCTAGATCACTTTTTTTTCACCAAAACAAGTGCATTTCTGTTACACAAGATCACATTATATTAAAAATGATTTAAACAAAAGTTTTCGACAATTACAAAGATATGTTGCCATTCTTAGAGGACTTTCCAGAAAGATTGAAAATACATCTCAGTATCCTAAATGCTTTAATAGATTTTTTTGGACCATTATTTCATCTGAGTAATCCTCTTTAAGGGATAAAATATCCTTTACTGGCCAGTAAATATTTCTTTCTAAATATTTATGTGTGTCTGAAAGTAAAATTAAATATTAAGATAATAATTTTCACTGAGTGTAAAACAAGCTTAGTTGAAGAAGTTGTGAACAGAAACTCTGTTCATTTCCCCCAAACCCCAAATATTTGAATGGGTCTGACTCATAATTTTTACTTATCTGGAGGTGCCAGTGTAAAAAAATCAAATTAACAAAGATATGGTCTCCAGAGTAGAAAGTTCTGTTTCAATGATAGATATAGAAACATTAAAGAAAATTTTTACTAAATCTGGAAATCCTTTTGAGATATAAAGAAACACCAGTCATTTCATCATTGTAGGATTATTTAATTTCTTGATAGGACAACTATATTAAGTAATAAAAGCCACTGTCAAATTATACAATGGCTTCTGTGAATAATCCATAGTTACACACAATAAAATATCTTGAACACCCAGCAAAGCAACCAAATGCCCTACTTTGGTCTGCCCTGTTTGCTTCCAATTTTGATCTTCAGCGTGGCCTGCTAGTTTATTCAGTTTTACCCTATATATCTGTATAGGTACAGAAACTGATAAGCTTCTCTCAAAAGAGCAAAGCGAGAGAAACTAGTTAAGAAAAAACATAAATGAGGACAGGAGAAAGTCAATTGTGACTTGAACACAGGACAAATGAGGATCTGTAGAATCTAGAGCAAGGCCAACAGCAATTGGCCACTGATCAGAACTGAAACCTGAGATCTGCCTGCACATTTCAAGTTACATAGCTAGATCTGGATTGGCTTGTGGATCAAGCTGACATTGGAATAAGAGATGTCTTCTGCCAGCTTCTCCCAACAGGATGCATTCCAAATGTTAAGGGAATACATTGCCCATACTTTGAACCAGCCCAAAGCCATACCAGTTAGAAAGTCCATAGCCCTAATATTTCTCGAAGGCTCCTGCTTAAAAACTGGTAGTTATCTGCACCAAGAAAGCAGTGTATCTTCTGACAAAGAGTTTGCAAGAAACATTCCTGATCTCTCAGGAAATGATTATCAGAACCAGCCATTTCATCAGTTCTGAAACCTGCAGATAACTATCACCCCTCCAGATGTCTTGTGGACGTTCCATACCCATCAGTCTCAGCCAGTATGGCAAAAAGTTGGCTAAAACTGAAGGCCACAGCTTTTCCACCCTCTGGTATTGTAAGGAGCATACGTCATCTGTACACGTGGTCTGTGGTTTCAGTGCTCCATTGATTTAAGACTGCACATTATTTGCTGGAGTGAGATGTAAATTAGGCTACAATTGTATATGCTCTAGTATTTTTGCACAAAGTGGGCTTACTTCTGAGTAAGATTTTGATAAGTTATTAATGAATGAAACTTAGCCTTATCTTTTGAGTTAACTGGTCCCCTGGCCTTTATTCTTGCTTCAAAAACTGTATGTGCGTGGTATGTGTGCATGTAAGCACACTTGCATCAGCATGTGTGTTGTTTGAGAAAAGCAAGAATGAGCTTTTGGTATTTTTGATTTATTTGGGAAAATGTCCCACCTTTTCTCTCTCTCTCTCAAGTGATCAACCCTTGTATTTCTGGCAACCTCGTAGGAGAGCTCTGTTTCACAAGAGTTTTAACAAACAAGATCAAATTAAATGTACGTCATGACATGAATTGTGTTCTATATGTTTTTCAACCCAAATCTTTCTGTTATTCTTTAACGTTTAATAAAAACATTTAAATTTTTTCTTTGTCTGAGGTTGCATTTGTCTTTCTTGTGATAAAAAAGATGATAGCTTCTTAAGAGGTCTTTGGACCCCAAAGTTGATACATTTCTATCACAGATCCTGAAGAGAAGCTCCCTTTCTCCTTTAATCGAGTTAGTAACAGCACTTAGACTTATATACCATTTCAAAGTGCTTTACAGCCCTCTCTAAGACATTTACTGAATCAGCCTATTGCCCCTAGTAATCTGGGTCCTCATTTTACTCACCTCAGAAGGATGGAATCCCAAGGACAATTCCATCTGTCCGTCCATAACCCTGTGGGGGGGGGGGAATTATTGACCCCTCAGAGAGGGTCCTCAACTTGGGCATCCTCCTCGATCCACAGCTCACATTAGAGAAACATCTTTCAGCTGTGGCGAGGGGGGCGTTTGCCCAGGTTCGCCTGGTGCACCAGTTGCGGCCCTATCTGGACCGGGACTCACTGCTCACAATCACTCATGCCCTCATCAACTCGAGGTTCGACTACTGTAATGCTCTCTACATGGGGCTACCTTTGAAAAGTGTTCAGAAACTTCAGATCGTGCAGAATGCAGCTGCGAGAGCAATCATGGGCTTCCCAAGATATGCCCATGTTTCACCAACACTCCGCAGTCTGCATTGGTTGCCGATCAATTTCCGGTCACAATTCAAAGTGTTGGTTATGACCTTCATGGCATTGGACCAGAATATCTCCGGGATCGCCTTCTGCCGCACGAATCCCAGCAACCGGTTAGGTCCCACAGAGTTGGCCTTCTCCGGGTCCTATCGACTAAGCAATGTCGTTTGGTGGGACCCAGGAGAAGAGCCTTCTCTGTGGTGGCCCCGACCCTCTGGAACCAGCTCCCCCCAGATATCAGAGTTGCCCCCACCCTCCTTGCCTTTGGTAAGCTCCTTAAAACCCACCTCTGTCGTCAGGCATGGGGGAATTGAAATTTCACTCCCCCCTAGGCTTATAGAATTTATACATGGTATGCTTGTATGTATGAGTGGTTCTTTAAATTGGGGTTTTTTAGATTGTTTTTAATGTTAGATTTGTTTACATTGTCTTTTCATTGTTGTTAGCCGCCCCGAGTCTTCGGAGAGGGGCGGCATACAAATCTAATAATAAATAAATAAATAAATAAATAAATAAATAAATAAATAAATAAATAAATGGAAGGCCGAGTTGAACTTGAGTCTGATGAGATTTGAACTGCCAAATTGCAGGCAGCAGAAGCAGCTGGCAGTACTGCATTCTAACCATTGCACCATTGCGGCTCTTTAAACCTTCATTCAATGCATGGAGGATAGAAATAATGGACCATTGCCTGCTTGCTGATTGGAAGAGAAAGGTTGGTTCCGCTCCATGTAAAAGCTTTGCCAAGTTTGGAAATCATTAATGTAGAGTGTTGGGTTTTAAAGAAGTAAATCAGAGTCTCCCTTCCTCCAATATGAGGTGATAGAGCTTCAGCTCCTTCCTGAGCAAAACACACTTTTTCCAATCTCTTGGTCTCCTTTGCTCAGGAAGGAGCTGAAGCTCTATCACCTCATATTGGAGGAAGGGAGACTCTGATTTACTTCATTGCCGGTTTTTGGAGTTCCCCACATCAAGAAAAAGAGACTGCACGTAATCACCGCCACTGGTTCTATAGAATCTGTCCGAACCTGCTGAATTTCACTCCCGGATCATTCCAATAAAATCATGCAGGTCCTTGCAGGAAAATATGCAATTTTAGCAATCATAATTCCTCTAAAAAAACCTTGGGAATTAAAGTTTCGGAGCAGGCTGAGAATTTTTCATTAGGGTTTCCTCTCTATTTCCATGTCTTTGCAATCTCTATTTCCCTCAAAGGAATGAAAAAGTTAAGAAAAAAACAGTTTCAAAATACTGTATCTCTTGTCCTCTACCAGTCTCGACAAAAAATAAAAATCCAAACCAATTAATAAAGTAATTTTTTTGCAATTCTGCAATCCTGAAAAGACAGTAGCAGAAATCAGCAAAATACACTGGGATAGACCAAGGATCACAGTTCCCTGGTCTCTTCTGCAGAGATCTTGGGATGACTGGCTGTCCAAGAGGCCTAGAAGTTGTGATTCCCAACCCAGTTTAAGGACATTGAGCTGGAAAAGGCTGAGCTAGACAAAATTGCCAAGGGTGGGGGGAAATAACTTTTACCTGTTGGCCCATACAAATACAGGAGTCTCCATTCATTACAGTTAGACGATAACAGGTTCATCCTGAAACAAGAAAACAACTCACCTGAGGTTCTGCTTATTTATCTGTATTTAAATCCAGGAACATGAAATGACATAATCAGGGAAATCTAAGTCAGTAGTAATTTAGAGACTGGAAACAAGAGTTGTGCAATTATTAAAAAGAAAGGAGATGTTGTTAAAGAGCAATTGCAAGGTGTAGATCAACTTCATTACAATTTATTGAGAAGAAGTGTCAAGGCTATTAGTTGATTTTCACAAATCACATTTGATGGGGGGGTTTTCATGCACATTCAACAATTCAAAAGGAATTTTCTGCCATTTTAAAGACACCAATATTATATACAATGCATCCTCAAAATATTTAAGCATCACTATTGAAACATGCTAATTATGTTTTAATTAATGCTATATCAACATAGAAGAAATTAAATGTGGAAATGAAAAACTGAGCTTCAAAACATTTTCATGTAACATAAAAATGAAAATACTTTACATTTCTATTTCAATGCCTGCCACCCAGAAATTCCAGGACAGGTTTGAAGACATGGGTAATAAATAAATAATACCTTCTGTTTTATATAGAGCTCAGAAACAGAGTTTGATAATATATTATCAAATGGTACAATTAGAGTATATGGCTTCATTTATTATGGAAAACTAAACTGCTCCAAATTAAAACCATGTTAAGAAACTTTTGAGTAGTTTGGAGAACCGCAAATACCACCTCTGGCTGGCCCCAGAATGGGGAGGGAATGGGGATTTTGCAATATCCTTCCCTTGCCACACCCACCAAGCCACACCCACAGAACCAGTAGTAAAAAAAAAAAATTGGATTTCACCACTGGGGTATTGGTATAGACAACTTGTACATCTATACTGTAAGCTGCTTCCTGAAACGACTATTTTCACAAAGAAACAGTTTCCTGATCTTATAGAAGGCTTCAATGTCACCACTGCTGTCAATTTATTTATTTGTTTGTTTGTTTGTTTGTTTATTTATTTATTTGATTTTTGTGCCGCCCTTCTCCTTAGACTCAGGGCGGCTTACAACATGTTAGCAATAGCACTTTTTTAACAGAGCTAGGCTATTGCCCCCACAATCCGGGTCCTCGTTTTACCCACCTCAGAAGGATGGAAGGCTGAGTCAACCTTGAGCCAGTGATGAGATTTGAACCGCTGACCTTCAGATCTACAAGTCAGCTTCAGTGGCATGCAGTACAGCACTCTACCTGCTGTGCCACCCCGGCTACAATTAGATTCATCAAGGCAGGTAGTCCTCGATTTACACCCGTTTGCTTCCTGACTGTTCCAAGTTACAATGGTATTGAAAAAAAGGAACCTATGATTGTTGCAACATCCCCATGGTCACATGACCAAAATTCAGATGCTCGGCAACTGACTCATATTTACGATAGTTGCAGTGTCACACAATCCCCTTTTGCGACCTGACAAGCAAAGTTAGCGGGTACGCCGGATTCACTTAACCATGTCACTAACTTAACAGTTGCAGTGACTCACTGAATAACTGTGGCAAGAAAGGTCGCAAAAAGAGTCAAAACTCGCTTAGCAATTGTCTTGCTTAGCCAAAAAAATTGGCTCAATTGTCGACTGCTTGTATATATTAAAAAAAAAACCCACTGCCATGGGTCTTCTCAAAAGCAGACAATGCCCAGTGAAAGAACTTGCCAGCTAATTTGAAAGTCTTTTCCAGATTACTGCCAAACTCAGTTTGGGGTTCCAAGAACATCCAGATGTAGGGATGATAACTCTTGGTTTACATGACGTGAATGGAAAGTAGATTCTTGGCAGAAGATTGACGGAGGTCCCACTGGGAAAGTAGAAATGAAGGCTTAATATTTAGAATCTTAACATAATATTATAACACACGTCGTCCATGAATGGAGGCCTAATTAATCTCCAGAGCTCAGCTTGCCTATTGTGTAAAATTTGCTTTGTATAATTTATGCATGTATGGTATGAAGCTTTTCAAGCCTGTCCTGAATTTCTCCGCCAGATTTCCAAAGGAATAAATTTAAACATTTATTCTCTTGTTTGGGATCTGTTCAGCATGTTTTATTTCTGACCTGAGTCAAGTTCTTCAGTCATTTGTCTGACACCCTCCTAACACCAGTTTTATTTATGGCACAAACCTGGACATCCTGGGTCAGATTTAATAGGGCAGTGTCACTGCAGAGTTATTTGTTGACAATAAGAAAATATTATTGCACTCAAAGCCCATTACAGCATTTGGTCAGAGGCTGGCAAGTGGGCTTTAGAATCAGCCTGAACTGGGTTTCGGCCCCCTGCCCCCGCCAAACATTGGGACCTCTCAATATTCACAGACAATATTAAAAACAACATGGCAATCTAAGGGTTTCTGTTTGTCTTTAAAAGAAACACAGAAGGACATTTACAACCTGGGAAGGGTGCCCTAAAGTCAGTCATTGAAAAAATGTACCCAGGGTTTCCAGTTTAGGATTGATAGGTGGCAGTGAAGAGATGAAGAAACCTGAAACATTTAAACAGCCAATTAGATTTTTACAACCCTGATATTGTCCCCCATAAAAGTATCCGAGTCTGTCCTGCAAATCATGATGTTGAGACTAGTGATGGGCGAATCCAACGGTGTTCGGGTTTGGCAAGTTCGGATGAACTTTATGCAAAATTTGGCTGAACCCGAACCGAACCTGAACTTGAACCCGAACAGGGAATCCCTCCCACGAAGAGATTTCGGGTGCGGAGCTTTGATGTCACCGGCAGGTTGCTAAGGACGCCAAGGTGATCACTTCCTGGATTCCATGGCGTCCTTAGCAACCTGCCGGTGACGTCAAAGCTCCGCTCCCGGAATCTCTTTGTGGGAGGGATTCCCCAGCTCCTTCAAAGGGAGGTCTTCACGTAAAAATAAACATTGTTATTTTTACGAAAAAGGACACCGCAGCATCGCTGCAAGCAAAGGCGGTCCTTTCACGTAAAAATAAACATGTTTATTTTTACGTGAAAGGACCGCCTTTTGCTTGCAGCGCCGCTGCAGCGTCCTTTCACATAAAAATAACAATGTTTATTTTTACGTGAAGACCTCCCTTTGAAGGAGCTGGGGAATCCCTCCCATGAGATTCCGGGGGCAGAGCTTTGACGTCACCGTCAGGTTGCTAAGGATGCCAAGGTGATCACTTCCTGGATTCCATGGAATCCAGGAAGTGATCACCTTGGCATCCTTAGCAACCTGACGGTGACGTCAAAGCTCTGAACGCCAAACACGACCCCGAACTTTGCCCGAAGTTTGAAAAAATTTCGTGTTCGTGTTCGGCATACAGAACACTACAAAATTCGGTACGGACCCGAATTGTGCAAGTTCGGTTCGCCCATCACTAGTTGAGACATGACAATTTGGTCCAAACATTATTAAATTGCTGTTCCTGCATTATGTAGGCATGAACCTGGTAGGGTTGGAGCCAAGAATTCTACTTATCATGCTTTCTATTTGTTCCCATCTTTTTCATTCTACTGTATGCTATTGAGGGGAGGATAACATCAGCTAATACTTTGCTTTTCATGTCAACATTACTCTGTTTTTGTGTCTGGTGCCCTCTTGTGGCAAACATTTTGCTGTACAGTATATCTTTTTCCGAAGCACCCGTTCCACTTTTTAGGTCTCATTGTGATTGCTGTAACATGCACCTGTGCTCATGGCAATAGCACTGTCACTGAGGCTTATATACCACTTCACAGTGCCTTTACAGCCCTCTCAAAGTGGTTTACGGAATCAAAATATTGGCCCCAAAAATTTGGGTTCTCATTTTACCTACCTTGGAAGGATGGAAGCTTGAGTCAAACTTGAGCCTGGGGAGAATTGAACTGCCAAACTGCTGGCAAGAATTAGCCCATAATACTGCATTCTAATCATGCGCCACCATGGCTCTTCAACCTCATTTGAGTTATAAAAATACTCCCTGAGATGAAGACAACTTCAGATGACTCTGGGAACATTATTATTATACTGGAATAGCAACAGCAGTTTCAGAAATTATCTTTCTTCTGAAAGTCCAAAACAGTTCAGAAAATAATAATGATGCAGGTTAATACCTGCAAACAGGAGTAGAATAACTATGGCAAAGGAAAGCAAAGGTAGTACCAATAGAAACAGGTGCCTTGGATACAATCTCAAAACAATGGGCGCATCACCTGAACCCTATTGGCACTGACAGATTCAGCATCAGTCAACTACAAAGGCCAGAACAGCTTATTTCTCATGATGATACCTCCAACACCACAAAAGTTTAACATCTGCCTATCCTAGTCCTTGGAAAGGACTTGAGTGGCAGGAAAAAAATGCCAAACATCTGGCTGACTGTGTGAATAATAATAATAATAATAATAATAATAATAATAATAATAATAACAACAACAACAACAACAACAACAATAATAATAATTGTTATTGTTATTGTTGTTATTGCAGCCCAGGAACAAGAAATCAAAACAAATGCAATCAAAGCCAGGATTGAAAAATCAGCTGATGATCCAAAATGCAGACTTTGCAAGGAAGCTGATGAAACAATTGATCATATCCTCGGTGGCTACAAGAAAATAGCACAGACGGACTCCAAGCAGAGGCCCAACTATGTGGCCCAGATGCTCCATTAGAACCTGGGCCACAACTACCACCTATCAGTGGTAGAGAACTGGTAGGATCATAAACCTGAGGAAGTAGTTGAAAACAAGCATGCCAAAATACTTTGGGACTTTTGAATTCAAACTGACAGGAACACAATACACTGGACCTTACGATTATGGAAAAGGGGGTGTGGATCATTGATGTCACCATACCAGGTGACAGTCAAATTGATGAAAAACATAGCCAATACCAGGATCTTAAAATTGAACTACAATGACTCTGGCATAAACCAGTACAGGTGGTCCACTGATGGGCTACCAAAATTTTTACTACCACACTGTGGGCGTGGCTTATGCATTTTGTTTCAACATCTTTCAGTGCAAATTGGGTGCTCTGGGGTGGAGCTCCAAATTTTGCTACCAGAACTGCGTTCCTGATTGTTCCCGTAGGAGCCCATCACTGAGGTGGTCCCAGTAGTAATCGGCACACCGGGTGCTCTGCCAAAAGACCTCAGCCGGCATTTGAAAACAATAAACATTGCCAAAATCACAATCTGTCAGTTGCAAAAGGCCACCGTACTTGGATCTGTATGCATCATATGAAAATACATCACACAGTCCTAGACGCTTGGGAAGTGTTTGACTTGTGATATTGTGATACGAAATCCAACATATAAATCTCATTTGATGTGTATTAATGTTTTTTGTGAATATAATAATCATAATCATAATCATAATAATAACATTATTATTGTTGTTGTTGTTATTATTGTTATTATTATTATTATTATTGTTGTTGTTGTTATTATTATTATTATTATTATTATTATTATTATTATTATGCACTGAGACCTTTAATATCCTCAAATAACAACATCCCTTGTTGTTATAGCATCAGAAAAGATTTAAAAAACCAAGAGAAGAAGGTGTAATGGGCAGAAGGAATAACTGTGAGATGAGGAATGGGGGGAAGTGTATGACAGCAGTCAGATAAAAGAAATCAGTGCATATCTGTAACCAGAGTATCTCAGGCATGATCCTGCCCAGCTCTCAAGGAGTTAGGTATGGGGGACTGTTCAAAATTATGATGACACTGAAAAAAGTGGCTTGTGGCCGATTTTCATAATTATGACCATTTCAGCATCTCCACGGTCCCGTGATTTACATCTGGTTGCTTGACACTTTTATGACGGTTGCAATGTCCCTGGAGTTGTGTGATCTCCTTGTTACGACTTTCTGACCAGCAAAGTCAATGGGGAAGCCAGATTCACTTAACAACTGTGTTACTAATTTAACAACTGCAGTGATTCGCTTAACAACCATGGCAGGACAAGTCGTAAGATGAGGCAAAAACCACTTCACAAATTTCTCACTTAGCAACACAAATTCTGGGCTCAGTTGTGGTCATAAGTTGAGGACTATCTGTAATAAAGTAATATTTGGCATTCATAATTCTGTTGTCCTAGTCTGCTCTATCTTGGAGGTCAGATTAGAATACTTTAAAAAAAAGATGAAGTATATGGATTTTCTGTAAGTATTTGATGATGTTCATTAAATTGTTTGACAGTAACATGGAGGAAATGGCAAAAAGGTGAAGAATGGTTGACAAACATTTCATAGCAAAAGACACAAAAAGTAGATTCAGAGAACTACAACAGAAATGACTTGCTTGCTAACAACAATCAAGCTGCTAATAGATTAGCACTTGTGATATTCAATTTCATACTGAAATTACATTGCCTCCAGCAAAACAAAAATGAACTTGCTGAAATTCACAAGCAACAAAAGATCATCAAATAAATAATACATTTTAGAATTAAAGAAAACACAACTTACAACGGGCTTGAATTCAATTCTCATTACGTGAGGTTGCCAGTTAGTTAAATGGCAACAGTGCAAGTTCTATAAAAAGTTGGCACCATCCTAAGAATAATCAAGCACTTTGAATCCATTGCCAATGTCCATTTTCCTGTCCAAATTAATGGAGACCTAAGCTTAACCCTGTTGTGGTTGGCTCTGGCCCAGCTCCTGCCCCAGGGAATGGGGATGCAGGGGAAAATTCAACATTTCACAGGCCTGTGTTATTGCCGACAGAATCAGATCAGAGTTTAGTTTCCTCGGATGAAGAAGAAGGTGGGAGTGACTCGGCAGAGGAGGGCTTGGCACACAGCCAAGGTAGTCAATCTTCCTTATCTTCTATAGCTTCAGATGATGACATTTTGGACCCATGTAAGCGCAGAATTATGCGCGCCTGCTGACTGGGAAGAGGGGAAGGAAAAAAATCTGCACCTCCAAAGAGGGGAGGGGGGAAAAAGAAAGAAAAAAGAGCTCCAACTTGGCGGAAGGCAGGAGGGGAGAACTGAGCGTGCTGCAGCAAGTTTGCTTGGCTTTCTGGGGCTTTTTTTGCCGTTGCCTCCGCCCGGCTCTCCAGCTAACCCCCTGAATTCGCCCGAACCGAGGCGGCGGCGGTTTCAAAGGACCAACACACGGTCCTTCTTGGTGCTGCATTGCTGCAGCCCCCAAGCTACGCTGCTGTCCTCGGGCACTGTTACTTCTAAGCTGCGCTGAGAGAGAGAGCGAGAGAGCGGAGAGTACCGGACTTCGCCGTCGCCTCCGCCCCCGTCTGGCTCTCCAGCTAAGAGGCACAGTCACGTCCACCCCTTCGCCCTCCTGGTAGCGCACCTGACCTCTTCCTGCATGAACGGGTGGTAGGGTGGAAGTGGTTGGACTTATCTACATACGCGCCTGCTGACTGGGAAGAGGGGAAGGAAAAAAATCTGCACCTCCAAAGAGGGGAGGGGGGAAAAAGAAAGAAAAAAGAGCTCCAACTTGGCGGAAGGCAGGAGGGGAGAACTGAGCGTGCTGCAGCAAGTTTGCTTGGCTTTCTGGGGCTTTTTTTTCTCCCCCTCCACCACCCCTGTCTGAATGTCATTTGCCGCTTAGGAGTGACCCTCTCTCGGGCTTATTGTGGATGCGGTGCGGATGAGGGGAAAAGCCCAGCTGCCCAGGAAAGCAGATTTGGAAAGTCTCTGCGGAGAGCCAAAATCCCAATGAAGCTTCTTTTTTTTCCAGTAGTCGGTAAGGAGGCGAAGAAGAGGTTGAACTGGTTTTGCTAATTCGCGCTTACGGCTTTCCACCTCATCCGCGCCGCATCCACAACAAGCCCGAGAGAAGGTCACTCCTAAGCGGCAAACAACATTCGGAAAGGGGGGGTGGAGAGGGAGAAAAAAAAGCCCCAGAAAACTAAGCAAACTTGCTGCAGCACGCTCGGGGTAGAAAAAAAAGCCCCAGGAAAGAGTAGGTGCCTTTTCGCCAAGCAAACTTGCTGCAGCACGCTCGGTTCTCCCCTCCTGCCTTCTGCCAAGTTGGAGCTCTTTTTTTTCTTTCTTTCCCCCCCCCCTTTGGAGATGCAGATTTTTTTTCTTTTCCCTCTTCCAAGTCAGCAGGCGCGCGTGTAGATAAGTCCAACCACTTCCACCCCACCACCCGTTCCTGCAGGAAGAGGTCGGGCGCACTACCGGGAGGAGGAGGGGGCGGTGGCCTGGGGCCGGGCGCTGGGCACTGTGGAGGGCAAAAGGGTGGACGTGGCTGCTGCCTCTTTGCTGGAGAGCCGGACGTGGGCAGAGGTGATGGCGAAGTCCGCTGCTGGGGCCATGCAGGGCCGCTCATCCAGGGGGCGTGGACCGGCAAGCCACCCTCTGCTCTTTCTCTCTCAGTGCAGCTTAGAGGTAACAGTGCCCAGGGACAACAGCAGAGCTCGGAGGCTGCAGCAATGCAGCGCTGAGAAGGACCAGCTGTTGGTCCCTTGAAGCCGCCGCCGCCTTGGTTTGGGCAAATTCAGGGGGGTTCCTGAATCTCCCGTCCATTCACCGCGAAGGATTAGGTGAGGAGGAGATGGTGCAGAGGCAAGGGGCGGGGAGGAAAGCGGGCCTGTACCTTGCCTCTGTACCGCCTCCTTGCTCAGCAGCAGACCGCGGTGAATGGACAGGAGATATTCGGGAGCTTATATCTATTGATAAAATCTTGTGCGCTCCCCGCGGGCCTGATAAATTGCCTCAGCAGGCCACATCCAGCCCGCGGGCCATAGTTTGGGGACCGCTGGTCTAAGGCATTAGGTGTCCCTGAATTCCATGAGCAAAATGGAGATTTCCTATGGATGCGGGGTGCTTGATTATACTTAGGAAAGTGCTGGCCTTTATAGCCCGTTTTAACTTAGTTTCCTCATAAGAAACATGGGAAAATGTACCTTTAAAAAAATAAATAGCCAGATTTTATATTTTATATTGTTTGTATGATAGGTAGGTGATTACTATTTTGTGGTTAGAAATTAGAACTTTTTCCCGAGAACCACATATTTCAAGATTGGATAGGATAGTCGTCTGCCCTCAGATACTTGATCAGACCTGTGGTTAGAAGAATCAACTGAAAGAAAATGATACAATGAAAACAAAAATCAATTAACCAATATAAAAAAACACCATCTCTTCACGCAAGAGGGCATCCAAGAGCTAAGAAAGCCAAGTTGCCTTTTGAAAAAACCACAACCATGGTCCAAGAGCTAGTTTGACGATCTTGCTCTGGCAAAATAAATTCACCATCTGCCCCCAAAACATCAGTTGATAAAAAGGAAAATAAAATGGATGCTGCTTGATCTACAGAGAAAAAAGTAGATTGAATCCACCAGGGCAGATCGCTCAAGTTTCTCTTAGCTTTTTTTTAATTAACTTAGAAAAACACTTACTTGAAAGTTTTTTTGCATAAATATGTGAGCATTAAATGACTGTTAAGCTTTCTATTAAAAACTAACTTAGCACAAAAGAGAACTTTTATTACTTGTGCAATTGCGTCACTTAAAGGAGGTTTTATACAACCTATTCTTGTTTTTTGTTGTACCATTATCATGCCTGGAGAAAATCTTGCCGAAATAACTGGAGTGGGAATTCTATGACCAGGAATTCAGCTCCAATCAGAAGTAATGAATGTTTCGTTGAATGAAAGTTTGAGGGGTTTTATATAGTTTTATACTGTTTATATTGTTGGTACACTTCCCAGAATCCTAAGGAGTTGGGCAGCTTATACATTTACAGTGATCTCTCGATTATCGCGAGGGTTCCGTTCCAAGACCCCTCGCGATAATCGATTTTTCGCGATGTAGGGTTGCGGAAGTAAAAACACCATCTGCGCATGCGCGCCCTTTTTTTCATGGCCGCGCATGCGCAGATGGTGGAGTTTGCGTGGGCGGCGGGGAAGACCCAGGGAAGGTTCCTTTGGCCGCCAAGCAGCTGATCTGCTCGGCAGCGCAGCAGCAGCGAGCAGACGAAGATCGGGGTTTCCCCTTTGCGTGGGCGGCGGGGAAACCCCGATCTTCGTCTGCTCGCTGCTGCTGCGGCCACCCAGCAGATCAGCTGCTGGGCGGCCGAAGGAACCTTCCCTGGGTCTTCCTTGCTGATGCCCCCGCTCGCCCGCCTGCCGCCCGCCCGCCGCCCGCCAGCAAGAGGGGGAGAGATAGAGAAAGAGAGAGAAGGAAAGAAAGAGATGAGAGAGGGAGGAAGAGAGTGTGAGAGAGGAAGAAGCAAGATAGAGAAAGAGAGAGAGAAAGAAAGATGAGGAAGGAAGGAAGAGAGTGACATCATCGGGTGGAAAAATCGCGATATAGCGTTTCGCGAAGAACGAGATCGCGAAAATCGAGGGATCACTGTAATAAACTAAACTAAACTAAACTAAACTAAACTAAACTAAACTAAACTAAACTAAACTAAACTAAACTAAACTAAACTAAACAATTAAGTTTGGACTATAGGCCTGAATCAGTGGCCATGCTAAAACTGATGTTTGGGCAGCAGTGGGTTGCTCCCAGTTTGGCCAAATTCTGCGAACTGGTAGCAGCGGCAGTGGTGGGAGGCTCTGCCCAACCACCTGGGATGCTTCTGCGCATGCACAGAAGCATTGCACACACACGCAAGCACACACACAAACCAGTAGCAACAGGATTTAGAACCCACAACTGTGATTGAGGTATTGATTGGATTTGTCACAAGAAAGATTCTCAAAAGTTATCTCCTTCCTTTTGCGTACTTAACTGAAAGACAATGACATTGAACGATTGATTTACAGGAGTTCTCCATTATTAATATGATCACTGATCTCCCACTCCCTGTTGTGATTCCGTCTGAGGCCCCTCAGGGAACGGCTGATCCTCTGCCGGCTTCCTGCTCAGAGGGGAAGGATGAGGAACAGGAGGTTCAGGCAGACGGGGAGGAGGAATCTCAGGCTGAGGGAGAGGGAGGACAGCCAGAGTCCCCCGAGAGAGAGCTCTCCCCAGCAAGCAGCCTGGATTCCTTAGATGAAAATGCACAAGCAATAATCGATCTCTGGCAGAGAAGAGCAACACAACGAAGGGGACAATTAGCCAGGTACTTTCAGCACTAAAGAGGCAACAGCTGGGTTTGGGTGTGGTGCTCTCTGGAAAGGCTGAAAAAGCAGACCCACCCTTCCTGGCTTGTGGAGTATTATCTTTGGGAGTCCTGGGACCTGGCTGTGATCTTTGGCGTCTTGGAATTCTGGTTTGTGACTTTGAATACTGAAACCTTGGGGGAAAAAGGTGTGGGTCTTATTCTCTACAGTGGTGGGTGTGCCAGCAAGAAGTCTGCTGTATTGTCTGGCCATCAGGACTCTGCTGTGAAGTCTCATAGCCTGCCTGTTGGGAAGAACAGGTTTTTCTCTGTGTTTATTTTTCAAACTTTAAAGTGCTTTTGCTTTTACCAGCGTGTCTGGCTGCTTTTTCCAGTTGGTGTTGAAGTCTGGGGGCACCCAGACAGAACACTCCCATTAGTGGGAGACGAACCAGAACCTGTTCAAATACTGTAGTGTGTTATGGTGATGCACTCTTACCCTGAACCAACTCAAGAGCACCTGAAACTTGGAAAGCTATTTTAAGAATATGTGATTGTCACTTCAGTTTTGTTATTACTTTGCACTTCCTCTGTAGTCGGTACTTCGTCTTTCAGACTGCAGGAAACCTTATTTATGTCTTACTGTATATTTAGTTCAGGTTTAAAAGATTTGATGACTAAAATTCCTAGGGGACAGAATGCTACTGTACACATCCACCTCTTTCAAGGGCAGCTTCAGAAATTACAATGAGTCCTCGGAGAGGGGCAGCATACAAATCTAATAAATTATTATTATTATTATATTCAGAGCACAAACACAACAGAGCTTTCAAAATGGAACCAACTTGACCACAAGCTTCCTCTAATGTAAAGCCTGCTAATAATATAATTTAACGGAGCAAATAGAACATTTAGCCTGTAGTCACCCATCCGGTTAGTCTTCCTTTGAAAAGCAGTCATCTGGTTAGGATATTAAAAGGTCTTATTTCCTTGCTAAAAGAGGCTGAAAATGTGGGTGTGTCTTATACTCCAATTGTAGCTTTTTCAAAGATTTTCTTCCAGCTCTAACTAGGTGCTAATAATCTTCCCAGCTTCCTACTCTCTCCAAAGGTTTTTTTATCCAGCCCTAAGTCTAGGCAGGCTTGCTTTCATTCCTACTCCATCTGAAAAAGGTTTTTTCAGCCCTAACCAGGGGATAAAATAATGTGCTGAAGCTGAACAGACTAAGGATGCTAGCCAGATGAATACCTGGAAGGTAGATTCCCCCCCCTCTATTTTCCTCCCCCAAAACTAAGGTGCATCTTGTAATCCCAAAAATACTGTATATAAGATTTGTAAGACCTGTTAAAGCAGAATGGAAACCTTAAATCAACCATTACTTACAAGAGTAGGCCGGTGAAGGGCTGCAAAAATGTTTACTATCACACTGTGAGTGTTGCTTATTTTGTGGGTGTGGCTTGCAAGCCATGTGACCAGGTAGGAGTGGCTTGATGATCATGTTACCGGGAGATGGCTAAAAAGCAGTAAAGGGCTACCAAAATTTTAACTGATGAAGTGGACAAGGCCATTGGAGCTGTGAGTTCTGCCACCAGTTTACTGGATCCATGTCCCTCCTGGCTGGTTTCGGCCAGCAGGGAGGTGACATGGAGCTGGGTCCAGAAGATTGTCAACGCTTCCTTGGGGAGGGGGTTCTTTCCGGCTCCTTATAAGTAGGCACTTGTGCGCCCCCTCCTCAAGAAGCCTTCCCTGGACCCAGCCATTCTCAACAATTATCATCCAGTCTCCAACCTTCCCTTTATGGGGAAGGTTGTTGAGAAGGTGGTGGCGCTCCAGCTCCAGCGGTCCTTGGAAGAAGCTGATTATGTAGGCTCTCAGCAGTCGGATTCAGGCCCGGTTACAGCACGGAAACTGCTTTGGTCTGGTTGGTGGATGATCTCTGGCGGGCCCGGGACAGGGGTTTATCCTCTGTCCTGGTGCTTCTTGACCTCTCAGCGGCTTTAGATACCATCGACCATGGTATCCTTCTGCGTTGGCGGGAGGGGTTGGGAGTGGGAGGCACTGTTCTTCAGTGGTTCTGCTCCTACCTCTCTGGCCGGTCGCAGTTGGTGTTAGTAGGGGGTCAGAGGTTGACCTCGAGGCTTCTCCCTTGTGGGGTGCCTCAGGGGTCGGTCCTCTCCCCCCTACTATTTAATATCTACATGAAACCTCTGAGCGAGATCATCCAGGGGCATGGGGTGAGGTATCATCAGTACGCTGATGATACCCAGTTGTACATCTCCACCCCATGTCCAGTTAACGAAGCAGTGGAAGTGATGTGCCAGTACCTGGAGGCTGTTAGGGTCTGGATGGGTGTCAACAGACTGAAACTCAACCCTGATAAGATGGAGTGGCTATGGGTTTTGCCTCCCAAGGACAATTCCATCTGTCCATCCATCACCCTGGGGGGGAATTATTGACCCCCTCAGAGAGGGTCCACAACTTGGGTGTCCTCCTCGATCCACAGCTTACATTAGAGCACCATCTTTCAGCTGTGATGAGGGGGGCGTTTGCCCAGGTTCGCCTGGTGCACTAGTTGCGGCCCTATCTGGACCGGGAGTCACTGCTCACAGTCACTCATGCCCTCCTTACCTCGTGGTTAGACTACTGTAATGCTCTCTACATGGGGCTACCTTTGAAAAGTGTTCAGAAACTTCAGATCGTGCAAAATGCAGCTGTGAGAGCAATCATGGGCTTCCCCAGGTATGCCCATGTTACACCAACACTCTGCAGTCTGCATTGGTTGCCGATCAGTTTCCGGTCACAATTCAAAGTGTTGGTCATGACCTATAAAGCCCTTCATGGCATTTGACCAGAATATCTCTGAGACCACCTTCTGCCACATGAATCCCAGCGACCCGTTAGGTCCCACAGAGATGGCCTTCTCTGGGTCCCGTCGATTAAACAATGTTGTTTGGCCGGGACCCAGGGGAAGAGCCTTCTCTGTGGCGGCCCCAACCCTCTGGAACCAGCTCCCCCTGGAGATTAGGATTGCCTCCACCCTCCTTGCCTTTCGCAAACTTCTTAAAACTCACCTCTGCCGTCAGGCATGGGGGAATTGAGACATTTCCCCCTAGCTTATATAGTTTTATGTATGGCATGCTTGCGTTGGTTTTAAATTAATGGGGTTTTAGATACTTTTTAAATATTACATTTGTTTATTGTATACTGTTTTATTATTGTTGTGAGCCGCCCCGAGTCTCTGGAGAGGGCCGGCATACAAATCTAATAAATAATAATAATAATAACTACCACAGTGTGGGCATGACTTATGCAAGACGCCCTGCATTTTGTTTCAACATATTTCAGTGCAAATTGGGTGCTCTGGGATGGAACTCCATTTTTGCTACCCCACTGCATTCCCCCCTGTCCGGGCAGTAGCCCACCCCTACTTAAAGGTCATGTGACTGGCTTAAAGGTGGCCAACTTGACGTCACTCACATCAAGGGTTTGGGTTAGGGTTGGGGTGCCTGGCTGATCCTCGCCTCAAAGAGTACAATTTCCCTTATACTATTTAATATACTGTATACAGTACTATATTTGGTATATTGTACTAAATATACCAAATATACTATTTAGTATACCAAAATATACTATTTAATTCTATGTATATATGCCATATGTGTACATACATATTACACACAGGCACATAAAAATATTATCTGTTATATAAATTGTATATACACATCTCTCCTAAAATTATATACAGTGTTCTCTCGATTTTTGCGGGTTCGAACTTCGCAAATAGCCTATACCACAGTTTTTCAAAAAATATTAATTAAAAAATACTTTGCGGTTTTTTCCTATACCACGGTTTTCCCCACCCAATGACATCCTATGTCATCGCCAAACTAATAATTTTTGCAAATAAATAACAAAAAAAATAATTATTGTTAATAAATAATTATGTTTATAAATATCAGGGTCACTAAGTGTCTTATTCAATGGTGAGTACCAGTAATAATGGTGAATAAATGGTTGTTAAGGGAATGGAAAATGGTAATTTAGGGGTTTAAAGTGTTAAGGGATGGCTTGTGAAACTGTCCATAGCCCAAAATGGTGTATTTACTTCCGCATCTGTACTTCGCGGAAATTCGACTTTCGCGGGCGGTCTCGGAACGCATCCCCCGCGGAAATCGAGGGAACACTGTACATTCAACCTCATTTACTATGGTAGGAAAACATACCCAGAGCCCAGAAGGGAAAAAAAGGAAAAAAAACACAAAATTTTTCTACTGGTTCTGCATACTTGACCAAAATATTTCTACTGGTTCTGTGTACCTGACTGTACCCATAGGAGCCCATCACTGGAGTAAGCACTATATTAAGAATACGGCTTGTTTCAAGCTCAGGATAAGAGCTCAATTCAAAGTATTTCAGGTTGGTTGTGTAGTGATGGAGCAACATTCAGAACGTTTCAGTATTACAACTACAGAAAACATTGGGAACTTGGAACAAATTCTTTGCTTTCTTGTTTTCCATCCAAAGTCACAAGAGTAGGTGTGCTGCCAATCTACGCTAATAATTTTTTTCATATGATATTCCAATTTTTGTCTGAGAATTCCAGGGCGGCAAACATGAGATGTCTCCTTATGTTTACAGTGATCCCTCGATTTGCGCGTTCTCGATTAGCGCGAAACGCTGCAACGCGGTTTTTCAAAAAATATTAATTAAAAAAATAAAATATTAAAAAATAAAAAATAAGTCCACGCTAGTTCTCTCTCTCTTTCTCTCCCTGTTGCCGGCGTGGTATATGAGAGAGAAAGAGAGAGGCAGAGGTCGGGCGCATTACCGGGAGGTGGAGGCGGCGTGGGGACGCTGGGTGCCGGGGACTCCGAGGAGGGGGTGGACGTCTGTTCCCTGAATGGAGACCGCCGGCCGCTCAATCGGGCCGGCAGGGAACAGAATGGAGCCTTCCGCGGCGGGGCTGGTAAGGGGGGGAGCCGAGGGGGGAGCCGAGCCCAGCCCCGTGGCATTCGCTTTCCTCCCGCCCGCAGCCGACTGATCGTGGGCTCCTTCGCAACCTCGGAGAGCTTCCTGGTTTTCGTGAGCTTTCATGCCCTGGAAGCTCTCCGAGGTTGCGAAGGAGCCCACGATCAGTCTCGGCTGCGGGTGGGAGGAAGGCGAATCCCCCGTGGGCTCCGTTACATCTTCCGCTGCCAGCCAGGCCATGCTGGCGGCAGCGGAACAATCGCTGGCTGTCAACTTTTCTTTTTAAAACTGGGCAGGAGCTGACTTGCCTCCCCAGTGCTAAAAAGAAAAGTTGACAGCGGCGTTCGGCAACGGAGTCCGGCGCTGGGGCCATGCGGGGCCGCTCATCCAGGGGGGCGTGGACTGGCAAGCGGCAAGCGGCAAGTGATCTGGCGGGAAGACCAAGGGAAGGTTCCTTCAGCCGCCCAACACCTGATCCGCTCCGCAGCGCGGCAGCAGCGAGGAGCCGAAGATGGGGTTTCCCCTTTGCCTTTACCCCATCTTCGGCTCCTCGCTGCTTCCGCGCTGCGGAGCAGATCAGCTGTTGGGCGGCTGAAGGAATCTTCCCTTGGTCTTCCCCGCCGCCCACACGCAAACTCCACCATCTGCGCATGTGCGGCCATGAAAAAAATGGCGCACATGCGCAGATGGTGGTTTTTACTTCCGCATCCAGTATAACGCGGAAATCGGTTAGCGCGGGAGGTCTTGGAACGTAACCCCCGCGCTAACCGAGAGATCACTGTATTCCCAAAACAATTTGGTAAAGTAGGTCAGGCTGAGATTATGAAATCCTGAAGCTCCCAATCAATCCATTAATGTAATGAGACTATTACTCAGAAATATGGATTTCCAAACCTTGTCTTCCAGCACTACATCAATCCCAATGTTGTGTTGAGTCGACCCATTCATTTTTTTTTAGCAAGCTTTTAAAACCATATTTTCCCAAATGGCACGGGAATAATGGAATAACACTGGGGAACAATTTGTAACACAATTTCTGTTGAGTTTGATTTTTGAGCTTTTTTATAGTTAATTAGGCATGCTGGTTTTAAAACCATGGTTATTTTTCTTCTACCACATCAAGTTTGTTTCTCTACACCAGGGGTCCCAAAACTTTTTACACAGGGGGCCAGTTCACTGTCCCTCAGACTGTTGGAGGGCCGGACTATAAAAAAAATATATGAACAAATCCCTATGCACTCTGCACATACCTTATTTAAAGTAAAAAACAAAATGGGAACAAATACAATATTTAAAATAAAGAAGTACTGTAATAAAGTAATAAAGTAATTTATACTTCTTTATTAACAAGTAACTTTAAACTTAAATCAACAAACTCCCTCCATTTCTCCTTCCTTCCTTCCCTCCCTCTCCACTTCTCTCTTCCCTTTCCTTTTTTTCCTTCTCACTCATTAGTTTCATTTTCCTCTCCCTCGTTCTTTCCCTACATCATTTTCTCATTTTCCTCTTTCTCACTTTCCATCTATCCCTTTCTCTCTCCCTCTTTCTTTCTTTCACTGTCCCTTTCTCTCTTTCTTTCTCTTTCTCTCTCTTTCTAACTCTCCCTCTTTCTCTCCCTCTATATCTCCCTTTCTTTCTTTCTTTCTTTCTTTCTCTCCTTTTCTCTCTCTCCCTTTCTTTCTCTCTCCCTCTTTCTCTCTCTCCCTTTCTATCTCTCTCCCTCTTTCTCTCTTTCTTTCTTTCTCACACTTTCTCTGCCCTCCTTTCTCTCTCTCTCTGTTTCTCTCTCGTACACCACACTGGCAACAGAGAGAGAAAGAGAGAGAGCAGAGGCTTGCCGGTCCACGGCCCTCTGGAGGAGTGGCCCCCCATGGCCCCAGCATTGGACTCTGCCGTCGCCTCCGCCCCCGTCCTGCTCTCCAGCTAAGAGGCAGCAGCCACGTCCACCCCTTCGCCCTCCCCGGCGTCCACGGCATCCAGCGCCCGGCCCATGCTGCCTTTCGGGCAAAGGGATCTCCACGGTGGGTGGCGGTGGCTTCAAGGGACCAACAGCCAGTCCTTCTCGGCGCTGCGTTGCTGCAGCCTCTGAGGCCGCCCACCGAGGAGATCCCTTCGCCTGAACGGAGGTGGCAGCGGCGACGACCTCAGAGGCTGCAGCAACTCAGCACTGAGAAGGACCGGCTGCTGCCGCCACCGCCTCCATTCGGGCAAATTTGGGGGGGTTCCTGAATCTCCCGTCCACTCACCACGGAGGTGGGGAGGAGGCGGTGGAGAGCCAAGAGGCAGAAAGGAAAGCGGGCCTGCAATTGGCCCCTTTCTTTCTCACCTTTAGGGAGAGGAACTGTTGCTGCTCTGCCATAGGGGCCAATTGCAGGCCCGCTTTCCTCCCCGCTCCTTGCCTCTCCACCTCCTCCTTGCTCAGGGATGGGTGGACAGGAGATTCGGGAGTTTATTATATCTATTGATAAAATCTCGTGTGCTGCCGCGGGTCGGATAAATGGCCTCAGCGGGCCGCATCCATCCCGCGGGCCGTAGTTTGGGGACCGTTGCTCTACACCTTATATATATAAAATATAATTAGACAACGTGAGCATCAAATTGCATTTTTTACATAGCCATCTTGCTAATTTCCTGGAAAATCTTGATGCAGTCCGTGATGAGCAGGGTGAGTGATTTCACCAAGATTTGAAGGTCATGGAGGCACGGTATCAAGGTAGATAGGATGTACATATGATGGCTGACTATTGTTGGAGCATCAGGTGAGAATGTCCACAGATTAAACACTCCAGAAAAAGCTATAAGCGAATTTTTTCCCCTTAATATGTATAATTACCGTTTAATAAAAAAACCCAACCTGGGTTAGAATTGCTGCTTGTTTTCAATGATTTCACAAAGTAGCCCTTTCTTTACTAGTACAATAAAAATAGGGAGATATTAAAAGAGCACAGCAAAATGTCCTCTATAGAGTCAGTCTCTTTCTCTTCTTTCTCTTTATATTCTCTCAAGTAAAAGAAACATATGGAAAGAAGCTGAATCTCCTTTCAGATATATATGTAGAGGATCAGATATCAGTATTCTTTTGTGCTGCAGACTATAAAAGATGCATGGTAGTCACTGTCCACTCTGGTACCTTTGCATGCTTATGGCCATAATCTTGATTATAGAAAATGAACCATAACAATTTCTATAGTTTTGTACGACCCAGACCATGATAAATGCAACACCTGCTAACAGAATTCCAAATTGCACAAAATGTTTATTTGCATTCATCCAGTACATTTAACCTTCAGGAACTAAATTAAATTAGGGGTAGGACATGTTCAGTTGTTTTCAATCTTAACACTTTTCATCCTTAAAATATGTAACATTATAAAGACCACAAGAAGTTACCATAAAGGTAGCAGTATTATTTAGAACTACTTTTGACAAAAACATAGCTTTAAATACATTTTAGTGGTTTCAACAGCACTACGTTTGATTAAGAGAACTCATGTAAAGTGAAAATATTTAGAATCAGATACATCAGTTGAGAAAATAAAAAACAGAGCTGTGTCATTCAGATATTCCAGAATGGACACAGTAAACGTTTTATACTCATATATATATATGAGGTCAAAATAAGGCCGAATTCGACATTCTACTCGGAAATTTAAACTAATTCTCCAACTATTGGATTCCAATAGCTAGATGAAAATTTCTTGTAAGGCTCTTCCATTCTTTTGCAACACTGTCTATAAAAGAAAAAGAGTGAAATAACTACTGCTTACTCAGCAATTTAGACACCTTCACACTCTGAGCAGCTTTGGAAGAGGGTCTGATAAGATACAATTTTATAGTCATTAGCTAATACTGCACTGAAACCAGGTTTCTTTCTGAGCAGCCTCTCTGCCTAAAACGAAGGCATCAAACTCTAGAAGCCAGATTATAACCACCTGGCAAATATCCAAGAGGTTTACATACACCTGGACAGTGGGGGGGGGGACCTCCCCCAACATTTTTATAGTTTCATTCTGTTGTTTCACAGATAAAATCTCCAGAGTGAAATCTGAAAAAGGCAACATGTTTCGTTTTAGTTTTTTTTTTAACATATGAAAAAGAGCAAGTTACAAAAAGCATAAATTCAATCTTAATATAAGACATTCATAGTACAGTGGGACATATACAGTAACTTGACAATGACAATCACAACGAAGATTGAAACATCTTGTCATTAAATAAGCACATCATACAACCAAACTGCTACCGTTATTATCCCAACTACTATGGTAAGAACCACATATGCTTGCAGTTTTGTGACTTTACGTCCCAGATGGAGGAGACATCACACAGTTTCCCTTCCATAAAGGCCATTTGGGTGTCATAGTGAACCACTCACTATTAATATTCAAAAATTTATCAGCAACTCTTTAGTTTTCAGAAATGGCAAAAATACCCTAATGAGGTTACACCCAATGGGAATAATTGGCCCAACTAGTAATCTTGAATACTCTAAGGACGCAGTCCTAATATCACCAGGGAGTAAACCTCATTAATACCATAAGATTTACTTCTGAGTAAACAGGCATAAAGTTGCACTAGAACCTCTGCTTGAGCACCAAATTTCTTACGAATCTACAAAATTACTGATGCTTTAGTCATTCAAATGTTACAGCTGTTAACTGCTGGTCACAATTTCTAACTAAAATGTTCAGAATGCTTTCACACAGATACCTACAAATTATTCTAGAAATGGCACTGTATTAGGTAGCATTAGTTGTGTTCTGATACACATTCCACACAGGCAATTCAGTTTACCCCAGAGGGTGGAAGCCTTTCAGGCTTTTAGTTTGGCAAAGCCAGTTTTAGAAATTATTATCAATCACATTTTCTTTTAAATGAAAAACCTGGTAGAGATATTATGTATCAATACATGGAATGTAGCCAGGTATTTCTTTCTTTCTTTCTTTTTTTGGTTTTTGCAAAAAAAAAAAAAGGCAATTTATTTAATTTATTAAAAAAACATTTTATAAAAGTCACATTGGTTTATCAGGTTTGGGAGGGAAGAGCTAAACCCTATCGGCCCATGATTTATATTTTACGAAATTATTTGTGAAAAGTGATAGAAACAATTTTAAAAACATGGTTTTGCTATCACATAAACTTCTACAATTCATAAGCTTACATCGTTTAAAGATGCAGAAGTTAAACTTATGACAGACGTTAAGAAAGAATTTGTAAACATACCACCACCCATTTTTTCACATCATTGTATAGCTTGTTAATGTGGAATGGATATTTCATAATGCAGCATGTTGTTTTGAACCACAATCCCAACCTGGGCTTAAATGCCCCACCTAAAGTTCACTGGCTAGATGTAGCCTCCACATCTTCACGGTGGATGTAACATGAAAAGAATATGCTTCTGTACAAGGCGCCCTGAAATGAACAGGAGTGCCATGTTCTTGCCCAAGTCCTATTTATTTCTACAGGGGCTCTCCTAGGACAGTGCTTAGAGAATGAGGTGCTCCAGCACTTTCTATGCAAACTGTAATTCTACAAAAGACCTTTGTTACTTAAGTTCACAGTAAAGGTGAAAACAATCGAAGTCAGTGCATTTTTCCCTCTACAATCCCCCTCCCCATGTATCCCGACAATTTCTTTCCCCCAAGTAATACTGAGTCAAAGGCATATTGTTGTTGCAAATGTCTCTGTCTTTGTCTTTCATATATATCATAGCTGAAGGATGATATCTGCAGGACTTCTGTAAAGATACTTCCAAATAGCGTAATAATGAACAGCAGCTGCTGTGGCAACAAATAGATGCCAGATGGCATGGGCAAATGGAATGATTCCATCACTCTTGAAGAAGATCACTCCCATACAATAAATTAGGCCTCCCCAGGCAAGTTCTAGAAGTCCCTCCGTGTTGTTCTGTAGATGTACAGAAAAGGGAAAAGTTTCTTTTTAATCTGAGTCATTTGAACAGTCATTAACACTTAAGGAATACAGTACTATTTCTGTTCAGGCTATACACAGAAAAGGTAAAGGTAAAAAAACCCTATTAACAAGTACAGTGGAACCCCGACATAAGAGCTGCTCTACTTAAGAGCAACTCGAGATAAGAGCTGGGAGGGGAGAGATATTTTTGTTCTACTTACAAGCCCAAATTCGAGATACAAGCGCCAAGGAGCTGTCTCCTGAAGCCAAACGCTAACTTCCGCGTTCGGCTTCAGGAGACAGCTGCGAAGCGGCGCGCGTGTTTTAAAAGGTTGCAGCCGGCCTGGGGGGCTCGGGGGGGTGCTTGCAGCTTTCTTTCTTGCTCTTTTTCTTTCTCTCTTTTACCTTCCCTTCCTCTATTTCTTCTTTTCTTTCTCCTTCCCACCTTCTTCCCTCCCTCCCTCCCTTCACTCATTCCTCTCTTACTCTCCCCTTTCATAAGTTTCCTTGCTTCCTTCCTCTGTTCCTGTCCCTTCCCCCTTTCTTTCTTTCTTTCTTTCTTGCTCTTTTTCTTTCTCTCTTTTACCTTCCCTTCCTCTATTTCTTCTTTTCTTTCTCCTTCCCACCTTCTTCCCTCCCTCCCTCCCTTCACTCATTCCTCTCTTACTCTCCCCTTTCATAAGTTTCCTTGCTTCCTTCCTCTGTTCCTGTCCCTTCCCTCTTTCCTTCCTTCCTTCCCACCCTCCGTCCATTCATTCACCCATTCCTCTCTTGATCGCTTAAAGCCGGTCCCTGGTGCAAAAAGGGTTGGGGACCTCTGTCCTACAGGATTGGGTGGCAGAGAAGTTGAACATATGTAAATTTAAAAGTTTAAGAAAGTTTACAAGTTAAGTGAAAGAAACTTCATTATTCATTTATATGTACATGTACATTTCTTCATTAAAAACATGTCTTTCTGCATAATTTAGACTAACTTTGTGAGTTTTTTGAGGGCTGGAACCAATTAAAATTATTTACATTAATTCCTATGGGGAAAAGTCGTTCGAGATAAGAGCTGCTCGACTTAAGAGCCCAGGTCCGGAACGAATTAAACTCGTATCTCGAGGTACCACTGTATTAACATAAAAAACTCTTGGCTTAAAACAGGGGGGAGGGGGGGAGGGACAGATCCGCCCCGAGTCTTCGGAGAGGGGCGGCATACAAATCCAAATAATAAATAAATAAAATAAAATCCATGACCACGTGTCCATCTATTTAGACATAATGATTCTTTCCTGTGCCTCTTCTTGTGGAAGTAACCTGGATAATCAGGTGGAGCAGCCATGGACATTGATACTACAGTGGTACCTTGTCTTACGAACTTAATTCGTGCCGTGACCAGATTCGTAAGTAGAAAAATTCGTAAGAAGAAGCAATTTTTCCCATAGGAATCAATGTAAAAGCGAATAATGCATGCAAACCCATCTGTGAATTGTATTTGAACAACGCTGGCATTCTGATTCTTGTTCAGGGGCGGGTGGGGGAGGAAGACAGTGGAGGCTGCCTGGAGGGAGCCTAACGGGTGGATTGACACATGCGGGGATTGACACGTCCGCCCTCCTTGACGGCCTCCGCTGGGGCTTAAGAGGGGCTGCTGGGCTGTCTTTAGCCCTAATCCTGCCTTAACGGGGTCTAAGGCTCCTTTAACACCAGCCCACCATCGAGCCAGAGCAGCGAAGGAAGCTTTCCTCTTCCCCACTTGCTCTCTTATGTGTCATCCAGCTTTCATGGAGGGTTTCTAAGCTTTCCTCTTCCCCATTCTCCGTGAAAGCTGGAGGGCACAGAGAGAGCAAACGGTGAAGAGGACAGCTTATAAACCCTCCGTGAAAGCTGGAGGACAGGCGTTCGTAAGACGAGATACCACTGTACTTCCAATGAACACCAGGTTGGTCTCTAATAAAAATGTTAATGCCCATGGCAGTAGAAAAATATCAAGGAGTTTACTAAATGGGAAACAGTATCTTGTATGGGTTCACCTTCTGCTGACTGAGTACTTCATACAGAAGAGACCCAGTCTTTGGGCTAGGGATGAGGTGTTGCTATATTCAACAAGGATTTCATCTTCCACTTCCATCACTCTTCTCTCAGGGATTTGTCTATCTTTAAGGATATATGCTCGTGGCTTCACCATCTAATGGACTGAGCAGATACAGGTAGTCAAGGAAGTTCATGATTTCATGCGTTTTGTGCATTGGTATAGATTCCCCTAAGAGGTCAATGGATCTAACTGAATTCTAGATGATTCTAGGGAACATCTTCTCTGACCAAGTGCCTTTCAATGGCTTGGTTGGATGTAGAAGAATTAAGGCCAAGTGCTCCCATCCCTTAAGGAAAGCAATGACAAGACTCTTGCTTAAGGAAATATCTTTGAAGCCAACTATTTCTACTGTTCCTCTGGATAGCCAAATTAATGACAAAGGCAGTAGCATTGCAACCCCAAACACTTTTTACAACTAATTATCTACATCCGAATTTTATATTAGTTGGATAAGTTAGTTTTAACCTTAAAATTGGAGTTAGGATATTTCTATTTTTTTTCTATATGTTGTAAAGCCGCCCGAGTCTTCAGAGAGGGGTGGCATATAAATCCAATCAATCAACTACCAACCAATCAATCAATCAATCCCTTTCATCTGGCTTCAGGCACAAACACTGAGATACCAAAAAGGCTGTGGAAGCAGATACTTTTAACAGCTGGATTTTGTAACATTAATGATTCTTAATATTGATGACATGGAGATAAACAATTATGAAGAATTACTGGTATTTTTAAAAGACTTTTGTGAGGAAATAAAAGACATAAAAGATGCCTTATGGGATTTAAAAAGAGATTTTCTTTGGACTGAGAATTGGAAAGGAAAGAGAAAAAGAATTAAAGGATAATAATGACTTTAAAGATAAACTAGAGGTTAACAACATTTGTAATGATGAAAATAAAGACAAGAAAAGAAAAGATGAAGTTAGAAAAGAATGAAAGCTACAGTGATAAAAAGAAAAAAGATACTGTGAATATTATATTGTAATTCATTATGATTTTACTGGGTTTTGCAGTACTCAAAAGAAAATTGGAAGAAAATATTGGCATCGAATGAAACAATTAAAAAAAGAAGGGGGTAACATAGAAGAGAGAGGAATTTTTTTTGGTAGAATTGGGCAAGCAAGAGGAGGGAACAGTTTGGAGGAAAAGAAGCAAGCAGATATCTTATAGCAAATATATATATTTCTATTAAGAGAATTTATAATATATTTGTTGGAAGTAAGCACAAATAGTGATACAGGATCTGAATAATCTATAAATGTGAATAAACCACAATGTAAGCACTACAATAATATTGATAATCTTGATGCAAAATGAGATACAAAAGAACAATACTATTGTTAATATGAGACCACAAGATAAATTGATATTTACATTTTGATTTTTTATTGGGTGTTTAGAAATGGTTGGGGGGGGAAAGCAAATAAATGAGCCAAGATATTAAAGAAGGAGAAGAAGTAATAAGGCCTAAAACTAAGAAGCACAAGAAATAACAATTAGCTTGTAAAATTTAGCAATAGCAACTAATCTGGAACAAAAATGGAATTGATAGGGGGTAGACCCAGGAGACAAAACTAGGTAAAAGGAGGTAACACAAGTTAAAATACATATACCGAAAGTTAAGATTTAAATATAATAGATAAAGAGATTTAGAAATAAGAGAGGTGATTATGAAGGGTAAGATCTAGAGAAACATTCCAGTCTGTCATGTGATTGTAATAGAATTATCCACTTAGGGAAGGATTTTTATGGTGGGTGGGAAGTAGGAAAGAAGGAGATAAAGGGTAGAGAGTACGAGAAAGGAGAAGGGAATGGTAGTAGAAGAAGGGAGGAGTAAGAAAGTAGATACTAGAGGCAGAATAGCCTCCTGAGATAGAAAGAGGGAAGTGGAGAGAAGATGGATAAGTTGTATTGATGGTATATGAAGTTGTATGTTAAATGTGGAGAAAAATATTTGTTTATAGTGTATAAACAAATAAAATAAATATATTTGAAGTGTATCAGTGATTGCACAAGGTTTTTCTTTTAAATGCAACTATTTAAATATACATGCCTTACCATGGAAGTTACAACTAGAGCAGGAGAAAATCCCATTGCTAAATAGAAGAAGAGCTCCACAATTTTATACCTAAGTACAAAAACAAAAAGTACATTAGCTTGCAATTATGAAAACTACTCTTTCTTGCTTTACAAATGTAACATATTTTTGCTTCAGTATTAACCAGATTCCTTTTGTCTGTGGACAGAAGATAGAAATAAATATCAGCAAATCTTTAATGATAGATTTGTTATATAACGTGAAGCAACCAGAAAATGGGAAGTGTTTCTTGTTGGTTCAGTTTCCACGGTCAGTAGAGAAATAAACAACATCTGTAAGCGCGTGAGTGTATATCACTCTCTTGCCATTTCTCACCAATATTCAGAAGGAAGACTTTCCCTTACACTGGGGAATGCATTCCTAAGTAAGGGACAGAAAAAGATGTACTCCAAGCACTTGTGGAAATAGTATCTTGTGCAGCCCAGCATAACAAACTTTAGCAAGAGTATACACTAGCTAGTGGCTCAAGATCTGCACGAGACTTCATGTAGTGCTAAAGGTCAAGCAGTGCTGGGTCAGAGCTAAAATAGTTTTAATTTGTGATGGTTTTAGAGTATCTAAAAAAAAAAATGAAACGTGCCTTCAAACTTTGTAAGAATAAAGACACTGATATTCTCTTTAAAAATTGTCCCAATCCATCCCCAAATGGAAGAAAACAAAAACCAAATCCCACTTATTTTTCGTCTGACATGCTCAAAAGAAACGCTGTGGCCCAGAGACTGTAAGTCTGGAAACTATGCTCTACAGCAATCTTTTAAAGCAGAGGTCTCCAAACTTAGCAACTTTAAGGCTTATGGACTTCAACCCCCAGAATTCCTCATCCAGCCAGGTCCACAGGTTTTAAAGTTGCCAAATTTGGAGAACCCTGTTTCTGATAGGCTACTTGTATTGGGTAACAATTTTCATATCTTCACAAAATATGTAAAAAACTACTTCAAATGACACATTTGGAGGCAACACATTGGTCTAAGCTCTATGGAAGGGTGGAAAGCTGAGCTAAGTCCTTGGGTGGACTCAATGTTTTGTATCAGTCACAATTATTAGCTAGCATAACAATAAGCATACTAAAACGTTCAGAGCCTAGTTTTGTATTTTACTTTTACTCTTCAAGCCAGAAACAAAATATATGAATTTAGAATTAAGAGTGCTTCTCTGAGAATATTCAGAATCTGATGAACTCGGGTTGCAATAAATCCTGATCTACCTTCTGTCCGTTGCTGAATTAGAAAATATGTTCCTCTAGAGTCTAGAATTTTAATATTAAGAGTACGGTCTGGGTGTATACAGTGCAATAAAAAATGGACTGCAGCCACATACTCTTTTTTTATATGAATCCAAGCTGTTCTCATCAAGCAGAATATTAAGTGCTGCTTTAATTATTTATCAAAAAGAAATCTTAAAAGCGAGACAAGTGATTTTTTATTGGCTTATAATGTCCTCATACTGGCACTGCAAGAGAGAAAAATTAATATGAAATACATTTCTCTTCAGAAAAATGAGAGCGTGATTAAATAAAAATGGTCTGTTTTATCCTGAAAAAGTAATTGACTGGCACTCTATTCCAATGTTTTTTTTAATGTAAAAACACCACATGCAAACATTTATCAGAAATAACCCTAAATTGGGGAGAGAGAGAGAGAGAGGGAGGGAGGGAGGGAGAGAGAGAGAGAGAGAGAGAGAGAGAGATCATTTCAAGAATAATTATGATAATTCTTACTTTTCATGGTAGAGAAATACATAAAAAGCTCCTCCAGCAGCCATTAGCCAGATAAACCAACGCATATGAGATGCCAGAGGCCCAAGTTCACGAAGATTTAACCTGGAAAAAAAATTTAAATGACTTCCTGAACTAATAAAAGAATGGCATAATGTGAATTCAGGTGAACTAAGTTGAAAAGACAAAGACAAAAACAAACCAACAATTCCCGCCCCAACCACCAGATTTAATTTATCAGATGAACAACAAATTTTACTTTTATTTTTTCTCGGATTAGGAGAAAATTATTTAACTAATTCTTCAGATGGAAGCTATAATGGTAATATGGGATTACATTTGTTTTCTACCTAAGAACATATATTTTCCTCCTTACCAAGGTGCATATGATGCTGCAATGAAGATATAGATCATCATTCGGTCACACATATGGAAACAGTGCTCCATTGTCCTAAATTGCAAACAGGGAACAATTCAGGAAAAAGTGCCATTAAAATAATTACCTTGGAATTCCACCCAGAAGTACTAAACAGATAGAGATCATTAAACAGTGGAAGTGATGTGCCGGCGCCTGGAGGCTGTCAGGGTCTGGATGGGTGCCAACAGGTATTTATTTATTTATTTATTTATTATTTAGATTTGTATGCCGCCCCTCTCCGCAGACTCAACTGCAAACTCAACCGTGACAAGATGGAGTGGCTGTGGGTTTTGCCTCCCAAGGACAATCCCATCTGTCCGTCCATTACCCTGGGGGAGGGGGAATCATTGACCACCTCAGAGAGGGTTCGCAACTTGGGCATTCTCCTCGATCCACAGCTGACATTAGAACACCATATTTCGGCTGTGGCAAGGGGGGCTTTACCCAGGTTTGCCTGGTGCACCAGTTGCGGCCCTATTTGGACAAGGAGTCCTTGCTCACAGTCACTCATGCCCTTATCACCTCGAGGTTCGACTACTGCAATGCTCTCTACATGGGGCTACCCTTGAAGAGTGTTTGAAAACTTCAAATCGTGCAGAATGCGGCTGCATGAGCCGTCATGGGTCTTTCCAGATACACCCATGTCTCTCCAACACTCCGCGGCCTGCATTGGCTGATGATTGGTTTCCGGACACAATTCAAAGTGTTGGTGATGACCTATAAAGCCCTACATGGCATCAGACCAGATTACTTACAGGACTACCTTCTGCCACACAAATCCCAGCATCTGATAAGGTCCCATAGAGTTTATTTATTTATTTATTCATTATTTATTCATTTATTTATTAGACTCAGGGTGGCTTGCAACATGTTAGCAATAGCACTTTTTAACAGAGCCAGCATATTGCCCCCACAATCCGGGTCCTCATATTACTCATCTCGGAAGGATGGAAGGCTGAGTCAACCTTGAGCTGGTGATAAGATTTGAACCGCTGACCTGCAGATCTAGTACTCAACTTTAGTGGCCTGCAGTACTGCACTCTACCCACTGTGCCATCTCGGCTCATTTTAGAAGTTGGCCTTCTCTAGGGTCCCGTCGACCAGACAATGTCGTCTGGTGGGGCCTAGGGGTAGAGCCTTCTCTGTGGCCGCCCCGGCCCTTGAATCAGCTGCCTCCGGAGATTCGCACTGCCCCCACCCTCCTTGCCTTTTGCAAGACCCTAAAGAGCCATCTATGTTGCCAGGCATGGGGCAGCTACACCATGCCCGCTTCTTCTCTGACCGTTAAATATTATGTGAGGATGTGATTGAATAGACTGACTGTTTTTTAACATAATGGGATTTTTAGCTTACTGTTTTAACTATTAGATTTGTATACACATTGTTTTGTATTGCATATTGTGAGCCGCTCTGGGTCCTCGGAGAGGGGCAGCATATAAGTCTAATAAATAATAATAATAATAATAATAATAATAGTAATAAACAACTAACCAAATGAAAGATCAAAAATAAGATACCGTATATACTCGAGTATAAGCCGAGTTTTTCAGCCCCAAAAATGGGCTGAAAAACCCGACCTCGGCTTATACTCGGGTCACAAGAGGGCGCCGGGTGACCACAAGAGGGCGCACTGAGGGTCCAGCAAAGTTGCCAGCCAACTGCTCCGACAGCGTGCGAGAGAGGAACAGACGATGCGAAGCTGGTGAGGTCAGGGGGGGGACTCATGAAGCAGGAATCCCCTCCCCCCTGACTTCCCATCGTCTTTTCCCCTCTCGCACGCCGTCGGAGCAGTTGGCTGGCAACTTTGCTGGACCGGAGAAGGGAAGGCAGCTGCCCCACCCTTCCCACAGCCGCGTCACTCGGAGCCCCCTTTTACTTCCTGCTTGGAGCTCCTGTCGGCGCCTTGCAGCTACCTTCCCTTCTCCGGGTCCAGCAAAGTTGCCAGCCAACTGCTCCGACAGCGTGCGAGAGAGGAACAGACGATGCGAAGCTGGTGAGGTGGGGGGGGGACTCATGAAGCAGGAATCCCCTCCCCCCTGACTTCCCATCGTCTTTTCCCCTCTCGCACGCCGTCGGAGCAGTTGGCTGGCAACTTTGCTGGACCCGGGGAAGGGAAGGCAGCTGCCCCACCCTTCCCACAGCTCGGAGCCCCCTTTGCCTCTCCTCTTAGAACTGGAGCCGGGGGACACGTTAACAGAAACGCTGGTGGGGCAGGTGGAGAGAAAAGGCGCACACAGACCCGGTACATGTAACCCAAGCCGAAGAAACTGAGTGCGCACGAGAGAGAGACAGAGAGAGATAGGAAGGGGTGCAAAGGTATTGGTGCCCATTGCCTCTGAAAGAGAATGAGACCCAGGGGGGAGTATGGACTTATGGTAGATGCACGTGATGGGAGGAAAGCGGCCAATGAGGAGAAGGGTACCGTAGTCTAAAATGTCTTTTCCTGAGGAACTTTAGGGAGGGGGAGAGGGAGAGAAGCGTTGGCAACAGGCATGTGTGTTTTAACCTCTCAACGGTGCTGCTTTGGTTTCCCCGTGAGTGCCTGCAGGAGCTAGAGGCAACACGTCCATTCTTTGCAAGTGAGCAAAAAAGGGCAGAGATCGCACGATCAAACTGGTAGGGACAACTAAGGCATGATTTGTGTCTGATACCACTTTGATGGAGTTATGTAACCCCCCTTTTAACCCTGCTGTTCTTTTCGAAAAAACTCCCTAATCTTATGTTCCCGGGTCTATTTGACCCGGACTGCAAATTGATCATTTTGGTCTTTTTGAACGTTCTTTTCACCTGGAAACAAGTTTGAACATTTCTGCGCACAATGGAATGAAAATTGAACTGAAAAAATTAATCCTTATTGGTTTATTTTGCACATAAATGTGCCTCCCCCCTCCCGTTTTTGTGAATTTGTTTTAGGTTTATTGATAATTTTGCCTGCAAAATGCATTCTATTTTACTAAAGTTGGTGTGGGATTGGTAGCTTGAACAGTGCTTTGTTTGAGAATGATGGCAGTGATGGTGATGACTGTGAACTCAGCGATGATGATAATATCTATGCTGATAATCTCACAGCAGCTAATGCTGAAGCTCTATTTGGAGAAACAGATGAGGAGGAAGAATCCTGTTTTGAGGGATTTTGACTCATAGGTTTTAGCTTGGTTGCTGATTGAACTACTTTTTTTACTTTTTAATTTATTTAATTTTATTTAATTTATTGTAAATATCAGATTGCTTTTATTTACCCACTTTGAAATAAATATTGTTTACCCTCTTTAAAATAAATATTGTAAAACATTTAATCTACTGATGTCTCAAGTAATGTAATTTTATTGGTTTCCATTTTTATAAGTTACCAGTAGCCACTACATTTTCTAACCTCGGCTTATACTCGGGTCAATAAGTTTTCCCAGTTTTTGTGCCAAAAAATGGTGCCTCGGCTTATACTCGGGTCGGCTTATACTCGAGTATATACGGTACTTGTTTTCTCCAGTATCTCAGGGGAAGGAAAAAAAACAAACCCATCCAGCGAAGCATCTACATCAAACAACCACTATCAAAATGTGATTTTCTTCCCTTTCTTCCAAAGTTGCATTTTTGAAATGTAAAATTGAGCAATATTAGTCTTCAGTTCAAATATTTTATTCAACTATCCTATAAAACTTTTTTTTGTTTGGTTTGTTTTTAAATAAACATTTTAGCAAAAATATTATACAACAGAAAGTACCACGTCATTTTGTTGCTTAAATTCTGAAGAAAATAATTCCTGAATTATTTTCCTGCAATATACGCTAGGAATTTGGTACCTGGAGAAGGAAACATGCTTTGTGTTTTTCATATATATACTTGGGGCAGACCAGACCATATATATCACTGCAGCATATGCTCATGTATTAACTTTGTTCAAATGGATTCTATTAAAAGACTTCATTCATCATACTTGTCTGAAAATTAAAACTAAGTGCCAAAATTGTTCCTGTGTGTAATGAAATCTTCAGTCACTTGCAAATTGGCTTATAGTGGCAGCAAAAATGCCTTTAATTTAAGGAGTTTTTCTTCCCCTCTCCCACCCCACTTACTAAAATTGCTGGAAGGAAGCAACAAGGCTTCCTCTCTCTTCATTGCGACCTTTCAGGAATGTTTGGCACCAGGAAACCATTTATATTTTCTCTAGGCTTCCTGACAGCTTGCTGACCTGCTGATGAGGAGGCTGTTGGAGAGAGTGTGTAATATCCCATTTGGGAAGCTTCCGTTGCACATCAACGCTTTCCAGCAGTTGAGGGATGACCATGCAGCTAATTCTCATTGTAGAATATTTTAGGCTAAAAATTCACATTTTATTTGTTCCATGACATTCCCATCATTCTATTGCAGGTACACACCAGAGGATTAATTAATTAAAAATAGATGTGTGGTCATGAAAGCATTTTTAAAAATGTAACCTTAAATTTGAAATGGACACCTAACATTAGAACCATTATTATAAAGTCACAACACAGAATGTTCTTCCTCAGAAAGTTCAGACTGCCCCAGGGGAATTATTAAGTCAGCAACCAAACAGGGCAAGTACAGACTTTAATGATAGTTAGACCTGCAGAAATAACAATTGCAACCAGTCTTTAGAGAACCTGTACATATTGCATGGATCAGAAGGAGGGCTGAACAAAATAACTGCAGATCTCTCAAATCCTGGATATAATCTGTTTCAACTCCTCCCATTGGGACACCACTTACAGGACACTGTATGCAAAAACAACTAAATAGAGACAGTTTTTCCCCTCGTGCCATCACTAAATACCTAATTCTCACAATACTTTTTTATATCTAAGTATATTTACTCATGTGTTATGGCTGTAGTATTACCTTTCTCATCTACTCTACTACTCTCTTATTGGTGTCATTATTATGATTATTATTACTTTGTTACTTCGCATGTACACTGAGAGCTTCTGCACCAGGGACAAATTCCTAGTGTGTCTAATCACACTTGGCCAATAAAGTATTCTATTCTGAATGTTTAGATGCTTCAAAAATAAATTAATCAAAAAGAGTTTTTTGACCAGGCTGATGATTTGTTATTTTATTCCCCTAATTATATTATGCTGGCATGTTTATGCTTTGAGATGCCTTTAGATTTTTCTGGGTTGTTTTTTGTAAGTGTGATCATACCATGTATGTATCCAAATCAATAAATCCTAGAACTATTCTGTAGAAAAAGCTAGAGGTAGATAAAAATAGGATAACGCTTTAGTATTTTAGAAACCAGTAAACATTCAATAAAAAGACAGGAAAATGACTTGTATAGGATTCTTGAGTAAGTTTTCTTCCAAAACTTAGAAGAACAAATGTTGAGGGTAAGATATGGTTTTCTTACATAAGCAACTGTTGCAAGAGACCATAATTCTAGAGAAGTTGCCTAAGTTAGTTTCTTCATCTTGAAGTTCCACGTTTCCTAATGAGTTTCGAGGGACCAACTAAAAATGTCTCTGGGTTATTTAATTGCAGAAATGTAGTAAGTGGATATTTTAAAGAGTATACATTCCTTGCAGAGTGGCACTAAGTTCTATGATCAGTGCTAAGAAAGTCAACATTTGCTCCCGGTAACTTAAATTTTCAGGATATTTTGTGGTCTAGATAACAGGGGATATTAAAAATTACAAAGGATAAATTGTGCCAAGAAGGACTGTTGTAACAAATCTATTTTGCACTGAAACGTAACAACATAAAAGACTTACTTAAAAAGCACTCTTTTAAAAAGATCAGAGTGCGTCATAAGAAAGTACCAGAAATCTCTACCTTAGATGACTCTTCTTCCAAGAAATGATATGAAACACTGTTGAAACGATGAAAAGTGCACACAGACCAACTCCATATATCCATGCTGTTATCTTTTCCCACTGATCCTCAGAGAGTCGATGAAGGAGAGCACTACCAATAATGGCTGGGAAAATAAGAAACTAGGCCACAAAACAAAACAATAGCAATGCATTATTTGCTGTCCTTCCTCTGAATTTTATGCCACTTATAAATTTGCCCTGCACATTACTGTGCAAATATTTCAATAAGGCATTTGGCTCATGAACAAAAACACCCCTACTTAAAATATTGAATGGTCTGAAATCTTAGTTTCCAGGGCACACAAGAGATTTTATCTCAGAGAACTGTCAAACCCCTGATGGCACTTTTCCCCCTCTGCCCTTTGATTCAAATGAAGTGAAAATAAGTGAGGTTTAAAAACAAAATTAAATTATCCTAGTATATAACAAATAAATGTATTCTTAATTTCCATTTTTATCCTGGAAAGGAGGAACAAACAATGCTTCTAATTTCCTTGTGCATTTAAACTCAAGGTCTCTCAATTATCTTGAATAGCAATTGCTGGTACAGAATTGCTGTGTCACAAACACATATGACATGTCAAGACATAAAGCAGCACCCAACTATCAGGCAACATTGATTTTGAGATCAAAATAAGCTGAAATTAAATTCACTGTGGCAGTAAGCCGAACCCCCACCCCCCACCCCCAAATACTTAGAAAATATCTAATGTGTATACTTTAGATACAGAGATTATCATGATTACTGTCTTTAAAATTGTTGGATGCTGGTTTAGTACAAACCAGCATCCATAGTTTAGGCTTAGAATTAGTTGTGAGACAAGCTTATGAGCCTTTGCACAAAAACACAGGGTTAATTTTGCGTTAACATGTTTATGTGTTGTAACTACTTCATTACTTTTACAATATAAAGTAAGATGTCTAAAATATTTTCATATTCAAGCCTGCTGAAAATGCACTTGTTATAATCGATATAGACTGCTGATCAACCTAATATAAAAGGAAAACTTGAAATAAGAGGAAGATATATAGAAATAAGAATGATTTAGCTGACACAGACCAAATAAGAGGCAGGCTACTTGTTGATCAGTTTTTTAATAATTGTGACACATTTTGCTAAAGGGAAAGAGGAAGGGAGGAAAATATTATTTCCAGTTAAGTTCCTCAAAATCTTAGTATTTCAGTTTACTGTCATGATAATTTAGGGAGAAAAGGGTGAGGGACTCAAACTCTGTTATAATACTGAAACAGTTTACTATATTTAATAATTATATTTAATGAATATCATGTCCCATGAAAGGAAAACAATGGAAAATAGTCTACAAGGTTTGGGTTGAATCCTCACATTTAGCATAAATTGCCAAAACTGTACACGAACCAAAGTAACACAAGGGGCCTGTACTGTACAAGAAAAATGATTTAAAGCAATGCATAACAAATTAAAGGTTCCCTGATCTAACGAACTATGTACTATCAAATCTAATGTGTTGTATACACTCGCACATAAGCCAAGAATTTAGGTGCCAAAAATGCCAAAATAAATCCCCACAATTGGGTTCAGTTTATCCATGGATAGGCTTATCTATGAGTACAGTGGTACCTCGTCTTACAAACTTAATTCGTTCTGTGACGAGGTTCGTAAGAAGAAAAGTTCGTAAGATGAAACAATGTTTCCCATAGGAATCAATGTAAAAGTGAATAATGCGTGCAAGCCCATTAGGAAAATCCAAAACATTAAGCCTTTTTTTTTTTAAAAAAAAGCGGCGGGCGGATGAAGCTGAGGCGAACAGAGGGGGGGGGGGAGGAACAGCGAGAGGTGGCAAGAGGTGGCAGTCCCAATGAAGCAAGGCGAAAAGAGCCTCTCTTGAGCTCCATGAGTCTCCATGGGCAAAATCTTGTGAGGGGATGCGTGCGCATGAGAGATTTTGGCAATTTTTTTGCTTCGGTGCATACGCAGAAGCAAAAAATTGCCAAAATATCTCTCACACTTGTGTCCCCTCACAAGATTTTGCTTCCTGCGGATGCGCAGAAGCAAAAACATGCTGGGACACATGGATGCGCAGGCAAGACACTGAAGGTATGCCTGCAGCTCAACTTTTGCTATTGGTGCGGCGTCCTTTACCGTTCCAGTAGGAATCCACTACTGTTGCCACCCATGGACAAGCTGGCACTCAAAATATTTTGATGTATTGATTTTCACAATTCGCTTACCTGCAAATGGTGCGTTTTTCATTATATCTTGGTTAAAAATTTGAGGCTCTACTTAATCCATGGCTGGGATTATGCACTAATACATACAGCAGACAGTAAACAGAATTATTTTGACTATCATAAGAACTGACTTCCAGGAAATCTACTTACCGCATGAGTGTAACAGTTAGCAGCATGTTCATAGCAAGTAGGTTTATAACGACTGTTTGCTGGAGCTGGATGATTCATGAATCTGTTGAGATAATCAAGATATGATTATTATCAAGATATGATTACATAATCATATCTTGGCTTTTTTACAAGCTGGAAAGAAAGAGCCCTCTCCTCTCTCTTGCTGGAAAGACAACACTGGAGTCACAAGAACTTGGATTTATAACTGGTTTTTAAAACTGGGAGGAAACTCTCCACTGACACTACCTAAACCTGGCTTCCTCACAAGCCGGGAGCCAGTGGGGAGCAACGGGTGAGCGGAGAAGCTTTGGCCCCTGCGTTATTGGCAGCAGCTCTGGGACACACCCCACCCCTTTGTGAGTAACTTTGGAGTAGCCTAGGGGATTTTGGCAGACTCCAGGAAACTCATAAGGAGGCTTGTGGAAAAATTAACGAAGAAGAAACAAAAATAACTGTTTGCCTTTTGTGAAGTCTATTTGTTTCCCCCACCTGAGCCTGCTTGTTCTCCCTCCATTGGAGGAAGCTCGTTCAGTATTCTGCAGGCCCTGTTGGAAAGTACACAATTATGGGTCCTAACAATAGTCCATATCTGGGTGGCATTTTCTTTCTGATAATTCACTGCCCTATAGACTACCCTCTCAAACCACCTAGGGCTTTTTTTTAATTTGATTTTTTTTAATGCTGCCCTTCTCCTTAGACTGAGGGCGGTTTACAACATGTTAGCAATAGCACTTTTTAACAGAGCCAGTATATTGCCCCCACAATCCATGTCCTCATTTTACCCACCTTGGAAGGATGGAAGGCTGAGTCAATCTTGAGCCAGTGATGAGATTTGAAACACTGACCTGCAGATCTAGCTGTCTGCTTTAGTGGCCTGCAGTACTGCACTCTGCTCACTGTGCCACCTCGGGTTGCAGTTATAACACAAATTTTATCATCTTGTCTTAATTATCCTGCTTTATCATCTTGTTTTAATTAACAGATTGGTTCTACCTTGGGGGAGGGGTTTGTTTGTATATGTGTGTGTGGAAAGAGTGTCAGGAGGGATTGGGAGTGAGTGAGTTTTGGGGTAATGAGTGAGCCGGAGGCAAAGAATGGAGCCCCCTCTGCTGAGTGTGTAAACAGAAGCAGATGGGGACCCAGATATAATCCTCCACTTGGGGTGAGTGGGGAGTCCGACCTGCCGGGAAGGAGGAGGGCTGTAGATGTGGAGGAGGAGATCTCTAGGATATTTGAGAGCTGGAATATTACATTCGTAATTGAGAGAGGTAGATATGGTGAGCAAGGGGTAGGATGAGAGGAAAGTAATAATAAAATGTATAATACAGTGTTCCCTCGATTTTCGCGGGGGATGCGTTCCGAGACCGCCCGCGAAAGTCGAATTTCCGCGAAGTAGAGATGCGGAAGTAAATACACTATTTCTGGCTATGAACAGTATCACAAGCCTTCCCGTAACACTTTAAACCCCTAAACTGCAATTTCCCATTCCCTTAGCAATCATTTAGGTTATTACTCACCATGTTTATTTATTAAAGTTTATTAAAAAATATATTTATTAAAGGCGGACAAAAGTTTGGCGATGACGTATGACGTCACCGGGTGGGAAAAACCATGGTATAGGGGGGAAAACAGCAAAGTATTTATTAATTAATATTTTTGAGAAACCGTGGTATAGCCGTTTCGCGAAGTTTGAACCCGCGAAAATCGAGGGACCACTGTAATGTGGTTGCATAAATGTGCCCATCCCCTTCTAAGTACGGATGCGGCTTTGTTCAGAATTATATTAAATCCCTACTTGTAAAGGAATGTACACATTTATGCAACCACACTATTGTACATTATTGTATGTTTTATTGTTACTTTTCTCTCAAAACATTTCATTTTATTTTTTAATTAAATTGTACACCTTATAAGTTACATTAAAAGTGGAAAAAAATTATGATTTTATCTTGGTCTGGTTTTTTTTAATCTCAAAAACCTGTCATTTTAACAGGAGTCTGTGGCTGCCATATCATGTTAGGATAGGATTCAACATCTGGAATTCTAACATAACTGTCTTACACTTTTGTTCCATTAGCCAGGAACAGGATTGCACATAGGTCACAAAGTGAGTCTGCATTTCTGGTGAAATCTGCTTGGAAGTGACTGGCCATAAAGCAGTTCAAGGCAGCTCTCCTCGAATAACAAGAATGTGCCAGCAGGATGAGAACTGTGATAAAAGGATGCATGTTTACATTTCCTGGGGCACACCGGACGAAAACAGCAATAAAAGACCTTGCTTTGTGGTAAACTGGAAGATAACCATATTCATAACAAAGGTCCCAGGAAATTGGCCATAAGAGACATTTCTTCAGTAGAAGCTAGTTATGTGCCATATGTAGATAGGAAAGGCTCGGAAGTTGTGTCATATCTTAGAGTCATGTTATTGGATGTTTGTATACCACTTGACATATACGTATAACCTTACCCAATTTGCATATTCCCCCAATAAAAGGGCATGCACAGCTCTATACTGTGTCATTTCACCCGGAGAGAAATGTGTCCAGGTTTTCTTTCTAGGATTCGGTTTCGTGAGTGACCCCATACGTCTGGGTTGCCCTAAGTCCCTCTGAAGACCCTGTTCCCCACAGGGACTTTGCGGCATCCGCAGGAGTCTATAAGTTTTAACATCAACTGTATAAGTTTATTTCTAATATATTTATGTAACCATCATGCCTGTTTAATTAGTCCTATACAGTGTAAGATGAAACAATGTTTCCCATAGGAATCAATGGAAAAGCAATTAATGCGTGCAAGCCCAAAACTCACCCCTTTTGCCAGCCGAAGAGCCTATTTTTGCGTTGCTCGGGTTCCCCTGAGGCTCCCTTCCATGGGAAACCCCACCTCTGGACTTCCGTGTTTTTGTGATGTTGCAGGAGAATCCCAGCAGGGGAATCCTAGCAGCGCAAAAACGGGTGCTTCGCTGGCAACGGAAGTCCGGAGGTGGGGTTTCCAGCAAGGGGAGCCTCAGTGAAATTGCAGCATCACAAAAACACAGAAGTCCTTGAAACCCCACCTCCAGACTTCCGTCTTTTTGTGATGCTGTGATTTTGCTGAGGCTCCCCTCGCTGGGAAACCCCACCTCCAGACTTGCCAGCGAAGCGCCCGTTTTTGCGCTGCTGGGATTCCCCTGCAGCATCGCAAAACTATGGAAAGTCCGGAGGTGGTGTTTCCCATGGAGGGGAGCCTCAGGGGAATCCCAGCAGCGCAAAAACGGGCACTTCGCTGGCAACAGAAGTTCGGAGGTGGGGCATCCCAGTGGCGGCGGCTTGGGTTTGTAAGGTGAAAATAGTTTGGAAAAAGAGGCAAAAAAAATCTTAAACCCCAGGTTTGTATCTCGAAAAGTTTATATGACGAGGGGTTTGTAAGACGAGGTAACACTGTATTTCATTATACTTGTCCACACAAATTCTACATTCTTAGGCAATCTTCGCATAACAAACACAGCAGCCTTAGAATACTGTCACTTTAAGCCATCATAGAAGTTTGGTGGCCAAAAATCTTCTGCACCAATTGTCAATCTACAGTACAGACTGCCATAGTACAGGTCTCTTAATGACTGGTTGCTTAGCAACTATTTGATGGTATGGTGGACCCGAAGTTACAGCCACTGCAGCATTTCCCTGGTCCCTTGACCGACCACAGGGATGCTACGGTGCCATCCTGCCTATCTCTCCCCAGTTACCTAGTTCCTCCAGGCAGCAACAAGAAGGGAGGCACTATGCCACACTAATCTCAAATGGTGAACTAGAGTTAAATACATCCCAGCCATGCCTGTACCAGCAACCACATTGCTAATGACATTGTAACCATGGCAAAAATTGTGCTGGAAGAAGAGGGGAAATACTGTTTTAAAATGAAGCAGCTAAAAATGAATTTAAGGTGTCTCACTGTGGGCTCAGCATCAGGAGAACATGGCACACACAAAAATCAGTTATTCTACTGGGACATTCATTTTGCAGTCCGGAAGACGCGTGGATGAATCATAAGAAAGGTTAAGAACAATGAGGAATATATAGATAAATGGCAGAAATGGTGTTCACACAAATCTATTACATTGATTGGATAAAGCCATTTAAGAGCATACACAACTTATTGTTCCTGCATGCTAAGCTTTTAAAAATAAGTGCAAGATTTAGCTTTGCTGAATAGTTTCTGTTCTGTTTTATATCATTAATTTTCTTTATACATGTGGATTCTTGATCTCAATTTGCAATTTTCATATTCACTTTGCACAGCTTACAGCTTTGATATATAACAGGCTGGAATTCACTGTTCCTTGCATGAATGAACTTCTTCTGCACGTAGAAAATACATTAAATTCCAAAGATGGCTTCTTATTAGATAAAAGCAGAGAATCAAAGGCTAATGATTCCTAGTTCTTTGTTTCCTATGTATCTTTTAAAATGCCTTACATATTATTTTGAAAGACTTATCATTCCTGCAGAGCATAATACTGTAATCCGTAATAAGCATCTCCTCCTCCTTTCCTCCACTGTAAAAAAGATGCTAGCCCTGTTTATAATTCACTCTATATCAGTCAATCTACAAGTTTCAAATGGGGAGAAAGGCTTAGGGCTTTGTTTACTAATCATAACTTCAAATAAAGTAATTTCAGTAAGCAAATATTTAATTTAATTTATTAGATTTGTATGCCGCCCCTCTTCGGAGACTTCTAAAAATATAACAAATTAGTAACCAACATCTGAAGTTCACAGAGTGATGAATGTGGAAAATATCAGCAATTGTACACAATATGCAAGGCATACATTCCCAATGAAAAACTGGGAGAAAGATTAACATTTGTCCAATATTTATATGACCCAGAAAACTGTGAAGAAACCAGAATGGGGAATGTGTGTGTGTGTGTATGTGTGTGGTGGCTGGAGTAAATCTGCTTGGGACTTCTAAGTGTCTCTTTGGAATATTCTCCGAGTGTATATTCAGCATATCTTCCCTTTCCTTTAGAAGGGCTGAAGTGAGGTAGAATATACTACTACCAGAAGGCGCCTGAAGCATGCCACATTGAAGCAATAGTGCACAACTACTATGCTGCTCTTCTTCCTTGGCACTTTCCCAGAGTAAAGTCAGAAGGAGGTACGTAAATAAATCTTGGGCACTGTTGTGTGGAGGGATTTAGCACTCTTAGGAAAAACGTTCACCCAGAGCGGGCCAATAGAAATTTTGGCTGTATAGATTCCTATACACACTCCAGTGATTTTATAATTATCCCAAGATTTTTTAGCAATACATTTCAGCACTAAGCTATGTAAGCTTTCTTAAACCAGGTGTTTTATTGCTATTTTCTGTTGTGAATCTCCTCCATAAGATATCTTTATGCTGTTTTCTAAAAAAAAGAATAACCAGCTTGATGTGGTAAATCATGCTCTATTAGGACTCAGCATCTATTATATCGCTAAAGCTTTTTCTTCACTTGATGACCTTTCCCATAAAATGGTTTTATTTTTTGTCCAAAAAGGCAAAAATATAAGTAATCATCATTTAGCAACTACCTCAGACAGCAACTCTTCATAATTATAATGGAAATGAAAAAGTGTCTTTACAGCCATTTCTCACATTTACAACCTTTGCAGAGAAAGGGAAATGCCATCACCCTCTGATAGAAAGCCAGAGCCCCTTCCCAGCCTTGGAGGTCAGAGGCGGTCTTGGGGCTATGCTTGGGGGGCCAGGAGGCAGAAGAGCTTTGGCCCAAATCCAACCGGGATGAAGCGCCCTCCCCAGCCCCCCTTATTTCTTGGTGCAGCCCCCCTTTATCCCTTGGTGGCACCTTCCCACTTCCCGGATAGCCCAGCATGCCTTTTACCCCCTCAGTTGTATCTCTATGCTGCACTCTCCTCTGGTCCTCCTGGGGCAGTTTACCTCACTGATGGCAGCTCCTCCTCCTGGCTGTTCTAGCATCCTGGCAGGAAGCGGCAATGTAAGAACTGCCACCGCCCTAGCCCAATCAGCAAACACTGCCCTGTGCGCTTGAACTGGCCAGGTGCTCCAGACTGCAGATGTGTCTTGGTGCCGTTGGCTGGAGCCATGCAAGAAGCCAGCTCAATCAAGGAGCGAGGAAAGCCCCAACCCGCATGTTCTGGCTGGCAGCTCTGCTTCCCTTACTCTTCCAGATTCTGGTACACAGAGCCATCTCTCTGGGCACGGGAGCTGTGACCTGTTGCTCTTCCGGGTTCCGGCGCACCAACCAGCTCATCTTCATGCACTCAGAAGCATCAGAAACCGAAAGAGGACCTCCTGATGTGCATGAGTGCACTGGGAAGATTATCTTCTGATTTCTGGCACGCACATGTGTACCGGCCAGCTGGTCTTTGCACATCATATGTGCATCAAAAAATGGAAGGCTAGGTGGTCAGCATACATGTGTGTGCCAGAAACGGGAAGATCATCTTCCTAGCACATGCATGCGCATCAGGCAGCTGCTTTTTCAGTTTCTGGTGCTCCGTGCGCATGAAGACCAACTGGCTAGTGCGCCGGAACCCAGAAGAGCAATGGATGACAGCTCTTGTGCCCGGAGAGATGGCTCTGCGTGCCACTTCCATGTGCCATCATAGCTCTAAGTGTTATATATTATTAAATAGCTGTATTGGATCAATATAGTATACTGTAGGATGCCCTGAGGTAAGATTCAGCTTCATTATACAGACAATACAAGCGCAACTATTATTTCCTTGTATTCTTGCAATTAAAAATTCCTTGTAAGGGAATATATCTCTCTATTAATTTTATGTAAAATCACGAAATAATTTTAAATTCAAATTGCTAATATTTCTAATAGGTTGAATATCAAGAATGCAACCATTTTATTGTACTTTTCCAAATTACTTTTAAAGTTTAGTAATATAGTGATCCTGTTCATTTTTTGTATTTCAAGAATTCAAATAAACAGATATTAATATAGTTTTCCAAATATTGTATTGAAACTTGTTGTCTCTCATGAGCTGCTTCTAGTTGCTGAAGGCAGAAAATTTCTAGCTTGTCTTTCTTTTTCTTTTTGAAATGAGGTACTTTCAGACTTTTGGCTCCTGACAAATGCCAAGACAACACCCAGCGATTTCAAGTAGTAGTTAAAGCATAAGGTTAGAAATGGGGCATAAAACCATCTAAACAGCCTTGAGTCCATTATTTTTTCACAGCCCTAGGCAGAAGACAATGGCAAAGACTTCTAAAAACATTGTCAAGAAAACTGAAGGGCATAATTTGCATTACAGTAATTACAGTATTAAACAGTAATTTACAGTATTAAACAACATTCATGTTGTTTAAAAACAGAAATCCTTGCAGGTGACAAGCTGGCAGCTTACAGGTATAATTGGAATGTGGATTTTTTTCCTATTTGAGATAAGGTATTCACTCCCCCCCCCACCCGTTTCCTGTCTCATCAAAGCATGTCTTAAATACTTGAAATTCAAGACATGAGTACTATGTTTAAGTATTCATACTTGAATAGTTAAAAATAAGCCACAAAAGTTTAGCTATGCTGAGTTACTACAGAAGAGAAACCAAGTGTTCCATCACTTCTCCTCATTAATTTACATGCATGAAACTACAAGCATGGAAACCTCATGTATTTGCTTGCAAGTAACTCTTGGTTATTTATATCATAATTTCTCCAAAATAAGACTTAACTGGAAAATAAGCCTCATGTCTCTTTTGGAGCAAAAATTAAAGATCTGCTCTTATTCTCAGGAAACATGGTAGTAACCACTTATTATAAAATAGCTGTAAAGGACAATCTTATATAAAATTAGATTGAAACAATATTTTTAATATAGGCTGCTTGATCCATAGCTATCAGTAGCCATAGTGCACTTTTATTCCTCAAAATTAGCTTATTGGTTTTCCTCTTGTTAATCTAAGATTGTTTTGCATCAATTACACTTGTGAGCAATTGCATTCCCCCAAATATTATTAAGGGGGGGGGGTTGGGGGAAAGGAGAAAGGGAGGGAGAGAAGGAGAACTAAAAGTGGATTTAATATTTTTTTTTAAAAAAGTTATCCTTATGCTATGTCTAAAAGTCAATCTTATTAGTGTGTGGTTATCTTCAATTTATTAAATTTCTGCATTTTAATTAATACATTTTGAAAGCTTAAACAAGGCATTTACTGGCACTTCAATGTTGTGCTAAAGATGCCCAATTGGACCAAATTTGTGTATGATTATTTAAAATGATTAAAAACTCATTCTACAGTATTGAATTATGTTATCAGAAATGAGATTTTTTTAAAAAATGATTCAAATGAATCTTAAACTGATAGATATGCAGATCAATGCTGCCTAGATTTTAAAGGATAAATTTGAGAGGAATAAAAATAATGTACATCGTATTCTAGTCTTGTTTTTCTTAATATTTATTGGTAATTTGAGAGACAATCCACACAATTTTCTTGGCAACAATGTTGGAAGTGGTTTGCCAATGTCTTCTTCCTAGAGATGAGTTACAGTGACTGGTCACTGCTGAAGTCATTCAGCCGGTTTCTGTGCCTAAATCAATAGTAGAGGCTTGCTGGCTTTTAGCCCACAGCTTTTAATGTGGCCCCCAAGAGTCAAGTTTGATTCAAAGGCACAAACAAATGCACACCTTGAGATAATTAAGATACCAGTTTTTTGCAACACAAGTTATAATTCACCTCACTGTCTTGCTGGTATGAAACAATCCAGACAATTAACTGAGCTGCAAGTCTCTTCAGTGGTAAAAGATAGGGACTGGAAAACTGGTAATTGCTCTTTGATAATCAAGCCAGATCTCTAAAAAAGGGATTTTGGTAATCAGGCTTGTTCATACTTATTTTCAAAATGAAGTAAGATTTTTTAAAAAATCAGTGGTTACAATCACGGTTGGTGCGTACAAAATTATAGGGTTGGTGAAACGTCATACCACAATTAAAAACATTGTTCCAATGTTTTGACTTTGGTTTGAAAATATGAAATTGAATTACCTGGAAATGTTTTGATCATTTTGATGTAAGAAAGCTAAAGGTAAAATCTTCTTCAAGACTGACTCTTACAGATTTCATAATGCTCCTATTTTGTTTTCTTGGCAATACTGTAATACAAAATCTGTCACTGCTTTTTGGGCAGATTCCCCCACCCATTTACCACTCACTTCTGCAAATCCCAGATGGTCTCATCCAAATACTAAACTAGATTATATCTCCTTAGCTTTCTAGATGAGCCAAGGTTGGCAAGTACTGCTACCTATTATACTTTGACCTAAGGAGTTTCCTTCATTAAAGGATCCAAAATTTACAACGGTTCTACTCTCATTATCTGTCTTCTTTAGCTGCCTATTTTTGTGTAAAAACTTGCTCCCAAGCAATATTATTCAGCAATGTAAATATTAAAGGTGCATGTTGCCATGTGGAGTTGGACCATATGTAAAGGCAGGTCTAGTCAAGTTTCAAATTAAACCATTTTTGTCTCTCACATAATGCTCCAATTAACCTTTAGAATTTTAAAAAGGAAATCTGATATATTTTCCAAACATTAAGATAATAACTGTAGCAAAGAATACAACAGATGTCACTTTTGAGCCCTGTGTCACATATTGTTTAAAAGGGGACCAAACATTTACATTATTATTTTAGTGCTCACAGTCACTCATGCACTCATCACCTCGAGGCTCGACTACTGTAACGCTCTCTACATGGGGCTACCTTTGAAAAGTGTTCGGAAACTTCAGATCGTGCAGAATGCAGCTGCGAGAGCAATCATGGGCTTCCCTAAGTATGCCCATGTTACACCAACCCTCCACAGTCTGCATTGGTTGCCCATCAGTTTCCGGTCACAATTGAAAGTGTTGGTTATGACCTATAAAGCCCTTCATGGCATTGGACCAGAATATCTCCGGGACTGCCTTCTGCCGCAGGAATCCCAGCGACCAGTTAGGTCCCAAAGAGTTGGCCTTCTCTGGGTCCCGTCGACTAAACAATGTCATCTGGCGGGACCCAGGGAAAGAGCCTTCTCTTTGGCGGCCCTGACCCTCTGGAACCAGCTCCCCCCAGAGATCAGAATTGCCCCCACCCTCCTTGCCTTTCGTAAGCTCCTTAAAACCCACCTCTGTCATCACGCATGGGGGAATTGAGATATTCTTTTCCCCCCAGGCCTATACAATTTATGCATGGTATGTTTGTGTGTATGTTTGGCTTTTAATAAGGGTTTTTAGCTATTTTAAATATTTTAAATACTGTATTAGATTAATTATACGTTGTTTTATTATTGTTGTTAGCTGCCCCGAGTCTACGGAGAGGGGCGGCATACAAATCTAATAAATAAATAAATAAATAAATAAATAAATAAATAAATAAATAAACAAACAAACAAATAAATAAATAATAAATAGTGCTATTGTTTCTGACCTAACACATACTTGACTCATTTTGGCAGATTCTATTAACACACAATATTTCCCATATTATTTTAGTGCACAAATTTGCATTAAATTCAAATTCATGGCATCACATTGACATCACGTTGCCATATGTGACATGTTTTTTTTTCACGGAGCTGGGGTGAGATACGAGTGACGCATCTGGCCTGTGGGCCACCAGTTTGACACCCCTGCTTTAGTATATTATTCCCAAACTGATTTTAATCCTTCCTTTGCTCCTCAAACTGTTGAATCTATCCCACAACTACATGGATGCCTCTGAAAAATAAAAAAGGGAGAAATGGAAAAGCTTTCTAATATGTTACACATGAAAGATACATTATGTAGTTCAAGTAAGATGAACAAGACAAACACCGGATATATGAACTTTCACCTACTACTAGAAGATGAAAAAATTCATCTCACTATGATCTACTTCCTTTCTGAAAGAAAAGTACTGTAATCATGTCTATTGTATTTTCATCCATAAGTAGATGCCTATCCAATTTTTCTCAAGCAGTAGAGATCATAGCCACTTTTTTATATATGCATAAATTTAAGAAACTGTCAACAGCATGTATATGCTATACCAAATGCTCACATTCCCTGTAATACAAATCTAATAAATATAACATATACTATATAACTTCAGCTGTCTCAATTGTCAGTTTCAAAAAATGTACAGATTCAGGTTTTTTTATTTACCAAAGAAATGTATATGTCTGTCCATGGTAACTTCAATTGAAAGTGGAAGAGAGGAAATCATAAAATGCATGGATGCACTAGAAGAAAAGAACAAGGAAGGGAAAGGAATCCAAGACTTTGAATTTCAGATGCCCTATTGAGAAAACTCAGGCCAGAAATGTTTACACGCCTCAGATAAATAGCTGTATTTACAGGGAGACGGTCAGAGAATATAAATAGGCAATTCAAGATGGTGCAGGGAAGAGAAATGAGGTAAAATTAAATATGATGTAGAAAAAAAGTGGTGGGAGATGTGCCTATAAACTATCATCTTGGATTAATTTTGATAGGTGTAAACAAAAGTAATTTGCATATACTTTCATTTTTTCTCTGTACAGTATTTCACAAAACCACTTCCATAATCAGATACACAGGCAACCATTCCCATTCATGCATTTGCTTTTGACAGCAGTAATTTCCTTATGAACTTCAAAAACAAAAAATTATTTTTTCATACACAAAATTGTCATTATGCATCTTTTTGTAAACTCTAAGCAAAAAGTTTGTATCCCACCCACTGAAATACAATAAAGGACTAGTATTAGAAGCAAAAATTAGTTTACTGATTAAAAACCCTTGCTTGTAAGCCAAAAAAACCCCAAACCCCAGTTGAAAATGTTCACAATCCCCAAATGTGGCTTTACATGCATGCATTTTTCTACATATACCGGTATATACTGCTCAAAAAAATAAAGGGAACACTTAAACAGAATATAACTCCAAGTAAATTTCTGTGAAATCAAACTGTCCACTTAGGAAGCAACACTGATTGACAATCAGAAGCAACACTGATTGACAATCAATTTCATTTTGTTGTCAGCACATTCAACTTTGTACAGAATAAAGTATTCAATGAGAATATTTCATTCATTCATATCTAGGATGTGTTATTTGAGTGTGCACTGCTCAAAAAATAATCTTCATATATATATATATATCTAATATATATATCTTCCCATCTTCCTGCTATAAATCCATCAGTATCTCCAAAATTCCACCTGTACTGATACATACAGTATATGCGTATTGAACTTCTTTTAGAGAAACAATCTTGGTAGCATTCAAAATTGAGTGCAGGAGATTAACTCCATAAGCATTTGTGTGTAAAATAATAATAATTTAAAAAAAGATCTCCTGGCAGCAAGTCAAGACCACAGCCCTTTTTATATAGGTTTCCAGTCTTTAGAAACAAAGAGGCAAGGGTCGATACCTATGCCCAGATGAGATACATAGCACCACACAGAATCTCATCAACATCATTTCTGCTCTGCTTTAATTAATCTCGATTAATGACTCTCTTATTTTCACTTGACCCCCTGGACACGACTGCCCCGCAGCAGGTTATATTGTGCCAACTCAAATTAAGCTTATCTAGATATTTTTTTCTCTGTCTCTCCTATCCTAGTCTGCCCACCAACTTCTAATCCCAAAATAGCAAATTAAAATCCCCCAAAGCCATGCCACGAAACGGGGAGGGGGGGGCAGAGAAGGGATAGCGAATCCCACATTTCGGTCCTTTAAACTCCACGGAATGCTGCCAACTGACGAAGAGAGGATGAAAGACACGTGTGGTGAGTTTTTGTTTTAAATATAAAAAGGACCGATTTTATTTTATTTTATATTTTACGGTGTCTCCATTTCCCAAGGAGGAAAAACGGTAGAAAAATTAAGATCCGGCCACGAGAAAGATGCAAAATCTCCCCGGTTTAAAAGCATCCGAAGGGCGAACACGCCCATTTAAAGAGGGTGAATCTGCTTTCCTCTTACGGGAGAGAGAAGGGAACCGTCGCCTTATAATGCCCGCCCCCCCTTCCATAAGCCTCCCCCGCGCCTCACCTCCTGAACTTCTCCTGGAGCCGCCGCATGGGGGGGCCAGTCGACCCGCCCTTATTCGGGCCGGCGGTCGGCACGGGGGGCTCCCGGCAGCTCCTGAGGCAGCGAGGGCCGGAGTCCGGGCCCTCATTGGCTTGTCAGCCCGCGCCCAGGCAGCCGAAGCGCCGCACAGCAGGCCCAAAAGCTGCAGCTAGAGCAGCGACAACGCTGCCGCCGATGATTCTGTCCCACCGGGCAGCCGGCTCCAGCCTCCCCGTTTTCAAGTGGCTCCAGCCCGCCCCCGAAGTGTCAGTCGGAGGCCGGGGGAAACCCCGCCCACCTCCGAAGGGGGTGGAAATGAGGCAACGGCGGCGGTCGCGGCGGAACAATAGGCTGGAGCGCGCTAGGGGAGGCAGGGCGGGAAGGGGGCTCGAGAGGCAAGCAGCCGTCAGGCAAAGCGCGCTCACGGCCTCCCCGACCCCCCCCCCCCCCCCGCCTAGGGAGACCCGCGGATGGCGCGCGGGACTCACGTTTCCCTCGGCGTCGAGTGGAGGGAGGCGATGCGTGGGCGGCGGGAACGACTCATCTTTCCCGTCCCTCCGTGCCCACCTCTTTAGAAAGGGAAGAGTCGCTTCTAGATACGGGGGAGGACGCCGTGGGCCTAGCGGATGGCTTGCCGGAGGGCTTGGCTGCGTGGCGTTGCTCGGGTCCAAAAATCCTAAGGCAGGGGGCTAACGGGCCATCCGTCTGGTCGTCGAAAGAAAGGCGGGCGGTTTAAAGTGTGCTCGCCCGAGGCGCGTCTACTGTTGGCCTCCTTTCTTTTCATAGCAAAACGATTTACTAGCTAGGCAGGGGTAGGGAACGCTAGGGCTTCAAAATCCCCCGTCCCCTTCGCCGGTGCAGGCACTCCGCTGGTCATTCCCAGAGAGAAAGCTGCTTGCCTCTCTCACTCGCTCACTTACTCACTCTCATTCACTCTCCAAAAAAACTCCAAACAAACCCCAAAACCACGAAGGGATATTTTTTCTGAAAGTTAAATGAGTCACCCGTGAAGGAAATGGCCTGCTGCATCTTCTGCACATCTGTTGCTCTGGTCTCATCTGGTTAGGGAAATTTTGCTTTTTCTTTCATTGGTGACTTGCCTGTCCTCCAAAGGTTGTGCTTAGTAATCCCTCTTGCAAAATTCAACTCTTAACCCTGTGAGGTGAGTTGGGCTGAGAGGCATGGCTAGTGCTACATCACCCAGTAGATAGCCCTGCATCAGTATTTTCACAGTTCCAGTTCAATGTAACACTTTTGAGTCTTAAGAGTTTGGCTCAGTGTTTCTATTTGAAATTGACCAAATCAGAGACAAGAAGAATCATTCACTCATATAGAATAGAATAGAATTTTTTATTGGCCAAGTGTGATTGGACACACAATGAAATTGTCTTGCATATGATCTCTGTACATTTTTAAAAAATGTTTATCAAGAATCATGAGGTAGAACATAGAGTACAAATAATCCGGAAACAATATAAATCATAAGGATACAAGCAACAAGTTACAGGCATACAGGCATAAGTGGGAGGAGATGGGTGATAGAAACCATGTAATAGTAGTGCAGACTTAGTGAATAGTTTGACAGTGGTGAGGGAATTTTTTGTTTAGCAGGGTGATGGTGTTTGGGAAAAACTGTTCTTGTGTCTAGTTGTATTGGTGTGCAGGGCTCTAGTGTCGTTTTGAGGGTAGGAGTTGAAACAATTTATGTCCAGAATGTGAGGGGTCAGTAAATATTTTCACGGCCCTCTTTTTGACTTCTTTTGTATACAGATCCTCAATGGAAGGCAGGTTGGCATAATGGTTTTGTCCTAGATTCCTGGCATCTTGTATATGACCATTTTGTATGAATCTGCTTTCTTGCTATTAAAAGAAACAGCTACTGCTTTAGTTGCTGCAGAAATATGCTGTGGTACTCTAATTTCTGAAATTTGTTGTAAATTTTATTTACCATATCTATTTGTTTTAAAATACGAATAACAATCTTTTAAAATATAAATCACAAAAGAACAGCAGTGGATGAAAAACAGCAGACCCATCCTCCCATGCTTTTATGAATGCCAAAAGTACACAAACCTGACAATTTCTTCATCTACTCGTTACCAGGAATCCCAACATACCACATAGCCAGAGAGCCCACAAAAAATAAGAAAAAAAGTGTGGACATCTCACAATAGGGAGCAAATATTCTACCAACCGCTCACTACAGTGCCTCCAGAAAATGAAAAGACCTAAAAGTAAACAAAATTATTCAATGTCACAGCACTCTTTACATCCATAGATCTAGAACTAGCAAAAATAAAATAAAATAATGGTAGCCATATTCACAACATGCCCGACCTAGCCCAATGCACTATTATCAAAATACCTAGAATCAAATTCTGCCTCATAATTTAGGGGGCAAATATACCAACAAATCAGGAACACCCAAAGGGATCAGCACTCTCGGGACTCATTGCAGAGACTATGCAGCATCTAGAAACTGGCACTTCTCCACATACACAGAAAAATATGGATCTGTTATGTAGACAACACCATTGTAATAAAAAAGCAATAACGAGAAGATACATGAAATAATCAACAATATCTTCGAATGAATACAATTTATGAGGGAAGAAGAAAACATACATACTACTCTTCCTACATAGCCTCGTCTGAGCAGGAAATTTTGGCACATTGGAAACTCGATTCTGTTGAAAATCCATATTAGCCGAGTGCTCCATTATCAAAGTAACAACTCCACCTTTCACCAGAGGAGCTATGTAACAACATTATTCAGATGAATATCAATGGTGCAGCAACTAGGAACACCAGAAAAAAGAGACTGCCAACATTTTACGTACCAGAATGCTAATATATAACATCTTCCAATGCAATGATATCCTTTCAACTTTATCAAAAAGTACCTGATCACTGAATCTACTATAACATATCAAAACAAGCTATGAAAAGGATAACAGTACTATATACCAAAAATATCTCAGAAATAACCAACAGACTATATTACATTTTACTCCACATTACAGTGCAAAAACCAACTAAAGCCTATAAAACTTTTAAAGTAAACTACAAGACTAGCGCAGGGGTGTCAAACTCGATTTCATTGAAGGCAACATCAGGATTGTGTTTGACCTCAGACCCCCTACTCGGAGGGGATAGGAGTGACGGGGTGTGTGTGGCCAGATTGACATCACTCGTGTTGGGGGGATCCATTGTCCCCAACAGAGGAAAGCAAGACCAGGGAAAGCACACAACCCTTTTCTTCCAAAGGAGTCTTGCCGTCTGCTGGTGGCCATGTGTTAAGACAGGACTTTGCTCTCTCCTTCCCTCCCTCTCTCCTTTTTCTTTCTCCTTCATTGTTCTTCCTTCCCCTCTTTCCTTCTTTTTCTTTCTTTGCTGTTCCCATCTTTCCTTCTTTCCCCCCCCCTTTCCTTTTCTCCTTTCCTGTACCTTGGAGGCTCACATGCAAAAAGGGAAACTTTTGTTTTGCTTTTAATTTGTTTTGCTAGCCCTCTGCCAGAAAAAGCAGAGCTCAGGAAGGATGCACATGCCCGCCGGATCCCATTTTCAGACTGGATGGCCTCCTGCAGCCCTCCACCAGCAAAAACAGCAAAAAAAAAGAGGGCCTCTGCCCCATTTTTGTTGGCAGAGGCACCCCAGGCCAATCCTTTACTATTTCTAGGGGAAAACTGTAGGCCCAATCTCGTGGGTCGAATCTGGTCCATTGGGCTTGAGTTTGACACCCCTGCTGTAGCCCAAGAAGAAGAAAAAAGGTGTCATCTATAATATAAAGTATGATGACTGTAAAAGCCACTGTGTAGGACAAATAAGCAGAAGACTAGCAAAGTCATCCATAAACACCCAATAGCAATCAAAGACACAATGAAATCTTACTCTGACAACATGTGGGCAGACTCAATCATAGTTTCAGTTGAGAAACAGTATATTAGATCAAGCTAAATGCAAAAAAATCCTAGAGTATTCCTGGATTTTGGGCATTTAGACAAATCAGCCATCTATAGAGACAGAGAAATGAATCAAATTTACACACCATTCAAAAGAGACATCCTCTCCAGCAGCCTACAACCATATAAGCAGGATGTAGACCAGTGATACAATCACGCAGAAAACAATATCTACTAAGGAACTACCAAGGAGGAAACCACACTCCCAACCAGCGCTGGCAGGGCAAGCAACTATTATATATAAACAGGGAGCAAACCCCACACTCACTAGCGCTGCTGATGTTATCTAGTAATGAAACTTCTGAAGGCAAAGAACCAACTTACGCAGCATCAAGGACTCTACAATTCAACCCTGAGCTACATATTTCTCATCTATTGAAAATATGAATATAATTAAAAATAGTTTTGAACATAATTTTGCAAACATAGAGTTAAAAGATTGCCTTCTTAAAAAGAAAAGTAGGAAAAGCATCTAAGAGCAGCTAGAAAATAAAATTTAAAAACCTGCAATACCTGTTTGCAGGAGGTCTGGCCTTGTGAGTTGAAATAATCATGATTTCATTTTTTCAACCTACCTTCTCAACAGAATGAACATGTCTCACTTTTTTTGTTGAAGGTGAACCAATTTGGGAAATGATATAGGAAGTACAATAAATTATAGTGCTTAAAATAAATGTTGACTTGGATCCAAAGGTTTTTTTTCTTAAACAAAAGGAATTTTTGTAACTTTTCTATATATATATTTTCTATCCATTGGTTCTATCAACCAATTTGCTGTTGGGTGATTCTGGTAAGCCTAGAATGCTCTTGTACATGTAGCAACCTTTCCTTTTTGTGTGTGTGTCGTTCTAACAGAAGGACCAAAATGTTTTTGCTTTGCTGTGATGTTAATTGATGACACTTTTTTTTTGAACAAGTGCCCCAACTTTTCTTTCTCTAGATATTTTCAAATATTTCATAAGGAGTAAAAACTAATTCTAACAACATTTAAGATAATCATAACTGCAAGATTATCCATTCTCACATAGATTATCAGCACTAGGAATATATCTACCTGAAAGCTATGTATCAGTTGATGGTTTATTGTATTTTTAAATTTGCTGTGTATCTTTCATGCTAAGTTTAAAATTTGATGCCAAGTGGAATTAAGGGAATAAACCCGAATGCACACAACCAACATTGCAGAGATTTTTATAGTGATCTTTATATAGGTAACTGGCAGTACAGTTAGTTCTCCACTTACATCAGTTCATTTATGAATGTTAGAAATTACAACAGCACGCGATGTATGACTCTTTTTTACACTTACGATTGTTGCAGCATCCCCATGGTCATGGATCAAAATCCAGACATTTGGCAACTGTTTCGTATTTATGAAGCTTTGCATTGCATTGGGATCATGTCATACCTTTTACAACCTTCTAACAACCAGTCAATGGGGAAGTCCAATTTACTTAACAGCCATGTTATTATCTTACAAGTCTATTGATTCACTGTGGCAAGAAACATTAAAAAATGGAACAAAACACACAACTGTCTCACTTAGCAACAGTAATTTTGGGCTCAATTGTGGTTGTAAGTCAAGGACTACCTATACAGTATTTACCTTTAAACTGGACCTTATGTTAAGGTCAAATAGATTTTAGAATGCTTACCCTGTGCCCCATCACACAACACCTATTACACTCACTGGTCAATGGAAAGATTTCTGCTAAGCTTGACCTTGTACAGGCATACACAAGCAACTGCCTGTGCTTCATTCAGGTCACCTTCTCCCTCACTTTTACTCTCTGCATCCACTGGCAACTCCCCTAGCCCAGGTTATCCAGAGGGGCCTGGCTCATCATCCTCAGAATCTGACATGACCTGAGGTGGACAAGGACAAGGAGGTTCACAACAGCTATATTTATGTACTTTTAAAAATGTGGCTTTGTGTTTTTATATAGGTTTTAATTGTAGTTAATTGCCCACGGTACATTTTGAGCCTAAGGACAGGAAAATAACCAGTGTTTTAAAACAACTTTATATAGGGATGGAGGGAGAAGATTAAAAGCCAGCTTCATAAAGAATTGCAGCATGCTGTTCCCATCATGATTTCCCCTGAAATACAGTATCTAATCATGTGGGAAATCTTGACATAGAAAAAATACAAGGTAAAAATAAAAAATCAATTATTCAGCAGTATCAAAGGTTTACCTGCCAGGATTTTTTTTCCTAACATATCTGAGTCACTCTGAATTAGGTATGTATGTGTCCTTAAAAAAGGGGATATACTTGGAGGCAGATTTATATAAAAACAGGGTCAGAGGTGAGGATGTAGCAGTTCCTTCAATAGCTAACTTTTCAGCCTTCACTTTGTGTAGTTAATACAAAGTCATCTGCATATATTGCTTGAGCCTGGTGAAAGGAAGATCAAGGATGAAAGACAAGAAGAAAAGAGACATTCCTATATGATAAGCCAAAGCTGCACAGCAATTCTGGCGGGACCCAGGGGAAGAGCCTTCTCTTTGGCGGCTCCGACCCTCTGGAACCAGCTCCCCCCTGAGATTAGGATTGCCCCCACCCCCCTTGCCTTTCGTAAACTCCTTAAAACCTACCTCTGCCGTCAGGCATGGGGGAACTGAAACATCTCCCCCTGCCCATGTTGTTTTGGTGTTAGATTGATTGTGTGCTTGTTTTTTAATATTCTGGGGTTGTTTTTAATGAATTTTTTAGCTTAAATTGTAATTGGATTGGTGGGTATTGGATTTGTTATTATGTATTGTTTTTACCTTGTTGTGAGCCGCCCCGAGTTTGCGGAGAGGGGCGGCATATAAATCCAATAAATCTAATCTAATCTAATTCTAAATGAGTTAAGTACTAGGAGTAACCAAGCTCCCATAGGAAGCCGTGTGACAGCAGTAGATATATACACATTTCACACAAAAGCTTCAGTGCGGCGGTGCATTCCCAGTTCCCACAATCATTTCATCACGGCAGGACTGTGTGTCATCACACAAACAGAGATATTTCTCAAATGAAAACAAAACATTTTCAAGTCTGGCACTGAACAAGAAGAGAAGAGATAACAGAAGAACTTTGTAACAGCAATCAGCTTGAGTGCTTATTTGAATGCTGGTCCAGATGTTGCATACAAAGGCTAACCGTGTTCCCAAGAATACTCACTTTTCCCCTTTGTCTGTGTTCTCACATAGATCCTCAGTAGCCCAGATTCTCCTTCTTCCGTCAGAGGAGCAGTCAACCATCTCACCGGACAAAAGAGCAAGGTGGTGGTAGGGCAAGGTCCTTCCCAATCAATAGCAACACAGTCAGTTAGGAATCGTTGCCTTCTCCTGCCTGCAGTAGGCTGATAGATCTGGTTTAGTCCTCTTGAAAAAGAAGAGTGAAAAGAAAACATGTACACTGGCAGGCTTAAGAACTAGTTCACCAACGGTAACAGTATGAAGCAAGACATGAGTAACAACCACGTGACTGTTCTGGTAGGTAATTATCTCTGAAAAGAAAGGTTGGAGCATTTTTAAAAGAACTTTGCTTTACAAATTGTGTTAGAAGTGTCCTGAGGAGCAAAGGTGATTGCTGATTGATCTCCCCCCCTCTACATAACATTAAATCTTTAAACTCAACCACAAATTCATCAGTTTATTAGCTTAGCAAAATAGTGTCTCCATCTCTGATTTAGTGCAACATTTCTTAGGGTGTAGATCCAACAACTCCTGGGTGTTCTTAAGACACCCTTAGATTAATTACTAGCCTATATTAGAAACATAGAAACATAGAAGACTGACGGCAGAAAAAGACCTCATGGTCCATCTAGTCTGCCCATATACTGTATTTTTTCCCTGTATTTTATGTTACAATGGATATATGTTTATCCCAGGCATGTTTAAATTCAGTTACTGTGGATTTACCAACCACGTCTGCTGGAAGTTTGTTCCAAGGATCTACTACTCTTTCAGTAAAATAATATTTTCTCGTGTTGCCTTTGATCTTTCCCCCAATTAACTTCGGATTGTGTCCCCTTGTTCTTGTGTTCACTTTCCTATTTTCCTTTCCTATATTGAATATATATCACATGTTTTTGCTGAATTTTTAAAATTAAGGGAGACTCGGATAGCACTATTTCGGCCTTGATCCAACAGAATACTGTATATATATTCTATCAAACAATTGCGAGAAGCAGGAGTAGCAATGAAGGCATCAATTCTTTTTTTTTTACATGATAAATTTCAATATAGATAACCGACAGAAAAACTCCTTTTGTGGTTATTTCATAATTTTTAAAAGTAGGAAGTGCTCCTGAGAAGAAGAAAAGTTTAAGAAACATTGTATTCGTGCATGTGGAGTATGCATATATATATATTTATTTTACAGTATGTCAATATTGCCCCAGTAGAATTCTGGCGGTGAACAAAAACAAACAAATGCTTAAAACACAAACCCATAATTAAAACAATAAAAAGATAATCTAGCCAGTAACACATGGCTGCAAGAGCAGAACTATAAATTAGACTCTAAAACCACTGGTTGCTTTTAGTTCCCTTCTGAATTTTAAAAGGGAAGGTTACCACGGGAGGTTTGCTGGGGGTTTGCAGGGGATCAGAAGAACCTCTAGCTAAGATTCTGTGCAGTTTTGAGATCCCCCAAATCCCACTTCTGGTTGGCCTTGCCCACCCTGCCCAAGGAGTCCCCATGTGGCTTGTTTTGGATTCAGGCTGCGGGCGGAGATTTGTGGAGTGTAAAAACAGGCCTACCAGAAGTTCGGGGAGGCTAGAAACAGGCCTGTTTCCAGACCCCAGAGAGCCTCCAGATATTGGGGAGGCTGTTTTTGTTCTCCTGGAGACTCAAAGAAAGCCTCCAGAGCCCAGGGATGACAAAAATGCCCCCTCTCCCCTGCTGTGGTGCAGGAGGCCGACTAGGCCATGCCTACCATGGCCATGCCCACCCAGCAACTGGGCAGAGAACCCCTTGCTAAAATTTTTGAAGCCCACTTCTGGAGGTTACCATTATACTGAGAGGAGGGCAGAATGTTGCCTAAGGCCCCAGAGCCCCAGAGAAGACAAATGTTCTGGTCCATTTGTCTTGACTCATAGGATGGGGTGGCGGTGGCGCAGCAGGTAGAGTGCTGTACTGCAGGCCACTGAAGCTGACTTGTAGATCTGAAGGTCAGCAGTTCAAATCTCATCACCGGCTCAAGGTTGACTCAGCCTTCCATCCTTCCTAGGTGGGTAAAATGAGGACCCGGATTGTGGGGGCAAGTGCTATTGCTAACATGTTATAAGCCGCCCTGAGTCTAAGGAGAAGGGCGGCATAAAAATCAAATAAATAAATGAATGAATGAATGAATGAATGAATGGGGGCATATGCAGCAAAAGGCAGTTTGGTCTAGAGCAGGGGACTCAAACTTGATCCCATCGCAGGCCGTATCAGGATTTTGTTTGCTCTTGGGGGCCAGGGTGAGCATGGCCTGGTCGTCATGGCTGACTGGGTGGGTGGTGGTGGTGAGATGTGCCAGGGCCAGGGCAGCATGGGCTAGTCCCTTGTCATCTCTGAGATGGCCCTCTGGGACAACTCTGGGCCTATCATGGTCTGGATTCAGCCTGTGGGCCACTTGTTTGACACCTCTGATCTAGAGGTTAGGGCACCATGTTAGAAACCAGGAGACTGTGAGTTCAGGTATGAAAACTGGCAGGATGGCTTTGGGCTAATCATGCTCTCTTAGCTCAACTCACCTGACAGGGTTGTAGTTATGAGGAAAATGGGAAGAAGACAAAATATTAGGCATCTTCACTGCCTTGAATTACTTATACAGTGGTGCCTCGGTTCTCAACCACAATTCGTTCCAGAAGTGTGGTCGAGAACCGATTTGGTCAAGTACTGAATTTATTTATCCCATAGGAAATAATGGAAATGGATTTAATTGGTTCCCAGCCCCTGTTAACTCGCTGGGAACCAATTAAATCTATTTTCTTTATTTCCTATGGGATAAATAAATTTCGTACTCCAAGCTGCAGGAAGGATGGGGGTGGCCGCAATCCCGGCAGCTTTGGGGGGCTCTTTTCCTCAATGCTTCATATTATTTACCTGTAAGCAGCTGCAAAAACTTTCTCCTTCCCGGCGGCAACGGTGGCGGCTTCCCTTCGAGGAGCAACAGCGCCGGGAATGTCACGTAATGAAGGGAAGCTGCTGGAGCGGCGGCAACTGCTGAGATGGCTCTGGCGGCTTCCCTTCATCACTTGACGTTCCCGACGCTGTTGCTACTTGAAGGGAAGCCGCCGCCATTGCCGCTGCCGGGAAGGAGAAAGTTTTTGCAGCTGCTTACAGGTAATAAGAGGAAGCAATGAGGAAAGGAGCCCCCCAAAGCTGCCGGGATTGCAGCCGCCCCCACCCTTCCTGCAGCTTGGAGCTCTTATAGAGCTCCTCAGCCCCCTGAAGCTGCTGGGATTGCAGCAGCCCCCGGTTGTAACATTTCGGATAATGAACAAAATTTTCTGTGGCTGTTCGGTATCCAAATTTTTGTTCAGATACTGAAGCAAATTTTTGCCGAAAATTTTCTTCGTTATCCGAAATGTACGAGAACCAAAGCATTCGAGTACCGAGGTACCACTGTACTTCCAAACATTCATTTAGTGACTGTTCAAAGTTATAACAAAAGTGACTTAGGATCGTTTTTCATGTAGCCCTTGCAACATCTGCATGTTTATGTGATCAAAATCCAGACACTTGGCAATTGGTTTGTATTTATGATGCTTGCAGTATCCTGGGGTCAGTGATGGGCTCCTACGGGAATGGTCAGGAACGCAGTTCTGGTAGCAAAATTTGGAGCTCCAACCCAGAGCACCCAATTTGCTCGGAAAGATGTTGAAAGAAAATGCATAAGCCACGCCCACAGTGTGGTAGTAAAAATTTTGGTAGCCCATCACTGCCTCGGGTCAGGTTATCCTCCTTTGTGACCTTGTGACAAGCAAAGTCAATGGGGAAGCCACATTAACAAAACCATTGTGTTGCTAACTTAACAACTGCAGTGATTCATTGAAAGAAGTATGGCAAGAAAAGTTGTAAATGTTGCAAAACTCACTTAATGACTGTCTCGCTTAGCAACAGAAATGTTGAGGATTAGCTGTATTTATTTTCAGTAGGTAAGGTTATGAGATCAAATATGCCTTCCTTTGAAAGCCCGCTTGGGGCTTTATCACTGAGTCAAACAGAATTACATGTGCTTGTCATAGATTTGCACAGGTTTGACTAGAGGTAAAACCTTAGGCGCCTTACCGGGAGTAGCAAAGTGATATAGATCCCCACTGGGCACAGAAGTTGTTTTTCATACATGTTTTACTTCCTGTTCTATTATTCGTGAATAGTCTTGAATTTCAAATAGCATGGTGATACCACCAGGGAGGGGGAGGTGACTGTAATTTTAGATATTAAGATTTGTTGCTGGGAAAGGCAGCTCTGTCGAAATGTTCAGTCAAATAATAAAGCTTTAAAATATGCTTGCTTTTTTTAAAAAACAACAACAACAACATGTTTGCCATGTGAAGGCGTGCTTTCTTTTTTTAAAAAAAATGATCTTTATTGAGTAATTTTAAAAGCAATAAATATACACACAATATACATATATACAAGTCAAACATACATTAAACTCCACATAACAATGGCATACAAAACCTCACAAATAACATATATCACTAATAATATCATTTTGCAGTGTTACGTATTGCTATACCTTCTATATTCCTATATCACTATTTCATTAATGTATTCATAATCACGTTTTTTTAAATTTTAACCATGGGTTAAAATACGTTGAAGGCATGCTTTCAGTCTCCTGATTAAGTCATCAATTTTGTAACAACTTGGGAGAACTTTCCTAAGGCTTGGTGCCAAATAGAGAACTCATTTGTATTTTCATTTCTCTTCAGAATGCCTTCAGGTTTTTACCCAAGCAGATCCTGGCCTCTTCCTTTCCACTTCATCTTATGTTTTAACCCTGAGAACTCCAGGAAATCCTTTGGAACCTCACCCAGCTTTTATGTGCTTCTTTGCAATGCAAATTTTCCTAACCCAGATGTTGATATGCAAATACCTGCAAAGCTATTGCCTTGCAGCTCTCCCTCCTGCCACCACTGCTGTCTCCTCTGGTAAGACAGATACTAGCCATTTATTTCATAAGTTATAGTCTCAGATGGTAACAACCTTTAAAACAGGATTTCAACCCGCTGCTCTAGACAGCTAGCAATACGGCCCACAAGATTGTAAACATTTAACATTAGAATGTGATGGATATACCTTAATTATATTATGTATTTTATTTGTAGCTGAAGACAATTCCTCTTCAATCAATGTGATTCAGGCAAGCTTGACACGCCTCACACAGGCAGTCTTGTGGAGGGCTGGTAACACAACCTGGGAAAACCCAAGAAAATTACCAGCTTACTCCGGAATGTTGAAAATACAGTGTAGATAGTCTTTATTTATTTATTATTTATTATTTATTGATTTGATTTGTATGCCGCCCCTCTCCGCAGACTTGGGGCTGCTAACAGCAATAATAAAACAGCATATAATAATAATCCAATACAAAAAACAGTTAAAAAACCCATTATTATAAAAACCAAACATACATACAGACATACCATGCATAACATTGTAAAGGCCTAGGGGGAAAGAGTATCTCAATTCCCCCATGCCTGGCGGCAGAGGTGGATTTTAAGCAGCTTACGAAAGGCAAGGAGGGTGAGGGCAATTCTAATCTCTGGGGGGAGTTGGTTCCAGAGGGCCGGGGCCGCCACAGAGAAGGTTCTTCCCCTTAATGGCTCTTCCCCTTAATGGCTTAATGGCTGGTCACTTAGCACCTGTTCAAAATTATGACAGAACCACAAGTGGGGGGTTGTTGCCAGTTCAGACTGAACTGGTGGTGGAAATTTACTCTTGTTCACAGAACCATCAGCAATGGCTAGTTTGCTACGCCTCTGAACTGGTCCTCTGGTCATTGCTCGTCAAAACCAGCTGGCAAAGGCTTCTGTGCATATACAGAGGGTCATTTCCCCAATGTGACATAGTGCAAAACGCACACTTCCGATGTGATGCAAACTGGTAGGGAAGGTAAGTGGAACCCACCCCTGAGATCCACCCCTACAGCTCCTTACAATTCCATTTCAAAGTTACAGCAACTGCAGCCACCTATGGCCATTTGCCCTTGTGACTGTTTGCAGTGGTGTTGCAGCACCCCTCTCCCCCAATCCACCCTGCTATCACTGTCTGAGTGGGTGGACCAATGGTGTGGGGGAGATCCTTGGGAGACCTGGAGTAGGCAGGCCTGGGCCTGTACTAGGCCTCTCTGGGACTCTCCCACACCATGCTCCACCTAGCAAACTGCAATGAGCGGTGGTGGCACAGTGGTTAGAATGCAGTATTGCAGACTAACTGTGCTTACTGCCAGCAGTTCGATCCTGACCAAGGTCGAGTCAGCCTTCCACCTTTCTGAGATCGCTAAAATGAGGACCCAGGTTGTTGGGGGCAATATACTGACTATGTAAAGTTTCAAGTTTCAAGTTTTATTGGATTTATATGCCGCCCCTCTCCGAAAACTTGGGGCAGCTAACAGCAATCATAGATAGTATACAATAATAATCCAATACTAAAAGTGAATTAAAAACCCCTTAATATACAAAACCAAACATACATACAAACATACCATGCATACAATTGTAACGGCCTAGGGGGAGAAGAAATCTTAATTCCCCCATGCCTGGCGGCAGAGGTGGGTTTTAAGTAGCTTACAGAAGGCAAGGAGGGTGGGGGCAATTCTAATCTCTGGGGGGAATTGGTTCCAGAGGGCCAGGGCCGCTACAGAGAAGGCTCTTCCCCTGGGTCCCGCCAAGCGGCATTGTTTAGTTGACGGGACCCAGAGAAGACCTACTCTGTAGGACCTAACTGGCCGCTGGGATTCGTGCGGCAGAAGGCGGTCCCTGAGGTAATCTGGTCCGGTGCCATGAAGGGCTTTATAGGTGATGACCAACACTTTGAATTGTGACCGGAAACTGATCGGCAACCAATGCAGACTGCGGAGTGTTGGTGTAACATGGGCATATTTGGGAAAGCCCATGATTGCTCTCGCAGCTGCATTTTGCACGATCTGAAGTTTCCGAACTGCTTAGAGAGGGCTGAAAAGCACAGTGAAGTAGTTCATATGCCTAAGTGCTAGTGCTCTTGCTAATGACTTCATCAGGGAGAGCAAAGAGTGGGAGTCAATAAGCAAGGCCGTCTTGCTTAAGGGCCATCACCAGTTGCGGCTGTAATGGGCAGACTCCATTTGAGGACTGCCTGTATGTCCTGGGAGACGGCATTACCAAGACATGTCTCTACTGTTATAGAGACAGCTAAGAGAAGAACATGTGTAGTCAGAAGCTGATGATGACTTGAGGGCTTTTAAAAACAATAGTAAATATAGATAGCATGACTTTCTTATTACTCACAGCTATTACTTTAATTCTTATTCTGACTTCAAACTATTTGTTTATGCTTGCTGCCAACATTTTTTACTTTAAGGACTGGCTGGTTTAAAGAGATCTGAAAGAGAGTCGAGGTTATCCATGTGGGCAACAACTACAGTACCTATTGAACCTGGGAAATGAGGAACAGTTTTTCCAAAACCGGGAGAATTTGAATTGGATTGTTGCAATTGCAGAACTGAAGAGGAGGCAGTGAGGCAGCAGCAGAAGTGGGGATCTAGTAATGGAAGAGGAAATTGTGTTAAAAATTGGTAGGTGCTGGGACTGACAGTAGTCCATATTCAGTTAGTTGTTGTATTTCCAGACACTGTCTGCAAACTTCATGAGTCTATTATAAATAAGACATATTAACTAGGTTCTAACTTACTCCATCGCTGGTTTGCTTCCTCCCTTACTGCGTGGGTGCGCACGCATGCACAGTGCTGAAAACCAAGCTTCTGAGCATGCACAGAAGCAAAAACAGCTTCTGCACATGCACAGAAGCAAAAAACAAGATGGTGGCAAAAAACAAGATGGTGGCAAAAAACAAGATGGTGGCAAAAAACAAGATGGTGGCAAAAAACAAGATGGTGGCAAAAAACAAGATGGTGGCAAAAAACAAGATGGTGGCAAAAAACAAGATGGTGAGAGAGCCAATTCGGAAGCATTTGTCAACTGTGATTGCTCCCGTTTAGCGACAGGGCAAAATTCCTGCTACTGGTTCTATAGAACTGGTCTGAACTGGGAGCAACCCACCTCTGATATTAACATTCAAGTCACTGCTAGAGGCAAATAAAAACCAACGCAAATGGTGAGTCAGTTCCTAGATGTTTATACACCTCTTTTTTTGGCATAGATTTTGTTCTTTGGTGTACGTAGATGGCCCTCTTCAATCACACCATGTCCCTCTTCTTGAGTTCCTTTTTATATCCTTAATGCACTTTCATGAATTACAGCCTTGCTGAAAGATGGAGACAATTAAAAGTTTAGAGGACACAGCAAATAAGAAGCTACATCATTTGTACCTAGCCATGGAACAAACATCTCTTCTTTTTGTTTTGTTTCCATGATATCACCTTCATTCTGATTCCACAAGTCCATATTAAATCATCCCAAGTTCGTTCTTATTTCATTTATTTATCTATCTATCTATCTATCTATCTATCTATCTATCTATCTATCTATCTATCTATCTATCTATCTATCTATCTATCTATCTATTAGATTTGTATGCCGCCCCTCTCCGTAGACTCGGGGCGGCTCACAGCAATAATAAACAATATATAACAAATCTAATAATTTAAAAGAAACACTAAAAACCCCATTATTAAAAGCAAACATACATACAAGCATACCATACAAAACTGTATAGGCCCGGGGGAGATGTTTCAATTCCCCCATGCCTGACGGCAAATGTGGGTTTTAAGGAGTTTACGAAAGGCGAGGAGGGTGGGGGCAGTTCTAATCTCTGGGGGGAGCTGGTTCCAGAGGGTCGGGGCCGCCACAGAGAAGGCTCTTTCCCTGGGTCCTGCCAAACGACATTGTTTTATTTGTTTGTTTGTTTGAATTTGAATGTGTATGCTGCCCAACTCCTGAGGGATGGCTCATAACCAAAAGAAGTAAAACATACAATGTTATATTAAAATCCCTTTTAAAACAATCTAAAACAATTTAAAACCAAGTAATAGAATAGGATAGAATTTTTTATTGGCCAAGTGGGATTGGACACACAAGGAATTTGTCTTTGGTGCATATGCTCTCAGGAGGCTGCCCATGCTGAAAAACCTCCTATGTTCCCTTTTCACTGGCAGAGGGCTATCAAAACAAACTGAAAACAAAACAAAAAAAGGAGAAATGTTTCCCCTTTGAGCATGCAAGAAGGGACAGGAAAGTAGAAAGGGAAAGAGGAAAAACAAAGAAAATGAATGGAAATTGGGAAGAGAGTAAGGAAGGAAAAATAAGGAAAGAGGCGAAGGAAAAAGAAAGAATGAAGAGGGTAGGAAAAAGAAAAGGGAAGGAAGGAAGGAAAGATGGAAGGAAGGAAGGAAGATTGGTTATAATGAGAGTGAGTGGAGGTCCCAGGGAAGTCCTACCTCAGCAATTGGCCATCACAGGTGCCTCTGACATGAATCCCATGTCACACCCACCATGGCCACACCTCCGGCCATGCCCCAACCCCCAACTTTCCCCAACCCTTCGAGGTCAAGCACAACCCTGATGCGGCCCTTAATGAAATCAAGTTTGACCCCCCCTGGTCTGATGAAAAAACTGTTCCAGCCTGGGTGTCAGGTGTAAGGAACCAGACAACTCTGTCAATAAGCCAAAGCAGTTTTAAAAAAAAACAACTGTTGATCATCTATTTACAAGAATCTCGTCAGACTGGTTGCATTACCTTAAGAACCAGTAGATAGGAGCTTTACTAGTGTGGTCTATGTCACTTCCTCCCATGGAGCAATTCTATGCTGGCTCTCCTCTCTACTGGCCCCTCTCACTTAGCCGGGAAATTCCACCACATCAGGCTCTGCTGGCTTCATCAGACTTGTGTAAGGTCACTCAAGCTGGCAGTGCCGGCTTTTGCTCAAGGCTGAAATATGTTAACAGGGAAGTAATGGGTCTAACCCTAGTGTTTTAATAGCAATAGCATTAGCATTCAGATTTATTTATTTATTTATTTATTTATTTATTTATTTATTTATTTATTTATTTATTTATTTCCTTCCTTCCTTCCTTCCTTCCTTATTTATTTACTTACTTACTTACTTACTTACTTACTTACTTACTTACTTACTTACTTACTTATTTATTGGATTTGTATGCCGCCCCTCTCCGCAGACCACAGTGCTTTAGAGCTGGTGAAGGGCTACCAAATTTTTTACTACCACACTGTGGGCGTGGCTTATGCAGGACGCCCTGCATTTTCTTTCAGTGCAAATTGGGTGCATTTTTCTATCCCTGCATTTTCTTTCAGTGCATCTTTCAGTGCAAATTGGGTGTTCTTGGCTGGAGCTCCATTTTTGCTACCTCACTGTATTCCCCGCATCTGGGCAGTAGCCCACCCCTGTTTACAGTCCTGTCTAACTTTACAGAGAATAAGCATATTGCCCCCAGCAATCTGGATACTCATTTTACCGACCTTGGAAGGATGGAAGGTCAAGTCAACATTGAGCTGATGGTGAGATTCAATCTGCCAAACTGCTGGCAGCCGGTGATCAGCAGAAATAGCTTGCAGTACTGAACTCTAACCACTGCACCACCGAGGCTCTTAAGCAGTGAAGGGCTGCCAAAATTCTTACTACCACACTGTGGGCCTGGCTTATGCAGGACGCCCTGCATTTTCTTTCAACATCTTTCAGTGCAAATTGGGTGCTCTGGGGTGGTGCTCCATTTTCGCTACCCCACTGCGTTACCCCACGTCCGGGCAGTAGCCCACCTCTGCTCTTAAGCCCAACACAGAGAAATTTACAAGTCAGGATTGGCAAACTGACTAAGATGGTCAGTACTCCTGGAGATTGCATTTCACCCTCAATCCCCCTTTTCCCCCTTTCTTCGTCCAACGAGATGGAGGAGAAAGATCATATGATGCAAGCTAGAGACACCCAGCCGAGTTCTGGTGTTAATGGCATCCTATTCCTGCTGAAATGACATGGTCATCTAATGTTTGCCCTGCTGGTCAATGTCCTATCAAAAAGGGAGGGTGATATGAACAGATAATTAAAGTAATACTTTGCCCAACATAATCAACATAATTGGGCCAGGGCCAATCAGAGGTGGTATTTACCGGTTCTCCGAACTACTCAAAATTTCCCCTAGTGACTCTCAAGAACTGGTCAGAACCTGCTGAAACTCACCTCTGATCCATCCTTTTTTGTAAGACCTCTAGCAAACAGGCTATTCAGTTCTGGTCACCACACTTCAAAAGAGACATTGAAACTCTGGAGAAGGTGCAAAAAAGAGCAACCAAGATGATTAAGGGATTGGAAACCAAGACTTACGAAGAGAGACTGAGGGAACTGGGCATGGATAGCCTAGAGAAAAGGAGGGCCAGAGGGGACACGATAGCAGTCTAGTATACGAGGGGATGTCACAGAGAGGAGGGGATCACTTTATTCTTCAGAGCACCAGACGGCCAGACAAGGAACAACGGCTGGAAGTTGACCAAGGAGAGATTCAACATGGAGATAAGGAGGAACTTCCTGACGGTCAGAGTGATCAACCAATGGAACAACCTACCAGCGGACGTTGTGAACTCCAACACTCTGGACATTTTTAAGAGAAGATTGAACTGCCACTTGACTGGTGTACTATAGCGTTCCTACTTGGGCAGGGAGTTGAATTCGATGGCCTTCATGGTCCCTTTCAACTCTAACAATCAATCAATCAAGATTTCAGCATATCATGTAGCAGTCTGTTCCACTGGCTGACATCTAACACAGGAAGTTCCTCCTGGAGGTAGAGGAAAGGGAATACGCATTAGGAGAGGACTTTATGGTGCTTATTCCACTTTCCTTAATTATGGGGACTGCAGTGGCCAGTAACGGATTCTCTTTGATATGTCTGGCTTTGTTCTGCCCCATGGAACAATCTCGGTCCCACTCACCATTACAAGTTCTTTGCTGTCAACATGGATTACAGCAAGTTGCAAAATGACTGTCCCAATTTCTAAAACAAGGTGGTTTTTTGTGACCATCTTCACAGAAGTTGTCCAATGAAAGTCTTCCGGAAGCTGACCTCATAACCCTGTGCATGCGTCACAATCCAAGAAATAAAATTTTTGTATAGATTGCCTTGAAAAATAATTCAGGTAATTCAACATTACAATAATGTTGTAATTTTAATGCATGCTTAAAATTAATAAACCACCACGTGAAAAAAATTTAATAATTGTTTTCATAAATTTTAATACATTTTAATTTTAAATGATGTTTAGCCTGAATCTACTTCCTTGTAGTTTTAACCCAACAGTTTTATCCTTGTATTCTTTGAGGCAATAGAAAATAAGATGACTCGTCCTTCTGAGTGACAAGCCTTCATCTCTTCCCAGAGCCCTGAGCTCAACCAAGAGAATCAGCTCTGTCAATATTTTAAAGCTGTAGGCTGCACCATCCAAATCTTTTGATGTGTCTGATGAAGGCTGATTCATCTTTTGATCCAGCTGTATATTGACAAAATATTTCATTTAAAAAGGCTTTCATGGTAAGGGTCATTAATAAAAATATAAAAGTAGTAACGAAACTGACCTCTGAACTAAGAAGATTCGATTCGGATCTCATTGTTGCTGTTACAGTAATCCCTCACTACTTCACGGTTTATCTTTCACGGATTCGCTATTTCATGGGTTTTCAAAGGGGGCTTAAATCCATTAAATCCATTAAAAATTTTAAATCCATTATAAATTCATAAAATTCTTCTACAGAAGTACTGTACACTATTAAAGAAACTGGTAGGGTATCACATGTAGTTCCAGCTGAGAAATATTATAGAATGAGTGTTTAATGCAAAGGGTGGGTTTTAAAAGTCCAAATACTCGTTAAATACATAAAAAAATATATTTCCTCTATTTCACAGAAATTTGTTTTTCACGGGTGGTCTTGGAATGCATCCCCCACGAAAAATGAGGGATTACTATATACGGAATCTACTAGGAGGGGTGTTGGCAGCTTACTTCATCTAGAGAATGAATGGAAAAAGTCATATGGGCAAAGAGAACTTGATTTACAAATGTTCTTGAGTTTGCAGAGGCCCATTTTGTTTGAATTTAGGATGATCTAATTAGTACTCTAGAGCAGGGGTAACAAACCTGATCACATCACGGACTGTATTGTAATGTATCGAGCTGTATTGTGACATATCGGGGTTTTTTTTGCCTTTGCAGAACTAGGCAGGGCATAGTCTGCACAGGCTCGGGCATTGCCTGCCTGTTGGGATTTGTGCTTTTAGGGATCACGAAAGATCCTCCCTTTCCCTTTGTTGTAGAGATTTTTAGTGATTGGGGGGGGGGGGGGGATGTGCCATCAAGTTAGTGTTAATCCCTAGCAATCACCTGGGTGTCCAATTCATGGAGTCATGTTGCCATCATGATGTTTTTCCCATTTGTGAAGCTGGGGTGATCTGTGGTCTGTGATACATGCAGCTTGTAGGCCACCAGTTTGACATCCTTGAGTCCTAGATAGCCCCTTTCCAGGATGATCTGTCCTTCTAATTGTTCCTTCAGCTCTATGGAGATTCTCAGTCATTCAGGTCACAGCTCTCCCATGGTCATAGTTCCCTCTAAGCTGAGCAGTGAGCAATCGCTCACTTAAAAATCATCATCAACTCAGAGTTTTCCAAACCTGCCCAGAAGCGAGAGGGAAAGAGTGAGAGGGAAGGAGAGAGAGAGGAAGAGAGGAAGAGAGAGAAACAGATAGAAAAAAGAGAGGAAGGAAAAGAGAAAGAAAAAGAATGGGAGTAAGGAAGAGAGAAAGAAAATCAAAATCTAGTTTGAAACTAGCTCAACTATTTAAGTGGCATTTTGATATTGATAGAGTTGCCCTATTATGAGCTCACTGTTATAGACACACAGTATTAATTAATTAATTAATTAATTAATTAATTATTTCTGTGCCACCCACCGCTCAGACACTATACTTTTCCGCCCACCCCCCAAAAAAATTAGAGGGAACACTGCCCATGGTTGTTTCAAAAGGCAAATGGACTTTGTTTTTCTTTGAAGACATTGCACTTCTCATCCAAGCAACTTCTTCAGTTCTGGCTGAATGGTGGAGAATGGAAGGATTTATATTTTTTGCAGTCATCTGGTCAATAGCCCTCCTTCTGGGAGTCATTGAGGCTACTTGGAAGTTCATGTGTGCCCTCGGGGTTACCTGAATAGTACAAATAGGTGTGGAACCTTCTTGGAACTGTTGAAAGGAGATAAGTGGTGTCATGTTCCTTCAAGTCTTGCAATAGGACACTCATCATTGCTATAATCGGCTCCATCTACCTTGCTGTTGGATGTGCTGTTTTGGTCTTTCTTTTTAAATTTTATTGTATTTATTGTTTTCCTGTTTTAATCTTTTAATAATAGACTTCCACAGAGAGCAAGATCTTCACGCAATGTATCCAAAACATGATCATTTGAATTTGGTAATTTATAGCTGTGGATTGGTTTGTTCTATGCCCGGGTATTTGTTTTCTTATCTATCCATGATACTCTCTGGAGTTTTCTCCAACACCAAAGCTCAGAAGCATTAATGCTCTTTCCATCCTGCTTTTTCCAAATTTCACTACCATATAGTGTTACAAGAAAAGCCATTTCCTGTGATTTTTGTAGGTGTAAACATATTTCGACATTTGAATATATTTTCCACGGCCTTCATTTGCCATTTATGAAGTTCTAGCCTAAGATACAGTTCTTGACTGCTGGTTCTTTTACGTTGCTAGTGATGGCAAAAGGCATTTGCTGTCTATGACCTCAATATCTTCATTGTGAATTCTATGGCTGGAAGCTGTATCTATTATTATTTTCTTGGTTTCCTTTATATCTAATTATAGTCTCATTTCTCCACAGTGGTCCTTGACTTTCATTATTAGAGCTTTCAGATCATTTGCATTTTAGCTAATTTTAGTTGATAGTATCATCAACTTAGTGCAGGTTATTGATGTTTATCTCTCCAGAGACATACAGAGTATCATTTGCATAATGATTACAGTATCAGTAGCTTCGTGTAGATGTTAAATAGGAGTGGAGAGAGTCGAGAGCCATAGAGACCCCTTCCTACCAACACCACCTTGAACTAGACTTAGCACTGGGAACTATCATAACACCATTCCCTCTCCCAACCCCAGTGTTGATCCATAAATCTACCATAATTTGTGGTTTTGAAATTACTGTGGTTTTGAAGATTGCTCCAAAAATGCAGGCACCATGCCTATCCTGGTTCCTTCAGAGGAACAAGCACATTGAGATCTCAGTTTTGTATTCTGGTCTGAAACCAACTGAAAATAATCCAGGTAATTTATTTCCTTTGAAATTGCAAACTGACCACCTTCTCAAGAAAGAGAGGACAAAAATTGTCCAAAGGACAAAAATGGTCCAATGTTGCTGGATTTAGCAGCATTTTCTTGGGGACAGGATGGAACCCTGCCATTGGAGCCATCCTTTCTCTGAAAGAACTTTTCACCAGTTTCTGGATCTAACTACATAAAGTTCCCCAGGAGGCCTTAACTAGCCATGAGGGATGAGGATCTAAAACATACGTGGTTATGCTTACAGCTTTGAAGACCCAGTGCCTTTCCATTGGATTAACACACTCAAACTGTTCCCAGATAACCAAGCCAGGTTGTGCTTGGTCAATCTCAAAGAATCTGCATAGTGAGAGTTCAACACAGAGTAGACATGAGTGACTTTATCCAACAGATTATTTCAGTAGTGTTCACAGCAGCCCTGTAGATGTTCCTCTACCCACTCTACTCCAGTCAGGAAGAACTGGATTGCCTTGAACAGGGCTACTAGCTGCCTACATGTAGGTGTGATGAATGTAGAACAATAATTATGTTTTGCCACACTTATTGTTGTGAGGTAATCCTTAATAAAGCCTTTTAGATTGATCAGATTTATTCTTCATTCTCTATCAGTGTCACTCTAAGCTTCTCTTCTGCTGTTTCATCTCCTGGAATACCAGTCAGTGATTTCAGTTATTCTATGCAGCAAAATTACCTCAGGTTCTCTCCAAAATCCAGCAGGGCCCATCAGGTGCCTGGGGGTGGATCAACAAGTAGGACTTCTTCCCTGAGGGAGGGACTTGCTGCAGAAGTCTCTGATTCTGATCATGACAAAGGATTAACCATAATATCTCCCAATTCTAGTTATGTTGCCAGTGCCCTGAGATTTTTTTTTAAAAAAAATCTAATATGGGACCTCTGTTGTGAGTAGGACTCTTGATGAATTCAGGTCAAATCTATGAGTGCTCTGCTGGCCATGAACCCCTAAGCTGTTTCTACTTCTTCACTCAGGGAAGGCCAATTAAAGCCCCTGAATCATTAGTCTGGGGAAAACCACTGCCAGCCCACTCACAGCTTGGTCAGGAAAGCCAATGTGACAACAGCAGCAATCCCATATTGCTGGAAGTAGAATGCTTGGCTGCATAGCTAGAGGTAGAACAAGCAGGAAGAGGGAGATTGTGATCCTGCTGTATAGAGCACTGGTGAGACCACATTTGGAATACTGTGTTCAGTTCTGGAGACTTCACCTACAAAAAGATATTGACAAAATTGAACGGGTCCAAAGATGGGCTACAAGAATGGTGGAAGGTCTTAAGCACAAAACGTATCAGGAAAGACTTAATGAACTCAATCTGTATAGTCTGGAGGAGAGAAGGGAAAGGGGGGACATGATCGAAACATTTAAATATGTTAAAGGGTTAAATAAGGTCCAGGAGGGAAGTGTTTTTAATAGGAAAGTGAACACACAAACAAGGGGACACAATCTGAAGTTAGTTGGGGGAAAGATTAGAAGTAATGTGAGAAAATATTATTTTACTGAAAGAGTAGTAGATGCTTGGAAAAAACTTCCAGCAGACGTGGTAGATAAATCCACAGTAACTGAATTTAAACATGCCTGGGATAAACATACTGTATATCCATCCTAAGATAAAATACAGGAAAGTAGTATAAGGGCAGACTAGATGGGCCATGAGGTCTTTTTCTGCCATCAATCTTCTATGTTTCTATGTTTCTATATGATCCCTAGAATCCAATTAATAGGGTATCATGTTCTATTATTTGTGGGATAGTGCATCTAATACCCCCCAATATTGGGTGACTACAGCCATTCCACCACCCCTAAAGTGGCAGCTGTGAGCACACTGAAAACTCAAGTGAGTACAGGTCTAAATGGGGAATTCCACACTCAACCAGATGAAACATGCCAAATCACCCTTCTCTTCCTTTATATAACTATGGGTAAGGAATGGCCTATTACAGGCCAGCCTGGTACTCAGAAGCAGCAGCCGAAAGCCAGAGCTGCTGATTGGAACTTTGAGTTTAGGTTTTGCCACTGTAGCATTGCAACATTTTCAGCAGCTGAATGGCAGCATCTCCAGCCAGTCCCATGTGCTGATTGACAGCACCACTGACACCTCACCATCAGCTCATCTTCTAGATTAGCTTTGGTTTCTCTAATAGCTGCTGAGCAATTCATCCTTCCCAGGTGCCCACCAGGCCACTCAAAAGGTTTGCTTGCTGTTTGCTTTGGTAGTTACCACCGACCTCTGCTGTGTTGATATTTTATTTATTTATTTATTTATTTGTTTGTTTGTTTGTTTGTTTGTTTGTTTATTAGATTTGTATGCCGCCCCTTTCCGTAGACTCGGGGCGGCTCACAACACAATAAAACAGTTCATAACAAATCTAATAATTTACAGTTTAAAATATTTAAAAACCTGTATTATTAAGCAGACATACATACAAGCATACCATACATAAATTGTATAGGCCCCGGGGGAAATATCTCAGTTCCCCCATGCCTGACGACAAATGTGAGTTTTAAGGAGTTTACGAAAGGCAAGCAGGGTAGGGGCAGTTCTAATCTCTGGGGGGAGCTGGTTCCAGAGAGTCGGGGCCGCCACAGAGAAGGCTTTTCCCCTGGGGCCCGCCAACCGACATTGTTTAGTTGACGGGACCCGGAGAAGGCCCACTCTGTGGGACCTGTGGGACCCGGAGAAGGCCCACTCTGTGGGAAGGTGGTCTCGGAGATATTCTGGTCCGATGCCATGAAGGGCTTTAAAGGTCATAACCAACACTTTGAATTGTGATCGGAAATTGATCGGCAACCAATGCAGACTGCGGAGTGCTGGTGTAACATGGGCATAGCTGGGGAAGCCCATGACTGCTCTCGCAGCTGCATTCTGCACGATCTGAAGTTTCCGAACATATGCAACCTGATGGGAGACCTGCGATTCTCTCAGAGACTTTTTTTGAACTTCTTACCTCCACAGACCAACATCAATATACTAACTACTCCTATGATCCAACACTGACATGCTCTGGCCTCAGTGACATTAAGGGGAAAAACTCTTAACATACTGTATATTTTAAGTCCTATTTTTGCCCTTCGAAGAACAGAATCCTAAACCCTACATTATGCTGTCTCTCCTATGCTTTTAGGTGTAACTCAGTAGGCATGTTAGACTCTCTTTAGTTAGCTACACAGTAGAAAATATATGTTGCTATATTGTGCATTATAGCAATAGCACTTATATTTATGTACCATTTTATATTGCTTTACAGTCCTCTCTAAGTGGTTTACAGAGTCAGCATATTGTCCCCAACAATCTGGATCCTCATTTTGCCCATCTCGGAAGATTGGAAGGCTGAATCAATCTTGAGCCTAGTAAGATTTGAACTGCTAAATTGCAGGTAGCCTGCAGTCAGCAGAAGTAGCCTGCAGTACTGCACTGTAACCACTGTGCCATCAAATGCCTCTTGTATGTTTATAATGTCCAGTCAACGAAGCAGTGGAAGTGATGTGCCGGTGCCTGGAGGCTGTTGGGGCCTGGATGGGTGTCAACAAACTCAAACTCAACCCAGACAAGACGGAGTGGCTGTCGGTCTTGCCTCCCAAGAAGGACAATTCCATCTGTCCATCCATTACCCTGGGGGGAGAACTATTGACCCCCTCAGAGAGGGTCCGCAACTTGGGCGTCCTCCTCGATCCACAGCTGACATTGGAACATCTTCTTTCGGCTGTGGCGAGGAGGGCGTTTGCCCAGGTTCGCCTGGTGCACCAGTTGCGGCCCTATTTGGACAGGGAGTCATTGCTCACAGTCACTCATGCCCTCATCACCTCGAGGTTCGATTACTGCAACGCTCTCTACATGGGGCTACCTTTGAAAAGTGTTCGGAAACTTCAGATCGTGCAGAATGCAGCTGCGAGAGCCATCGTGGGGCTTCCTAGATTCGACCACATTTCTGCAACACTCCGCGGCCTGCACTGGCTGCCGATCAGTTTCCGGTCACAATTCAAAGTGTTGGTAATGACCTTTAAAGCCCTACATGGCATTGGGCCAGAATACATCCGGAACCGCCTTCTACCGCACGAATCCCAGAGGCCGATAAGGTCCCACAGAGTTGGCCTTCTCCAGGTCCCGTCGACCAAACAATGTCGTTTGGCAGGCCCCAGGGGAAGAGCCTTCTCTGTGGTGGCCCCAGCCCTCTGGAATCAACTCCCCCCAGAGATTAGAACGGCCCCCACCCTCCTTGTCTTTCGCAAATTACTCAAGACCCACCTTTGTTGCCAGACATGGGGGAGTTAGGATATTCCTTCCCCATGGCCATTACAAGTTATGTATGGTATGTTTGTGTGTATGTTTGGTTTTTATAATAAGGGTTTTTAGTTGTTTTATTAAATTGGATTGTTACATGTTGTTTTTTATCATTGTTGTTAGTCGCCCCGAGTCTGCAGAGAGGGGCGGCATACAAATCCAATAAATAATAATAATAATAATAATAATAATAATAATAATAATAATAACTGAGGTTATCATCAGATCAAAGTGTTTTTTTTCTTGGAGAAAGATTATTTGCCTCCCTTTTGAACTCGTACTACCCTGTGCAAATCCTCTGACAGAGGTGCTCCAAAATCCCTCAAGAGTATATGAAGGACATTTTTGAATCATTAAAGTAGTTGCATACCAAGCTGAGTTTAATCATTCAAATTCACACATCTGAAGCACCTCCTTTGAAGATTTGCATAGCTCTATTACTCATAGGACAAGGAACATAAGAATGCCATTAATATATTTCAAGGCCTGATGTCATTTCTTTCAAGTGTAAGAAAAAACATTTACTATTCCATTTGTGAGGACATGAAGAAAGCTTTAGTTTCCAACTGTGAGCTAGTGATGTAAAACAGGCAAGGTTATTAGACTGGCCATTAAATACACCTCCTGATTCCTTTTCCATATGCATTAACAGAATACATATTACACTCACTCTTCCAAAAAGAGGACTCATCAGCCAGTTCTGATAGGAAACAGCTCATTCTGTCAACAATTCATTGTGTTTTGAAATGCACAATTGAGGGCTGAGATGCGTCATTAACTCAGCTATAGCTTACTAAGAAGCAACATTTGGCATACATTTATGGGTTCATTTCTATCCAAAATTTCACAATTGGCATCTTACAGTGATATGTGATATGATGGGAAATTCTCCCCTTGAGGCTACCATCAAAATAGCAATCTCAAAGTTAGATGGGTTGAAGACCTAACCATCATTAATTTTTGTGGTTAACACATAACCATAACCCAATAATGTATGGTGATTTGCTTATTGGTTTGTAATAGTGTGAGATGTGAAGGTACCCTTTATAACTCAGAATTACACCAGCAAATTAGGCTATAATGGCATATTGAGTAAGAGCTCAAGTTATGGTTTTAATATTTATTTATTAAATTTATATGCTCCCAATCTTGCTATCCAAAGTTTTTGTGTGACTAACTGTCTGAAAGTTAACCAATCAGCTCCATTATCAAGTAGAGGCCTTGACATGGTCCTGCCCATGGTTAATACTACTGTAATGTTTAATCCTTGCTTAGACCATTACATTTTATTCCATTTCAGTCCAGTCCAGTTCAAACCACCTTTCCTTCCTTCCTTCCTTCCTTCCTTCCTTCCTTCCTTCCTTCCTTCCTTCCTTCCTTCCTTCCTTCCTTCCTCCCTCCCTCCCTCCCTCCCTCCCTCCCTCCCTCCCTTTCCATCTCTCTTTCAGAGCTGTTTACAACTTTAGCCACTATTTGGTGGTATGGTATATTGGGACCAAAATATATTATGTAACTGTTGATTCTTCTTTATAAATCCTAGAAGTTGAAAATTTTTCATTAATTATTATTTATATATTAAAACTGCATACGTATCACAGGACTTCCTGAGTATTGGTATCTTCTTGCTCTTTCTTGCGCGCAGAATTTGGTGTCTTTCAAAATGTTCCAAGGCCAAACTGGTTTTTTTCCCCTTAAAGGGCAGTCTCATTGAAGTTTATATAAGTAAATGTTTGTTCACCAAGATGGACACAGAATAGAAAACAAATGCAACCTCTGTTCTGCTGGTTTCATATTAAGGGCAGGCAACCCTTTTTTTTTTTAACAAAGAAGGAGGAAGAGAAAATCCGTACTGAAAGCCAAATTGTATTTAATTGTTTAGCTCTTTGTGGTACATGAATGGAGCTTTAGCTGGGGGAGTCTTGAGAACATGTTCCTGCTGTTAAGGAGCAGAGAACAAACAAACATTTCCAAACAGCTTTACTTATCCAATTCTTAATAAAGCAAGGCCACCTCATTGCTATCTATAATTTGAGGTTTCCCGAAACCACTGTATTATCCCATGAGTTACAGGGAGAAATGTTCATTAAGAATTTCTCATGGCATCATTCCTCAAATGGGATAACTGTAGGAGGTCTAGAGTTTAGCAGTAAGCCAATTTTAAAAAACCCAAAGCAACAACCCCCCCCCCCAACTTTGCTTCATGCAAATCTGAAAACAAAATCTGCTGGTTAGACCAGAGGTGGGATTCAGCAGGTTCTGGCCAGTTCTGGAGAACCAGTAGCAGAAATTTTGAGTAGTTCGCATAATTGGTAAATGCCACCTCTGACTGGCCCCATCCCATTTATTCTCTGCCTCCCTAGTCCCAGCTGATTGGGAGGAAATGGGGATTTTGCAGTATCTTTCCCCTGGAGTGGGGAGGGAATGGAGATTTTACAGTATCCTTCCCATGCTACGCCCATCAAGTCACTGGATTCCTATGACACTCCTATAGAGACAAGAGCCCTTGTCTCAAGTGACAGGACCTAATAGTGTTTCCTGGGACAGAAAGATAAGGCCAGAGAAAGAAGAAATAGGCAGGCATAGATGCCTTGCCAAAAAATACATGCTCATTTGTCCAAACAAGCTACAGCTTCAAATTTCTGCACTACTTGTAACACCTACGCTTTCTAATCAACCATAAATGTCACATAGCATCTGATATCAATTTTGAAACAAAACAAATATTAAGGTCATTGAACCTAGGAGTTCAGAGGAGCTCTGAATTTTCTGTGAAAACAGTCAGCTATTGTGTAACTTTTTTTTTTAGTGAACTACCTATCCTCTGATCTTAACACAAAATAATTGTTAAATAAGGGCAAAAAAAAAGATGCTTGGTTAATTGATATATTTCCTTCATAATTCTAGGATCACTGGCAGGGAAAACATAGGTGACACGGATAAATATGTCCCACTAATAGATCGGGATGTATGTCAGTCATAGAGAAAAAAGACATGATGGGCCTTCATAAATGCTATTTGGAACTCAGATGCCAATTACTCCATTATCAGTTAAAAGTATCTTTCATTTGAATGGAATTATAAAAAATAGACCCTGAGCTGGGTATTGTCATTCTTTTGGTAAATTTCATCTCTTACTTTCAGAAGACATCCCACATTGATTTCACACAATTGTTTTTACACATATAAAATTATTATAGTCCTCTGAAATCAATGGTTCTACCGAGTCCTAGTCCAGAAAGATATTCCACAGGGACATCATAGGCATGGCTACAGGAAAAAATCAAACAAAAACAGGGTTGAAACAATCATAAGTCACAATTAAATACATACTAAGATGAACTCAACTTGATCGTTTATCACACATCAGTTTTTGTCCAAGAGATCAAGTCATAAAACTCCCACCCGTTATTTTGTTGTAATAATAATTTTGAGGTAGGATGAGCTGGCAGTAACAGACTGCCCAAAAGTCACACCAATGGCTTTCCACAGCTAAAAAAATGAGCTTGAATGTGGACTTTTCTGAACCTAGCATGATAGCTGACTCACAACTAACATTCTGGTTATAATGGCCCACTGTTCTTTTTTGTCCCTTAAAGATAAAAGTCAGTTTGTTCCAAAATCAAGGAATTGAGAGAAAGCCTATCTCAACTTGCACCTACAACTTTTTATTGTTTTGTAATAATGGAAATAAATCAAGATGTGCCAGATGCTGCAAAAGCTGCCAAAATTGTTGACCTCAACTCTCCTAGGGGGAGATAGGACTGCTGTGGGGAGCATTAACATGGTCATCTGAAGGACCATCAGATGCTTGTTCTTCAACCTTGGAATTTGCTTATACTAACATAGTCTCTATATCTAGCACTACTCTGTTTAGGGGCAACTTTATACATACAGGGTTTGTGCAGTGGATTTCATGTGCTCCAAAAGAAAATTCTTCACTTGTCTTTGCTGGCAAATAAAATGGCTCAGTTACTTTTATAGTACTGCGTGGTTGCTCCAAAATTACCTGCAAAAATCCATATACGGTAATCCTTGACTTGAATCCATTCATTTAGTGTCGATTCAACATTACAACAGCACTGAAAAAAAATGACTACGACCATTTTTCACCTTATTGTAAATCCCCATGGTCAGGTGATCAAAATTCAGGTGCTTGCCAACTGGCTTGTATTTATAATGGCTCCAGTGTCCCAGGATCACGTGATCATCTTTTGTCACCTTCCAACAAGTAAAGTCAATTGGGGGGCGGGGGAGCCAGATTCATTTAACGACTGGGTTACTAACTTAACAACTGCAGTGATTCACTTAACAAATGTGGCACAAAGGGTCGTAAACTGAGGCAAAACTCATTTAACAGCTATCTTGCTTAGCAACAAAAGACCCCGACAATTGTGGTTGTAAGTTGAACACTATTTGTACCAGAGGCGGGTTCCTCTTACCTGCCTACCGATGCACTGCACATGCATCATGACAATTTGTGCGCACACGAGCATTCCCACCATGCAATTTTGCTTCCGTGCATGTTCAGGAAGCGAAAAAGCACTGAAATGTCACAAGCGGACACATGCTCAAATGCAATTTCAGTGAATTTTTACTTCTGTGCATCAGCAGAACCCCAAAATAGCTGAAATCATGGGCATGTGCATTTGTTCCCTGATGAGATTTTGCTTCTGTGCATGTGTAGGAAGCAAGATAAAGTGAAAATTAAAAAAAAAACAGATGGTGCTGTGCTATGGACCGGTGAAGACAGCACCGGAACTGTCACACGCAAATTGGGCAATCCATGGGCCGCTACCAGAACAGAGCTCCGGAGCGGATTGGTAGCAACCCACCACTGATTTGTACCCAGTCCTTGAGGACTACAATAATAATAATAATAATAATAATAATAATAATAATAATAATAATAATAATAATTTATTAGATTTGTATGTCGCCCCTCTCTGGAGACTCGGAACGGCTCACAACAATAATAAACAGTGTAAAAATTCAATACTTAAAAACAATTTAAGGCCTTTATCATTAAAATAGTCATACAACCCAATCAAACCATACATAGACCGTGATAACTAAGGGGTATATTAATCACCCCCATGCCTGGCGACATAGGTGGGTTTTAAAACTGCCAAAACCAATTCCTCTTTTCCCCACAAGTCCTCAACTCCCATATAAAGCTAGCTAGGTAGGAAGAGAAGCAAGGAAGTCTTTCATGGCTTTCCTTGGAGACCTTTTGCACCAATGTTCAATTTTGGAATACCTCTCTCACTGAGACTGATTCCCTCCCACTGAAACAGACAAACCACTGGAAGCAAAGAGACAAACCTCTGGAAATGTGCTAAGTGCCTTACCAGGGAGAGATAAACCTAATTTGGCCTTGGAATTTTCTGCTTGGATACTCACATGGCAATTGTCCAGTTCTCAATGCAGAGTTTGCCAAAGAAGGAAAGTCAGAGAATGACTCTCGGAAAGAAGGTGTTCTCTACAGCTTTCATGTTAGGAATTGTAAAGATCTAGGCATTTAAAACCTGTGTTATCTGGAAAAAAGACTCTAGCCAGAGCAAGATTTAGTGGAGGCAGATTAAGCTGGCTCGTCACCAGCTTGTCACATAATATCTATTGACCTACTCAGTTGAAGAAACAACATGTACCCATGACATTTTCAACCCTATCAATGTTCTGAATGTACACAATTGCATGATTTGTGGTATCAAAATAATTGCTTCACATGGCAAGCAGAGACAGTTTGTGCAAATTAATAATCCATGTTGAGAAATGAGCTATAGAAGGTATGATTTGCATTGCTGGATGTTCCCTTGCATCACAACATTATCCTGGCTTGATCTATATCCTCAGCTATGACACAGGAAAGTATACACCCATCTCTTTTGATTGTTCAGTTTCGTAAGATGTGCCTCTTTTCCCCTCCAGGGCTTTGAGGATAGTTAATAATTTAACTACAAGCACTATTGGTCTCACCATGTCCACACCAGCCTCAATATCTTAGACAATGGGCTATTTTTGTAATACCCAAATATAGAAACAAACAAATCTATTGCAAGAATAGAATAGAATAGAATAGAATGGAGTGGAGTGGAGTGGAATGGAATAGAATAGAATAGAATAGAATAGAATTCTTTATTGGCCAAGTGTGATTGGACACACAAGGAATTTATCTTGGTGCATATGCTCTCAGTGCATATATAGATTTGTTAAGAATCATGTGGTACAACACTTAATGATTGTCGTAGGGGTCAAATAAGCAATGAAGAAACAATCAATATTAATAAAAATCTTAGGATACAAGCAACAAGTTACACTCTTACAGTCTAAGTGGGAGGAAAGGGGTGATAGGAATGATGAGAAAAAACTAGTAAAAATAGAAGCGCAGACTTAATAAAATGTTTGACAGTGTCGAGGGAATTATTTGTTTAGTAGAGTGATGGTGTTCAGGAAAAAACTGTTCTTGTGTCTAGTTGTCTTGGTGCACAGTGTTCTGTAGCGAAATGTGCAGGTAACTGTAGAGACTCTTCAAGGGTCTATTATAGATGGGAAGGAAGTTTGGGGCTGATTGGGATGGAGGTTAAATATACTCTGAGCTATTAATTTAAGCTTCCCTTCCAAAGCAATCAATCCCAACCACATTCATAAAGGCAAAGAGAACATATTCTTAACAGTTACAGAAGATGCACATGTAGATTCTGAACCATCAATAGGAACAGCAAATAGTTCTGGGATGTTTCTATGGAGGATGTGAGACCCCACAACTGCAGTTTGGAAGGAGAGAGGAAACAGTGCAAGAACAAAGAAGAAACAAACAAAAACAAAGCTGTTTTGCTTCTTCTTTCTCACCAACGTAATTACGAAACATGCTATTTGTTGAGCCTAGCTTATTTACAAGTAAACTCTGTTGCACTCAACTGGATGATTCCCAAATAAATGTGTTTAGGTTAGGACCTTTCTCCTATTCATATTTGCTTATTTAGAAGCAAGTCCCATCAAATTCAGTTAAGGTTCATTTCCAAGAACTAACGTATGGAACGAAAGCCTCACCTATTGTTGAATTATTTCCTAGTCCAACGCAGTTGTGTGCGAGATATTGACACAGATTACATCTAGCCCTGCATCTCACTCTGCAGGTATTCTTTACCTCTAATGAGGGTTCATTCACATTTCATAATGCTAGTTAAGTTAATTAGAAGGACAAATAAGTAGTTAGGCAGCAGTATGCAAAACAACAGAGGCTGTGAAAACAACTTACCCAAGGGAACAAGAGCCTTGAAGCATTGGCAAAGAAAACAAAACAATGGCTCTTCTATCCAAGGAGACTGAGAAAAGATGCTTTTTTGGGGGGTAGGATCTTTAAAAAGATTCCAGCAAGGGAAAGAAATAGGACAGGTGGAGGAGACAGAATAAGGATGAAAGACATACTTAAGTCTCAAAGGAAAATTCACTAAACTATAATACACATCTCTTAGTATGATCCACAGTGTATTTCTGTTATTGTCAAAAAATAGGTAAGGGTTTATGAACCTTGTCATGGTATGAGGGGATGACCTTGGAAGTCAAGAGGAGGAGTCACAGACTAAACAACAGTCAGGTAACAGGTAGCTGAGCCCAAAGAAGGAATCAGGGCATGGCGAAGGAGTCCTCTCTGGTTCCTTGAATTGCAAAGGTCTGTGTGTGTTGGGGGGAGGGGAGGTACTTTTAAGATTTGCAAGATTCTGTTAATGTAACCTTATAATAAAGTTAGAGTTAGTATTCCTGGGTGTGTTTCTTGCATGGCTGATAAATCAAGAGAAAATCTTCTGGAGCAGTTTGGTGAACTGGTTGTTGGAAGAAATCATTAGGGCAGAGAACTGGTTGTTAAATTATTTGAATCCCTCCAATAATGTGTGTGTGTTCTGTCTGGGTCCGGCAACGGTTAGAAGTAAAGAACCACACACAAGCTGGTCAAAAGCTGATCATAGGCAAAATCTATTGGTAAAACAAACCATGCAATTCACTGGTTAATTTCTAAGGAATTTCATGTCGGTTGCTCTCCCTCTAATGAGATGGCGATAAGATCTCACCAGGGAGCCAGCGGGTTATAAATCGTAGTCCCTGAAGTATTTCTGGCAGCTTGGACAACTCACGGTTTCAGTAAAACTCTGCAAAGCATAACACAGGCATGAAGGAAAAGGATTGGAACTCAGAAAGTCCTCTCGGCTTCAATTCTCTGGCATCCAGGATGGAGAACATTGTCTGCCACGCCCACTTTCCCTTAGAAACCCCTTATATAGTGGGAAGGCATGGCCAAGTGTCCCATAGATCTATTAATGCCAAGAACCCCTTCTTTTTAGATTTTCCTGTCTGGACCACATTCTCTTGACTCTTGCTTCTAACACAGGGTCCTCCCCATCATCCTCTGAGTCACTAAGTCCCATAACTGGGGGTGCTATAGTCTCTGGTGGTTCCTCAATCTCCAATTCCCCTTCACTCTCACTTTCAGATTCAGATGGCAAGAACACTGGCCTGCGATGTCAGTACTCACCCATCTCCTGATCCTTGAAATCCGTGACCAGCTGAGCCAGACGTGGACCACTCACAACATTATGTACGTACATTCATACATTGTTACACATATAGAATATAATTTGTTAGCCATAAAAACATTTATCTGCCTTTTATACGGCCCTGGAGGAGCCGATATCTGATATATATAAACACATTTTCCACATTAGCAGAGTGATTAGAACAGGGATGTTGGATCTGGCCTGTGGGGTGCTTAGACCTGGCTGGCGGGGTCACCCTGGAAACAGCAAAGGACTGGCCCATGGTGCCTCTGCCAGCAAAAATGGAAAATTCACTGAAAATTCAGAAAAAAAGATGGTGTCACGCATGGACCAGCACCAACAGAACCGGATCTGTGACACCAAAATTATGTCACCAAGGGGTGTCTTATACTCCGTTCTGTCTTATACTCCAAAATATACGGTATATAATTATCTTTTCAATTCATACAGGAAACTGAAACATGAACTCATTATTTGAGCTGGGATTGTCCTCTACCATATTGGGCTAGTTTGATTGGCTAATTTGTGTTTCAGAGGGTCATATGAGTGTTTGTGAGAAGATTGAGAAATTCTTGAGTTCTTAGTTGACACACACTGCATTGAGCATAATCTTCTATTTCTGTTTGGGTTATTTCCCTGGTAACATTCATTCCATTTCCTTAGAAGTCTTGAGAAATCACATGATATATTCTAACACAAAGGCAGACTTGCTCAGTTTAGGAGTGTTGAGTTTTGCAATACCATCACAGCTGTTGATAAGATTGCTGGAAAAAGTAACCCAGGTTTGCTCAGTCTTTTGAGGTCTTTGGTAATCTCTGAGAGAGTAGAAATATTCAAGTTGACAAGATCAATCCCTTTCCTCTAATAATAAAAAAGAGAGTTTCGTTGGTGTAAATACTTTCTCATTGAAAGGCAGAAGATTCCTTGGAAATTCCACTGTTATCATTTCTATTCTCCTAAAATTCCTCAGATATTTTGCCTAAAGAGAAATTCTGAAATTCTTTGAATACTTTGCCCAGGCAGCAGCTTTTCAAATGTCATCAGCTAGTTAAAATTCAGTGATTAGTTAAACTCTTCTCTTTATAGAGGGGAGTATTCCACCTGAATAGCTGAATTGGTTGTTATCTCTCAAATGCTCAAATGTTTGTGTTACTGTTGATAAATGTGTACCTTCTTTTGTTTTCTGTTTTCATGATCAGATTTTTTGGGAGGTAATATATGAGGCCAAGCTGTCATATCTCTCTACTCAAATAAGGATCTGTCACCTATTCAGGTAACCACGGAAAGCAATAAAGGAGAATATTTGTTGAAATGAGGGGTCTTTGGTGCTCTCTGAGCTTGCTTGTTTTCTTGCAGATATTTGATTACCCAAACTAGGTAACATCATCACTGGCAGTGACGATATTACCAAGTTTGGGTAATCTAACATCTGCAAGAAAACAAGCAAGCTCAGAAAGCACTGCGGATCCCTTGTAATCACGGGTCTTTTACTATTTAAGAAGTGGACCAGCCCAATCAGTCCAAATTGAAGAAGCTCAACAAGATCAACACCTGACAGCTGTGACTAGGGACACCTTTGCACAGGTTTGCCTAGTACACCAATTTTGACCATATTGGGATCGGGAGGCTCTTCTCAGGGACACTCATGCCCTTATCACCTCATGGCTAGACTATTGTAACAATGTAGAATACAAATCTAATAATTAAAACTAAAAACCCATAATTTAAAAAAACATGCACACAACATACCATACATTAACAATATAGGCCTGGGGAAGTTATATCAGTTCCCCCATGCATGACGACAGAGGTGGGTTTTAAGGAGTTTACGAAAGGCAAGGAGGGTAGGGGCTGTTCTAATCTCAGGGGGGAGCTGGTTCCAGAGGGTCGGGGCCGCCACAGAGAAGGCTCTTCCCCTGGGACCCGCCAAATGACATTGTTTATGTTAGATCCAGGGAAGAATCAACTGCAGACTCTCCGATCAAGCAATGGTTCTTTTATTATAACAGAAGTAACGGTTACAGAATGGAACGAGACAACAACGTCACGGCCGTGCCTGGCAGCTCTATATATACCCCGAGCTGTCAGGCTGAGGCAACCAATCATTACACGGTATTTTCCCTCCCAAGGAATATGGGGTGGATACAAAGCCTAACTGTCCTCTGGACACAACAGTTTAGTCGACGGGACCCGGAGAAGGCCAACTCTGTGGGACCTAATCAGTCGCTGGGATTCATGCGGCAGAATATATATATATATATATATATATATATATATATATATATATATATATATATATGTGTGTGTGTGTGTGTGTGTGTGTGTGTGTGTGTGTGTGTGTGTTACATGTTTTTTTTGCTGAATTTGAAAATTAAGGGAGACTAGGATAGATCTATTTCGGCCTTATTTTGGCCTCATCAGCTAGCCATACCCACTGGGACTTGAACCTGCAACCTTTGCCTTGTAAGGCAGAGAATTATCCTCTAGGCTATAGTATCCAATTCCTTCAGCTCTGCACCAGGGAAGGGTTACATATTTTGTGTCGAATCACCCTGGTGTATCGAAGGAACATCACAGCTCCTTATTTGCCTCTCGGCCCAACCCAGGGCCATTTCCAAGGCAGTTAATTTTATTGATAGCCGACAATTCTATCTGTATGTGTCACACACACACACACACACACACACACACACACACACATATATATATATAATATATATATAAAAGCTATATCATACAGTATTAAAATTTAGATAAAAGAGATTTTATTAGTGTTTGCATTGATATCATGTAACTTTTTATAGTAAGATGGAGAAAAAGAATTTTTATTTAGACTTTTAAGAATGTGCCTGTCTTTTTATGCCCAGAAAAGAGGTTGCTTTTTCTAAATGCCAAAAGCAAATACTGCATTCTCAACCTCTTTGTTCTGTCTGACTCCAATAATGCCTTTGACTGTGCCCCCCTACCAATGTATGACACCTGAAATGTGCACGGCTCTGAAATCAAAGGGTTGCATTTGTGTTTGTTGTGCTTGTTTACAGAAGGAACTTGCTAAGATTCCGGATGCATGCACACATTCACAAAACATCCACCGCCCACACACAAATGTTGGCCCAAGAACAAAAACTACTTTAAACTCCAGCAAAATGCCACCTCTCTCTCATAAGAGACCCTGGAAACTGACAGTGTGACTCCTGCCCCACTCATAGTTTGGGGTCGAGACCATATGTAGCCCTATTCTGGTGACAGGCATTTCCTTTCAGAAGAATCATACATACTAGCGTACCATGCATAAACTTTATAAGCCTAGGGGGAGGGAACATGTCAATTCCCCCATGCCTGACGACAGAGGTGGGTTTTAAGGAGCTTACGAAAGGCTAGGAGGGTGGGGGCAACTCTGATATCTGGGGGGAGTTGGGGCCGCCACAGAGAAGGCTCTTCCCCTGGGTCCCGCCAAACGACATTGTTTAGTTGACGGGACCCGGAGAAGGCCAACTCTGTGGGACCTAACTGGTCGCTGGGATTCGTGCGGCAGAAGGCGGTCCTGGAGATATTCTGGTCCAGTGCCATGAAGGGCTTTATAGGTCATAACCAACACTTTGAATTGTGACCGGAAACTGATCGGCAACCAATGCAGAAAAGATATATGAATGGAAAAAAAGATATATGAAATTTAGGTGATACAATTATATATGAGATATAGGAGAGACGATTGGACAGGGGATGGAAGGCACACTAGTGCACTTATGTACGCCCCTTGCTGACCTCTTAGGAACCTGGTGAGGTCAATTGTGGATAGCCTAAGGGGAAAATGTTGGGGGTTAGGGGTTGTTACTACGGAGTCAGGTAATGAGTTCCACAATTCGACAACTCGATTGCTAAAATCATATTTTTTACAGTCAAGTTTGGAGCAGTTAATATTAGGTTTGAATCTGTTGTGTGCTCTTGTGTTGTTGTGGTTGAAGCTGAAGTAGTCTTTGACAGGCAGGACGTTGCAGCATATGATCTTGTGGGCAATGCTTAGATCATGTTTAAGGTGCCGTAGTTCTAAGCTTTCTAGACCCAAGATAAGTAGTGTCAACCCCTAACCCCCAACATTTCCCCCTTAGACTATCCACGATTGACCTCTCCAGGTTCCGTAGAGGTTAGTAAGGGGCATGCATAAGTGCACCAGTGTGCCTTCCGTCCCCTGTCCAACTGTCTCTCCTTATCTAATTTATCTTTTCTTCCTTTCAAATATGTTCACCTATACTTTTATATCTTTTCCTCTATTCTTTTCTTTACTTATATCTTTCTCTTCAATGTGTATTATGTATTGGACAAAATAAATAAATAAATAAATAAAATAAGGACAGCCTAGGCAGCAGGGCACTGTGAACCGAGCGAATGGCTGTATCAACTCGATAGGAAAATAAAGGAAACCAGTATCATGTGACTATAAACTTGATTCCCTCTCTGTATAAATGCTGAATAGCAACAGAAGGCAGAAAGAGAATGGCAAAGCAGAAGCGGGTTGATTGTTTACAGAGGCTGACTCTGTCTCACTGCCTGATGTTGATGTAATCTTCTATGTAGACAAAGACAAAGCCATCTGGGGAACAACTAGAGGATTTTAGAGCAAGTGCTAGAGAAGCTGACCTATTTGTGACACAACATGGCTGGTAAGTTCTATGTCCATATGTCAAATCGGCAGGGGATTCTACGAAGCAGACAGAGAGTTGTCCGGAGCTGCCTGTTCACATGTTGGCGAAACACACACATTTCACTCAGTCTGTGAGTTTTGATTCAGGTTTCCTCATCTGCACTCTAAATTTTACACAAAATAGGAGTGATGGACTGTCTGCTAAAATGAAGCAAGGCTATGGCATGCACTTGAAAGTAAATTGGGCTGCCTGTAAATTTGTGGAGTCTTTTCTGGCTAAAACAAAGAATGCAACCATATGCACATGCAACACTTGTAACTAGTAATGGGCGAACCCAATGGTGTTCGGGATCGGCAAGTTCGGATGAACTTTACGCAAAATTCTGCCGAACCCGAACCGAACCCAAACTCGAACCCAAACGGGGAATCCCACCAAGAGATTCCGGGGGCAGAACTTTGATGTCATGTATTTATTTATTTATTTATTTATTGGATTTGTATGCCGCCCCTCTCCGGAGACTCGGGGCGGCTAACAGCGACAATAAAACAGTGTACAATAGTAATTTGGTATTAGAAATGATTAAAAATCCATTAATATAAAAACCAAACATACATACATACATACCATGCATGGAATTGTAAAGGCCTAGGGGGAAAGAGGATCTCAATTCCCCCATGCCTGGCGGCAGCGGTGGGATTTAAATTGTTTACGAAAGGCAAGGAGGGTGGGGGCAGTTCTAATCTCTGAGGGGAGTTGGTTCCAGAGGGCTGGGGCCGCCACAGAGAAGGCTCTTCCCCTGGGTCCCGCCAGCCGACATTGCTTAGTTGACGGGACCCGGAGAAGATCCACTCTGTGGAACTTAACTGGTATACCGGCAGGTTGCTAAGGACGCCAAGGTGATCACTTCCTGGATTCCATGGAATTTCTTCCCCAGCTCCTTCAAAGGGAGGTCTTCACGTAAAAATAAACATTGTTATTTTTACGCGAAAGGACGCAGCAGCGGCACTGCAACCAAAGGGTGGTCCTTTCACGTAAAAATAAACATGTTTATTTATAACAATGTTTATTTTTACGTCAAAGGTTGCCACAGCGGTGCTGCAAGCAAAGGGCGGTCCTTTCACGTATAAATAAACATGTTTATTTTTACGCGAAAGGACTGCCCTTTGCTTGCAGCGCAGCTGCGGCATCCTTTTTCGTAAAAATAACAATGTTTATTTTTACGTGAAGACCTCCCTTTGAAGGAGCTGGGGAATCCCTCCCACGATGAGATTCCAGGGGCGGAGCTTTGATGTCACCAGTGGTTGCTAAGGACGCCAAAGTGATCACTTCCTGGATTCCATGGAATCCAGGAAGTGATCACCTTGGCGTCCTTAGCAACCTGCCGGTGACATCAAAGCTCTGAACGCTGAACACGGCCCCGAACTTTGCCCGAAGTTTCAAAAAATTTCGGGTTTGTGTTCAGCATACCGAACACCGCAAAATTCGGTACAGACCCGAATTATGCGAGTTCGGTTTGCCCATCACTACTTGTAACCATTCTAAGTGGTTAGTGGACTGATAACAAAGATTTGAACATTGTGCATACCTGAGCTAGAAATCAGGAATAGGGATGGCTTGGAGCACATGGAATGTGTATTACATAACTCCTGGAGCATTCAGTAGCCAAGGCTTAGGAACAGGGATGGCTAGAGACCAGTGGTGAAATCCAATTTCTTTTGCTACCAGCTCTGCGGGCATGTTGTGGTATGGGTTGGTGGGTGTGGCAGGGAAAGAATACTGCAAAATCTCCATTCTCACCCCAATCTGGGGCCAGCCACAGGTGGTATTTGCCGGTTCTCCAAACAACTAAAATTTTCCTCTACCGGTTCTCCAGAACTTGTCAGAAGCTGCTGGATTTCACCCTGTTAGAGCCCAATAGGATAATTGTTAGATCATTACTAAAATGTGTATTAGATTTATTTGTTTATTTGTCTGTCTGTCTGTCTGTCTGTCTACCTATCCTATCTATCTATCTATCTATCTATCTATCTATCTATCTATCATCTATCTATCTATCTATCTATCTATCTATCTATCTATCTATCTATCTATCTATCCATCCATCCATCCATCCATCCATCCATCCATCCACCCACCCACCCACCCACCCACCCACCCACCCACCCATCCATCCATCCAGGGCGGCACACAACAAAACAAATATAATACAATGTGTAGAAATCTAATTTAAAAAATACTACAAAACTTAAAAAATTCTAAAAAAACCATCTTTCCCAAGACAACCATCCACGGTTCATCAAATCCAATCACTCGCAGCATCAGCTGGAGCCAATTTCAATGCTCAAGGCCCCATGTCCGTTGGCAGAGATAGGTCTTCAAAGTTTTGCAAAAGACCGGGAGAGAAGAAGGCCGGATGAGGCAGGATATCGTGTCTTATCCCGCCTTCCTCTTTAGTCAAAATGTATAAAGTTTTCTTAATTCTATTGTTCAGAATTCTGTGCCATTTTCTAGCCAGGATCCCTTTTCTTGGAGGGCTTCAATAAAAGGAAACAAAAGCTGCACCTCGTATCCAGTGTTCCCTCTAATTTTTTGGGAGGGTGGGCGGAAAAGTATAGTGTCTGAGCAGCATTCAAACAAACAAACAAACAAACAAACAAATAAAAAACCCACCCTGTTTTGCCTCAGAGAATTTCAAAATAAAATACTGTACTGTGTGTCTATAACAGTGAGCTCATAATAGGGCAACTCTATCAATATCAAAATGCCACTTAAATAGTTGAGCTAGTTTCAAACTAGATTTTGATTTTCTTTCTCTCTTCCTTACTCCCATTCTTTTTCTTTCTCTTTTCCTTCCTCTCTTTTTTCTATCTGTTTCTCTCTCTTCCTCTCTCCCTCCTTCCCTCTCACTCTTTCCCTCTCGGCTTCTGGGCAGGTTTGGAAAACTCTGAGTTGATGATGATTTTTAAGTGAGCGATTGCTCACTGCTCAGCTTAGAGGGAACTATGCTCGTGTCTGATTTCTTCATCAGCTTCGGCACCAGGCTTGGACCCGAATTGGAGATAGCAGGAGGAGATGCTATACAAGCAGGGTGGGCTACTCCCCAGACAGGGTGGAACACAGTGGGGTAGCAAAAATAGAGCTCCAGCCCAGAGCACCCAATTTGCACTGAAAAATGTTGAAAGAAAATGCATAAGCCACGCCCACAGTGTGGTAGTAAAAATTTTGGTAGCCCTTCACTGTATACAAGTACTATCCCTTCACTTTGTGCTGGAAAGATAACAAGAAGCTCACAGACCAAAAAAAATGTATATTAACATCATATCAAGTACCGGTGTTTAGCTATCATGCAAGACCAAAAGGCTTATTAGAGTTTGAACAACCTTCTAGGCAACCTTCAGTCTGATTCTCGCTTCATAAATCAAACTTATCATGAATCTGTTGGATCTCTCGATTAAATTAGAAACCAGATGTTCCCTGCTAAAGCTACAGCTTGTAAGATTGAGGTCATTAATTCTGTTTCAGCTGCCGGACGTTTATGCTTGAAATCATGTTTTAGTTACTTATTATTATTATTTTAATAAATGAATCAGATAGTCCTCATTGTTACTGGCAGCACAATGGTAACACTAAGCTTATAAAAGTATGTTGGACAGACAAATGGCTTACACTTCACTGGTGACTGGCAGGGAACTCTCACCCCATAGTTTCATTCTCTGTGGAATAGAATTCCCTTTGCCAGACTGCTGGGAGAAAGCCTGTGAATAGAGTTTTGTTCTAGAAATGGTGACATTCCTATTTGCCCTTTAATTATAGATTGTGTAAACTCCCAATGGTATTTCCTTTTAGTTATTCAGGACAGCTCTTCAGCTGATGAGTGCTGAGTGATAGACCTGGTAGACTTCATTGGAATTAATAATAATAATAATAATAATAATAATAATAATAATAATAATTATTATTATTATTATTATTATTTATTGGATTTGTATGCCACCCCTCTCTGTAGACTTGGGTGCCAACAAAGTTAAATAGATCCATATGGTTTTCCCAATTGCCCCACTGTAAAAATATGGATGTCTAATGATCCTGGCATGGCATGAATTATCTAATGAGCCAGGACTGTTTACTTAATAAGGATACTTAGCACCCTATAATTTAAACTATCTCATATTACAGCAGAGGGCGAAACTAGGCACACCTTAATATTGCCTGCCGAGGATATTTGTGTCACGGTACCAGCATCAATAAATTAATTAAGGGTTAAAACCAGCAATATGTTCCCAAATACAGTACAGGAAGGTGTACCTTCAATATTTTTAAAAAACGGAAAATTGTTTTCTGTTTTCAAAAGGCTGAAGTATTTAGTCCTCCCTGTTGAAATAGAAAGTCATTGCCAGGGATGGGCTACCAAAATTTTCACTACCACGCTGTGGGCGTGGCTTATGCATTTTCTTTCAACATCTTTCAGTGCAAATTGGGTGTTCTGGGGTGGAGCTCCATTTTTGCTACCCTAGTGCGTTACACCCGTCCAGACAGTAGCCCACTCCTGATTATCTACTATATAAAGTGGGTGTACACACACGCAGGCATAGACCTTCTAAAATTATACACATTCAACCTCATTTACTGTGATAGGAAAAATATACCCAGAGCCCAGAAGGGGAAAAAAGATTTTTAAAAATCAAAATTTTACTACAAGTTCTGTGTACCTGACCAAAATTTTGCTACCCGTACTGCGTACCTGACCGTACCCGTAGGAGCCCACCACTGGTCATTGCACGTATAAAGTGGGCTAAATTGAAGGCTTTGATTCACACAGGAAATGGGATATATTTATAAGCACATCTGGATTTAGTTCCTGCATTGATCAGAACCTGAAATGCTAAGGAGAAGCCATTCAGTTTTAAAGTGTGTGAGATTTCGGTGACCCATCCCCATCCTCCAGCTCCACCATTCATGTGGGATGAGCCTGGTGTGTGTGTGTGTTTCTGCTCCCGCCATTGCTGGTGCTCTGCCTGTGCAGCTCTGCATCTCCAGGATGCGTGCACGTCTGAGGGAGTTTTTTTTACTTCCACACATGTGCAGAAGCAAAAAATCACTGAAATCTCTCTCTCGTGCGCTTCCCCTCAGAAGATTTTGCTTCCTGCACAAGCACAGAAGCAAAATCTCACACGGATGCACATGTGCGCATGCCGGAGAGGCAGAGCTGCATTTGCAGCTCAATTTTTGCTACCAGTATTATTTATTTATTTATTTATTTCATTTCATTTTTGTATTTTTGTATTTTTGTATTTTTGTATTTTTGTATTTTTGTATTTTTGTATTTTTGTATTTTTGTATTTTTGTATTTTTGTATTTTTGTATTTTTGTATTTTTGTATTTTTGTATTTTTGTATTTTTGTATTTTTGTATTTTTGTATTTTTGTATTTTTGTATTTTTGTATTTTTGTATTTTTGTATTTTTGTATTTTTGTATTTTTGTATTTTTGTATTTTTGTATTTTTGTATTTTTGTATTTTTGTATTTTTGTATTTTTGTATTTTTGTATTTTTGTATTTTTGTATTTTTGTATTTTTGTATTTTTGTATTTTTGTATTTTTGTATTTTTGTATTTTTGTATTTTTGTATTTTTGTATTTTTGTATTTTTGTATTTTTGTATTTTTGTATTTTTGTATTTTTGTATTTTTGTATTTTTGTATTTTTGTATTTTTGTATTTTTGTATTTTTGTATTTTTGTATTTTTGTATTTTTGTATTTTTGTATTTTTGTATTTTTGTATTTTTGTATTTTTGTATTTTTGTATTTTTGTATTTTTGTATTTTTGTATTTTTGTATTTTTGTATTTTTGTATTTTTGTATTTTTGTATTTTTGTATTTTTGTATTTTTGTATTTTTGTATTTTTGTATTTTTGTATTTTTGTATTTTTGTATTTTTGTATTTTTGTATTTTTGTATTTTTGTATTTTTGTATTTTTGTATTTTTGTATTTTTGTATTTTTGTATTTTTGTATTTTTGTATGTATTTTTGTATGTATTTTTGTATGTATTTTTGTATTTATTTTTGTATTTATTTTTGTATTTTTGTATTTATTTTTGTATTTTTGTATTTTTGTATTTTTGTATTTTTGTATTTTTGTATTTTTGTACTTTTGTACTTTTGTACTTTTGTATTTTTGTATTTTTGTATTTTTGTATTTTTGTATTTTTGTATTTTTGTATTTTTGTATTTTTGTATTTTTGTATTTTTGTATTTTTGTATTTTTGTATTTTTGTATTTTTGTATTTTTGTATTTTTATTATTATTATTATTTATTTATTTATTTATTTTATTCAATTTTTATGCCACCCTTCTCCTTAGACTCAGCCCTACTTACAGCATGTTAGCAATAGCACTTTTTAACAGAGCCAGCATATTGCCCCCCCAATCCGGGTCCTCATTTTACTCACCTCGGAAGGATGGAAGGCTGAGTCAACCTTGAGCCTTCAGATCTACAGTCAGCTTCAGTGGCCTGCAGTACTGCACTCTACCTGCTGCGCCACCCTGGCTCTTTTTATTTTTCCAGTACGATGCCATTGACTGTACCAGTAGGAACCCACTACTGGATGAGCCTCCTGTGATGGTCAACCTGACCTTGCTGCCCACCTACCCCCACCTATCAAAGTGGATCCTGGGCACTGCACTGCAATGGAGAAACAGGCAATGGAGGGGCCAGCACGATGGAAGGACCAGGGAGAAGAAAGAGGGAAAGCGCTAACTGCCCCGTTGCTCATTTCTCCATTGCAGCTCAGTATAGGGTCCAGGATCAACTTTGGTAGCGGGGGTGGTGTTGGTGGTAATTTAACAACTGGTTTGCCCAAACTGGTGCGAACTGACTGAATCCCATCACTGCATCTGTGGAAGGAACAGTACTCATAATCCTGCTTTATTCCTAAGCATCTAATACTATACAGTATATAATTTTAGACTCCACAGATAAAGTTCTGATGGAATAGTTTGCCAAAGAATGTTGGAAAGACATCAAAACTCACAGAAAGTACATTTCATAAATATTCACTTCCAAAGGATTAAATATTTGGAATGTCAGTATTCAGTCCTAATTCAGACCTATGAATTCATATATTTAAGTTTGGACAGAGAGATTGCAGCCACAACATCTGCAAAAGATAGATTGGGAAATTCTGTCCTTGTGCAGGCACATATTGTGAAATCCCAAAATATACAGTAGATATTATTCTCAAATGTTGTCATTGAGTCCCAGCATTGTTTAGAAAAAAGAGTCCCAGTCCAATGTCATCATTAGAATCTACTACTAAATTGTGTCATCTAGTATTAATATTTTTCCAACTACTTTTGTTGTATGGCAGCTTCAAATTCTAATTAAGGATGCTGGAGGGGAAAAAATAGAGCTCTTTTTAAAACAGGGGATGTTGGAGATTATAGTCCAAACATCTTAGAAAGTTGTTGAATTAAAATGCAGGGATACCTCTACCTACAAACGCCTCCACTTACGAACTTTTCTAGATAAGAACCAAGTTTTCAAGATTTTTTTGCCTCTTCCCAAGAACCATTTTCCACTTATAAAACCGAGCCTCTAAAACTGTAATTGGAAAAGACAGGGAGAAACCTCCTTGGGGCCTCTCTAGGAATCTCCTGGGAGGGCTGGAAAAGGCTGGGAGAAGCCTCTGCCGGGCCTCTGTAGGAATCTCCTGGTAGAAAACAGGGCTGGAAAAGGTGGGGAGAAGCCTCAGTGGGGCCTCTCTAGCAATCTCCTGGGAGGAAACAGGGCCTCCACCCTCCCTGTGGTTTCCCCAATCACACACATTATTTGCTTTTACATTGATTCCTATGGGAAAAAATGCTTCTTCTTACAAACTTTTCTACTTAAGGAACTGGTCACAGGACGAATTAAATTCATAAATAGAGGTATCACTGTATCAAATACATATGCATTTATGGACAAATTCTGTGGAAAAAAGAAATATTTAAATAGGACTAGCAATTACAGTATACACATGAAAACTGTTTAACACTTCTTTTTGCAATATTCATAGCTCAACACAGACAAATGAAAAAAAAAATTGTGGAAGAACTGACACAAGTGAAAAGGGAAACATTAATCCAGAAACATTAAATAAGGAAAAAAATGGAGACAAGTTTATTAAACAGGTAACATTCCTCCTCTCTGGTTTGGAAAGATGAAAACTGGCTGTTGCGCCTAAGGAGAAATACATAAATGCATTATAACAATTTGCAGAATAGGATGTTACGGCACGCTTCAGTTTGCATATATGCTTAACAAAGTGGATAAAATCTGTCTCCAGGCCTTGGAAATTTAAGTCTGGCTGTAAAGCAGGCATCTCAAAGTTCATGGAACTTTTGCCACCTAAAGCACTACGTGTCGGGGCAAAGTCTAATGAACTGCAGCTCCAAAGAGATGCTCCCATTGATTAGATCCATTCCGGCTGCTCTTCTGCTATCATTAACTGCATCACAAGATACAATTAATGATAGCAGGTATATGGACTCCTGTAAAGTCCCGATTCTGTCTAGAAATGCGATGCAGGGCACTACAGCTGCGCAGGTTTTTTCAGTGAAGGCCAAAAGGTGCTTCAGAACAGGGACTGGTGTTCATGGAAGTCCAGCTTGCAGGATCTCCTGAAACGGAAAGCAATATTATTTTACTGAAAGAGTAGTAGATGCTTGGAACAAACTTCCAGCAGACGCGGTTGGTAAATCCACAGTAACTGAATTTAAACATGCGTGGGATAAACATATATCCATACAAATCCAATAAACAAACAAACAAACAAACAAACAAATATCCATCCTAAGATAAAATACAGGAAAGTAGTATAAGGGCAGACTAGATGGACCATGAGGTCTTTTTCTGCCGTCAATCTTCTATGTTTCTATGTTTCTATCAATTGTGAAAGTTAGAATGGGTAAAGAAAAGATGCAGCTGCCTAATGGCTCCATCAACAGCTGCCTTGCAAATTCTCCCATGGACTCCAAAACATTTTAAATCACTGCACAATCATAAGGGTTACAAAATGGGACATCTGTCCTGGCCAGGAGAGAAGAGGGACAGACAGACAGAACTCCAGTAGCTTTCAGGTATTAATATACCAAAATTCCCAGAATGCTCAGTTAACTATGTTGAGAGGTGATGAGAATTTTGCTCATTTGTCATCAGAAAAATTACAAATTCTGGTCAAAAATGTGTGGTGGTTCTTACTGAAGCTCTGTGTAATAGAACATTATTTAATACATTCTCCATCCTGTTCCCTCAACCCTTGGACATACCTTCAGCACCCGCAAGCAATCTAATCACACCATTTTAAATGCATTCTCCAAAATTGTTTATTTCTCCTTATTAGCAGAATTCCTGATCTGGCTCACTTTCAATTCATTTTAGATGCTGTGTTTCCCAAAGGAGAACATTTGAGAAACACTGAAGCTTGCAAAAAAAGGACTTTCAAAATGAATTAAATATGACCAGCAGGATTTCAAAGTGTTTTGTCTAGTAATGCAGACTGCAAACTCTCCCCTTCAGATCAGAAAAGGCATCCAACTTCTCTAACCCATACATAAATATTTTTCCTTGCTTTAAGATTATGTCCATCTTCCTTCCAGCTACAAATCTTCAAGGAAATTAATTTCCCAGTTCCAGAGTAAGTGATATATTTCACGTAGATTTGATTGATCTTTCCCATTTAAAAAAAATGCATTGGCCAACTGTGCATCTAAAGCATCAGTCCTTTCTTTTCACATCTAGTATTATTGATCCATGTTGGGATAATGGCTATATGACGCACCCAAAAATATTTTAGCTTATGTGTACAATATTTTAATCAATCTTTGAAAAAGCAAGTTGGCAGAAATAGCTGTGATTAAAGTCTGCTGTGGGCAGGGGGGAAAGCACCGATTTTGCTGGAAGCTGCTCTCTAATTATTATATGAGGCATTTACTGGACTTGGCAATTAATCTAATCCTAAGAATTTAGCAAAAACAGGATAGGGTACATTCTTGTAAACACAGAAATGATGCCTTCAGTTTATTCCTTCTCCAAAGCAGCTTGAATCTTTAAGTCACCAAAGAGAGATTTATGAGTTGAGAAAGATAAGAATTTGGATCTCTCTGGTCCTACTTTGCTATACCTACTGGATCAAAAACGATCTTCAATATACATTGTTCCATTCTGGTTTAGTGTGTGAAGCCAGCTTTTCTGGTTTGTAAACCAAGAATTAAAGTTAAGATTAGGGTGAATTGGGCCCAGCAGCTTCTTCAACAAACCCACAGTTAAAAGGACAAAATAAATAAATAAATAAATAAGTAAGTAAGTAAGTAAGTAAATAAATAAATAAATAAATAAATAAATAAATAATAAATAAATAAATAAATAAATAAATAAATAAATAAATAAATAAATAAATAAATAAATAAATAAATAAATAAAAAAAATATTCCATTGTCTGGGACATTCAAAAAGCACAGGACTAAAGCCCCCAATTTGGCCAGTACAGGACATCTACACAAGGAGTTTCCAAAGAGACTTGTTGGCAACAGAAGATGAATTGAAAGACACATTAATTGAAATGTGATCCTTCAGATATTGGGTCCCGTACATTGCACATTATGCTGAAGCATCAAATGAGGAATAAGTAACACTTATTCACCCATATTTTATGGAACACCTATTATGTTCCATTTGTTTAAGAATGCACTTCACTGCAAGCATATAACATTAATATTATCCCTGTGCATTTTTAGATCCATTATAATAGCCCTAAGCTGTCTTTCTTTGCCTGGGGGAGGAAAAGTAGCTTCTGTAGCAAATATTTATCTTAACTTCATATAAAATATATGTTGTCATAAACATTTAAACCATAAGTCATATAAACCATATGTCATAAACTAGTTGGTGCAGTGGTCCAACTTATCTGAAATTGGATTGTTTGTAAAATATACTGCTCAAAAAATAAAGGGAACACTCAAATAGCACATCCTAGATCTGAATGAATGAAATATTCTCATTGAATATTTCATTTGCACAACTATTCCATTTGCACAACAGCATGTGAAATTGACTGTCAATCAGTGTTGCTTCCTAAGTGGACAGTTTGATTTCACATCAGTTTGATTTATCTGAAGTTATATTCTGCTTTTTAAGTGTATTTTTTTTTGAGTAGTATACATAAAGCTGGAATACAAATAAAATAAAATAACATGCCTATTTCTCCTCTTGCCCATTTCTTTTGAAAATCATTGATTTATTCTGGAAAAAAGACAAACCTTTCAGCCAGCCACCCCAACTCAATTCAGGTTTCAGTGTATTTTGTTGTCCTGACGCCCTTAACATCTACCGAAGGCAGACGTCATATGTGAAATAAAAACAGGTTGAGTTTGTTAAGAGCTAAGTCCAATGTCACCCATATCCTGCAATACCATAGTGTACTGAAATCACCCTTTTCTAGCATGTGTCCAAATAGGCTGTCAATTCTGGCTTACCTGACTCACTTATCCTTATGCAAACAGGAGAGAATCACGCAAGGTTAGGATTCTGGAGAAAGGACAGGTCTTTTTTTTAAACCGTTGTCATCTTTTTCGTGGCTGCACCAGACGCACTTTCATAAGCGGGGATGAGTCCTCTTGCCCAGTGGATACTAGGGCATCCATGCTGCACCACCATCAACTGGATTGGCGCCTGGGGTTCCATGGGAATCTCCGAAATACACTCCTTACTGGGATCTTTTCCTCGGCAGTCATAGAGCACACAAGAGATCAGGAAGACCAAAAGCAAGATCACATAGCTAGCAACCAGGATGACCAGGTTCAAGGTCACGGGGTCAAGTTCTAGATAAAATTCCATTGGATCCCAGGATTTATTTGTTTATTTAGCAGGACCTCTTGTCACTGGAATCAGATGTAGAAGTTTAAGTGGAGCAGTGGCAAATCTCGACAGATGCAGTATCCTGAATTTGCAGCAAAAAAATTCATCTTTCACCTTGCATGTTCTGGTAGGAGTGGGTTCTTCCACCCTGTACCCCGCCCTAATGGCATGATTAAAGCCTCTCGCTTTAATAACTTAAGCTCCTTTTTAATTCAGTCTTGTCGACAGTGACAGAACCTACATTTGGGTGCTTTTCAGCAAGCGCAGGAATCGGGGTTTGTTTTGGTGAGAATTCAGTTTTCCATCCTATGCAAGATTGCAATGTTAGAAACCAAATTATAATTCTAGGGAAAATAATGTAAAAGCACGTAAACAAATGCCTCCCCCAAGGCTGAAAAAGTCAAGCTTAATGTTTTAAGCCCTGAAGTCGTGTTTCCCCTCTTCAGTAAGGTCATGTCTTGGCCTTTATTTATTATTTTATTTATTTTATTTATTTGTCAAAACGTGTACAAGATAACAGGTAAGGTAAAACTTAAACAAAAGCAAAGTAGGTATAGGTAAATGTGCAGAAATAGTTAGCTTGTATTAAGTGACCAGTAAGGGCCCACAGGGTTGGTCTTTTCTGGGTCCTGTCATCTAAACAATGTCAGCTGGCAGAGCTGGAGGAGAGGGCCTTCTCTGTGGCTGCTCCAACTCTTTGGAATCAGTTACCTCCTGAGATCCGGACCATCCCTACCCTACTGGCCTTCCGGAAAGCCGTAAAGACTTGGCTTTTCTGGCAGGCTTGGGGCCATCGAGATCCGGCCATAAATGGTATGCATGGGTCTCACTGTTTTATTTTGATTGTTTTTAAACCTTTTTATAGGTTTTTATATTATTTGGATGTTATATTTTTGGTTGTAAGCCTCCCAGAGTCCAGGGTGGCATTAAAATTGAATAAATAAATTAATAAGACATGTTGCTTTAAGACATTGCATTAGGGGAAATGTAGTTAAATTGCACTCTTCATTTGGGCACATGTCCCATGAGTGATTTTGCTTCTGCGCATGCAAGGGGACACTTGCACCTGTGATTTTTGGTGATTTTTTGCTTCTGCACATGCGCAGAAGCAAAAAAATTTCTGAAATTTTGCATGCACAAGCGTCCCCTCACGAGCTTTTGCTTTTGTAAAATTGAGCATGACTCACTTAACAACTAGTCCCAATTGTGGTTGTAATTTGAGAGCTAGCTGTACTCCACTGAGATTTCTAGGCCAAGTACACTATGGTGGCAGGTAACATCCTTTTCAGCATACACTAAAAAGCCCATTTATGTTTTAAATTAAAAATAATCACATGGCTTTTGAAGGCCAGGCATAACATTTTCTGTCTAAAAGGAGAAATTGTTCATTCATTCATGTATGAGCTAATTACTGTTTCCATTGATTGTATTATCTAGATTAATTGAAGCTATGCTGGGAATTTCTTTTGCATCATAGGTTTTTTTCTTTCCATTTGTGGGAAAATAATGCTGTCAAGATCCTTCTGTATCTTGAGCCTATCTTCTGGAGAGTTAGCTATTATAAATGCAGGCCTTTGAACAAAAACATTTTTATTTATTTTTTATTTGTTCGTTTTGTCCAGTACATATTGGTGGTATACAAAGATATAACAATATTCATATACTGTACATGATACTAGTAAAAAAGAAACATTAGGACAGGGGACAGAAAGCACTCTGGTGCACTTATGCATGCCCCTTACTGACCTCTTAGGAATCGGGAGAGGTCAACAGTGGATAGTCTAAGGATAATGTTTTGGGGGTTAGGTGAAGATACTACAGAGTCTGGTAGTGAGTTCCATGCATCAACTACTTGGTTACTAAAGTCATATTTCCTGCAGTCAGAAACAGCTTGAACAAAATGTTGATTTATTTCAAACATCATCAGGATATGGATCAGAGCTCTCCAACCTTGGCAACTTTATGAGGTGTGGACTTCAAATCTCAAAATCCCTCAGCCAGCATGGGAATTAGGAATTGAAGTCCATACCTCATAAAGTTGCCAAGATCGGAGATATCTCATATAGACTTCAGAATATAAACTTTTCAAATTTTGCCCTCTGGTGGTAATAAAGGGTAAAGAAGCTTTTCCTTTAGAATATCTGGTAGTAAAGATCTCTTAAGCCGGTGATGGCGAACCCTTTTCTTCTTGGGTGCCAAAAGAGCATGCGCCTGTGCTATCACGCATACGTGAGTGCTAACACCCATAATTCAATGCCTTGGGAGGGCAAAAACAGCTTTCCCCACCCCTTAGAGGCGCTCTGGAAGCCAGAAACAACATTATTTCCTAACTTCTGGTGGACCCAGTAGGCTTGCATTTTGCCCCTTCCCCCCAGACTCCAAAGACTTCCCTGGAGCCAGGAGATGGTAAAAACACCCTCCCCCATCGGCCTGGAGGCTCTCTGGAAGCCAAAAACTCCCTCCCAGAGTCTCTGTCAGGCTCAGGGAAGCAGTGTTCCCTCTAATTTTTTTTTTGTGGGGGTGATAAAGTATAGTGTCTGAGCGGCAGTCCCTTTGGGACTGGGCGGCATAGAACTCTAAATAAAAATAAATAAATAAATAAATAATAAAGAAAGTGTGGGCATGCGCTATCACACATGCCTGAGTTCTAACATCCATAATTCGCCCCCCTCCTTTCTCTCTCTTTCTCTCTCCTTCTTCCTCTCTTATCTCTTTTTCCTTTCTCTCTCTCACTCCCTTTCTCTCTTTCCTTTCTCTCCCTCCCTCTTTCTCTCTATCCTTTCTATCTCTCACTCTTTCTCCCTCCTTCATTCCCTCTTTCCCTCCCTCCCTTCCTTTCTCTCTCTTTCCTTTCTCTCCCTCCCTCTTTCTCTCTATAATTTCTATCTCTCACTCTTTCTTTTTCTCCTTCCTTCATATCCTCTTTCTCTCCCTCCCTTCCTCTCTCTTTCCTTTCTCCCCCTCCCTTTCTCTTTCCTTTCTCTCCCACCCTCTTTCTCTCTATCCTTTCTATCTCTCACTCTTTCTTTCTCTCCCTCCTTCATTCCCTCTTTCTCTCCCTCCATTCCTTTCTCTCTCTTTCCTTTCTCTCCCTCCCTCTTTCTCTCCTGGGGCTGCCTGTGCCTGCCCAGCACCACCCACCACCCACCACGGACGGACAGCATTCAGCATCGGCGCCCCCCCGGACAACAAGAAGCTCAGTGTCGGGCTGCGTAGCTAAGCTGCTTGCCTTTCGGCAGCCCCGATTGTCGGCCCCCCACATGGACGGACATCAGGCTGGCAGAGCTGGTGGATCCGCCCTGGGGATGGACATCGGGCTGGCAGGCCCAGTGGATCTGCGCCCCCAGCCCCGCGGATAGACATTGGGCTGGCAGGGTCAGCAGATCCGTGCCCCCAGCCCCCAGCCCCACGGATGGACATCGGGCTGGCAGGGCCGGTGGATCTGCGCCCCCAGACCTGTGGATGGACACTGGGCTGGCAGGGCCAGCGGATCCATGCCCCCAACCCTGCAGATGGACATCAGGTTGGCAGGGCCGGCGGATCCGCCCCCCCCAGCCCCCAGCCCCAACGGACGGACATCGGGCTGGCGGGGTTGGCGGATCTGCACCCCCAGCCCTGGGGATGGACATCAGGCTGGTGGGGCCGGCGGATCCACACCCCCAGCCCTGAGGATGGACATCGGGCTGGCAGGGCTGGGGGATCCACCCCCCCCCTAGCCCCCAGCCCCGTGGACGGACATCGGGCTGGCAGGGCTGGCGGATCCATGCCCCCCAGCCTCCAGCCCAACAGATGGACATCGGGCTGGCGGGGCCAATGGTCCACGCCCCCAGCCCTGCAGACAGACATCGGGCCAGCAGATCCACCCCCCAGCCCTGCGGATGGACATCGGGCTGGCAGGGCCAGCAAATCTGCCCCCCCAGCCCCCAGCCCTGCAGACAGACATTGGGTTGGCAGGGCCAGCGGATCTGTGCCCCCAGCCCCCCGCCCCACGGATGGACATTGGGCTGGCAGGGCTGGCAGATCTGTACCCCCAGCCCTGCGGATGGACATCAGGCTGGCATCAGCAGTCCCGACAACAACCTCTGGACAGCCGTGCTCACCTGGTGCTGTGATGGGGGGAGGCGGCTGCCCCTCCCCGCCCAGGAAAGCAGCACAGGAAAGCCCCCGACTCCAGGGTACAGCTCCCAGCATGGTGGCAAAGGAGGAAGCCAACGCCTCCTCCGACGCCGCGCAGGTGGGTATCAGAGCCAGGGCAGCCAAAGAGGGGAGGCGAGGGAAAGGTCCTCTGCACTGGAATTTAAAATTTCCAGGCTTACCAGTAAAAACCAGCATGCTGTAGCCGCTGTGCGCCTTTGAGGGAACACTGCTGGGAAGGCATTTTTAGTGAGCCAAAAATCAGTTGGGCGGCACACACATGCATATTGGAGCTGAGTAGGGCAATGGCTCACGTGCCAGCAGATATGGCTCCACATGCCACCTGTGGCACCTGTGGCATAGGTTCACCATCACTGTCTTAGGCTTTCCTTATACAAAACTTCTTATTCTTCAGTACCCATTAGTTTTGATGTACACACTCTCTAAAACTCTTTAGGGTTTTGAGCCACTATCTTTGACTGACTCTCTCTTCTTTTATATCCTACCTATATCCCAAAATCATTCTCAGGGGCCTTGTTCCAAATGCAAACCTGCAAACAGACAAGAAAAAAAAGCTTTTGTTTTTATTCTATGAATATGCTAATATTTTAATTCAGGTTAAGTTCCATTCAATTTAACTGTGTTTTCAACCAATCTATAACTGCTGTGGTTTGCAGTTTGTTTTAGCAGTTTAGAGTGCATTATAATTAAAGTGGTACCTCTACTTAAGAATGCCTCTACTTAAGAACTTTTCTAGATAGGAACTGGGTGTTCAAGATTTTTTTGCCTCTTCTTAAGAACCATTTTCTACTTAAGAACCCGAGCCTGGAAAAATTTCCCAGGAAATTTGAGAGCGGCATGAACGCCCAGCCAATTTCCTGCCATTTCCCCTTTAATCCCGGTCAACTCGGGCTTTTCTGGGCTGACAGACAAGCCTTTTGGTGGTGCTTAAGGTGTCCAGAGCAAACGAAGCATTTTCCTTTCTTTGGGCACTTGGAGAGGGAATAAACCTCTGCCAGCACCCAGAGAAAAGAAACACTCCCTTTGCTCTGGACAGCCCAGAGTGAACAGAGCATTTTCCTTTCTCTGGGTGCTTGGAGAGGGAATAAACCATTTTGTTGTGGTGACTCCCTTGCACTGCCTCCCATACACCCAGTGTGAGTTTACCTCCCGGAGCCTGGGTGCGGAAAGGCAAAAGGGGGTGCTTTATCCCGGCTGGATCAACTCAGCTTCAGCCAAACTGAGGAGTCACCACAGTGAAAGGAAGGCACCGGCTACAAAGCGAGCGAGTGAGGGGAGAGGGGAGCCCTTCAGCATGGGAAGGAAGAGGAAGCAGGTAGCAGTAGGAACAGCAGCCGCCTTTCAGTCAAAGGAGTGGGCGGTTCCCCCCTCTCACCCACCTGGGTTTCTCTCTCTGGCGCAGTGTATGGGAGGCAGCCTCACTGCCTCAGAGTTCCTCTTTTTTTTTTAAGCCTTAAAATTTTGGATTTTTTTTATTCTTCTCATCTCACCTTCTTCCTTCGGCAGCAACTGTCCTCCTCCTCTTCTTCCTCCTCCTCCTCCCACCCAAATTCCGAGCTTTTATTTCTTTCCTAATGGGTTTACACGCATTATTTGCTTTTACATTGATTCCTATGGGAAAATTGCTTCTACTTACAAACTTTTCTACTTAAGAATCTAGTCACAGAACAAATTAAGTTTTTAAGTAGAGGTACCACTGTACAGGTATAGGATGTTGCATTCAGGACGGGTAGTCCTCAACATATGACCACAACAGAACCCCACATTTCTGTTGCTAAGTGAGGCAGTTTTTAACTGAGTTTTATCCAATTTTACAGCCCTTTTTGCTGCAGTTCTTCAGTGAATCACTGCAGCTGTTAAGTTAGTATCACAATTAAGTGAATCTGGCTTCCCCTTTGACTTTGCTTGTCAGAAGGTCTCAAAAGGGGATTGCATGGCCAGAGAGACTGCAATCGTCATAAATATGAGTCAGTTGCAAACCTCCAAATTTTAATCATGTGACCACAGGGATGCTGCAAGGATTGTAAGTGTGAAAAATGGTCGTAAGTCACTTTTTTTCAGTGCCCCTGTAACTTTGAATAATCATTAAAGAATAGAAACATAGAAACATAGAAGTCTGACGGCAGAAAAAGACCTCATGGTCCATCTAGTCTGCCCTTATACTATTTTCTGTATTTTATCTTAGGATGGATATATGTTTATCCCAGGCATGTTTAAATTCAGTTACTGTGGATTTATCTACCACATCTGCTGGAAGTTTGTTCCAAGGATCTACTACTCTTTCAGTAAAATAATATTTTCTCATGTTGCTTTTGATCTTTCCCCCAACTAACTTCAGATTGTGTCCCCTTGTTCTTGTGTTCACTTTCCTATTAAAAACACTTCCCTCCTGGACCTTATTTAACCCTTTAATATATTTAAATGTTTCGATCATGTCCCCCCTTTTCCTTCTGTCCTCCAGACTATACAGATTGAGTTCATTAAGTCTTTCCTGATACGTTTTATGCTTAAGACCTTCCACCATTCTTGTAGCCCGTCTTTGGACCTGTTCAATTTTGTCAATATCTTTTTGTAGGTGAGGTCTCCAGAACTGAACACAGTATTCCAAATGTGGTCTCACCAGCATTCTATATAGTGGGATCATAATCTCCCTCTTCCTGCTTGTTATACCTCTAGCTATGCAGCCAAGCATCCTACTTGCTTTCCCTACCGCCTGACTGCACTGTTCACCCATTTTGAGACTGTCAGAAATCACTACCCCTAAATCCTTTTCTTTTGAAGTATTTGCCAACACTGAACTGCCAATACAATACTCAGATTGAGGATTCCTTTTCCCCAAGTGCATTATTTTACATTTGGAAACATTAAACTGCAGTTTCCATTGCTTAGACCATTTATCTAGTAAAGCTAAATCATTTACCATATTACAGACGCCTCCAGGAATATCAACCCTATTGCACACTTGTTGTAAGAATGTTGTAAGAATGTTGTAAGAATGTTGTATTGCACACTTGTTGTAAGAATGTTGTAAGACAAGGACTGCCCATAATAAGATAGACTTCATCTACCCAAGCCTACTGCAATGTAGAAGATTAGTGCAACGGCTGGGCCTCCAGAAATTGTGGAGGCTCCAACACTGGAGGTTTTTAAAGAAGAGACAAACATTTTTCTGAAATGTTATAGTGCAGTGATGTCGAACCTTCTTGTTTGTTTGTTTGGGTGCCAAAAGGGTGAGCAAATGCCAGAGTTGGGATCTTCTTTCCTTCCTATTGGTGTGTTGTGTGTGCATTGTGTCATTTCACACATACACGTGTGTGTCCCTTTGCATGATTTTGCTGCCACATATGCGCAGAGGGGCAATTTTCTTTTAGCATATGCTCAGAGAGCAAAAAATAGCTGAAAAAAAGATGGTGCTTTGCATCCACTCACTCAATTTTTCTTCCATGCATGTGCAGAGGGATGATTTTCTTTCTGTACATGCTCAGAGAGCAAAAAAAGATGAAAATTAGAAAAAAAGATGGTGCCGTGCACGAATTGGCAAAATTGCACAATCAGAGGGCCACTACTGGAGTGGCGCACCAGACCACACTGGTAGGAACCCACCTCTGGTGCATGTGCGACAGCATATATGTGTGTACCCACACCCATAATTCATCGCCTTCCCCCACACATGGATACACAACCCTCATTGAAGCCTCTGGACCTCCGGTAGGCCCAGTGGACCATTTTTCACCCTCCCCAGGCTTTAGGAAAGTCTCGGGAGCCTGTGGAGAGTGAAAAATGGGCCCAATGGGCCATGAAGGGCTACCAAAATTTTTACTACCACACTGTGGGTGTGGCTTATGCATTTTCTTTCAACATCTTTCAGTGCAAATTGGGTGCTCTGGGACGGAGTACCATTTTCGCTACCCCACTGCATTTATTTATTTTATTTTTATTTATTTATTATTTAGATTTGTATGCCGCCCCTCTCCGCAGACTCGGGGCAGCTCACAGCAAAATACAACAAATCATGACAAATCCAAATAAATTTAAAATATTTAAAAATATTTAAAAAGAACCCCATTTACTAACATACACACACACAAACTATTCCCCCTATTCAGGCAGTAGCCCACTTTGCCAATGAGTCTACCGAAAGTTGAACTTTTGGTAGGCCCGTTGGGTCTGTTTTTCACCATCCACAGGTTATCAAGGCTTTGCTAAAGCCTGGGGAGGGTGAAAAGGGCCTCCCCACACCCTCTGGAAGGCCAAAAATCAGCTGCGCTGGAGCTGATATAGGGTAACGTCTTTCATGCCCTCATATATGGCTCTGCATGCTACCTGTGGCACGTGTGTCATAGGTTCACCATCACGGTTATAGGGTCCCCTGTTTGAGCAGAGGTTTGGACTAGAAGATCTCCAAGGTCCCTTCCAACTCTTTTATCCTATTACTAAGTATCCTTACAAAGTAAATTCCCTCTTCCCTTTGTTTTCTGTTTTTTTTTACTACTGTATTGAGTTCTAATTCACTTCAAGAAAATAGTAGCAGGACTTTCTGGCAGTGGCAAGATTGTAAGCATAACAAAATGAATTGTTAGATGTCCTAAGAGCCAGTTTGGTGTAATAGATAAGCCACCAAGTTAGAAAACCGGAGACCCTGTGTTGTAGTCTCGCCTTTTATAATAATAATAATAATAATAATAATAATAATAATAATAATAATAATAATAACAACAACAACAACAACAACAACAATGTCAGTACAACACAGCAAATGAGATCACTATGCTGGATTTCGTGTTTCATCACCAGTCGGGCACTTCCCAAGCACCTAAGATTGAGTGATGTAGCGGCGAATTATGTTTGTCGATCCCAGTAAAGCGGCCTTTTGCAATTGACAGATGAAGATTTTGTCAATTCTGATGGTTTTCAAATTTCCGCTGAGATCCTTTGGCACTGTGCCCAGCGTGCCAAGTACCACTGGGACCACTTTCACTGGCTTATGCCAGAGTTGTTGCAGCTCGAGTTTTAGATCTTCGTATTTCACTAATTAATAATAATAATAATAATAATAATAATAATAATAATAATAATAATTAGATTTGTATGCCGCCCCTCTCCGAAGACTCGCAGCAGACTAGAGGGGGTGACTTTGGGTCAGTCACTCACTAGGAAGTGGCAGACCCAAAAAGGGAGGCACAGTCAAACCACTGACAAGTAAATTGCAGAGATTTGCCTAGGTATTGCCGGGAGTCAGTACTAACTCGATGTCCCACCGCCCACCGCCAAAGAAAAGTTATGTCCCACTGACAAAGCTCTGATAAACCCAATTCAGTTTTAACTCATGGGAAGATCATTCCTTTCTGGGAACCAGCATTGCATGATGGACATCAGTGGATCATAGCAATCTCTCTTCCAGCAATCAGGACCATTGGATTACAGGAACGACTCTGCTCATCTGGCTGGGTTCCATTACCTCTGTAGCATGATTGTAACTGCCAAGAATAATTAGAGAAGCTAGGAAGAGAAACCTACCAAGGTGTGGCTGGAAGAAGAATGTTAAAGAGAGAAGCAAAAGTTGTTTCAACTCACTCACTGCCTGATACCAACATTACAAGAATGCGCCCAATTATAGGAAAGTTATATTAAATGTCTGGAATAATAATAATAATAAAAAAAAACCCTGTATGGCTTATTTATTTAAATTTATTCCTTGCTGAACCACCTCAAGGCACCAAGGGCAACTTCCCATAGTAAATTTGTAATTAAGACGACATGAATATTTGAATCTGTTAAGATAACTTTAAACCCCTAGGAGCTAATTATTAGAAAGATTAAAAAGCAGAGGAAGGCTTTGGCAGGGCCACTTAAGTTCCAGGCACGCCAGGGCAAGCAGGTATGTCTTCTAAAAATTCAAAGCGGGGGGGTGGGGGTGGGGCGTGATTTCTCGCTCAAAGACACAATCAACAGATTCTGTTCAGCAAACTTGGATTGCTGTGATCAGTACAGACTAGCAAAATCTCGCATACTAGCTCCATCAGACGCATCAAATGGTTTCCAAATTCATGATTAGAAACAGCTATGATGTCAATTTGTGCATTTATTTTACTTTTCCCCAAAAGTTTCCGTGATTTCAATGCAGATTCAATTATTTGTCATTTTCAAACTTAAAAGGAGCTTGAAATGTATATTTCTCCCAAAATGTTAATGCAAATACGCAATAAAAACACCTACAAAATGCACCTACTTGGGAAATATCCTCCCAAGTCCCTTATATTTTGGTAAGGCTGTAATGAACAATAGTCAAGGAAGAAATCACTTATGAAATAGAGGGATTCCATGTGGAATATATTTGAAATAGCATGAGTTGGATCTCAATGGCACGATGAAAAGCTAAGTGAATCCAAAACTTTAAAACAGATAGTTTTCTTTATCCTTACTCAAAAGCTATTATAAATTGGATGAAATCAAATATTTATTACAATCATAGACTTGGATAATGGTTATAAATCAGTGGTGAAACCCGAACTATTTTACTACCGGTTCTGTGGGTGTGGCTTGGTGGGCGTGACAGGGGAAGGATACTGCCAAATCCCCATTCCCTCACCACTCCTGGGGGAAGGATACTGCAAAATCTCCATTCTCACCCAACTCTGGGGCCAGCCAGAGGTGGTATTTGCTGGTTCTCTGAAACACTCAAAGTTCCACTACCAGTTGTCCAGAACGTGTCAGAACCCCCTGGATTTCACCCCTTTATAAATATATTAACAGAAGCAAAGTCAAAACACGTTTGTAAACATATGGATTTAGAGAAATAAGTGTGAATACTAAGGCTCATAATATCTACTCATACATTATTATTGCCAAAAGAGTTGAGTGCTTCAAGAACAACTTGTCCTTTGAAGAAACAGAGACAGATTATAAATATAAACACATTCATAAATTAAAAGTACAACCTATGGGGGGGGGGGAGAGAGGACTGATAAGTTAGATGACAGCGTCAATGTAAGTTCAAACTTTAATGTAAGAAAATTAAATGAAATCTTAAAGGTTATTTATCTTTCCCTTAAATATGTTTAGAAAACAAATTTTGCTCTTTCTCCCCAAATAAATCATGGTTTTGCAACAAGACCAACGAGATTTTTTTTCCAGTTACTTTTTAAAAAGAGTGATACAAAATTAACATGCTCATTGCATGAGAAGGTGGTCTGGTGCACAGTGGTTAGAATGTAGTATTGCAACCTACTCTGCCCACAACCAGAAGTTCGATTCTAACCAGTTCAAGGTTGATTCAATCTTCCATCCTTCTGGAGGTTGGTAAAATGAGGATCGAGATTATTGGGGGCAAAATGCTGACATTTGTAAATCACTCAGAGAGTGCTATAAGGCATCTAGACTGATAATAATAATAATAATAATAATAATAATAATAATAATAATAATAATAATAATTTATTAGATTTGTATGCCGCCCCTCTCCGAAGACTCGGGGCGGCATTTCTATATCTAAATGCTACAGCTATTACTATGAAGGACTGGTTGATCTAAGTATAGAAACAATCTTTTTTGTTTTAAAAATAAATGTTCTCTTGCTCTCCCCAGAACAATAGCAAGACTTCAAAAATGTGCTCATACACAGTCTCATCTGACTTAAATTGAATTTTTCTTTATTACACTTTGTGGACCTGTGAAGTGTTCTCCATCTGGCTCACAAGGGTCATTGTAAGCAGTGCCAGTAGCCTGGCTTGGAAAGTGGAGAAGTACTGAATTTTGATAAGAAGCTAAACAGAGATTTGAGCTTCAAACAATCCTACAACACTTTACGATGCTCTCTGTATAATACCTTGCTAACAGAGTTATGGAAGCTTTATGAAAACACTAGCTGACACCCGTGCTTTCTTATGAAACGATGTGATGGGGCTTGATAAATTGACAGTTAAAGCTTGAAAATAAATGGGTAATTTAAAAAGGGATTGTTAGAGATGGTAAACTAAGTTTCTGTTACAGACAAAGGCATCTACATAGCATAGACTTTCAATTCTTCCCTCAGATGGGGACGACATTTCTCATTTTGCTCTCTGGCTCGAGGATAACCAGGCTGTCAGGTGAACTGACTCTGGAGCATGCCACATAGAACTGGCCATGGGAAAAACAGGCAGCTTCACTTACTTTTGTTTTCTTAATTGCATATCTAAATCTTTTCTTGCACTTTTTGCCTCTTAACTGGTGTTGCAATAGAAGGAACAGATTTGTCTGAAATGAGGAGAACTGCTCGCTGCTGTGAAAGCAAAACTGAAACTGAAACTACTCTGCTTGTGTTTTACATTTGGATCAGATTTCTTTTCAGGTGAGGGGGGGGAGTAAAACAGCATCAGAGCTTGTTAATAATAATATAAGAAATACTCATGCTCTGATGGCCATTTTGAAAACCCCTTTTTTAGTGAGCACCTAGAAGCCAAGAGGAACATATGTGACAAATTTCAAGTTTAACGGGCTATACTTGTGATTAAGGCTGTACAATGGAGAGAGTTGCTTATGTGGGGTTGATGGGTACTGCTCTCACATCAGGCTGTGCCCCCTTTTGTAAAATCATCTTCAAAACCAGTAGAAGCTATCATAAAGCTTAATGGTGATGTGCAAGAATGTACACTGCTCAAAAAAAATAAAGTGAACACATAAAAAACAGAATATAATTTCAGGTAAATCAAACTTCTGTGAAATCAAACTGTCCACTTAGGAAGCAACACTGATTGACAGTCAATTTTTCACATGCTGTTGTGCAAATGAAATAGTTGTGCAAATGAAATATTCAATGAGAATATTTCATTCATTCAGATCTAGGATATGTTGTTTGAGTGTTCCCTTTATTTTTTTGAGTACAGTAGTACCCCTAGATACAAGCATAATTGGTTCCAGAAGGGAGCTTGTATGTCGAGGCAACTCGTATGTGGAACAAATCGCTTTAGATTTTGTTTTTCCCCTCTGAGATAACCAAAAGCAAGGATTCTTGCGCCACCTAGTGGACGCTCGGCTCGTATCCAGAATTTGAGCTCGGGACTAGAACAGAAATGTCTCTCCCCTCGTGGCTCGTATCTTGAAATACTCGCATGTAGAGCAGCTCGTATCTAGAGGTACTACTGTAGTATATTTTGGCATGTGAGTATAGGGGAGGGGGTTCCTATGGGTAATCCCGCTAGACAAACTTAATCCAAATGGCTCCAGGTGTGTTTTTTTTAACTGTTCACCACTTGCACCAAAAATTACTTTCGCCCTACCTTTGACACAATCTTGAGGATAACAGATGTGGTCACAGTCCTTAAGAGAATTAAATATTAGAATGTTCTGATATGAGTTAGAAGGATATACAAAGGTCGAATGAAATAGTTCATTAATTTCTTATTGGAGTTATAAAATCTGGGAATTCATCTCAAGTGACTTTTTAGAGAGACCAAATAACAGACTCTCATTGCAACCAGAATTCTTGTATTTTTCTCTCCCTTCCTGTTCTGTCTGGGTCACTCCAGAAGCCAATACCAACCCAAAAAGAGAATCCATACACACTGGTAAAAGGCAAAGGCAGTTTTATAAAATTCAAGAAAAACACAGGTAACAGAAAATGTCCTTACAAACAGAAAAAATGCTGTATCTTCAGATATAGCCACGAAGGCAAAAGTCCATGCAGCAATACAGAATTCTTGCTGCCAAGCCGAGGCTGTAGATAGCAGACCTACACCCCCCACGGGTCTTCCAAAGCTGCTGGGCCACAAGCCAGGAACAGAGACGCCGAGAAACAAGACAGGATAACGCAACTCCAAACTGATAACACTCCACATGGCTTCAAGGGCTTGCCTGCCTTTTAAACCCTGCTAAGGAGGACTACACCCAAACCCAGCTGTTTCTAATTCAATGGTGACAATACTTCTTTAATTGCTCCTTTCTTTGATCTGAACGTCTCTGTCGCATGTCAATGATGGCTTGTGCGTCATCCCCTAATGATTCTAAGCTACTGGCTGGGGAGAGCCCCCCCTCGGGGCTCTCATGCTGTTCCTCCTCATCCCATTCCTGGCTGTCCCCTCCCCCGTCCGACTGCTCAGCCCCTCCTCTTCGCTGTCATTCTTCTCTGGGCATGGAGCCAGCAGAGACACAGCTGGTCCCTGAGCAGCCTAAGGCTGAACCATAACACTTCCCAGGGAAAGCTTTTTTTCTCCTGCACTTCTCAAACCTGAACCCATCATTTTTAGTTGCCCTCAGAGGAAACAAAGATAGGACACATGTCACAGCACAACACAAACACCATTTATCATCCCTGAGACTTTGGGATGGTTTGAAGCTATGGCTTGAACTTCCAATGCTGCCCCTATGTTGTTCCTTCTAATGCTGCCCCCATTAACTTAAATTAATTAACTTGATTAATTAACTTAAAAATGGCTAATAATATTTAACCTCACAGATGCCAGAAGATATGATGGGAAAAACCTTCTAGGCCTCAAGAAGTTCATATAAAGTAAACACATGATCAATGGTTGGCTATCAAAATTCTTTTTTCAGCATAGAAACAGAATCCATTCATTTATTTATCTAGATACTGTACATGTTTCTCACTGAAAGATAATTGCATATTGCTTTCTCTTGTAACTGAACTTAATTACTTAAAATGAAATTTAGGATATGGTAGCAAGAATAATAATAAAAAAAGCTTTACTGAAACAAATCCAGGGGATCTTACAATAATATTATTTCCTGCCTCATGTAGAGGATAATTTGAAATGAAGTGGTATATATGATATATATGATTTCTAAAAATAGCAAGAATAATTTAATCCAACTTCATATCATTGCAATGTGTGCAAAACAAATCTGAAATGGACAAGATTTCTGCAAAATATTGTCACTGGAATACAGAAAGGAGTCTTTTAAAGGAACACCGTTGCCTTAAGAATGAAGAAAAAGTAAAGAATTAACTCAAGGAAATTCCAGTTTATTATTTCTCATAACAGAATAGAATAGACTAGAATAGAATAGAATTCTTTATTGGCCAAGTGTGATTGGACGCACAAGGAATTTGTCTTTGGTGCATATGCTCTTAGTGTACATAAAGGAAAAAGATACATTTGTCAAGAATCATGAGGTACAACACTTAATGATTGTCATAGGGGTCAAATAAGCAATAAAGAAATAATCAATATTAATAAAGAATCTTAAGGATACAAGCGATGGAATGAGGCATGCACAGGTTGAAGTGGCTGGTCCTGACAGTTTTCCCATCCATACGGACATAGTCAAGCGGGTTTTAGCTCAGCAGCAAGAGATCAACCCACAAAATCTGGGTGGTGATGCCCTTTATACAAGATAGAGCTCCCCACTCCCCATACTTTCAAATTAATCGATTATTTAATGGAGAGGAGGTTGCTTATGTGGATGTTCACCAGAAGAGCCCTTCACTCCTCCACTCGAAATAGAATACCCTATGAGACTAGACTTTCAATCCTGGGCCTAGAAAGTTTAGAACTAAGATGCCTTAAACAAGATCTAAGTATTGCCCACAAGATCATATGCTGCAATGTCCTGCCTGTCGGCGACTACTTCACCTTCAACCACAACAACACAAGAGCACACAACAGATTTAAACTTAATATTAACCGCTCCAAACCTGATTGTAAAAAATATGACTTCAGTAACTGAGTTGTCGAAGCGTGGAACTCATTACCGGACTCCATAGTGTCATCCCCAAACCCCCAACACTTTACCCTTAGATTATCTACGGTTGACCTATCCAGATTCCTAAGAGGTCAGTAAGGGGCGAGTACAAGTGCACTAGAGTGCCTTCCGTCCCCTGTCCTATTGCTCTCCTATATCTCCTATACCTTTCTTCTATTCCTATATCTCTTCTTCTATTCTTTCATTGATATGTTCTATTACTATACCTTCTTTTCTATTATTTCTTAGATATATTTTACTATGAGTATCTCCTCTATAACCATCATCATGTATTTTACTATGTGTATATAGATATATACCCACTAAAACCCTCATTGTGTATTGGACAAAATAAATAAATGAATAAATAAACAAATAAATGTTGATTGACTGGGTTGATTATTGTTTTACAGTTATGGATTTTATCCAGTGAAGGGCTAACAAAATTTTTACTACTACATTGTGAGCGTGGCTTATGCATTTTCTTTCAACATCTTTCAGCGCCAATTGGATGCTTTGGGGTGGAGCTCCATTTTTGCTACCCCACTGCATCCCACTCCCATCCGGGCAGTAGCCCACCCCTGATTTTATCTCTCTCTTTTTTTAAATCTCTGGAGGTCACTGTAGATTCGACAAACCTATAAATGCCATAAAGGAAAAAAAAGTGCACCCATGTGGCTGGCCAGCAGATGGCAACAGACAACCATATTCTTCCAGAAGCTTGTTTCCAAGCTATTTCTCCTCTCAGCAGATGAGAGAAACATATGCAGAGTAGCTCTCATTTAGGAAACGAATCCATTATTTTTCAAAAACCCTATTAGTCAACATTGTCATTCTCTTGTTGGGATCTGAAGAGAGAAACAGTTTTCCACTGTTATTGTTCATGGTTTATGCTACAGCTCTCTCCTCTCAGGAAATGTTTAAGTGCAGTGAATAAACCATTTCCTGCTCCAGAGATGCATTCTTATCCATTTGATCTGCACAGTATATACAATCCATGAGAAAATAGTAGCCAGTGTTGAAATAATGGCAATAATAATGAATCCACTTTAGCCAGCCTTTAACTGGAAGATTTTATTCTTCTCAAGCCCCGATGGGCACACTTATTCTATTATCTTCGGGACTGTCTTCTGCCTCATGTATCCCAGGGGCCAGTTAGGTCCCACAGAGTCGGCCTTCTCCAGGTCCTGTCAGCTAGACAATGTCAACTGGTGGGGCCTAGGGGAAGAGCCTTCTCTGTGGCGGCCCCGCCCTCTGGAATGAACTCCCTCTGGAAATACGTACCGCCCCCGCCCTCCTGGTCTTTTGCAAAGCTTTAAAAAACTCTCTGCTGGCGGTCATGGGGGCCATGAGCGATGAGACTGTCTCCGGCTGATAGGAGATACGATTGGATTGGATGAATGTGTGTGATTGTACATGGGGTATTTTACATTTTTTTAAAGTAAATTTCCACAATCTTTTATAGTTATTTAGATTTCTTTTATATTATCGTATTCAATGTTGTATGCCGCCCTGAGTCGCCTCGAGAAGGGTGGCATAGAAATCTAATTAATAAAATAAAATAAATCAATCAATATGTACCCATGGGGCTATTCCTTGTCAAGTAATAATTAAGCAAAGGGCAGGAAAAGAGAAAGAAATTCCATCCTTCCGAGGTGGGTAAAATGAGGACCCGGATTGTGGGGGCAATATACTGGGTCTATTAAAAAGTGCTATTGCCACCTTAAGTCTAAGGAGAAAGGTGGCATAAAAATCAATCAATCAATCAATCAATCAATCAATCAATCAATCAATCAATCAATCAATCAATCAATCAAACAAACAAACAAACAAACAAACAAACAAACAAACAAACAAATACGGCATAACAATCAAATAAATAAATACATACATACATACTACATACATAAATACATAAATACATAAATACATAAATACATACATACATACATACATACATACATACATACATACATACATAAAATAGCAAGTACTTCAGATTAAAGCCACAATGCAAGTGGTCCTCAATTTTCCACCCAAAATTTCTATTGCTAGTAGTCACATCCTCATTCGATATGCCCTGGTGATCAGCGCAAGCATTCCCTATATATTTTACTCATCAGTCCATTCCATGAGAAAGATGGGTATTTCAAAAATGAGAAATAAATAATAAATAACCAAGGCAATGTTCCATGTTGCTTTATGGCCTGCTCAGACTTGAATCCTTCACTAAGCCTTTTCACACGTACTTTAATTCCATTTTCTGCAACTTATGCTTCATTCATCAGCCCAATACAGGGTTCAGGCTAAACAGTCCGTAACCCAAAGCCTATTTGCTTTAACATTCTGTATGTTTTCCTTTAAAATCAATGTTTTCTTCCACTCAAAAATTTCTCAACGACCTGCTGAGCAGCAAAAATTGTTTCTGTGCATCCCAGCTTGCAATAAAGCTACACTGTGATAACCAAATTTTGTTCACTGTCAGCTCTCCCACCCCTTCAATCAGCAGGTCACCAAACAGCTTCCCATGCACACTTCATAAATAAATCCCTTGTAGTTTTTGCATTCAGTCTTGTTACCCTTCCCCTTGTAAATATTTTTTTTAAAGAATGATCAGACATTTCTTCAATTATACAGTTCATGCCAGCAAAATTATTATTTTTCAACAGCTCACAGCTCTTACAACTCTCCTTCTGCAAATTACCCAATTTTTCAGAATGTAAGATGCACCTTTTCCCCTCTAAAAGTGGTTGAAAATTTGGGTAAGTCTTATACTCCGAATGTAGCTTTTTCGAAAAAAATTTCCCCAGCCCTAATGAGATGCTAACAATTTTCCCGGCTTGTGGGATTTTTTTTCATTGCTACTCCCTCCGAAAAAGGGGTTTTCTTTCAGCCTTAACCAGGGGATAAAATAATGTACTGACCTGACCAAACTAAGGACGTTACCAGATGAATACCTGGTAGGTAGATTTCCCCCCCCTATTTTCTTCCTCCAAAGTAAGGTGCGTCTTATATTCCAGTACATCTTATACTCTGAAAAATATGGTACTATTATTATTCCTCTTTTAATCACTATGGGGTGATCGAGGATCTATGGGTGATCCTCGACTTTCATTTAGCAACCATTCAAAGTTATGATGACACTAAAAAAAGTGACTTACATCTAGTCCTCGTACTTACAACTGTTGTAGCATCCCCTAGGTCACATGATCCAAATTTGGGTGCTTGGCACTGGCATGTATTTAAGATGGTTGCAACATCCGAGGGTCACATGATCACCACAGGAGACCTTCCCAGCTGGCTTCTAACAAGCAAAGTCAACGGAGAAGCCAGATTTAATTAATGACTACAAGATTCACTTAACAATTGCAGCAATTTGCTTAATAATCATTGTAAAAAGGTAATGAAATTGGGCATGGCTCCCTTAACAACTACCTCTCTTTGCAGCAGAAATTCTGTTCTCAATTGTGGTCATAGGTCAAGGACTATCTGTACATTCTTTCTAACTATTTCTCTCTCTCTATGCATATTATACAATGTCTTCCTTTCACTTTCCTATTCGGCAGCAATTATCATTAGCCTTTAGATTCATTCTTTCTACTACTTAGATGATGCCAAATGCATGAACTGATGGAGCAAAATCATACTCTTTAGTGGTATTCTAGGATAATTCTTCTTGTGGAATCACATTTAGTTGAAGGATTGACATGGTGATTATTATGATATGTTTTTTTGTTTAAGGCTGGTTTCCAAATCTCTGGTAGGCGGGACGTGTCATCTCGTTTGTTCATGCTGAGGGAGTGTTTTTCTATCTCTATGGCTTCCATGATTATTCTTTTGTATACGTATTTGTTTTGGAAAGTAATTTAGTTTTTTCAAAGTCAATTTCATGCCCTGTTTTTTTAATGTGCTGGACAAGGGAGGAAGTTTTTTCTTCTTTTTTGACTGCATTCTTATGTTCTGCAATGCGTGCGCTTACTCTTCGATTAGTTTGTCCAATATATGTGGCTGCACATGTTTTGCAAGAGATTTTCAACTCGAAAACCAAGGATTGTTTTGCAATTTGTGTTCTGAGTCTGGTTTCAGTTTTTATGGCTGGGTTACGTTTGAGGGCTGGTTTCCAGATGTCTAAATATATAATTTCTTTTTTCTTCTGAGCACATGTAGAAGCTGAGTTTCCGGCAATGTGCATGCAGTCACCAACTTGTTTTCAGATTTTTTAAAATATTTTTGTGGGTTTTTTTGAATTTTTTGAATTTTATTTTTCTTCTCAGCATGTCCAAAATCCAAGTTTCACTGTGCATGTAGTCACCATCTTGTTTTCAGCTTTAAATTTTTGTGTGTGTGGGGGGGGGGTTACAGGATTTTTTGGCACTGTGCATGCACGCCCACGAGGTGCACCCAGGTGGCATGGGAGGAAGCAAACTGCCAGCAGGAGTACAGCAGGGGACCAGTACATGGCCACAGCATGCCAGAAACCATCTATGCAAACAAGCAAAGCCCCATCCACGGGATACAGGCAGCACACGAAACCACATCCCCTCTGGTCCATGGTAAAACCTATCTCTATGGAGCCAGTTGCTGGTGCTCAAAAGGTTGGAAGCTATTGCCCTACAGCTAGAGCATCTACTATTCTACTCCAGGTTCTGCAATTCAACATCTTCCAATGAGAAAGTCCTTTTCTCCTCTGCTATTCCCATTCCCTATTGGCCCTTTCCTTCTAGTCCATTCTTGAAAAAAGGCATGGGTAGGTAAATGCAGATTCTTTGTAGTTCCACTTATCATAATCTACACACTGAAATATAATAAGAGATCCAACAGGGTAGGACTCCAATTCTTTATACTATAGATGATTTTCGAAGCTCTCCCTTGGCAACAAATCCTGTTTCCAATTATTAGTGTATTTTTTATATTATACTGTAAGTAGGCAAAGGTCCTTCAATCTCATCTCAGGATTGCTTGGTACTCAAGCGGCTGTCAGAATAGTACATTTTAGGGGCAAATGGAGGCTGAATACTTAGTAAAACTTTGAAGGAGTGTTTCTTTTTGTACATTTGCAGCCGTGCACTGGTCATCGGTTGGTATTCTTGCCCATATGTCCTTGAAGATGGTTACATCTGAATGACCAGTTTTGCCTTCTTCAGCAAATTTCACTAGATGCGTATTCTATTAAGCTTCCATCACCAATCTAACCCTTTGTAAAAAAAAAAAAAGCTCTTAGCATCTCAATTTTCTGTTTGTTTTACTAGACTTAAGTGCTATTCCAATCATGTCTGACTCTGAGTCGCTTACAGATTTCCAGAAAAGATTACAAAGTTAACAACATAAACATGACTGTTTTAATCGGCTAAAATTTTATTGGACTGTAAACAGGGGTGGGCTACTGCCAGGATGGGGGGACAGGACGCAGTGGGGTAGCAAAAATGGAGCTCCACCCGCAGTGGATGTTGAAAGAAAATGCAGGGTGGTAGTAAAAATTTTGGTAGCCCTTCACTGGCTGTAAACTGCCTAGCATCTTGTGACAATGAGATGGGCAGCAAATAAATGTAATAAACAAACAAACACAATACAACAATATAATATATAACATCTCAAGGAATCCTAACACACATTATAGTCCAGGAAAGACCACAAAGATAAATAGAGTCAAGAATGTAATGTAATTTTGTTTTAAAAACACTGTCGGAAAAGGGAGGCAGAAGCTGAGAAAACCAAATCCCAGGATCTCTACAAGTGACATCTAAAAATCAAGGCTTCAAATGTGTCATCCCAAGTGGACATAAACAATTGACTAACATCTGCAAAGTGAGGATATTAATACTGTTTCAGTAGATAATTGCAATTAATGCCTTCATGTTCTGACCAGTTCTAAAGAACCAGTAGCGGAAATTTTGAGTAATATAGCTCATCTGTTTGGAACCCATACTGCATCTCGGACATTAACATAATTGAAAATGTCCAAAAATACTTCACCAGAAGAGCCCTAAACTCCTCCACTCGAAACAGAATACCCTTACTTACAATCCTGGATCTTGAAACCTTAGAACTACAACGCCTCAAACACTATCTAATTATTGCCCACAAGATTATATGCTGCAACTCCCTGCCTGTCAATGATTACTTCAGCTTCAACCGCAACAACACAAGAGCACACAACAGATTCAAGTTTAATATTAACCAGGCCAAACTGGACTGTAAAAAATATGACTTTAGCAATCGAATTGTTGAAGCGTGGAACTCACTACCGGACTCTGTAGTATCATCCCCTAACCCCCAACACTTTACCATTAGACTATCTACGGTTGACCTCACGGGGTTCCTAAGAGGTCAGTAAGGGGTGTACATAAGTGCCCCAGAGTGCCTACGGTCCCCTGTCCTATAGTCTCTCCTATATCTCATATATCTTCTCTTTCATCTCTTCTATCTTTTCTATCCCTTCTATCTCTTCTATCTCTTGTATCCTTTTTATCTCTTATATTTTCTGCTATTTTCTCTAGTTATATTTTACTCCTATATTTATCTTCTATACTCTCTTTGATATATTCTACTCATATATATATCCTCTATTATTATTGTGTATTATTGTGTATTGTACAAAACAAATACAATAAATAAATACATAATTAAAATAGTTTGGAGAACCAGTAAATACTACCTCTGCTTGGCCCCGCCCCATCTATTCTCTGCCTCCCGAGTTGCAGCTGATTGGGAGGAAATGGGGATTTTGCAGTAACCTTCCGCCAGAATGGGGAGGGAATGGAGCACTGCCAGGCGGGGGTTCCTACTTACTACCGCTACCGGTGCAATGTGTGCACAGCTCCATGTGACAGCACGCGTATCCTCTCACAAGATTTTGCTTCCTGCGCATGCGCAGAAACACCATTTCCCTGGGACCATTTCACTGTTTTTACTACTGGTGCACAGTGTGGCCCGTACCGGTAAGGAAGCCAATACTGAGCACAGCACAGCACAGTTTATTTGGCAAAGTGTGTTTAGACACACAAGAAATTAGTCTGCTATGCAGTTGCTCTCAGCAAGCATAATCTAAAAGTGGTAAGATCAGGTGGCAGTTCAGCTCCCTGAAACACATTTATTGTCAGTTTGGCTGTTGAATGGGACACAAATTTTGTTAATCCACATTCCTTATTATTAGCTAAAGGCTGTAATGAAGAGCAGTGGTGTGCTACTGCCGGTTTAGACCGGTTTGGGAGAACTGGTAGTTGCGACTTCTGGGTGGCCGCCTCCCCCCCAAGTGCAATCCTGTTCCATATTGCTGTGTTGTTTGATGCTACACACATGTGTGGATGGTGCATGTGAGCAAATTCTCATGTTTGGGGACATCGTGTGCAAGCGTACACTCACATTTCTGGTGCTGGAAGAACTGGTTGTTATGGTATGTGATGCCCAGGGGTGGGCAGCAGGCAGGATGAGGTGGAATGCAGTTCCACTGGCAGAAATGAAGATGCATGCACAGCTCCAGCTGATCGGCGGCTGTCACTTCCTGGATTACTGGTCTTGGTTTGGCTCTCCTTTTTTCCCCTGCTGCTGCTGCATCTGCGCTCCTTGCTTTTTTCCTTTTTTAATCCTTCCTGGCCTCAGACGAGCTTCTCTCTCTCCTGCCCGATTCCCCTCCAGCCTCACACAGCCACCTCAAGCTTGAGGTGCAAGCAGAATGCATGGGTGGAAGCAGCGCTGGCAGCATTTATGCTTCTGGCAGTACCCGTTCGCCTAGCTACCCAGTCTGAGGTTGAGGGGTGGTGACTCAGGGAGGAGAGTGCAGGAAACACGAAGCAAATTGTCACCCCAGCAAGTGATACTGGTAAGGTTGTAAGTCGAGACTTAACAGTTCACCTAAACAATGATCGTTCAAGCCACTCCCTCCTGATTACATGGCTGGCAAGCCAATCCTACCCAGTCACATGACCATTAAGCCACACCCACAAAATAAGCCACACACACAGTGTGGCAGTAAAAATTTTGGCTGCCCATTACTGGTGATGTCCACCTCTGCATGAAGAGTATTAATCTAGGATTAGACGGGGTTCTAGATATTTCCATAAAGGTAGAAAAATTGTCTTTGAAAGACTTGAATTAGAAAGATGTTGGGCAGAGGGTATGGGTTGTAGGCAGCCTTGGATAATATGTCCCTTCCCCTTCGATTTTGGTAATAAAAAGGTGTTGGAAGAAATGTCCATCTGGGTTCAGTTTCAAGTGGGAGAAACACACTCAAAACATGGAGGCTGATTGGAAAGATGGTTTTAAAAGTGAAGCAGGACCACCAAGCACATGGGTGATTCTGGATAGCTGATTGCATGGAAGGGAGAGAGAGAAATTTATACCTTCTCTTGCGCCTTGCCTTTATTCAATTGGTTGTCAGACTTCCATGGGGCCATACAGGGGTAACTTTTTAGGCTGTCTTGAGTCGCAGGCTTGGTTGAACCTTGGGACCATGTGGTAAATTCTGTTGCTAGATGGGTAGAGAGTTAATCCTATTATATCCTAGGGGTGAAGGTCTTTTGTTTTGTAAATAAGCTGGCCCAGTCTTGTAGATAACCAAAATATCTGCTGGGGGCAGGGAGGTAGGGCTGAGTTTCTGTCTTAAGATTTCTATTTCCTCTTTAGGGGAAATATTCTGCCTTTTTAATATTTCCTAAAATATTTCAATCTTCTAGGAGAGGGATGGGTGCTAGCTTTCTATAAAGGTTAAACCAACCTGAGTGTCTTAAGTTAACTTATGTTTCAAATACATGGAGCTTATGTCTATATAAACACAATTAAAATCTAAGCATAACTTTACTCGTGTGTGTGTGTGTGTGTGTGTGTGTGTGTGTGTGTGTGTGGTGTGCGTGTGTTTATATATGCATCTAGTCAGATCCATCCTATATGCTACGCAAGCAAAATTATATTTCCTACTCTGCTTATTATGCCGTGGATACATCAAACTGTGATTTCATAAATAAAAAAGGTTTATGTAGGTTAATGGAATTGAGGTTAATGCATTTAATAGACCCTACAGGAGCAGATTTGGGATATGGAAAAAAAAGAGAAATGGATAGAATTTTTTTATCATCCTTAAAAGAACGGAGGGGGGGAGACAAAACATTATGAAATAATTCACTTATCATATTTGAAGGGCTTTTATGTAGAAGATGGAGCAGAAATCTGATTCTCCATAGTTGTTCCAGATGTTTAAATGGTAGCTAAATGGCCATCTGTCTTGGAGTATGCTAGAAATGTAGATCTTCAAAGTCTCTTTCAACCCTTCCATGTTAAAATTTTATGAGTGGTAGCAAGGAAGGGGCAAGTATCCATACACAGATTTTATAAATTCAGGTGAGGCAGTCAACTAATCACATTTACGGAATCAATCAGCCAGAGATCCATGCATATACATAGTTAAACTTCAAACAAATTCTGTTATAGGATACTCTGGAAATTCAATGCATCTGATATTTCATAAAACGGTGTGATTTCTTTCTAGATTCTGAGTTATAACTTCTTAGAAGTCTGACGGCAGAAAAAGACCTCCTGGTCCATCTAGTCTGCCCTTATACTATTTTCTGTATTTTATCTTAGGATGGATATATGTTTATCCCAGGCATGTTTAAATTCAGTTTCTGTGGATTTACCAACCACGTCTGCTGGAAGTTTGTTCCAAGGATCTACTACTCTTTCAGTAAAATAATATTTTCTCATGTTGCTTTTGATCTCTCCCCCAACTAACTTCAGATTGTGTCCCCTTGTTCTTGTGTTCACTTTCCTATTAAAAACACTTCCCTCCTGGACCTTATTTAACCCTTTAATATGTTTAAATGTTTCGATCATGTCCCCCCTTTTCCTTCTGTCCTCCAGACTATACAGATTGAGTTCATTAAGTCTTTCCTGATATGTTTTATGTTTAAGACCTTCCACCATTCTTGTAGCCCGTCTTTGGACCCGTTCAATTTTGTCAATATCTTTTTGTAGGTGAGGTCTCCAGAACTGAACACAGTACAGTGGTACCTCGAGATACGAGTTTAATTCGTTCCGGACCTGCGCTCTTAAGTCGAGCAGCTCTTATCTCGAACGACTTTTCCCCATAGGAATTAATGTAAATAATTTTAATTGGTTCCAGCCCTCAAAAAACTCACAAAGTTAGTCTAAATTATGCAAAAAGACATTGCAAGAATAAATGTAACTTTACTTATTAATAAGATGATAAGCTGAGAGCTTTCCTTCCCTTCCTCTTTTTACCCAAAACAATCAACATGGCAAACTTTTATTTTTATTCATTAAACTGTAGTTATTTATTCAACTTCACTGCCACCCAATCCTGTAGAGGGAGGAAAGAAGGGAGGAAGGAAAAGGAAAGCAAGAAATGGAGGGAGGAAAGGAAGGAAAGAAAGAAAGGAAGGAAGAAAGAAAGGAAGAAAGAAAGGGTGAAGGGGCAGGAACAGAGGAAGGAAGCAAGGAAACTTATGAAAGGGGAGAGTAACTTCACTGCCACCCAATCCTGTAGAGGGAGGAAAGAAGGGAGGAAGGAAAAGGAAAGCAAGAAATAGAGGAAGGGAAGGTAAAAGAGAGAAAGAAAAAGAGCAAGAAAGAAAGCAAGCAAGAGAGAAAGAAAGAAAATGAAAGAGAAATAAAAATAGAGAGGGAGAATGAAAGAAATGGAAGGAGGGAAGGAAGGAGAGAAAGCAAGAGAAAGAAAGAAAGCAAGAGAAAGAAAGAAAGAAAGAAAGAGAAAGAAAGAAAGAAAGAGAAAGAAAAAAGAATGAAAGAGCAAGAGAGCAAGAGAGAAAAAGAAAGAGAGAGAGAAAGAAAGAAAGAAAGAAAGAAAGAAAGGCAACTTCAAAGAAAGGCTCACTGAGCATCTCTCACTCTCTCTCTCTTTCTATCCCTCTCTCTTTCTCTCCCCCCTCTCCCCCCTTTCCCTCTCTCTTTCTCTCTCTCCCTCTCTCTTTCTCTCCCCCCTCTCCCCCTTTCCCTCTCCCCCCCCAGGCCGGCAGCGATGTTTTAAAACAGCCGCGCCGTTTGCGAGCTAACTCCTGAGGTGCGGAGGTTCGCCTTTGGCGTTTGGGCCACTCGGAATGTGAAATTCAAAACAGCGTTCGGATCCCCCCACCCCCAGCAGAAGCCAAGGACCCCCAGAGTGGGGCGGCAGGGGAGGCGACCGCCTCTCCACTCACCAAGTGCCGGGATACGAGCCGAGAAGAGCCGGGCTGGCTTACTTTCCTTCCTTCCCGCGCTGATGCAGAGCCACTCGAACAAAGCGTCATGCCCCCCTGACGCTTTTGGCGGCAAAAGAGCCCAGCGGCGCTTCGGAAGCCGCCGAAAGCATCAGAGGGGCGCGACGCTTTGTTCGAGTGGCTCTGCATCAGCGCGGGAAGGAAGGAAAGTAAGCCAGCCCGGCTCTTCTCGGCTCGTATCGCGGAGAGGGGCGGCATACAAATCCAAGTAATAAATAAAATAAAATAAAAAAATGTCTCTCCTCTCCCAGCTCATATCTCGAGTAGCTCTTAAGTCGAGCAGCTCTTATGTCGGGGTTCCACTGTATTCCAAATGTGGTCTCACCAGCGCTCTATATAGCGGGATCATAATCTCCCTCTTCCTGCTTGTTATACCTTTAGCTATGCAACCAAGCATCCTACTTGCTTTCCCTACCGCCTGACTGCACTGTTCACCCATTTTGAGACTGTCAGAAATCACTACCCCTAAATCCTTTTCTTCTGAAGTATTTGCTAACACAGAACTGCCAATACAATACTCAGACTGAGGATTCCTTTTCCCCAAGTGCATTATTTTACATTTGGAAACATTGCTGAGTGTCTGACATTGGATAGTTACGTTTAAGATGTCCTACTATAAGAGTTACTTGGAAATTCACAGATTTGTCCACAAGCTTATTATGAAAGATTTTGTTAAATCAACTCAGCTCATGTAATTGGAGAAATGAAAAATATATCCTTCTGTCTTGAATTACATGGAGTATCCCAAGAACTGCTTATTTCTAAAATGTTTTTGAATCTCAAATCCTTGAACCCTTGGTTAACAAATCCAGCTGTTCACAGCTGTTCTTTCAATCTCATTTGCTTCATTGTTTTCTGAAAACAATGAGGCAATCAAAAAGCATAATAGACTTATGCAGACAAAATATATGTTTTTTTAAAAGAAGAGAAAGAGTCCCAAATGTCAAGCTTTTAAACATTCTCACTGAAATCAAAATCAATGGAAAATAAATCAAGCTTGGACGCAAACAGGAAATTGAAAAATTACATCAATGAAAAAGGCAGAAATACAGACGTCATTTGGCTGTAACTACTGCAGGGTAAAGATTTTATCATGCTTTAGAAAGAATTAAAATAATTAGGTTTCACTTTGCAAACCGCAGGATTTTCATAAAAGCTGGTTTTTGCAGTTATGAAAAACAGATGGCCTCAAAAGACTTTATTTTTAATAATTTTCAGAGTTACTTTCCTAAGTGCAAAATACTTTTTATCTTTTTGCAAAAATTCTAGAGAGCAAATAAGGAGACATTACAGTATGTTACATTTTTGTTATTATTTTTTGTGATAAATAGGCTTTTGCGAACACATTGGCTTCAGCTGGATCCATCGTAAAGAGATTTAGAATTTATTAAAATTTAACAAATTATACACTTTAGATTCACCCCCTTTTGCTAATGAAAATGTCATAATACTGAAATAGGTTTATTTACTCTCAAAGATTATACAGTATAATAGTTTAGAGAATTACTGTTTGTATGCTGGCGGTTGTAAATACTTGTGCCTCATTTCTTTGTTTAGAAAAAAAGCAGTTTTATTTGAGCAAAGCTGTATTTTGCATGCAAGAACTGATATATAATCTCATGGGTTTTAAGCTGCAACCTTTTTCTTTACACATTACAGAAATGTAGAGCAATGCAATAAGATATATGTCCTGTTCAAGTGATGCCAATGCTTCATTCAACCCAACATTATATTTTATTTTTAAGGGGGATTTCTGCAATTTATGTGTTTGAATCTTAACCATTTGCCATGTCTCCCTGAATATCGACTCTTCATATCTACTGTTGAACATGGCAGTGCTCCACTCTAAACCACCAATTCTTCATGTTCTATATTCAAGTATGGCATTTTCAATCTCAATAGTGACGTTTACTGGTAACAGAAAATGGTACGTTGTGGGTCTCATACATATATGTTTACTGTATTTTTCGGAGTATAAGATGCTCTGGACCTTTTTGGGAAGGAAAAGAAGAAGAAAAAAACCTGCCTTTGCCTCTCAGTATCCATACGGTATTCATCTGGCGTGCGTGGCCCATTTAGCACTGCTGTGGCCCATTTGTCACTATGGCTTGTTTGCCGCCACCCATTTGTCATCACCCCAGCCCATTCATCGCTGGCCCTGGCCCATTCATCACAGCCCATTTCCTGCCATCTGTTTGCCATGGCCCATTCTCTCCTACTTCAGGCCATCCACTGTGGCCCATTTGGCATGGCCCATTTGCCACAATCCACTTTCCGCTGCCATGGGCCATTTGCTGTAGCACGTTTGCCACTGCTTTTTTAAATACTGCCAGTTTACCGCTGCCCATTTTAAAATTTATTTTATTTTATTTTATTTATTAGATTTGTATGCCGCCCCTCTCCGTAGACTCGGGGCGGCTAACAACAACAATAAAAACAGCATATAACAATTTCCTTTTGCCATTTCCTTTTGCCATGGCCCATTCAGTGGTGCCCATTTGCTGCCACCCAATTGCTACTACCACAGCCTGTTCAGTGCTGCCCATTTGCCACTGCCCATTTGCCACCACTGTGGCCCATTCACCATGGCCCATTTGCTATAGTCTATTTGCCGCCACCATAGCCCATTAGCCATCACCTGTTTGCTGTGGCCTGTCTGCCGCTGTGGCCTGTTTGCCACTGTCATGTCTCATTTTCTCCAGCCAATTCACTGCCACTAATCCCTGCTGCCTGGAACTGGTTGAAAATGCCGATGCGTGGAGACCAAAAACAGGGCACGTGAAGGCTGAAAATACAATGTGCAGAGGCCAAAAAATGGCGGAGTGGTGGGGTTTTGGCAACATTTGGTGTATAGGTTGCACCACAATTTTCATCCTCTTTTTTTGAAAAAAAAAATGTTATGTGCAAACACCTAGCAAAGTCTCTCTGCTTCCTATTTTCTTTAATGTACCTCATTGATCAATAGTGTAGCTGCATACTGCGTCAGTCAAAAAGAGGGAGTGAAAATATTTACAGACCCCTCACATCCTGGATATAAATTATTTCAACTCCTACCCTCAAAACGTCACTATAGAGGACTACTCACCAAGACAAATAGACACAAGAACAGTTTCCCCCCCCGAATGCCATCACTCTGCTAAACAAATAAACTATTCACTGGCTACATTACTATTGTTATTAGTTTTTCTCATTGTTCCTATCATCCATTTCCTCCCACTTATGTCTGTATGACTGTAGTCTGTTGCTTGTATCCCTACAATTTATATTAATACTGATTGTTTCCTGGTTGCTTATTTGAACCTTATGACAATCATTAAGTATTGTACCTCATAATTCTTGACAAATGTATATTTTATTTTATGTACTCTGAGAGCATATGCACCAAAGATAAATTCCTTGTATGTCCAATCACACCTGCCCAATAAAGAATTCTATTCTATTCTATTCTATTCTACTCTACTCTACTCTACTCTATTCTACTCTACTCTACTCTACTCTACTCTATTCTATTCTGAGGATGGCTCCCTGTGAGTTTCTAATTTCAATTCTTCAAAGATCCAGGCAGGATAGGACAAAGCATAGCATACATTGCAACATTATGATATTCTCTTCTCACTTTAATTGCTAATATCATGACACAAGTAGAAAAGGGTGGAACTAAAGAGGCATACTCTTGAGTGTTATCAATACTAATATTGGGTAAGGACATTGGGAAGGCCACGTGAACGGCAGAAAATCCTTTTGGGCTGTGTGCCATGAGGAATGGAATAGGGAAAGCAGGCTGCGATGGTGCGGGGGCAGGGGCAGCTAGGTAGGCTGTCACCTGGCAGGTTTACCTGGCAGTGAGATCAGGGGCACAGCGCTTCAGGCAAGCAAGCTACAGAGCAGAGACTGGGTGGGGCAGAGCGAGTAAGCGGTGACTGGGGGAATGGTTTGGGGGTGTGGTCAACCAGCCATCGCTACTAGTTTGGCAAACCACCGCCACCCACCACTACCGCACAAACCGGTCTGAACCAGTAGCATTTGGCTCCTGGGCTAGATGTATTATGATGCATGGGGTTTTCAGCATTTTGTCAGGCCAATTAGGAGTCAGGGATGGGATTATTTTTTCTGGGTCAATTGCCACAATGGCCAGGGTACCTCCCAATCCCAGATCCCTTACCCAGTAACAAGGATGTTGTAATGTACGGCTCTGCTTTTTGAACTAACTCTCAAGTGACTCGTAAACCGTACCTCTAGACAGTGATTTGCTTACACAACATCAGCCGAAGCTACACTTGCATAACTGACGCTTCAACTGTTGCACAAACAGCTTGCATTGTGCAGCAGCTGTGGATGAACCCAGTAATGGAAAGATCAGACAGGAATGTGTCTGCTTCCAGATGTCACTTTTCTTTGTCCTCTTTCATGTACAAGATACTGACAGTTTCCAATATTGGCTACCAGGTCTCATATCTGTGGTAGCACCAGGACTCACCTATTGAAGATTTAAATTGTTAGACTCTCCAAAACCTATATGGAAACTGCAATTTGCCTTGTACAGAAGACCCTACCCATTGAGACTGATTTAAGATATTTTTTTAAAAAAAACAGCCATTGATTGTTTGTGAAAAGTTGAATGATAAACATAACATTAAAACCTGGCCAAACAATGAAAGAATGAATTGTATCAGATGGTGGAGAAAAATGCTCCTCAGAGGTTTCTTGTTTTTTACCCTTTCTGGGGGACACCAAACTTTTCAACTAACCTTCCTTCATGAAACAGGCCAAGTAAATGACACTGGCTTTTATTTTTTTTGTTAAGACATCTGTTCTTCATTATCTTAAAAGGAAAAAAAATAACCACAAACCACTCTCTGCAGACCAATGCAAGACTGTTTTTTGTTTCCTCACAGAATACTTTTCTGGTTGTCCTGATATAATTGAGAACATGTTTTTAAGCAAAGAGGTTTAATGGCTTAGAAAAACAGTCTAATGGGTTTTGCTCAGTGCTTCATCTTCATGTTATACATTTTGCACATTATTTAAACTTTCCACATTGGAATGGGTGTGTTGGGGGAGGGGAGGGGAGGAAGGGTGTGTGTGAGAAATTTTGTTTAAAGCAAACAAAAAAAAATCCACCCATTTTTCTTAGCATGTTTGCCTGGGACGCTGTTCAACTTCCTTCCTCCTCGTCGTCGTCCTCCTCTATTGAACCCCATATCTTTTTTCAAGAAATACATGGCTTAACCTGCAGATGTTAGCACACAGGGACCTACAACCTTGCCTACATTTTACACATTGTAAACTGGCCCCACTCTTTGACAGAGGAAAAAACTCTCACTTAGGTAAGCAGACACCAGGCTTGTTGGAAAGAACATACAGAATCAGGCTCTTTTTCTTACATAACCACCAGGCCTTTGAAGATTCAGACACAAGATTTGTCATCATCTTTCTTCAGGTTGTTTCCATATTTCTTACCCATAATTCAAGTCCACATTACTGTGCACAAGGAAACACTGGCAAGATGGTTTAGCAGCCAATTACAGGTAGTCTTCAATTCAATGACCACAATTGAACCCCAAATTTCTGTTGCTAAGTAAGACAATTATTGAGTTTTAAAACCTTTCTTGCCACAGTTGTTAAGTGAATCACTGCAGTTGTTAGTTACACAAGTTAGTAATATACCATATTTTTCGGGATATAAGACACACTGGAGTATAAGACGTACCTTATACTTTGGGGAGGAAAATAGAGAAAAGAATCTGCTTACCAGGTATTCATCTGGCTAGCGTCCTTAATCTGGTCAGCTTCAGCACATTATTTTATCCCCTGGTTAAGGCTTTTAAAAAAACCTTTATTCGGAGAGAGTAACAATGAAAGAGCTTGCTAGCCAGTAAGAGCTGGGAACATCATTAGCACCTGAAAAGAAACATTTGGAGCAAGTAGAGCAATGGGGAAAATCCCTGCAAAGACTTAGAGCTTGGAAAACATTCTTCACAGAGAGTAACAATGAGAGCTTGGAAGCCACTAAGAGCTGGGAACATTGTTAGTACCTGGTTAAGGCTGGAAAGAAACATTTGGAGCATGTTAGAGCAATGAAAAAAAACCCTGCAAAGACTTAGGGCTTGGAAAACATTCTTTGCAGAGAGAAACAATGAAAGAGCCTGGAAGGTAAGACCTGGGAAGATCGTTAGCAGCTAGTTAGGGCTGAAAAAAAAAGCTACATTCAGAGTATAAGACACACCCAAATTATGAGCCTCTTTTAGGGAGGAAATGGTGTGTCTTACACTCCAAAAAATATGGTAATTGTTAATTGAACCTGGCTTCCCCATTGACTTTGCTTGTCAAAAGATGGCAAAACTTTGATCACATGACCTTGGGATATTGTGGCCCCCATCAATACATGCCAATTGCAAAGTGTTCGAATTTTGATCATCATGTGACGAAAGGGATGCTGCAAATATATGTGTGAAAAACGGTCACGAGTTGCCTTTTTTTCAATGTTGCTATTGTAACCATCCCTAAATGGATGCTTATAAGTTGCAGACTGTCCACATACATCCACTCACCCATCCCACCTGTGTGTTCAAGCTCTCCAAGGTCATCAGATGTGTCTTGACACACACAATCAGAAGGCTCTAGAAAGTCCTTCCTTCCTTCCTGCTGCCTGGCAACCGGTGCTGGCGACTGTCTGGTGAGAAGCCTGAAGCCCTCTTCATTTCAAATTTCACATTCTCTTAATAATGACGATACATTGTGAGGACAGGATTTGTGTGGGAGTTCAAATTAGATTGGAATAGAAAACACGGGCATGGGCGTCTCTTGCATTTTCCTGTAATTTCTAGGACTGCAGGGTAGTTTTTCCAAAGGTCTTCTCCTGCATCCAGAATTCAGAATACAGCCTCTCCTGGCCACCAGCACAAGGGTGCAAAGAGAGAAAAATAGGAGTTTTAGAGAACAGGAGTTATGGGAACTCCTCATGACAAAAAAGACCCAGAAGGAATACGGAGTGAATCTTCACTTGAAGCAGGGAAATTGCAGAAATTGCAGGTCACTGTACTAATTTGTTCGGGGGTGGGGTAAATGTTGAGAGCAACATTTTAGGGTAGGCAGATGGAAAATTAAAATGTAATAGAAAGCTAGGGAAAATTCCCCACCACAGTCTTGATGGCTTGTTGCACGCGTGTGTCTGGGTCACGACCGTATGCAACCTTTGCCAGATCTAACTTTTTTTAAAAGGAGCTGTGCAGCCTGTGCTTCTGCATAAGTCCTCAGAGAGGGGCGGCATATAAATCTAATAAATAATAAAATAATAATAATAAGGTCTCAGGCATGAGGAATAACAGATGTGGGCATTCTGTAGGGTAAGACAGAGGGCACATAGCTATAGGTTAGAGAGATGCCTATAGAGGAATGTGCTTACCATATTTTTGGAGTATTAGATGCTCTTTTCCCTCCCTAAATGAGGCTGAAAATTCAGGTGCATCTTATACAGTGTTCCCTTGATTTTTGCGGGGGATGCGTTCCGAGACTGCCCGCGAAAGTCGAATTTCCGCGAAGTAGAGATGTGGAAGTAAATACACTATTTTTGGCTATGAACAGTATCACCAGCCTTCCCTTAACACTTTAAACCCCTAAACTGCAATTTCTCATTCCCTTAGCAACCATTTAGATTATTACTCACCATGTTTATTTATTAAAGTTTATGAAAAAAAATATTTATTAAAAGCGGACTAAAGTTTGGCGATGACGTATGACGTCATCGGGCGGGAAAAACCATGGTAAGGGGGGGGGGGAAACAGCAAAGTAATTTTTAATTAATATTTTTGAAAAACCGTGGTATAGCCGTTTCGCGAAGTTCGAACCCGCGAAAATCGAGGGACCACTGTACTTTGAACGTAGCTTTTTGGGGGAAGTTTCCCCCCACCCAGCCCTAACTAGGTGCAAACGATCTTCCCAGCTCTTACCTTGCAGATTCTTTCATTGTTACTCTTTGCAAAGAATGTTTTCCAAGCCCTAAGTCTTTGCAGGGGTTTTTTTCATTGCTCTAACTTGCTCCAAATGTTTATTTCCAGTCCTAACTACGGTAGGTGCTAACAATGTTCCCAGCTCTTGCCCACTTGCAAGCTCTTTCATTGTTACTTTCTGTAAAGAAGAATGTTTTCCAAGCCCTAACTATTTGCAGTCCCCCCCCCCATTGGTCTAACTTGCTCCAAATGTTTCTTTCCAGCCCTAACCAGATGCTAACAATGTTCCCAGCTCTTACCTCCTTGCAAGCTCTTTCATTGTTACTCTCTCTGAATAAGGGTTTTTAAAGCCTTAACCAGGTGATAAAATAATGTGGTGAATCTGACCAGACTAAGGATGCTAGTTAGATGAATATCTGGTAAGCAGATTCTTATCCTTATTTTCCTCCCCCAAAACTAAGGTGTGTCTTATACTCCAAAAAATACTGTATACAGTGTTCCCTCGATTTTCGCGGGTTCGAACTTCGCGGAACGTCTATACCATGGTTTTTCAAAAATATTAATTAAAAAATACTTTACGGGTTCCCGCCCCATACCACGGTTTTTCCTGCCCGATTATGTCATACGTCATTGCCAAACTTTCATCTGCCTTTAAAAAACATTTTTTTAATAAACTTTAATAAATAAACATGGTGAGTAATAATCTAAATGGTTGCTAAGGGAATGGGAAATTATAAATTTAGGAGTTTAAAGTGTTTAAGGGAAGGCTTGGGATACTGTTCATAGCCAAAAATCGTGTATTTACTTCCGCATCTCTACTTCGCGGAAATTCGACTTTCGCGGGCGGTCTTGGAACGCATCCCCTGCGAAAATCGAGGGAACACTGTATACACATTTGTCTTAGGACAATGGCTTGGATTGACTGTCCTCCTGATAGGAAATACAGTACCTCAAATACTGTTCTAATGTTCGGTTCGCTGCCTTCATTTTTCCATTGGAGACCAGAGGATTTGAGGATGGCAAATTAATCTTGAAGTCTAACATTTGGAAAAAGGTCTTCCAAAAGGTCTTTTTATAAAGGCTTTGGATATAAATTGAGACCTGTGATAGAAGATGACATAATAGACTAAGGCCTTGCACCTACTATAGTGATGTGATCTAGAAAAGTATAGTTTCCTGATCCAATAGAGGTTCTTTGCAAAGAATAAAATGATCTATCTTGACAGACCTTAAAAATGTCTGCCAAGATAGATAATCAAATGATACCTTAATTATTTAATGATCTATTTTAATCCTTAAGATCCTTAAAAATAGTTATGAAACTCCCAAATAAAGTGATTTTGCCTTCTCTGTCCCCCACCAGCATTCCAATCTAATCCTGCGAGTTCCTGGTGGTCTCCTTCCCAAGGGCTATCATCTACATCAGAGGTGTCAGGTCCGATTCCCTGAAGCTGCCATTCAGGCAGAGGAACCCCTCATTGTTCACTGGGTTCTGAATTTGAAGTATGGATTACTCTGATGCTCACAAGCCCCAGACTCACATTACCAATCATGGTGAGAGTGCGAGGATGCTGTCGGAGCCTGCCACTGGAGTTAGCGATGCCCAGCTGGCTAGTGGGCGCTGCAAGGGCATGTGCACAAGCATGGAACGCAAATTGATCATGGTTTAGCATTGACGACATAACAGGAGGGATAGAGTTGCGGGGTGGGGCACAAAATGTTTAAGTAGGTGGAGAAAGCACTGGACGTTTGTGCTGATAATATACATGTTTGGATGAATGTTGGTTGGTGAGTGCCAGAGGCTTCGGATTAAAGACTTCATTACAGTCCGCTGTGTTTGAGCTTTTCTTTCTGTTTCAGTTGAAATTCCTGCACTTATTAGGAAAGACACGCCCAGTGTTTCATCCTAGTCTACTATGTCCTATCCACACACACCCTTTATGAGGCTTGACTCGCAAACCACCCAGACTTATAGATGGGTTTCAGCAGGTTCTGGAGAGCAGAACCTGTAGGAGAAATTTTTAGTAGTTTAGAGAACCGATAAATACCACCTCTGACTGGCCCCGCCCCCATCTATTCTGACTGGGAGGAAATGGAGATTTTGCAATTTTCTTCCCCTGCCATGCCCACCAAGCCATGAACACAGAACCGGTTGTAATGTGCAGTCAGGCGGTAGGGAAAGCAAGTAGGATGCTTGGCTGCATATCTAGAGGTATAACAAGCAGGAAGAGGGAGATTATGATCCCGCTATATAGAATGCTGGTGAGACCACATTTGGAATACTGTGTTCAGTTCTGGAGACCTCACCTACAAAAAGATATTGACAAAATTGAACGGGTCCAAAGACGAGACAAGAATGGTGGAAGGTCTTAAGCATAAAACGTATCAGGAAAGACTTAATGAACTCAATCTGTATAGTCTGGAGGACAGAAGGAAAAGGGGGGACATGATCGAAACATTTAAATATATTAAAGGGTTAAATAAGGTCCAGGAGGGAAGTGTTTTTAATAGGAAAGTGAACACAAGAACAAGGGGACACAATCTGAAGTTAGTTGGGGGAAAGATCAAAAGCAACATGAGAAAATATTAAAGAGTAGTAGATCCTTGGAACAAACTTCCAGCAGACGTAGTAGATAAATCCACAGTAACTGAATTTAAACATGCCTGGGATAAATATATATCCATCCTAAGATAAAATACAGGAAATAGTATAAGGGCAGACTAGATGGACCATGAGGCCTTTTTCTGTCGTCAGACTTCTATGTTTCTATGTTTCTAATTTTTTATTTTTGAATCCCACCACTATCTACATGGTATCTTTCATTTATTTAATGATTTAAATATTAAATCCATTTTTAGTTATGGGACTAGCAAGGAAGAGAGGGGAACGAGTTTTCCCACAGTAGGGATTATTATTGGCCACAATGCTATCGCAGCAGCTGAAATCTGTCAGACTGAAATTTGCAATCTTACTAATGCATGCACGCTCATAACAACGTTTACAATACGCATCTACACTTTAGTCATTCAGAAAGAGAGCTCAAAATGAAATCTGAGCAATGCTTGGGAACTACCCTGCTTTTTAAAAGAGGCATCTGCAAAAGTCAGAAAGAAAAATGAAGTCAAAGTACTGTTGTCAGGAACAGTTAGCACCCCCCCCCCCCCAAGGAACTACAGTGGTACCTCGAGATACGAGTTTAATTCGTTCCGGACCTGGGCTCTTAAGTCGAGCAGCTCTTATCTCGAACGACTTTTCCCCATAGGAATTAATGTAAATAATTTTAATTGGTTCCAGCCCTCAAAAAACTCACAGTTAGTCTAAATTATGCAGAAAGACAAGTTTTTAATGAAGAAATGTACATGTACATATAAATGAATAATGAAGTTTCTTTCACTTAACTTGTAAACTTTCTTAAACTTTTAAATTTACATATGTTCAACTTCTCTGCCACCCAATCTTGTAGGACAGAGGTCCCCAACCCTTTTTGCACCAGGGACCGGCTTTAAGCGATCAAGAGAGGAATGGGTGAATGAATGGACGGAGGGTGGGAAGGAAGGAAGGAAAGAGGGAAGGGACAGGAACAGAGGAAGGAAGCAAGGAAACTTATGAAAGGGGAGAGTAAGAGAGGAATGAGTGAAGGGAGGGAGGGAGGGAAGAAGGTGGGAAGGAGAAAGTGAAGTAGACCCAGAGACAGGGTTTGGAGCAATCGGTACTTTTATTCAGCTCAGAGAATAAGTGACAGCTCAGCAAGGTAAAGTGACAATTCAGCGAGTACCGACTGACTCTGGCTGGAGAAACCGCTCCTTTTATATATTTGCGGTTCCCGCCAAAGCCAGAGCCGGCCGCGTCTGAGCCAATCAGGAGCGACTTCCTGCTTGGGCTCAGACAGCGCTGAAAGAGGAACAAACTATTTACAGAGTTACAAGGTAGCCATTACAGGATACAACACCCCTCCCCTCATAGTTGGACACATCCATCAAGAAAGCCATGTGACAAAGTCGTCCAATCGGTGGGGCCTCTGAGGAGCTCGCGCTGACCTGCGCAGTTCAATTTCTCCTTCGCCACCGACTGTGGAGGATGGCTCGCCGCTGTTCTCCCGGTGTTGCGGACTTGGCCTGGCGGCCCCAACGAAGGCTTCGGAGGACGAGGATGGTTCGGCGTCGCTGGATGGTTCCCCCTGGCCCGATAAGTCTCTTTGCGTGTCTCTTATTTCGGGCAATGTACTAAAGTCTGTTGAAGGGGGAGAGTCCATGTCAGCGGTTTGTGGCAATTGATTTTCTGTTCGCTTCCGAATGTGGTCTATGTGTCGTTTCCACAAACGACCATCCTCTAGTTTAACAACATAGGTCTTAGGTGCATTTTGCTTAACAATAATTCCCTTCATCCAGTTTACATTTCCATCAAAACTTTTTACATATACATTTTGTCCCAAATACATTTCTCTTTCAGGTTTTGTACACATTTGGTTATTATTAACACAGAACCTTGGGTTTAACCTGTCTAGTGGTGACCTCAACTTCCTTCCCATCAATAACTCTGCAGGGCTTACATGTGTGTGCGAGTTAGGGGTAATGTGTTGGGTGAGTAAGAATTGGTCCAAGTTCTGTTGCACATCCCCAGGGCCTGATCTGCGCAATGCCTCCTTTGCCACCCGTACGTAACGTTCTGCCAATCCGTTAGCCCAGGGCGAATAAGGCGAGATGAGGGCATGCCTGACCCCTAGGCCATCTAGGAACAATTCGAATTGCCTGGCTGTTAGCTGTGGCCCATTGTCAGACACTAAGAGATCTGGGCAACCATGGGATGCAAACAGTCTGCTCAATACCTTGATAGTGGCACTTGTGGTTATGTTGTTCATTGCTATTATTTCCAACCATTTGGAGAAAGCATCAACCACTATTAAAAAATACTGAGACCCCACTGGGCCAGCAAAATCAATGTGGATTCTAGACCAAGGACCAGCAGGCTGTTCCCACTCAGCCGGAGTTGTTTTGGGGGGACTGGGTCGTGACTCTTGGCACGGATCACACTTTGAAACCCAATTTTCAATATCAGCATCCAGCCCTGGCCACCATAAATGCCCCCTTGCCAGGCTCTTCATCCTGACAATCCCAGGATGACCCACATGTAACATTTTGAGTACCTTTCCCCTTAGGCTTTTGGGAATGATCACTCTATCCCCCCACAGTAAACAACCTTTTACATACGATAATTCAAGTCTTTTGTTTTTAAAATCACACAATTCAGGTTTCACAACATCATTTTGCCATCCCTTTAGAACACAGTTCACCACTTGTTTAAGGATTTGATCTTGCTGCGTGTGTGCAGCTACCTCTTTTGCTGTGGTTAGTGGGTTTTCCTCGAGTTCTATCATTAACACATCTGTGGAAGGAACAGGGTCTTCCACTAAGTCTGCTATGGGGCATCTGCTTAGGCCGTCTGCATGATTGATTTCCTTCCCCCCCTTGTGGGTGAGCTCATACTGATACCCTGAGAGGAAAAGAGCCCATCTGATTAGTCTTGGAGACATGAAAGGTGGAGTGGGCTTGTTGGGGGCTAGCAGGCCTAGTAAGGGTTTGTGGTCAGTGACTAGCTCAAAGCTTCTTCCAAAAATGTAATTGTGAAACTTCTTTACCCCTGCCACTAATGCTAGAGCCTCCTTGTCTAACTGGCTATAATTCCTTTCTGTGCTGGTCATGGTTCTAGAAAAAAATGCTATTGGGGCCTCTGTCTTATTAGGTAGAACGTGAGCTAGGACTCCTCCTATGCCGTACGGCGAAGCGTCGCACGTGAGCCTAATGGGTAGTGAAGCACTATATTGGACTACTACACTTTTAGAGGTTAATAAATTTTTTATTTGAGAAAAAGCTTCACGTTCAGTTTTCCCCCATGTCCAGCGGGCTTCCTTCTGGAGTAAACGATGGAGAGGCTCTGCTACTGTTGCCTTCTGCTTTAAAAAAACGGAATAAAAATTAAGGAGGCCCAAAAATGCCTGCAACTCATTCTTATCTCGTGGCTCTGGGGCTTCTCTAATTGCTCTCAGCTTCTCTGTTGTGGGGTGGATACCTTCCTTATCTATTTTATATCCTAGGAATTCTATACTGTTGGTTCCCCAGACACATTTATCAGGCTTGATTCTTAAACCTTTGTCCTGTAACCTCTTAAGTACTTCCCTTATTCTTTTGTTTACTTGTTCCTGGTTTTCCCCTGCAATTAAGATGTCATCAAAGTATGGAATGGCCCCATTTACCCCTGACAATAGGCGTTCCATAATGCTCTGGAATATTCCTGGGGCTATGCTTACCCCAAACTGTAACCTCGTGCATTTGAAAGCCCCCCTGTGCGTTACAATTGTTTGAGCGTTTGCTGTTTGTTCATCGACCGGAAGTTGCTGGTAAGCCTGCGCCAGGTCGATCTTTGCGAACCTTTTCCCCTCCCCCAGGGAGTGTAGCAGTTGTTGCACAACCGGGATGGGGTAGGGGTGGTGTTGGAGTGCCTTGTTTAGGGTCGATTTGTAATCAGCGCAAACTCTTAACGAGCCATCTGGCTTCAGAGGGGTAACTATGGGAGTTTCCCATGGCCCCTGCTCCACAGGGACCAAAATACCTTGGCTAATGAGTTTGTCCAGCTGTATGTCTAGTTTGGGGAGGAGCGGCAGGGGGACCCTGCGAGGTTTTAGTCTGATCGGTGGGACCTTGGGGTCAATAGAGAAAGATATAGGGGGCCCCTTATACAATCCCAGTGTGGGGCTGAACACTTCAGGGAACTCTTTCACAAAGTTAGGCATATCATAACAGTTTACATTACACACACCCGAAATCTCGATTCCCAGTGGTTCCATCCATGCTAAACCCAGAAGAGAGTGCTTGGCCCCTGTTACAATAAGCATGGGAAGGGTACATTTAACATTCTTGAATGCGATAGGTACATTTGCTGTTCCCAAGACCGAGATTACTCCCCCCTGAAAGTCTCTAATCACCAAAGAGGTTTGATTTAGGTCAGCCTTAGATACATTAGGCATATACAGTTTAAATTTTTCCCAGGGCATGATGGTATATCTAGAGCCCGTATCCAGCTCCATTGAGCAAGGTTGGTTATTGAGTAACAGTGATATAACAATTTTAGCCCCCTTTTTGGTTGCCGTGTTATTCACGGAAAATTGAGAGTTACCTCTATAGTAGTCGCGGTTAGCGGTTGAGTAGTTCCTTTGACCCGCGTTGCGGAATGGTCTCCTTTCTCGCGCTTGGGGGGTCTGGTTTTGAGGTCGCTGGTATTGCGGTGTGGCAAATGTGTCCTCTGGCGCTGTTGCTCTGCATGCGATGGCGATGTGGCCTCTCCGGTTGCAACGGCGGCATGTAGCGTCTCGGAAGGGGCATCGATGGCGCTGGTGATTTCCCCGGCAGCCCGCGCAGGGGGCTGGGTGAGTAGCTCTCAGGTATCTCGGCTGGTCTTGCACCAGGAGGCAGTTGTCTCCGCTGGAACTTTGTTGGCTGGGGTTGTCTGTTTCCACGGCGCTGGGAGACGCGGAGTCGATTTTTGCAATGAGTTCTCGCCTTCCGTGCTCTTTCAATTCTCTCGCCGCCGCGTCGGCTGCTTCTGCGGTTTGCGCCAGTTTAATTACGGTTTGTAGAGTCGGCTCTTCTTCGATGAGGAGTTTATTTCTCACCGTGTTGCTTTTCATGCCGAAAACCAGGGCGTCGGTGAGGCGAGCTTCCGGGTCTTTAAACTTGCATTGAGCAAGTACTGTTCGCAGCCGCGTTGTAAACTGGCTGATCGACTCGGTTTCCCTCTGAACCATCATGTGGAATTGATGCCGAAAAACCATGGCTGGTTTGGTCGGCTTGAAGTGGCTCGCCAGTTTTTGTTGTAGGACGTCCCACGCTGTGGCTCTTGCTTGTTCTGGTTCGGTGAGAGTTTGGGCTAGTCTGCGGATTTCTGCGCCGCAGTAGTTAAGGAAAATAGCCCGTCTGCGATCGGCTTCGGCGTCCTGCATTCCCGCCGCCTCAAGGAAGATCTCGAAGGTGGCCATGTACTCGTCCCATGTCGATTTCTCGGGATCGAAGAGTTCCGGAGCCTGGCCGATCTGGATTTTGTCCATGTTGCACGCGAAGTTTCTTCCGTCCGTTCGTCGCCAGTGAAGTAGACCCAGAGACAGGGTTTGGAGCAATCGGTACTTTTATTCAGCTCAGAGAATAAGTGACAGCTCAGCAAGGTAAAGTGACAATTCAGCGAGTACCGACTGACTCTGGCTGGAGAAACCGCTCCTTTTATATATTTGCGGTTCCCGCCAAAGCCAGAGCCGGCCGCGTCTGAGCCAATCAGGAGCGACTTCCTGCTTGGGCTCAGACAGCGCTGAAAGAGGAACAAACTATTTACAGAGTTACAAGGTAGCCATTACAGGATACAACAGAAAGAAAAGAAGAAATAGAGGAAGGGAAGGTAAAAGAGAGAAAGAAAAAGAGCTAACTTCCGCGTTCAGCTTCAGGAGACAGCTGCGAAGCCGCGCGCGTGTTTTAAAAGGTTGCAGCCGGCCTGGGGGGCTCGGGGGGGTGCTGGCAAGCCCCCCAGGCTGGCTGCAAGCACCCCCCGAGCCCCCCAGGCCGGCTGCAACCTTTTAAAACACGCGCGCCGCTTCGCAGCTGTCTCCTGAAGCCGAACGCGGAAGTTAGCGTTCGGCTTCAGGAGACAGCTCCTTGGCGCTCGTATCTCGAATTTGGGCTTGTAAGTAGAACAAAAATATCTCTCCCCTCCCAGCTCTTATCTCGAGTTGCTCGTAAGTAGAGCAGCTCTTATGTCGGGGTTCCACTGTATCACGAAGAAAGAGAGAGATCCTTTTACTTATTATTCCTTATACCTTTACTTTCTCTTAATTTGTTTCATCCTTTGCCAGTGTGAGTTGGGCAACCATATACATTTGATAAATAAATAAATGCACAATGACTATTTTTAACAGAGAACTGAACAAATTACATCCAATGACAGCATACTTCTTCATCTGGCCTCTTCAATTGGCTTTTTTTTTTTTTAAATGCCACATTTTCTAATTGAACATCCACTTTACAGAGTTTCTTTCTCTCTGGTCCTTTGTGGATGGAAAGGACAAGGCTTCTTCTCTCTGTGCCCAGAGAGATCTTGGCACAATTGCTTCTGAGCAGAGTGCCTGAATTATTTTAAAAAGAATTGTTTCATGGTCCAGTAGACAAAAGCATGTTTGACTCAAAACAAACTGCTTTCTTTGGCACAGTTGCTAAGCAAAATCTGTACAGTGTGGGTGCTTAGATGTTCACCTTGTGTGACACACACAATTTTAAAGCCCCTAAACAAGAAATTAAACTTTAGTTGACTCCCGTTTAAGATTCTGTTGGAAGAAATGTTCATCTGGGTTCAGTTCCAAGTGGGGAGAAAGACACTGGAAACATGGAGGATGATTTGGAAAGATGGTTTATTGATGGCTCCTGGGCAAAAAAGCACATGGAGAAGGGAGGGGGTGGGAAACAGAGACAGAGATAAATGTATACCCTCTGTTTGGCTTTAAAATTGAGCTTGCGGTCTGATTGGTTGTCAAACTCCCATGGGGCCATGCAGAGGTAACTTTGTAGGTTGTTTGTGTTGAGCCTTGCTGGCTGATGGATGATCAAATGAAAGGGCTTTGGGTAATTCCTATTATGGCTCTGCCTGAAGGAGGTAGATCTTTGTTATGTAGAATAGACTGGCTCAGGCCTTAATGGGGACTTGACAAAGGTTAGGGGCTGAGTTTCTGCCTCTCTTTTAGGAGAAATATTCTGCCCTTTTAAGATTTCCTAAAATATCTATTTTTCCTAGGAGTGGGTGCTAACTTCCTACAATTCTAAATAAGAAATTAAACTTTTTTCAATTATATATATTTACTTTCTTCCTTTCACTGTGCACAGGAAACCCAGAGGCCATTTAGCAATGCCATTTTAGGTATCTTCTCCCCTAGGAGAAGGGTGGATTTCAGAGGTGAGAAAATTTAAAAGGTCTGCCCTATGCCTTTACCTCCAATGGAGACGTGGGCTGCTGCCGGAACACTTAATTGCACACAGCTCCATGGCTCTGGAATGTGAGTGTGGGATCAAGCACAATTATGCTTCCTGCACTTGTGCAGGCAGCAAAATCACGCACAGGGATGCGCATGCAAGCAAGTTTGGTGAGGTTTTTTGCTTCCCCACATTAGGTGTTCCGGCAGCAGCCCACCACTGGTCCAATACTATACTGGCCCTGAGAGTTGAACTTGGAACCCACCTGGCCTGCAAGCTTCAAAGATGTCCTACAGTGGCTTCAGTCTGTATTTTTGCAAAAACTGATAACTAAACCCAGGCTAATTACAGTGGATATTGCATATTCTTAACATGGAAGGGTTTATTACTTCATGTTTTTTTTTAAAAAATAAAAGTTTCTATTGGAGGTGGTATAATTTTGGTCTGGATTTCTGAAGACTAGACAGGGCATCCTTGATAGAGGCACATGAACAAGGATTTTTCTTTTCTCTTTTGCAAAATAATAATAAAAAAAGTGTTCTTGGCCAAGGATTTCAGGCAGAGAACTTTTAAGACACATGTGGCCTGCAAGTGGGTAAAAAACACAAGGGGGGAAAATTAAGGGAAATGAGATAATTTATTTTTAAGGTGGCCAACTATGTGCAATTATGGCAAAACTGATTAATTCCCTCTGAAAGGTTCAAGAGGATTTCACTTGGAGGCAGCTGGGTACAGAGAGGTGGAGTGATTGCTTCCTCCTAATAATGAAGTCACTGTCTGGCTGCAGAATACCATGTTTTCTTGATTGCTTTCCAGGAGAAAACATTGAAACACTTTGGGCAATGAACCTTCAGAATGAAAAGAGGAGAAGAAGGGACATTGCTAAACCAAATTAGGCCTTTGCTTCATTTCCATCCCAGTATAGAGGATGAGAATCTTTGTTCCGAGGATGAGAAGAAATGATTCTACATGGACCATAAATCATTTACCTAAACTACAATTCTGTTTTATTTATTCCCAGTCTACTCTGTAGATTGGGGATCCCCAACCTTTTGATCGTATACTTTATTAGTAACGAACATTCTAAATATGCTCCCTATCTGTGCATGATTATTTATAAATCATCTGTACCATTCCATTATATACATTGTAGAATGTGTATTAAAAATATCTTGTAATTTTATACAAAATCACATTGTACATATTTATTGTTTCTATTATCACATATACTTAAACCTTTCTATTTATACCTTTACATGTTATATTCCATTATTAACTATCACCTTTCTTTTTTATTTTCTCAATCCACTGGTACCATTTTCCCCAAACATCATAATAATCAGATTCTTTTTGGTCCCGTAATTCTATTGTGAGCCTATCCATTTCTGCACATAGAGAAAATGGAAATATGCAAATTTGTATTAAGAAATATGCGATTTAGTATAGAGGAAATGGAAATATGTAACAATGCAGAACTACTCAAAGTATCATTGTATCATTGTTTTTAAAGAAAATATTATTTTCTTTATTTTATTTTCTAAATAAAATTATTTTTTTAAAATCTTGTAATCTTAATTTTTTTAAATATTTATATTTTCTATTGCATTGTAAGAGGATCAGAGTCATTTTGGATAGCAAGATGCATGGCATATAAATTTTTAAAAAATCTTCCCACTCGTCATCTTCAGGCTGGTGTTTCTGTCCTTGTTCTAAGGTGAACACTTAGAACAAGGACAGAAACACCAGTCTGAAGATGACGAGTGGGACCTCGTCGAAACGTCACCAGAAATTTCCAAATCCTACACGGGAAGAAACCCGAATCGGTGAAATCACATTCACCATCATCAGGCTGAAGTTATAAGCTTCGTTCTGCTGTAAATATATTTTTATATTTTATATTTTTATATTTACAGCAGCACGAAGCTTATAACTTCAGCCTGATGATGGTGCACATGCATGGCTATGTACGGACATGCACACATGCCCAATAGAGACCCGAACTCCAGCTGGCTGGCGGGAGGTGGGACATCCCAATACCGGCAGCTTGGCAAGATGTAAGATTTTTTTTTCTTTTGTGAGCTTCTGTTTAATTATTTGCAGGGAAACAGAAGGACATGAAAAAAAACTCTACTGAGATCTGGTCTGGGTCGATGGCACGTGAGCCAGCACAGAGGGCTCTGCATGCCACCTATGGCATGCGTGCCATAGGTTTGCCATTGTGGGGCTAAAGAATGAGATAGTGTGAGGCACAAGCCACCAGATACACATGGGTAGAGTTCAAGCTAACTACTTTGTAATATTCGGCTTATAATACAGGAATCTCTCCAGACTGCCAGTTCTCCCCTAGGAATAGATAAAGCTTTATATGGAGCTTAAAGGTGTATGTTCTTTTGTAGGCTATGCAAGGATTCAAGGTTAATTCCTTACTTGAGACATTCTCCTTGACTGGCTGGGTAGGTCCAGCAGGTAAGTAGGTAGTAGAGATGATAGATAGATAGATGATAGATAGATAGATAGATAGATAGATAGATAGATAGATAGATAGATATGTAGTAATATTTTCTTATATTCAGTTGGATAGTCCCATGCTCCTCCTGAGGTATACGCACTTCTCGTTGGACATAGCTTCTCTAGATGGCCATACAGACTGGAAAATCCTGGGATCTAGGTTTCTGGAGAGCACCTAGGTGGGCAAATCTACCTAAAATATGGCATGATTGGGTTTGTGTGTGTCCAGATTTGAGGGGAGCAAGGCTAGACTTCCTCAGTCATGGCATTCTTGAATTTTACCACTTGTCCTTGATATAATTTTGTCATTTATGGTTTCCAGATTTAGGACTTCTTTCATGTCTTTGTCATCGTCTCCTCCAACTTCTTTCCCACCCACCCCTCCAAACCCACTCACAGTACAGTCCCTAAGCACTAGGTTTCAAAACAGTTTCAGCTTTATCAAGCATGGGAATACGGAGTTCAGGAGTCCAGGATAGTTGAACATTTCCAACACCCCGAAGATGCCTCATTAATTTTAACACATGTCCTTGATATAACGTTGTTGTTGATAGTTTCCAGATAAAGGTATTTTGGCTGCACCGAGATCTCCACTAGATCCTGAAAATAAATGGAGGAAGAAGGGAAAGCAAGAAGGCTATAGGCAAGATTACAAGGGATCAGGATAGAGAGTGAATTGAGCAAAAAAAAACCTAACCCCCAACATTTTTCCCTTAGACTATCCACGATTGACCTCTCCAGGTTCCTTAGAGGTCAGTAAGGGGCGTACATAAGTGCACCAGTGTGCCTTCCATCCCGTCCAATTGTCTCTCCTTATCTCATTTATCTTTTCTTCCTTTCAAATATGTTTACTTTTATATCTTTTCTTCTATTCTTTTCTTTACTTATATTATTATATATCTTTCTCTTCAATGTGTATTATGTATTGGACAAAACAAACAAACAAACAAACAAACAAACAAACAAATAAAAGAAAATGGGACAAAACTGAAAACACCAATTTTATAGAGGCTTCCCAGCATCTCTGCTCTTCCTTGTTTTATCCCCCTGGTTTTTGCATGTTTTCTTTCAGCAGGTGACACTAAAAAGGAGAATCACTAGCCACTCCAGAGCAGAGGGGAAATGAAATAAGGAATGGGGTTAGCGATTCATCCACCAAAGGAGAAAACAGAACACAACACCAGACGCAATGGAGCCAGTGAAGTTGACAATCAGATTTATGCCTGGAGTGTTTCTTCCAGTCAGAGAGAGAGCAAGGCCAGTATTTTCTGCAAGCAACGTGGAAGCGGCCTTAAAAATCCAAGCACAGAAAAATGCAAACCCAACAAACCAAAAACCTAGCACCACTCAATAACCACCAAATGCTACCTCAACAATGACTACAAGCGTTAGTCTGTCCATCTCCATGCACATTAGCATTTTATATAGAACTAACGCTTGAATTGAAAGGAAAAAAAAAAGAGACTGAACATTATGAAACTTGGAATAAATTATATGGGAAGAAAGGAGAACCAAGATCTTAAATTAAGGAAATCCTATGGAAAAGTAAAATATATGTATACATATGTAAAGTATATGTCCTGCTGGTGATGTCACGATGGCATCACAGATACGGTTTGATCAGTGGTGATCCATGGGCACCACCATCTTTTTTAAATTATTTTTTTGTGATTTTTTAAAAACTGTTTGGAAGTTTTTCCCCTCTGCTGCTGATTGAAAAAAGGTCTCTCCTGCCTGCCCCCGGGTTTATACTTGTTGTGGTTGGCTCTGCCCCAGCTCCTGCCCCATGGAATGTGGAGGTGGATGCAGAGGAAACTTCAACATGTTACAGGCCTGTTTTATTGCCGACAGAGTCAGGTAGTTCAGTTTCCTCGGACAAAGAAGAAGGTGGGAGTGACTTGGAGGAGGGGGGTTTGGCACACAGCCCAGGAAGTCAATCTCCATTATCTTCGGTCAATTCGGATGCAGAAGTCTTGGACCCATGCAGGCGCAGAGTTATCCATAGAAGAGACCAACAGGAGATAAGAGAGTCCACCTGTGTTTGGGTGGGGCTCCAGTAATTAGTGCTGCTGATATAAATAGCAGCGTGTGGGTTTGGCTGTTGTGGAAGATTATCTGATCATTGTTCTTCAGGACTGCCTTGTTTGTTGATTTTTTACGAGTTTGAAACCAAAGCAGAGCAAAGTGTGTGTGTTTCACTTTGTCGAAGAAGAAGGGGTGTGACGTTTCTTCACAGCTGCAAGCTAAGTACTTAAGGACTGATTAAGGGAATTGTACAGACTACCAGGTTGTTTTGGGACAAGTGCTCTTTGCAATACAAAAAGAGTGCTTAATTTATTTTGAATTTTGTGATAAAAACCATTGTTTTGAATTTTCAAACGTGTGTGTGTCTGAAATTTGTACCCTTGAATTTTTGGGAGGGTCATATCAGAGAGCCCGGCAGAACAATACTTATCTTTAATCCTTCGTCCAAAGCACAGCTGATCAGCTCCTCAGCTGTGTTTAGGGCTGGTTATAGCTATTGAGCATGTGCCAGCTTCTACTTTTCCTCTATCCTGCTTGCCTTGGCTGTCATAATAACGGGGAGGTGGAGAGTCAGTTAATTGGGAGGGGGGAAGTATGCTGGTGGGTGCATTGTTTGAAGTTTCAAATAATTGCTAGGGAGGAATTTTCTCATCACTGTCAGCCCCGGTACAGCCTTCAGCAGGCTTGTTTGCAGCCTGCTGAGGGTGAATGGCTTTAGTGGCCCAGATGTGGAAGACCAAACAGCTGGCACACCCACCTGACATCTTGGGACATGGGGATTGGATGGATGGTCCAGGGAGGTTTACTTGCATTTTGCTTGTCTTTTGCCTCAGAACCTGCTTTCCTTTTGTTGCTATCACTTCTTGTCTAGTAAAAGTGCTCATCTCTATCAACATGGAGTTGGGTTTTTTGTTTCCTGGACTTTGAATGGAAGCACACCCGACAGCATGTGTGGAAGCAGAATTGTATGAGGGGGCATGTGAATGCACACGAGTGTATCGGATGCATGCAAAATGTCACGATGCGAACCCACAGTGAAGGTAAGTGGAACCAACCCCCGGTTTGATGAAACCATAAAGGGAAAGTGACTGTGGAAGAGAAAAATAATGCATAGAATGCTGAAGAAATGAGGATGAGAATGAATTAATTTCTGTATTGATTGAGAGGGGAAAAATGGTTTCAAAGATGCAGTCAAAGAAATCAAGGAATAGTTGAGCACAGAAAAAGCACAGGGAGAGGGCGTGCATAAGTGCACCAGCGTGCCTACCGTCCAGTAATGGGCAGCCATAATTTTTACTGCCACACTGTGGATATGGCTTATTTTGTGGGCGTGGCTTGCCGGCCATGTGACCAGTTGGCAGTGGCTTGAACGATCATAGTTCAAGTGAACTGTTAAGTCTCGACTTGCAACCTTACCAGTGTCGCTCGTTGGGGTGACAATTTGCTTTGCGTTTCCCATGCTCTCCTTCCTGGGTCACCCTCCCTACCTCAGACTGGGTAGCTTGGCGAATGGGTGCACCAGAAGCATAAATTCTGCCAGCGCTGCTTCCACACAGGCCTTCTGCTTGCACCTAAGGTAGGAGGTGGCCGTCTGGCTGGAGGGGAGTGAGGCAGGAGAGAGAAAAGCTCATCTGAGGCCAGGAAGGAGGAAAGAGGAAAAAAGCAAGGAGCATAGAAGTAGCAGCAGCAGCAGGGAAAAAATGGAGAGCCAAGCTGTGACTGGTAATCCAGGAAGTGACAGCCACCGATCAGCTGGGACTGTGCATGCAGCTTCATTTCTGTTGGTGGAACTGCGTTCCACCCCATCCTGCCTGCTGCCCACCCCTGCTACCGTCCCTGTCCTAAGTTTCTCTCTTATTAGTACCAATATCATGTATATAAACAATGTTATTTCTTTGTTTACTACCAATACATACTTGACAAATAAAATAAACAAATAAAATAGGATGATTTTGATGGGTTTTTTAAAAAAAAGATTTGAATGTGATTAAAACAGCGGAAGGAAGACAAACCCAATGAACAGAATTAAAAGTAAGATGAAGACATTATTCATAATGAAATGAAATATGAGAAGGATGGAAGGAGTATTTGAGAAATCTGTAAATGGATTGAGAAGACTGGAAAGACTAAGAAAGTAGTGACTAAATTGTGAGAAGTTTAGGCAACGGATGAATCTCTATAATAACTGAACAAGGGGAGGAAAGAGGAGGGGAG